>NC_056000.1:83813166-84439595 GCF_018446385.1 Zingiber officinale | reverse complement strand
AACCCTACCCCGAGCGTCAACCTAACTATAAATAGCCAGCAAGCTGCAGTGCAGCCATGGTAGCGTCCGTCAAGGGAGGATACTACAGAGCTGTTTTTGCTGCCTTCGCCGCGGAGTAGCTCGTTAACGATTACGGGATACAGGTTTGGATTGTGAGTTGTTACCAGGTACTTGAGATTTCTAGTCGATGATTTCGTTGTATTCGATTTGATGGAGATGTAGCACGCTTTTGTTTGGGGGAAATGGGATGTGGAGTGTGGCTGATCTTGTTCGAGATCTGTTCCTAGTCTTCTTATGTGTTTGTTTTCTGTTTACGTTTGGTATCAGAGCTTCGATCTGATGGTTCCTTTCTCCGGTTGTTGTTTTTTGCTCTGATTGAATTGCTGTTTACGGTTTCTTCAGATTCAGATTTGGGCATTTGAAGTCGAGAACAATATGACGGGTGAGGATCCTACAGAGCTGAAGGAAGAGGTGCCTGAGGTATTCGATTACTGGGTTTTCGCTAGCTAGTTCTTGTTATTGAATTGTTGGTTGCATTGCTCCTGTGGTATTTGGCCACTTTGGTCTGCCGTCAATTTTGCCCTTCTCCGCAGCAATTTTTCCCTGTTAATTATTTTCTTTTTTGGAAACAATGGATGTAGATTTTGCCCTTTGATCCAACTAAGAAGAAGAAAAAGAAGAAACCTGTGGTTCAAGATCCTGCTGAAGTGCTAGACAAATTAACTGAGAAAACAGAAAATCTAACTGGTATGGTTATTGTTGAAAACTCTCTACTCTTTAAATCTTATATGGAGTTTTAAAAATAAAAGTATTTCCTTCGTGCAGTTACTGAAACAAGTGAACCAAGTTTAGTTGGCTTGAAGAAAAAGAAGAAGAAACCTGTCAGTAGGAAAGCTCTACTCTGATTTGTGTCAAATTTGCTATAACTATTTTTTTCCTTAAATATATCATTCTTTTGTTTATCTGTTGACAGGTTGAAACCAACTTCCTGAATGATGAAAATGGAGACCAAGACCAAACTGGTAAGATCTATTTGCATAAAGTCTGCCAATTCTGATTTGTATGAGATAATTTAATCTGTGTTCTTAAAAATTCAAATATGGGATACATTCTGAATAATGAATATGCATTTTGAGCAAAATAAAATATTCATGCTCTTAAAACATAATTACTCAGTTATCCATGGTATTGAGTGTCAATTTGCAATGAACCAAGTTCACTGAGTTTTTAAACTCAGCTTACTCTCTTTTGAGTTTAACTACATTGACATTCACTTTATATTGAGTCTTGCAATTCTTGTCTAGGGTCATTTGTGCAAAAGTAAATATTTAAATAAAAAGTTGTTTTTGGCTAATTTTAAAACAATTAAGGTGCCCTTCAGCTATTTACATTAACTAGGAGCACCTTAGGATAAGTCGCCTAGTGACGTTTTTGAACTATGCATAGTGAAGCATATGCAGCATTCACTTATACCATTAGAAATTCAAGAAAATCTTTTTGATGAATTGGATATCAGATAACAATGTAATTTGATCATCAGGTGATCAAGTTCGGGAGGATGAAGAAGGAGAAGGCATTGTCCTTGGTGTTAGTCGATATCCTTGGGAAGGAACTGATCGTGATTATAAGTACGAAGAGGTGTCGTCAACTTATTTTCCATATTTTTATCCTATTGAAGATGTTCTTGAAAAATGGCTTTGTTTAAGTTTTATAGTAGCTGTCCTTTTGAAGTACATGTTCCAGAAAATTCTTTGGGTGGGGATAGTTTTGAAAGTTTGTTTTCCTTTCTTATGTGTAAAGCACTCATTAGATTGTTACATTGGGGTTAATAAACTAAAGTGATGAATGTGCTTTTTGGAGGGACGGGAGAGAGTAAATAATTACACTGTACACTTCTGCAACCATCTTAGTTGATGTTTTCTTTGGTTACAATCATTGTACCCCCTTTAATGACCAACCAAACTCAGATTCTCTCTTTATCAGTGATTGAAATATCATTCCGTGCCAGGCGGCATGAGCAATTTTTACTGTTCCAACGGTGGAGCGAACTGGCACTGTATGTGCGACAATTTTGCGTGAGTCACGCTCGCGTGTTGTGCGTCAGAAGATGGGTCGGAGGCATCCCGCAATGTGTGATGCCGTTGGAGGGGCATCACACGAGCGCGATGCGCCTATTCACCGAAGAAAATTAAAATTAGATTTAATTAATCAAAACAATTCTCAATTTAAGTGTGATACTTCGAAGAGGCTTTAATAAATCCTAATTAAATTATTCTAATAAAATATATAAAAATATATTTAAAATTTTAATAAATTTTATTAATTAATAATCTGTTTTTTTATTGTTTTAACTTTTAGTTAAAAATTCAAAAAAAAATCTAATAAATTAAATTTATATTTTGATATTTTTTAAAATTGTTTACTGTTTTAATGTTTAATTGATATTTTAATTTTTTTTACTATTTTAAATATATATTATTTAAATTAATAATTAATTAAATGAATAAATAGTTAATTTATATAATGATTATTATATAAAATAGCATTTTTTGTATTAATTTATATAATTATGATTATTTAAAGAACCAATACTTTCATCTAATACACGTCACTCTTTTTAGTATTAATAAAGTAACATATTATGATGTATCAATTTTAATTTGATTCGTTGATAGATCAATTTTATTAAAAAAAAACTATATTTAATTATTTTTTTAACAATATTAAGTTGTTCAATAATGGAGAACTTATATAAAATTAATATACAATTTATTTTTAAATTATACACCAACATATTAATAATTACTATATATAAATAAAAAAAATATCAAAATCATATCGGCATGTCACGATACGATACTGAAATCGTATTATTTATGTCTAGGAGCGAAACCTCGGCACGGGTTAAGATTTTAAACTTTGGTTTCTATGCTATGTTGTAAGTTTAATTTACGGAGGCCTGTGCTACAGTTCCATGGCTGCTGGCCTCTTGTTTCTTTCAAAAGAATTATGGTTCTTAGATTTTTGTTTGAACTCATGATATTTACATATGACAATGCAGCTTATGGGTCGAGTATTTAATATACTGCGTGAGAATAACCCTGATCTCGCTGGAGATAGGCGTAGAACTGTGATGAGGCCTCCACAAGTTCTTAGAGAAGGAACCAAGAAGACAGTTTTTGTGAACTTTATGGATCTTTGCAAAACGTATGACTTCTTTCTTTTATGTTTGGATGCTCTTTTACATCAGTCTTTCTAATAGCTAGCACATTCATGCTGTTTCTTATATGTCATTGTGGATACTACTTTTTTGATGTACAATTTTTAAAGCTTGTCAAGCAATAACGTCTGTTGTATTAGGATAAGCTTGGCTGGTTTATTGTGCTGGAATGGTCAATATGCAAGATGATCTTAGGCCTGTTTTCCACATTAATTTTCCTCATTCCTGTTGTAAACTTGGCATGTTCACTTTTGTGTTTTTCGGTTACTTTTGCCATGTCCCTGATCTCTTTTATGCAACTTGAAAATCAAGTTGCTGTTAATATGAAAATCATTTTGTTGGTTAGTCTTAATTTGTAAATTTCATCTGCTATAACTCTAGCCAAAGCGAAGGGGAGCCTTGGCGCAACGGTAAAGTTGTTGCTTTGTGACCAAAAGGTCACGGGTTCAAATCTTGGAAACAACCTCTTTTTGCAAGGTAAGACTGCGTACAATGAATCCTTCCCCAGGACCCCGCATAGCGGGAGCTTCGTGCACCGGACTGCCTTTTTTATAACTTCAACCAAAGCCTATTTCTTTTGTTTACGTTACCATAAATCTATTACACAGGAAATTTTCATAGCATATTTTTTCTTGTTTTCACGTCTTGATGACGGCAAACTTGCATTGTTCTAAAAATGGCTGTGTTTTCCAGGATGCATAGGCAACCAGAGCATGTTATGAATTTTTTACTTGCTGAAATGGGAACAAATGGATCGCTTGATGGACAGCAGAGACTGGTTATTAAGGGTAGATTTGCCCCCAAAAATTTTGAGGGCATCCTTAGAAGATACATCAGTAAGCTTTTATAAGAAATTTGAAATTTAATTTCTGATGCATCAACTGTCATTATCGGTGGTCTGTTTACTGCATATCATTACTGGTTTCTGCTGTCTACTTTTTTAACTTTGGATATATTTTGATCATTAGAATATTTTCTCATTTGAACTGGCAACACAAATCAAAGTACCGCTTCATTTAAAACTTGGGTTTGTAACTCAGCTCATCATAACACATTGTAGCCTGCTGGTCGATTTCACCTTCAAATCTAGCCAGTTACTAGCATACTTTAACAGCCTGTTTACTCGGGTGGATGCATAGGATAAGGGATGGGGGGTAGTGGAGGGAAAGGGAAAGGAAACAGGATCTCCCTCCAGGCCATTCGTCCATATTCATCTGCCCACTTAAGTGTGTCATATGTCGTGTTTCTTTCTGATTTGACCCATAATCATCATTATTTTTGTTCAGATGAGTATGTCATTTGCAATGGCTGCAAAAGTCCTGATACCATACTTTCAAAGGAGAACCGATTATTCTTTCTTCGTTGTGAACAGGTGAGCACTTAAACTGATTGCACATGTCTTAGTTAATTGATTGTTTTACTTAGATCCTGTTTGTGGATGTTTTCTACTATCTATGTTCCATAACATCTATGATGATCAACTAACATACTTTTGCCTACATTTCATGATTAGTTGTATGATAAAAAACAAGGTGTTCTGATAAAACATGATGTGATTTGATTTTTTATGACAAATATAACAACTAATATCTCTTCGTATCTAGTTGTCACCCAGCAGGGGTATATTCAGACATTCTAGAAAATTACACTGGATATTCTTTTTTTTGTTCAGTTAGTTGAGACTGCACCTTTTCTAAAATGATAATGCAATATTGTTCTCATTCCTTTATTTGTGGTCCGTATATTTGTTTATATTCGTCACAGCGCCTATGATGACCGACTAATATTTTGCCTACATTGCTTGATTAGCTGTATGATAAAAATATCGAGTTGTTCTGAGGCTCTTGTAAGGATTAAAATTTAAAATATAAGCAGATTGGATTTTACTTTATGTGAAACAGTAAACAATATTCGGATTCGTCCTTTGTCATCATTGACACTTCATGTTCATAATAAATATGTGGTGCAGACTCCATAACTTTTAAGCTGTCTAATCTTCATTCTTGATATGGTGTTCAAATTGTAATTTTCTTTTTATGCTTCTGCATTTGCGTATAGCAACATTTCATGTTCGAATTCATCAAAATGCCCATGATGATCAACGACTTATATTTGCCTACATTGCTTGATTGCTGTATGATAAAAGAATACGTTGTTCTGAGGCTTTATGAAGTGTTAAAGCATGCACTCATGCTAAAGAGCACAGCATCTGTAAGCAAAATCACGCATTGTTAGAACACAAACAATATGCTGATTGATGCAGTCTGTATAAAACCTCACCTCATGCTATCTGTCTCATCGTTTTCTTGGAAATTGTACTGCAATTTTAATCTCCCTGTTATAGAACTTTTGTTTCTTCTACTCCTTGGTTTTCTTTTTGCATAACGAATTAGCTCATCTTGTGCAGTGTGGCTCTTCGCGTTCAGTTGCTCCTATCAAGGCTGGTTTTGTTGCACTTGTGAAACGCCGCAAAGGCACTTGAGCTGAGCATTTGCCTGTTTGTTTCTTGCTTTTCTAAAACCAAAAAGAAATAGCGTCCCAGAATCTCAGTATTTTCATTTATACATTCAATTATTTGCCTGTTTAGCATCCATCAGTATGATCAAGTATTTATGTGTCCTAACGTAAATGTGGTTGGATTTGCTAGCTTTGTTAAAATTGTCAAAGTTCCAAAAAAAAATTATTTGAGATGCATTTTTTTGCTTCCTAGCTTTAATGGTTTTGGAAGTGTCTGTAAATTGCTCATAAAGCGACATCCTGCAGCCATACAATTTCTTAAAACTATTTAGGGTTGGATTTCAGAGATCACAAAGAAGATTTAAGGTCAGTGTGTATTGCTCATAAACCGACATCCTGCAGCCCTACAATTTCTTAAAACTATTTAGGGTTGGATTTCAGAGATGTTCACAAAGAAGATATGTGTTTCATTGGGTAAATTTTGAAGATGTGTTTTTCTTCTTTAAAGACTGCCAAGTTATTTATTATCTTGTGCATGATTAGACAAAAATAACTAGTAAGTTGGACTCGAAGACAGTTTAAGATTCTGTTTATCCTGAAAGAAAGTGAGCAAATTTTTGGAATGGTGAGATTTTTTAGAGAGTGTCGTAAAGTTGAGCGTTGAGCGTGTTTTGGAGTTGATTCGGCGAGGAAGGTTGGTTGTATGAACAATCGGGATGATAGGTCAGGCACAAAGGCACGGGAGATGTCGACCTCTATGACAAAGTCGATAGCATAATGACAACCATTATAGAAGCGGCATGGTTGATAAAGCATGACCCTGCAGAGCAACGCGGCTAGAACATTTTGTAGTCGAATATAACGGAGTAGACTCACACATGAAGAGTCGAATATAACGGCGGCGAAGTTTTCTTTGAAGTTTTGCATTGAACATTTAGGAAACCAAATCCACCATTTCAACAGTAATCAAACGGCAAAGACCGAGCCCAATATTTTAAAATTACAAATCATTATAGTTCTAGTAACAAAACTACCACCTTTTATTTTCTCGATACAACCATTATATTCTTAAAAGTACACAATCCAAGATACACTCAAGTTCTACGTGTTACTTAAAAACTAGATATCGAATAACATTACAATGCAAACTTAACAAATACACTTTATAGAGATATGAAATCAAAATGAATGAACGGGCTAGGTTCCATGTCGAAGATTGAAGCACCAAAGCACCTTTGCGCTCACCTTCCCTTTGGATTCATGATCTGTGAGAATACAGCACTAGGAGTCAGACCATCAGAGTCCTCACTCGCTAGACTCTGCCCTCCGATACTGATTGAGGTGGTTGATGTAGTTGTGATACTCGGTTCCATGGATGGATCATCAACTTCTTTCTTCCTGATCATCAGAGTTTCATCAGACATGCTGGCACTGATAATGCCACTTTCCTCAGCACTCTCCTGCAGCTGGAGGGCAAATTCAAGGTTCCAGAGCACATCACCCATGGATGGCCGTTCCGTTCCGACATCTGCCACGCACTTCTCAGCAGTCTCTGCAAACTTCTTGAGACACTGAGGAGCAATCTTGCCCTTCAGGAAAGGATCAATTATTTGATCGAGAATTCCCTTCTTCTGGCAGTGCACTGACCACTCAGCCAAACTTACTTGTTCCTTCGAAAGTGCAGGGTTAAGAGCTGGTCTAGCACAAAGAACCTCAAACAACACAACCCCAAACGAGTAAACATCAGATTTCTCGGTGAGTTGCTGCCTCCTAAAGTACTCTGGATCAAGATATCCAAAACTACCCTTCACGACTGTACTGACATGGGTGTGATCCAATGTAGGACCAGTCTTGGAAAGACCAAAATCTGAAACCTTAGCAACCCATTTCTCATCTAGCAGGATGTTTGTGGTCTTCACATCTCGGTGGATGATGGTATACTTCGCGCCCGTATGGAGATAGTGCAGTCCACGGGCAGCTCCAATACAAATCTCAAGCCGCTGCCTCCAGGTGAGGGGTGGCTTCTGAGTCTTGTATAAGTGCTCTCGCAGTGTGCCATGCGCCATATAATCATAAACGAGGATCATCTCACAGTTCTCTTCGCAATAACCAATCAAGGAGACAAGATGCCGGTGGCGGAGCTTCGAGAGCATCTCAATCTCAGTCTGGAACTCATGAACACCTTGCTCGGACATTGGATTACCGCGCTTTATAGCAACCATTGTCCCGCCATCTATCACCCCACGGTAGACCTTTCCGAATCCACCAACCCCAAGGAGGAGGGATTCATCAAAACCTTTCGTTGCAGCCTTTATCTCCGCGAATGAAAAGTGGCGGCAGAGGTTGGTAGGGAGCGATGAGGCATAACTGCCAGTGGCATTTGTTTTGGCTGATGTAGCTGAATGAGAATTTCCATACAGTGAGAGAGGAAGCCAACCGGAAGGCCCATCGCTGCTAACTGCATCCTTTCCTCCCACCTTGCGACGCCTGTAGAACCCCACAAGGCAAAAACCGACAATGAACAAAGCGAACCCTCCAACCACTCCGCCAGCAATTGCTGCAGCTCTACTCTTATGGCTTGTGGACTGCCTATAAATCCTGTTAGCATCCACCTGCGGTTCAGGCCTTGGCAGCGGATTAAGTCCAGCAAGACTAGCATTACCATCTTGAATCTTAAAGACCTCAAGTCCATTCAAGATTGCATCATAGTATTGTGGTTTAAGTCTAACATCTGGATGGAGCGCAATCCACATATCAATCTGTCCACTTCCTGATGTTACCACAACATAGTCCTCAAAGACAGGCTTACCTATTCCACCACTCCATGCAATTACATCTGCTTCTTTCCAAACAGTCTGGTTGCTAACATAGATATCAAATACCCTCTGATTTTGCTTCGTAATCGGATACTGTATCTCACAGAAATGGAACCTTACAAGATAATAGAAGCTAGCATCGACCGTAACAATCCATGTGAGGTTGTAGTTCAGGTTGACATGTGCATCAGGCCCCATCGATCGCGCAGTTGAGTAAACATCCAATGGCGCAGTGTAGTTCGGAACACTGGTGGTGTAAGTAATTGTGACATTGGGATCCTTGGAGTAAGTTACTCCGAAAGCAGCCCCAAAAATGTATTCTGAATCATCAGTCCAAACACGATACAAGCCTGAATCCTTGATAGGGGAGAGAGATTGCCCGCCGACATTGAGCCGATACATGGTCTCCATTGCTATGTCTGGATCTACAGTGTATGGAATAGGAGCTCCACCCGTGACAAGCTGAGGATTTCCTAAGGTGAAGATATCAGGGATTGACACAATCTCAATACCATTGATGAAAGCAAAGGAATGTGGATGAGAGTTTGATGGGGCGAAGGTGAGGTTCAGACCATCAGTAGAGGTATTAACCGAGTATTCACGCATGAGGTAGACATAATTGAGAGAATTAGCGGTCAGGAAGGCGCTGAAATTGCTGAGAAGGGTGTGGTTGTTGCAGGTGACGCTGAAGAAGGCGTCGGACGGGGCATGGCTGGAGTAATTCGCAGGGTAGAAGTAGAGGCGAATGAACTTGCGTCCAGGGCCAACAGGGAAGGAGTAGGTGAATGGGGAGGTGAAGATCCTGGCGGTCATGTAAGGTACTTCCGGGACTGAGGGGTCTTGCTCGGACGCAGTGAAGCCGTCGGCATTTAGGGAAGATGCAAACTTTGATCCGGTGTCCCCGTTCCAATCCCGGGAATCTGAGTCAATGGCATGCCCAGAGGAGCCACAGTTCAGGAGGATGTAATCCCTGGGGACGTACGTAGAGTTATCAGCGGCGGCGACAAAGACCGGCGCCGCCGCGACGAGCAAGAAGAAGAGGAAGGAAGCAAGGAGAAAGGCCGAAGGCCATCTGAAATGGTTCCTCATGTGAGAAGATGAGGTTTCCAACAAGAAGGGACTCCGATCTAGGAAGAAAGAAACCCTAGCTACAGCAACAAAAAGGGGAACTTGCAAGAAACCCTAGGGATTTCACTCAAGCTCTCGAACTCTCAACAGAACGATCAGAGAAACAGTAGCATCTCTACAAAATCCTGCGAATTCATCCCAAAAATGGCGATTTTCAGCTCAAAACCGTCAAGAAAAAACACACAGCACCAGATCTAAAAAATAGCAGCAAAACCGAAACAAAACTGACGAAGCAAGAAGAGGAAAGAGTAAGGGAATACCACCGATGCGATCCGCGAGTCGAACGAGAACAGCACCTGAAGCTTTAGCTCGCTGCTCTTTTTTGGTTTCCAGCTCTTCGATCACTGTCCCTCCTCCGCCTTCAAATTGCGTGGCAGCTCTCTTCCCTACGAACGCAACCGCGTCGCCGTGCCAGCTGTGTGACAGCGGATGAACGGCGCGATCGCGAGATGCGGTGCGATCGCAGCCGCCGGATGGACGCGGGGAGGTGGGTCGTGGCGGCGGGGCCCGCACAACGTGGGCAGCGCGAAGATGTTGGTTTAAAAGTCTACGGAGCGACGGCAGTTAGGTGAATGGAACACTTCCTTAATTGGGCTAATTTAAATGCTTAAGTCTCCACTTAATGACGCTCTTCACGGCAATTATTATTATTATTATTATTTAATAGATACATCTTTTTCTTAGCTTATTTATTAGATAAAATTGGAGGACCCCCAAAGAACATTTCTTCTCTATTTTAATTATATATATTTTAAAATTATTATTCTTTTTGCCTTATAAATCTTTAGTAGACAGTAAATGGATTTAGAAAACTCATGGATGTGCATGTTGTAAATTTAGATAAGTTTATGTCAATTTACCATTCTAAGTAAAACTACTATATCAACTTAAATTGGTTTAAATCGGAAAAGAAAGACATATAATGAACGCATAAGGGTAGAAAGGTATACTAGCATTTGTTTTTAAATTTAGAAACAAATGAGATATGATACGATTGAAATATGTTGGTGGACCGGAGTTGGAGTGAATTTTTTGACCAGGAATTAAAAGCCTCTCTATTGAGAGAGATTAGGGTTAGTTACTCATATTGTCATCAATTTTAATATTTATATGGGATTATCACCTAAACCTTAAAGCCCTAAGGTAATTGGACCTTGGGTATTTTCAGAGGGTCCGAATCCAAACCCTAAGCCTAGGTTGCAAATCATGTGGGCGCTACGTCCAATTATGGTCCGAGTATTGATGTTCTAAGAGCCAATGCAAAGTTGACAGATTTGTCCAATCAAAAAGTTAAACAAAAAAGCCCCAACAATTATTGACATAAGATTTGGGATATTTAATTGAAGAGTAGTAGTGAAAATTTAAAATTAATTTTTTTTCTTTCGAAATTAATAATGTGAATATAGTTAGTCATTAATTAATACTGAGGTCTAAGATTTGTAAGAAGATTTATTTTTTAATTACGAAGAAGGTAACAGGTTTTTATGCCTATAATATAACATATTGAAAAATATTAAAAA
Organism: Zingiber officinale; assembly: GCF_018446385.1. Lineage (NCBI taxonomy): Eukaryota > Viridiplantae > Streptophyta > Magnoliopsida > Zingiberales > Zingiberaceae > Zingiber > Zingiber officinale. The sequence goes on along the minus strand of NC_056000.1, from coordinate 84,428,454 downwards.
AAAATATTTAGGGTGCGTTTTGTTTGCACCGTTTTCATTTTCATTTTCTGGAAAACGCGCGTTTTCTAGAAAATAGAAAATGACTTTTTATTATTCTCTGTTTTTCTAGAAAACGATAGTCAATTTTTTAGAAACCGCGCGCGGAAAACGCAAACCAAACACCGTTTTTCAGAAAACACGCGTTTTCCAGAAAATGAAAATAGAAAACGTGCGTACCAAACACCGAATTCTAACAATTAGAGATAGCCTAAAGAACATCCATAATGAAATTTTGTTCTCATTGTGGAGCTATGTGAGGGAGTTCCTTCCCTTATGTGATAGAGTCGTTCCTTTGTTTTCTTTTGTTATTATTATTAACTTTTTTTGTTTCTATTTTAAACAATATTTTTTTAAAAAAAATAATAAAACAGAATGTTAAATTTTAGCTGTTGAACAACGACTAATTTTTATTTTTTATTAAAAATTTATCTATAAATATATTCTCAACCTTTTATCCTTCTTATTATTTTTTCTTTCAATTCTCTACTTCTTTTAACTATGAAAATTTCTTGATTTATTTTAAATGGATAAAAATTCAGATCAATCTATACTTCGTGAATTTTAGAGAAATGAATTGATAGAAGATACAGAAGATATAGATAACCAACGAATTCTTCGACTATATGAGCAACGATAAATGGTATGTCAAAGAGCTTAAAGTTCTTTTGGTAAAACACAAAGGAGAATATATTAAGTTGAGCATGCTCGTCTTTTCAATGATTACTTCTCTAATGAGCCCCGTATATCCTGATGATATATTTCAATGTCGATTCTGAATGCAAAGAGAATTATTCCTTCGTATAGTCGATGCCTTGAAAAATCATTCAGAATGTTTCAATGGAAGGTTGATGCAATAGGAAAAAAAGTTTATCGGCACTTCATAAATGCACGGTGGCAATCCGTCAATTGGCGTATGAAGTCTCTGCTGACCATTACGATGAGTACCTATGAATTGTTGAAACAACTGTCATCCCATGTTTATTCGATTTTTTGTCGATGTATAATTAAAGTGTTTAGAGCTCTATATTTGAGAAGACCTGATGCTCTTGATATCCAACACTTGAAATGCATGAGCAGATACACGATTTCCCTGGTATGTTGGGTAGTCTTGATTATATGCATTAGCAATTGTCCAATTGCTTGGAAAGATTAGTTTACTTGGGAAGATCACAACGTTTCAACAATTGTGCTTGAAGTAGTCATATCTGCAGACTTATGGATATGACGTGTCTTTTTTGAGATTGCAGCATTGCGTAATGATATTAACGTGTTTAACGAATCACCTTTATTCAACAACGTCTTACAAAGAAATACACGCGAAGTTAATTTTACAGTTAACAATACATAATATACAAAAGAATACCATCTAACCAATTGGATATATCTAGAATAAGCTATTTTAATTTTATCAAGAACTTTCCATACCTCCAGCAAGGGTGGAGTTAGAATATTAGTTGAGTGTAGACCAAATTTGACGAGTTAGCGTGGCAATGCAGCGACATGGCAACCTCGCATCTCGTGAGCGTTCGCTGCCACGCTAGGTAGCGATGCGACTTATGCCCTACTAAGAAGTGACCTGGTCGTGCAAGGTAGAGACCACTCGTGAGGTGGTCGCGTCGCTACCTTATGGGGCAATAATTGGTTTACAAGCAACCGCGTCATTGTTTGGTGGGCTAGTGGGCACTCGGGAGGTTACCACGTTGCGTCCTTGTTGAGTAGCACAAGCGGTCATGTCATTGCATTGCATTTTTTTGTTGAATAGGAAAAAAAAATTAGGATTACCTTTTAGCAGGATTCCTTGTTTGATGCATAGAGGGTGTTGATTGTTACAGAGAAGAAAGAAGATAGAGGGTGTTGCTTGCTGCGACCTGCAGAGAGGGAAGGAGATGAAGGGGTTGCTGGCTCTGAAGAGTCAAGGAGACGAACAATTTTGGAGTTTAAAGTAAAAAGTGTGCAAGACGCGGATGTGCAATAGCGTGTCATGGAGAAAATTGTGTTGATGTCGTCGGTTTCTCTTTCTTTCATTTTGAAAATTGCTAAGACTGTATCTTATTTGTTGTCAATGTGTAACAGTGTGTCATGGAATTGCCGCGATTGGTGCGGTCGGAAGATGGGAGCTCATGCGTTGTTCTTTAATAAAATTACTCTACTACTCGACATCCATCCACTACTGCATTAGTTGAATTATTGGGTCCCACAATTAAGAATTATTTTTAAGAAATTTTAGTTGTCTGATATGCAGATGGGAGGCAATCTTCTTAATTTTATCTGGCAGTGTGAGGTCTGTGGGCAACATTTTGTCTGGTCCAGCATAGGCAATTGCCCACACTGGGCCAACTAAGCTCCGCCCATGACCTCTAGGATCCCAAGAGAAAAATGTTTAAGGAACGACAAAAGACCACAAGAAAGGATGTCGAGTTGATATTTAGGGTACTCCAATCTTGATAAGCAATGATTAGAGGTACAGGACGATTTTAGTACAAAGATAATTAGAAGGGCATCATGTATATATGTATTATTTTGCACAACATGATTAAGAATAAGGGAGATGCAGTAGTCAATTTGTGAGATAATGAATGAGATCCTCCATCATAAATATTTCAAAGCTCTAACTAAAAATTTCAAGAATACTTTTGGAGAAATTATGAGTTACGTGATAATCAACTGTATCATCAACTTTAAGTTGAATTGATTCAACATATATAGGTACGCTATGGTTGTAATTCATCAAAAAATAATTTATTAATTATGTTATATTTATTTATCATATATGTGGTGCTCGATTTAAATAATTTATAAGAAAGTATGAGATAAATGAGTTATTGAAAGATTCTTTTTTTTTTAATAGTTAAAAGATATGTAAGATTTTTCTCTTTGACGTAGAATGCGAAAAACGAAAGAGCCCTGTATGAGCTCCAACCACTATGGATAAAGACTGATGCCATAAGAGAATGATACACCTAAGAGAACGAGCTCGACATATAGAGCCTAGGGAGCTCAAAGTGCTCGTAGGGGAGGGGTGGCTATGGAAGTCAGGTACTAGATATTACGGAGAACTCGAGAAACTGAGTGTCATAAGAAATTCGAAAAGTCTGAGTCATGCGAGGCAGTCAGGAGCTCAAGTTGATTTGATGTAATTAAAATACTAAAGTTTAATTTATGAACAAATTATAACCACCAAACATTATGCTCCTTCACAAAAACAACAATATAGTTTACCACTTCAACCTTCTCTGTCCCAAGATTTAGACAATTCAAAGTCCCTACAAAAATCTAAAGAGGAAGCAATAGACATGATAGATCACGATCCACGCTTGGAAACAGCTAAAATCCGACAATATTGCCTTCTTTTTTCCATTTTCAGTGGCCTAAACGTCAACCTAAAGGCCAAAGGGTTTAACGGTTAATACTCGAATAGTGATTTATCATATTAAAATGAGAGACCGATTCTCGTGGGATTTGTTCCTCAAATAAATTAGGAAAAAATATTGCACCCATCTAAGAGATCACTTGTATTAAAATTTATCTATTTATATTTTACCTTTTTTTTCCCACGTTAAATTGGAACCTAAAGGTTAAATCGATCGAGTTGAATTGACGTTTGGACCGGGTCTGTCAATCGAATATTCAGTTGGTTGGTCAAGCTCACTTGGCTGATGGAACCTTCGAGTTAACTTTAAACCGAGACAGTCTTCCCTACGACCCGAGAACGAAAATTAAACGCCATGACTTGGACCGAGTCGAAGGTCCAACTTCCCAGCCCCATTCCTTACACTAACTAACGGATATATAAACTCTTGAGGGCTGTCAGGCAAATCCCGTCCCGATCCCGTCCGGTCGAGCCGACATGGACCGGATACTGAACCAGATCCTCGACGCGTGCGGTCTGGCCGACGAACTCGACCGCTCCCTCCGCAACTCCGCTGGCGCCGCAGACCTTGGCTATCTCCTTGCCTCCTGCGAGGACGCCGCCGCCGCCTTCCAAAGGGCCACCGCCGAGCTGCGCGACCTCATGACCGAGCCTTCCGCCGCCGTGCCGGCGGTGGGGGAGTTGGCGTTGGAGTGTGGAGCGCTGCCGTTACGGACGGGCGACGCCGGGTCGTCGTCGCGGAAGAGGTTTGTGGGATTGGGAAAATATTCACTTTGGTCCATCGGAATTCGATAATTATTTTGTTCACCAAATCATCTCTTTTTCAAAATTCGCTGGGGTACTTTGAAAATAATAAGTGATTTAAAGGTGAATAATATTAATTAAAAATAGCAATTTTCAATTTAAAAATGCTCTTGAAAAATTGAAATTATTATATTTTCTATGATAAAATAATTACAGAGTATAATAAGCTATTTATTCACCATTCTATTAGATAAATTAATATTTAATTTTAAATTGTTAAAGTTTCTATGATAAAATATTCATGTAATATATGATTGATTTGAAAAGAGTTTCAAATTTTTTAAATATTAAATTTTACGATACCTAATATTATATATGTGATTTATTATGAAATTTTAACAAATAAATGATTTGGTGGATTCTTGACATTTCTTACCAAATTAATGGTCGAAAGGTAATTTTGGAAATATGGAGGAGGCCAAATGAAAAGGTAAGCCGACTCCACTTCGTTAAATTTCGTTGACTCGGAATATCAATGGTCAAAGTGTTGACCAATTTTCTTATTTACCCACCTAATATTTTTTTTTAAAAAAAATAAAACTCTGATACCATGGATTAATTTCTAGGAAAGAGGGGACTAGAACGCTAATAGTGCCGGCGACGAGAACTGGGAACCCGGACAACCCACCGGACGATGGGTACACGTGGCGGAAGTACGGCCAAAAGGACATCCTCAATTCGAGATTTCCTAGGTTTTTAATATTAATTAAGCTTAATTAATTTCCTTTTACAAATTAGCAACTATTTTTTTTTCGGTTTAAAAAAAATTAATTAATAAAAATAATAATAAAAAATAATTAAAATTATATATAATTTGACAGGAGTTACTACCGTTGCACGCACAAGAGTTTCCACGGTTGCCCAGCAAAGAAGCAAGTGCAGCGACTCCACAACGATCCCTCCGTCTTCGAAGTCACCTACCGCGGCACGCACACGTGTCAATCATCCCCCACCCCGCTCCTCATGACGGCCGACATAGGCGGGGATGGCCCTTCGGCGACGGCGCCCCTTCTGCATCTCGAAGTCATGCAGCCCGCGGTGGCGGGGGGTCAAGTCCCTGACTGGCCGGGGAGGACCCGTAGCCTCCTCGGCGATGGCCGGCAGGGCGGAGGCAGAGACACCGACGTGTCGGTGGCGGAGCTCGCCGACGCCATGTTCAATTCCGGCAGCAGCAGCGGTGGCATGGACGTCATCTTTACGGCGAGGCTGAATTAACTAATGATGAAAGTTTTAGGAGTTAATCAATTATAATTTTGGTTCCAATTAATATTTTCAAAATAATCTATCTCCATTTCGTTGGCAATGGAGGACAGATTTGCAAATACTGAAAGTGTAAGGGTAAAACAAGAAATTGCAGAAATTTAAATTGTTAATTCCTTTTCGCGCCTATGGTTCCACCTTATCATACCGGCTATCGTATTATAAAAACGGCGGCCCTAGTTGCTCTCCATTGGTTGACTCATTTCAGGGAGGAGCTCGATCTCGACCTCCGAAGCCGACGCTTCACTCTGCCTCTTCCTATCCGGCTACTTGAAGGTGATCTCCGATCTTCCACTAATCCAGAGCTGGATTTCTGGGTAAAACGTTGATCTTCTCCTCGATCCGTTCGTGAGCAAACAAGCTCGATCAAAGCTAGGTCTTGTAATTTTTGGTTAACATTCCATTCCCCTGCATTTCCGTGTGCTTTGAGATGTTCATGAAAAACATTAGGAGGCGAGGCTACGAATTAGTGTCCGTTGTTTTTTTTTTGGTTCTCGATTGACGATTTATTCCGGGGCTTCTCTGTTTAGGGTTTAGGAGGTTGTTGGCGAATTTTCGACAATCTTTGTATTCTCATTTTTAGGTGCATAGGTTGCCCTCGATTAAGCTTTATTAGAGATCTCGCATCGTGTGATTCGTCTACCCCGTGCCTCAGATCAGCCGATGAGCAGATTTTCTGTCCGCAAAGCGACAGAAGATTGAGATATGTCGTCAAGCGGGCTTCCTATTAGTGAGTCGTTACGTGCCTATATGTCTATATGCGTATCTTATGTGAGAAATGAGTCATATTCTGCTATTTCATTTTCAGGCAATTAACATCACAAAAATGTTGCAGTGGATGGGAGGCTCGCGGAGAAAGGTGAATGCTGTGAGTATTGTTTCACACACCTCCCAGCACGTTCCCCAGCTAGTGACTTCCATAGAAAGTGATGTTAATATTCTTATTGTTAGTATCATAGACTTAGGTTATCTTTAGGGCAATCTAATTCAATGCCTTGATGGAATCAAATCTTAACAAGTCACTTTACATGTGTTATCGTTTGCAGTGTCATTTTTGCCTAGCAAGTGACTACTTTTAAGTTCCTGTTCTCTAATCTCTATCCACTTTGTACTAGATACCCAACACATTTCAAATATACCTGACCTGCAAATTTGAGTAATTTCAATTTTTGGCTCAGGTGTTGGGTTAAGAAGTTTAACAAATGTTGATATTGGTTGATTTCAGGTATCTATTCTAAAATACCAAATGATCTAACTCAAGTTTAATTGCATAATTTACATGAGATATGAGTATTGTACTTAGTAAGCTATCTAATTAATCAAAGTAATTTACTTCAAGAAGTGCCTCCTCTAAGTCTTCTATTTGCCAATATGGTAATCCTGAATTTTTTACATCTCGTGGCTGTAACTTAAATTAATGCGATGTTCATCAGCTTCAATCATGTCCATATTCCCTTAATGAATTCCTCTTTTCTACAAGTGAGAACTATTTTAGCAAAACATAGTCTCTATTTGGTAATTGGGCATTTACTAACTAGTTTTTTAGTATTGCTCTAAAAGCTTGATAATTGACTCATCCAGAATCAATCATCTTGGGTTGGGTTGGATCTCCCATACTTTATTTGAATTACCATTTCAAATCAATTTTTCTTGGCTTGGAAAATTTCGGTCATGTCAAATTCTGGTCAAGAATCGACCAATGTGACCTAATGTCTCCCTTAATTCAACCATTTGAATTCAAGTTGGTATCTGCACTGCAGTGGAAAGTCTGACATCGAAGACTTGGAACCCTATATCTTTGATTTTACTCTTATTAATTGTGTCTTTCAAGTTACACTTTCACATTGTTTTTTGTTTTTTTTGTTTTTACTTTCAATTATATTTTTGTCCCAAAGTTGGTTTAGTCTCTTCCACACAATCCATTCAGTATTCGTCTACTATTTATCTTTATTTTTTATTCTTCATCTTCAGTTTGAACGCATGATCTAATGATTCTATACCCCATATATTTACTAAATTATATCTAATATATCTTTTTTTTTTCCTTTTGATATGGTGCAACCATGGATGGATGGTGAAATTAACAGTCCAGAAAGTCAATGCTTAACAAGTAAGTCATAAACATCATTCAAGGCATTTGATTTGATTTATATGTTGTTCAATAAGATGTTCCCTTATCTACACACGCAATAGAGTTTAATCATGTTTGAACTTATACCTTGAAGGCAAAAGCATTACTTTGAACAAAGGAAACGTCAACTACAGAGAACTGGACTGGATGATCATATTGGTGTTAGTAGCAAATGGCTTCATTATAATGAGGAAGTGCGATCCCTTGACATATTGAACTTCATAAATTTGGCTACAGTTACTCGTGAAGGTTGTTTAAATTAGAGCATTTATGGGATTAACACCTTTTGTGTGATTGCGTAAATTTTGTTAGCTCTTGGTAGTATGAAGTTTAATTCATAAAAGATTGAAAATCGCATTCCTGAATTTTTGTATACAAGCTTTTGTCCCCTGCATATACTTTTATTTGCAAAATAATTTAGCACATTCTGGTCAACTTGAATGTTCTCATTCTCAACTTAGTTCTAAATTCTATTGCTTAAAAAAACCGTATTTTACTTTCCCTGACTAATTGGACCTACCATGTGAAATTTTTATTTCTGCTCATTTTTTTCTAGGAACTAATGGAAATTTTTTTCTGAATTCCATTGCTTAAAAAACCTTATTAGTTTGCTGCTAATTGATAATAATCTGAAGTCCTTACTTCTTAGTTTTGGGCATATTTGATTCCTTATCCTACAACTTTATTCCTTACATCTGAGCCAAATGTTTTAGAAATAAGTTTTCAAGGATTATATTGGTCTAAATAGGCATGAAAATATTGTACTACTATGTAACCAATACTTGACTTCCATTTCACTAAGTAATCCTATTCTTCTTAAATGGAGAAACTATTGTAAGCTTCTACCTTATGTATTTACAATTGAACTCAACTTGTAAGGTTGTATCCAAGTGGAGTTGTTTTAAAATATCATTTTCTCCCATGAATTTTAGTTTGTGGTCATTGGAAGATTGGATATGTAGAATTCAGTTGCAGCTTCATAAAGCTTCTGTAGAGCTCTTTTTAAATGAAATGGTTTGTCATTATGCTAGAACATTCCTAGTAATATAGCCTTGCATAGACCTCAATACAGGGAGAAGATATATGTATCCAATTGACCCCAAATAATTGGAACAACAACTTGAAGATGATGGTGATGATTTTTATGCTATGTCCTGGAAGAAGTTTCTTAAGCTTGGAGTTTGTATGTTTTACTATAACATATATTAGTTTGTTGTAAACAACAGTGAAGACTATTTTGGGTGCTCTCATTTTATATTTATTTGATGATTGCTACCAGGTAATCAACTAGAGACTACACGGGCAAACAAGTATGTCATGTTTTCCTTTGATATAACATACTTATTAGGATGTCCTGACCTGTGCTGAAGTAAATAAATGAATTTTAGAACAGCTGTTCTTCTTCTATTCTTCCTGAAAAAGCATCAGCAACTCAAAATCTTGGCGGCAAAGTTGAAGGCTTTAAGTTGTCAGCAGCTTCACGTGAATGTGGTTCAAACTCTGCTCATTTTAAATCACAAGCAATTGAAGAACAAGTTCAGGATGGTATGCAATCTGCATAATGATCTTTTAAGCAGTGCCTCCTTGAATTGAATGATTTAAATTCATTTGCCTTGTGGGATTATCTATTTAAAGAGTCTCCACATTTAGTTATTTATTTTGTTTCCTTTAATGTTTTTAATAAATATTTCTCTGTAGAGAATTTGGTTCTTGGTTTACTCAACGATGATGACAAAGATAGAGAAATAGACAACAAAGCAAAAGTAGCTCCTGAAACTCATGTTGCATTTTCAGTTGGAGGTATAAAAATAAAACATGCTGAGTTTATGCTTTTAATAGATGAATTTGGCTTTTTTTTTGCTTCTCACACTTTCTTTCTCTATTGTGATTTTGCATGGCATGTAACCCATCTTTGGCAATAAACTATAAACAAGAAATCTCAAAGAACATGATGGCCAAGCCCAAATAGTTGGGACAAACAAATTTTGATGATGACGATCTTAAAGAACATGATACTACAAGTTACATAAAGATAACTGGGTAGTGGCATAAAATTCAACGTTAGAACCAATTGGTAATTGTTTTAGCACATAAGGCACCTTGTAAAAAAGGAGTGTTGCTTGGACTGCTCTTAGTTACTCTGAGACAAAGAAAATGAAAATTGAGAAAGAATGGTGTCTTGTGTGAATTCATGTTTTATGACAAAACTTCCATACAAATGGAATCATTTACCTGTAAATTGGCTATAAAACGTCACACTAGTTTCATTTCACATGGGGACTAGTGGGCTGATCAAGGGGTTAAAGGTTTGGAAATGATTGCTATCATCGTGGGCAAATGTTCAATTCTTTCATCTGAATGGGCCCTTATACTTGGTATCAAAGGAGACAATTGTAGACATGACAACAAATTTAGAAAGGACTATCTCATGTTGCTAGACACACCATCATTGGGTCTCACATATTGCCAATTTGTGATGACTTTTTGTCTTAACAGGAACATTATGCCTAAAGTGAGGAAGAGATGGTGAAACTCTAGCTTGGTGGCACATGGAGAGCTACGGGCTAAGCAAGGGAGTTTACAGCCTTAGAGACAAGTGAACTATTATTAGGTTAGGCTTAATCTTTTCAAATCATTGGTTGTGTCTAACAAGTTAATGGGATAGTTCTGTCATTGATGTTGGTCTTTTCATTTAGTACTAAAGGCATTTAACCTAAATATGTTTAGGTGTCTTGAAAGTGTTGTGCTTGCTCATGTGACAGTGAAGTTCCATTGGACGTGACATTTGCGATTGAGGAGTCGGATTTGGGTCTCGATTGAGATCTCAAGAATTAAGTGAGTGAGATTGTGACACTTTTAGCTTAGTTCCAGTTGGAGAGTTGTGGGCTAATCAATGGGCTTAGTTGAGTGAACCACTCTTAACATGCGCTTAAGCATTTAGGTCAATAGTCCCTAACAAGTTGATGGTTGATTTTCTCTTATATGCGGATGGTTGCATGAAATGACAATCATATAAGACTTTTCTTGCTAACAACATAGCTTTTAGTTCTTGACTCAGATGTTAACTAGTATCAATAGGAAAATATGGAAGGATTAAAATGTTTTCTTCTTTGTCATCATTTAGTGTTACAAGAACTCCAAAAATATGTAGGTTATCATGTTGTACTTAGGTTAAGAGGACTTTCTGTTCAACACTTAAACTAATCCAAACTCAAATCAACATAGTCCTTGTGTCTAATTTTTCATTTGTTGTTAAGGCCTTAGTCACAACATTAACTTCACATGATGATTGGAAGTTGCTAAGAAGTACATTCTAGCTTAAGAGGTGTCTTGTTAATCATTCATTTGCATTTGAATTTCCCACTTCCAGACTCAATCATCTAAAAAAATTGATTGTACATATACTAAATAATATGCTATACATCTAAATGGAAGAAGTTAGCTGACAAGCACACCAACGAGCAAGGAGGCAGGCTACACTAATTTGGTAATCTAATTGGATAGATAAATTAGATTACTAAGTAAAGAATGACACAATGCTAGTGCTTTTGTTTTTTAAGCAATTTATTGGGTGCTTACAATTGTTGACCCATGCATGACTTACATTACATGTATGCTATGTGAGCATTTCCATAGGTAATCATGAGAGTACCAATAGTTCCATGATCATACATTTCCTTTTCATATGAGACAACTAAGAAAACAAACTTCTAGTTTTAAATTTATTTGTTCTTCATGTCAGGTCTTGGCAAGGTCAGGATGGAAACTCCTGCTCACTCACCAAGAACACAAAGGTTTTGTCATGAAACTTGTGATTCAACGTTTTCAGCATTTACTTGAACATGCCTGTCTAAAATATTAATTCACACTAGAGAGGATTTACATTGAAGTCTTAGAATTTTTTTTTGACAGAAAATACTAATTATGCTGATGATATATAAGGTCACCCAACCTATTTCCACCAAAGCAATGCAAAGATTGTAAGTTTGAGTTGGAATGATGAAGTAATGTCCTTTCTAGTTAGTTGATTGAATTTATTGATCTGAACTCCATCTTTTATCTATGTATGTACTTAGGGAGAAATAGAAGAGACTAGGCCCTTTAAATATGGTCTACAAACTCTATACTTAAATCACACCTTGCAAAAATAAAGGAATTATAAAACAAACCTAATGTAGTGCTCTGGTTCTGGTGGACCGACTCCATAATAAATCTGATTACAATAACAAAATTAAAAATATAGTGATGACCAAAGTTAAAAAAGTTGAGTCATGCCAGAGTTTTAATCTTTGACTGGTGATGGCTTAATATAAGGGTTGTTTTCATTTATATTTTTATCATGATTTGGCAACAACCTTGACTAGCTAAATGTTTTACTGATTAGACTGAATTTAGAAGTTGAAATCATTGTGTTGAGAAAACTCTGAACTATGTAATATTCCTTTGTATAAATAGCTTTATTCCTGTGTACTTGAGTTGAAGCTTCTTTATGTACCTATGATTCACACATAACCAAATCCTATGACAACAAAAACTCTAATATGGCTATCCAAATTCTCATATTCATACCCTTTTTCAAATGCTAAAGAAATTTTATCTTTGCACAGTGGTCCAAATTGATTAGTGCAATGGAATGCTCAAGTTGGATTTGTATCTACAAAGGCCTATCCAACCTTTGTTGAGAAATGGGGCATTTCATAAGATCGACTGGGAGATTTAGAAAGTGAACTTTTGAAGAAATTACTTAGGGGGTGTTTGGTTGATGGGTTTGGGAATGAGGGAATGGAATGATAGTAAAAGATGATATTTGGATTGTGGGTTTGGGAATGACAATTTGGGAATGATTTCTAGATTTATGGGAATCAACCAAACCCATATAACTAGGTGGGTTTCATTTCCATTCTCATTCCCATTACACCTTACTATCAAACCCATACCCATAGCCATTCCCATCATTTAACCAAACGCCCCCTTAGTTTTACCAAAAAAAGTTGAAAATGGGCATATTCTGTTAAATCAAACTAATTTTGAAATCCATCAATATAGTTGATTTTTGACCAATCCTAGCTAAAATTCTAATTAATTTGCACAAAGGAAGATGATTCTTCGTAGCTCACATAAATTCCACATTCTTTCTCCACAAAAGATAAATTGTTTAACCTTGTCATCACTAACTAGATCGAGTGTCACTTTGATTAATATTATTGATATTTAAGTTAACATATTCTGCTATTAATATAATTTTATTAACTATTATTTATTATTTTTATACTGTACTGTTAATAACTATCTTTTGCAATGTCATATGTGAAATAGTTTCATTTATCATTCTTAATACCATTAATGTCGGTTCCAAGCCTGAATGAGAAAAGTTGAGGATTGTGTTAAACCTACACAGTCAACAACAAAATTTGTTTGAAGCTATAAGCATGAACTTCAATCCTATTTTACATAAGGCTAGGTTGTTACTGTATGTTACTAGTGTTATGGCCTTGATACAGCTCAATGGATAGATAAGTTTCTTGTAGTTGGCCCCAAATAGTTGAAACAAACTTGATGATGATGATAACAATGATTTCACAAGTCCTAATCCTATATGATTCATCCTTAGATATTTTGACTATCCGATCCAATACCGATACCTATTTAAACAACCATAAATTTATTATTTCTAAAATTACATGACACCTTTTGCTGGTTGATAATTATGGGAGATTATATTGATTTATCTAAGCAGTACAGTTGTCTTGAAAGATAGAGAGGTTTACTTATTTTAATGAGAACTTTCAGCGGTTAGAATCATGAGTTATATTCTAAACCTTGATGTTATTGATCTGTTCTACAGGGGTTTCAATTCACCACCAAGGGTGGCTGGACTCTTAAAAGACTCATCAAAGTTTAGGTCCATGTCTTCTGATCTTGGGCTAGAACGGGTAATTATTCTTTTTTTTTTCCCTCTCTAAATCATAATTTATGTCATATCAAAATATGTCTCGCAAATAGTATGATGCTTAGAAGGGGAACCTTGGTAAAGTTATTGCTTTGTGACCAAAAGGTCACGAGTTCGAATCCTAGAAACAACCTCTTGCAAAAAGCAGGGTGAGGCTGCGTACAATGGATCTTTCCCCAAGACCTTGCATGGTGGGAGCTTCGTGCACCGGACTCTCTTTTTAAATAATATGATGCTTATAAAGTCCATGCTTTCCATGAATACAAACTCATTTTCTATAATTAAATAAGAAAAAAGAAATAAAGTATCTCATAACAAAATATTAGTTTTCTTTCAACACAACAAATAAAGAGCTCTTTTCTCTAATTTATTCCTGATTTGCCTATAATATCAATAATTTCCTGAAAGTGCTTGGTGTTGTAGTTCTTTATATTTTTGTTTACATTTTGTATTTAGGTTTCTTTCTATCCATAGCTTTCATGGCATCACTTGGCAGCTTGTGATGATAACATTTGCTTAACCGTGATTTACATTCCTTTTCATCCATTTTCGATGAAAATTGAGAACTCGTTTTTTGTTGAACATTGCCAGTTTACAAATGTTTTCATCTTCATAGATTCATTCTTATATTCTATTGAGAACTCGTTTCTTGTTGAACTGGGTAGTTTAGCCAATTCCCAAAACACCAGCTGTGTCCACTTTAAAGAGATGTTTGTTGTGTCACATCTTACTTGGTTGATTCTGTTGCTGAAGAACATAGAACTCTAAAATCCAGCTCATGCATTTCTTGCTAGCAAAGCCATATCAGTAATAAAAATCCAACTAGATAACCAACTAGACATGCTTTTGTTCGGTGTTATTTGATGCCACATTTTTTCGTAAAATCAGATTTAGTATTTTGTTTCTCCTTTGACTTGCAGAGTGAAGCTATGTATGATATCAGTAAGCTAATTCACAGGGATTCTGAAGTAGTTTGCAAACAGAAGTGTTGTACTTATGAGAAGAGGAATAGGGAATCTTCGAAGTTTGTTAACTCATGTATCTACTCAGATGTGCTTGATGATATGCCTGATTTCCTTGGTAGTAACAATGAAAATTTTCAAGAAAGGCCATATGAATTAAGAGAATGTAAGTTTCTTCATTGTCTTGGGATGAATATTTTAATTCAGATCCTTGTTAATTGTTTTTCATTGTCTGATTTTTTACATTCACTTCAACCATGGGAGGACAGTTCTTTGTTAATTGATTTTCTTAACAATCAGTTCTTTGTTGATATGGTTACCTGAATACTTAGTTCATCATCTTAGTAGAGTCTAGAACTTGCTTAATTGTTAGGATCAAGTTTACCTTCAGTGCACTTTCATGCATTTGGTATTAGTTCTGAAAATTTTAAATTTCTATCATGCATAATTATGGACCTTAGAAAATGCTTCTACAAATGTCAAATGTGAGCTATTGTTTCATTGCTATCTTCCCCCCTGATACTTACCTGTCAGAATGTTAATTAGTCATTTACATGGACTATCTGCATCAATATTGTTTGTTTCATTCACTTCGAAGTCCCACAGCTAAAATAAAACCATCAACTCATTTCCCAGATAGTAATGATATTCTGGACGATAGTTTCATGGGCATATGGGAGCATGATGCAGCTTGCGACATTAAGTCCTATTCTAGAAATCACACTTCTGCCATCTCGAATGCAAATACATCGGAGTTGAATAACAATTTCTTTGGGGATTTCTCTTTAGATACTAGCAGGTTCACTATCCGACATAATGCCTTTTCTATATAAACAACCAATGATCTTACTGTTTTGTTTTCTATGTTCTTTTTTCTCTAGCTTTGGAGCAGAACAACATAAGAGACACATCAATTCAGGTTGGCTAATATCAGTTTCTTTGTTTTGTCTTTAGATTATTGGTATTCCATAAAGATGTCCTCAGTTTTTTTTTTCTCTAGAAAAATGAATGGCAATTTGGTGTGAAATTGAATGTG
The DNA here is from genome assembly GCF_018446385.1 of Zingiber officinale. NCBI lineage: Eukaryota > Viridiplantae > Streptophyta > Magnoliopsida > Zingiberales > Zingiberaceae > Zingiber > Zingiber officinale. Next base: position 84,412,902 of record NC_056000.1, on the reverse strand, counting down.
GAGGAGAAGCTCGATGTGATGAATTGAGAGTTGCATGCAAGTGGAACCGAGAGATATTGCAATTTAGAGGAGTTCGAAGTGACACTAGCTTTGGTTTCTAGCCCATCCCCCTCCACTTGTTGTATTGAGGATCTTGTATGCCAGTCAACAAACAGAACAAAAAAAATTCACTTCACACTTGTGTTTGATTCGATTATATTATACGAATATAAACATCAATTGTTGCAATGAGTCTTTATGCAGTAATGCCATCATGATTGCATTGAACCACATATATCTTTAGTGACTCGATTCTGTTAAGTTCTTTGATTTGAGAAGAAATACTCATTGTTACTCTTTCAGTATGAAGTATGCCTTCTTCCAGGGCATTGGATCCCCATTTATTTTTTTCCCTAAAAGCATCAATAGCTTATTCATGGCAATTTACGGAGTTCAAACTCAAGTTAAACAGTTAATTGTTTTATGCTGAATATCTGTGTTTTTCAAAACAGAATTCGATAATTGTCATACTGCTAACGTTAATGTTGTACATTAACCTTATGCTAGTCTGATATCGCTTCCCAGAGTTGACTCCTGCAGATTTTTATTTGTAGATCTTCTTCACATTGTTGTTTAGCTTTTGCCATTTGCCCCTGCTTCCTTATAAGTGCAAATTTCTCTTTTAGTCATTGTTATTTTATCTTGGTGACACTCTTCAACCGCTTAATGTCAGAAATGGAGGACTCCTTATTCAGTCTTTCAGCAATAGAAAAAGAATGCAATCTCATATTTTTTGACAAAGATAGAAGGTATTGCCCTGTTAGCTTATGACCATGAACTGCAATGTGGTTGATTAAACTTTGGATTGGATCCTTTCTGGACAGTAATTTCAATCTACCTTCTTGGTCTTTCACTGAAAAGGAAAATTTGCCAGACAGCGCAAGCTCTTTAAGGTAAATAAATGCATATCCTCTTGCTCCTCTCACCCAACCCCAGTGGACTTTCCTTTTTCAGATCCTAACAAAGTTCATCTTATACTGGTTGGAACTTTGTGCAGTGAAGAGTCATGCACATCTACTGCAGGTCATTTATTGATTGTTGCCGCTAATTTTTATTGCAAGTTTATAATCCTAACAGCTATATTTATTCATATGAATCTAAGTAAAAGTTGATTTTCAGCTAGAGAAGATAAAAATTATGAATTTCTATCACATTCAGCAAAATTGAGAAGCAAGAAAAGACATCTAAGTGACCTGGACAAAACCTTCATGAATCTGAATGCAATCAAGAAAAACCACATGGATGAGATGGATATAAGCTCAGGTAATAACCTCAGTTAAGGAAAATAAGTTATCAAATTTGGAATTTGATGGAGTGTTCGTTACATGAATTCAGAACCTGGAAAAGATAAGTTCGTACCAAATCCATTAAACTCTAAAGCTCATCATTGCTCAAAAGTTTCACCTGGACTTCAGAAAATTCCAGATCTCAGTTTCAATTTTCATCTGGAGGAACTTTCAGGTAATGTGGTTTGAATAAAGTTCTGGATCCAAAAGTTTTATGGAAATAAATTACATATCATAATGGCAGAATGCATCAATGATTTGCTTTTGCTGCCACAATGCAGACTTCAAAGAGAACACATCTAGATTGAAAATGCCTGTTGACCATGCAAGTCGTTTTGATTTCAGTTTCGCAAATGATAGATCAGAAGAACTATCAGGTTTTTCTGTTTGGAACAAGAACCACAAACAAACTAGGAAGACAGAAGTTTGCTTACCATATTCAGTCTTCTCTGGGGATAATCAAGACAGAATTCCGATGCCTGAACCAATGAGGCAAATAAATTCTTCTATCAATGAAGGAGATGTAGATGGTAGTTCCTCGAATCTAGAAAGCAAGGTATTGGGTGAAAAATCGTTGTGTTCACAGAGCAGCAGAGAAAACAGCAAGGAAATACAAAGCGGCTGTGCAGAACTGAATAATGAAACAAAAAAACCATCTTTTGGTTCTGAAGGAACCAACTCAGGACTTCAAACTTACATCAATGAAAAACTGTAAGCATGCACTATCTTGTAATTCTCGTTCATATGCAGTTCTTTCTTTGTCGAAGTCGTAAAATAAGTTTCTAGCATAAAAAAAAAATAGTGACTAATACTCATTGTCTGCTGTTCTGTGTTAGTGAACATGATTGCAGTACCCCCGATCCGAATCCAATACAAATCCTAAAGAAAGGTCTCTTATGCGCTTTACTTGGTTTTGTCTGTCGAATTATGTCAACTAATTTTCTGAGGAAACAACCTCCTTATTTCGTCACTCTTTTACAGGTTCTGTCGAAGAAAAGATGGGATCTGAAGTGGCAATTTTTAGAAGTTTATCAGGTATCTCTCTGATTCAGAAACTATTTCTATCAAACAAATGAATCCTTAGAATGCTCTTTTGCATCTTTGTAATACGTGAAGGGAAGGATTGATAAGTTGTCTCATTATTTTGCAATTGAAGGGAAGGACTTCTCCAAAGAGCATGGAACCGAGACCATGATGAAATTCGACAGTCTATATATCCGTCTCTTGCACAAAGAATTTATCTGGAAGTTGACCAAGTAGGTCTGTGCTTTCCCTGCACTTTGTTACAAGCTTACAACCTCTTGATTAACTTTGGTCGTGTTCTAAGCAAGCCGGAGAGTAAGAGCCTTATGAACTCTGTTGCGTAATCTCCTACTGAATTTCTTTTTCCGCTATTAGGGCAATTCATTTTACCAGATTGAGTTCTTGCGTGATGATAATTAAAGAATTTAATCTCACATTGAAAACAAATAAAAAATCGTGGATCGGGCGAGCTGGGTCGATTGAGGTCTGGCCCATTCATCCGGCCCAGTTTTGCTATGGCCGCGAAACGATCCGAGCGTACACGAATTCGTTCCACGTGTCCGGGAGGCCCGGCAGGCACCAGTGGATGCAGTCGGCGTAAGTGGCCGGATCCCTCTGCTGCTCCGCCGTCAGCAGCTTCCCCTGCCGGAGCGTGTGCACCGACGTGTGCGCATCCTTCCGGAACTGCGACAGCTTCGTGATGTTGATGAACGCCGCCGGGAACCGCATTGCCCGCGTCGCCTCCTCCTCCGCCCGGAACAGCCGCCAGTCCGTCCCCAGCCTCGCCGTCTGCGACGCGTTCGCGATCGGCATCGTCTCCATCGCGCACTTCACCCCCTTCGGGTTCCCCCAATCCTTGCTCCTGCGATCGAAACCGTAATAGCCACCCGTCGATCCCTAAAAGGAAGCAATTTCGGAGGAGAACGAAATCCCCACCTCATATGATTCGGTGACAAGCTCATGAAGATCACCATCGTCTTCTTCGGATCCAGATTCCTCTGCACCCAGCTGGCCCACGTCGCCATCACTCGCCGGTACGCCACCGGCCGGTCGACCAGATCGTACTCCCTCGATCCCCTCCTGAACGAGCCTCGCCTGTTGTAGAGATTCCCAAAATTTCATGAATCAGAAGCCGGAAAATGAAAGCCATCAACGGCGGAAGCTACTCACAGAAGCTTCATCTTCGCTGTGTTCATCCACCAAATGTAGGTATTGAAGATCAAGTAATCCACCCCCTTCCAGTGCTTCCCGTGCTTGGCAATGGAGTCCGCCATGATGATCCGGTCCCGGATGCTGTGAATCTGAGGATCGTCGGAGTTGGACTCCACCAGGAACGGCGCCCAGTAGAACTCCACAGTGGCATTATACTCCTGAAAGCGAAGATCCAGAACAGGGGACTCAACTACTCCGTTGATTTCAGATCAAAATAACAAAAATGGAGCTTCACCTCTGCTCGGAAAACATTGAACGAGCCTTTCTTCACCAGAGTCTTCCTGCCCTGCGGGATGGCGGATTGCACGAGGCAAACCATGGATTCCCACTGGTTCCTGTTGAGAGAATCTCCGACGAACATGAGGCGCTTCCCCCGCAGCCTCTCCAACAGCGCCTTCGCGTCAAATCTGTGTTTTTCTCTCTCTCTCAGTAGGGAGATCCCTCGAAGGAGGAGCGATTTTAGGGCGAAGAAGAGGTCGTTCGATACCTACCTGGGCATATCACAGTCCCGGGGTTGCCACCGCCATTTCTGGTAGCTGTCGTCTGGGCGGCCGTTCCGGATGCAGGTCACCTGCTCGGTCAGGAACTGGCACTCGTGCTCCTTGTAGAGCGGATACGAGACGTCGTCGAACACCCACCGCCCTACGGCGAGTTCGCACTCGTCTTGCGCGGCCGCCGCAGGCCGCCTGTTGGCCTCCACCTTCGGCGGAATCTGAGTCCGCTCCGGCACAGGGTCGGCGACCGCCGAAGAAATGCCGGCCGGCGGCGTATTTCTCGATTCGCCGGCGAGGTCCTTCTGGTACTTTGATCTGGCGGCTGTGCCGAAGGAGTAGTCGGCCAGGGACTTGATTTCGTCGGTGTAGAAGAAGATGAGGAAGAAGAAGGCGGAGAAGAGGAAGAGGAAGAGGGTGTGGGAGGCGTTCTTGCGGCTGCCGGTGAGGAGGGCGCGCTTCACTGCTACGGCCTTGGGCGCAACGGAGAGCGTCGCTCTCCGCCGAGGCGAAGCCATCGAACGGGCAGAAGACGGCGACCGAAGGCGGAGAGATTTGAGCAGGCAGAAGTGGCAGCGGAAGAAATTGAGAAGGATGTTGATGTTGAGTGGCCGTGAAGGATGCAAATTCAAATTTTACAGGGGCCCTTTTGATTTAGGTTTCATTTACCGTGAAGGGAAGGGAAGGGAAGAGGGATGGGATTTTCAGAGATCTCCCTTGTTGTTTACCTGAATGGAAAAAAAAAAATAATTAATTAGGTTGGATGATGAGTAATGTCAAGCGGAGGATGATCAATTTAATCCAACAAAAATTTTCTATAAATAATTAAGATAAATTAAGAAGTACATAAAACACACGATTAAAAAGTATATCATCCTCAAAAGTAATTTTAGCCGCCAAACATATCCATTCAAAATAATTATTCTTTCTTTTAGCACTATTGTAAAAAAAATAAATTAGGATAACATCAAATTATTTTAATTTTAATAAAGTTTAAATTTTTTTAATTAAATTGGTAAAAAAATATTCTCATACAATAATATTGTATGTATAGTAATTTAAATAAAAATAAAATAGTTAATTTTTTACCCAATGAATTATAACTATTTGACAGTTGTCATAAAAAATATTGAAATATGGGGATATTTTAGATATAAAATATTTAGTGGGTCCTTTTATTTATTTATTTATTTTTTTTGAAAAAAAGCTGTATTTTTTTTTTTTTTTTATGATTTGCGTGATTTAAAGAGTCTATTTGTTGCTACAACTATATTTGTTTTTTTCCTAAATATGAGAGAGGGTCCATTGATAAGCTTTGCATATCTCTGTCCCTTCCTATTCAGGTAAATTCATCGACCGCATGGACTTTGTACATTTTGCTCATGCCCGGTTACTTCTCTGTAAAGAGCTTTTCATAGCAAATAGATTTAGTAAAATTCAAGAGAATCATTATTCCTTTTGTTCGAAAGTATTAGATTTTGTCGTATTTAAATTCCAGTTCAGGGCTGCGGACAGCGGTTTTATTTATTTATAATAAATCAAAAAGCTGATTTTGGTCCCCGAGCGTTCCTCATCACTCGTCTTACAAAGAAGAGATAAATTACGTATGGAACAATGTGTTAGGTGGGAGGCCATTAAATCCATTCAAGTAGTGAATAGTGCGAGCAACTTGCAGGCCTGAGATTGCCGAGATAAATTTAAAAATGCTCAAAAGAATTTTTAGTTAGCATTAGATATTTAATTTTTTTAAAAAAATTGATTAATTAGAATATTTTATAAAAATTTTGATTATCTGGATAAATTAGGAGGCTTCCAAGAACACCCATAGTAATATTCTTAATTCTATATTTTACTGGAGCAAAATTTTTTATAATGATTAGAATTTAAATCTTAAAATTTTAAATTATTTATGAGAGGGTTTAATCTTTGCACGATTGGCCGGCGAGGTTATGCCCAAAAGTTACACGGACAACTGGATGTGATGGAAACCTCACCGACCAAATTTGATGCGAATATGAATACACACGGAAGAAGCGGTAATGTTAAAATAACTATATTATGTTTAATATGATATAGATTATATTAATAGAGGAAGAGATAATTTTTTTTATTAATAATGATAAAATAAAATAAAATTTATATAAGTATAAATAAAATTATAATAACAGAGCGAATCCAATAGTGTAAAATCATACATATTTATCCCATATCGCTTGGTGGAGTAAATTATTGAATTATGCATAAGTTAAAATTGTTTTTTATTGAAATAGTCAAAAGTCTCAGGCTTTTTTCACTTATTACGAAAAGGATGCCCTATCTCGACTATATATATTTTACTTTTTAAATTATCTTTATATTTTTACTTATTATAATAGTTAATAGATAGTTATAATATAATACTGACTAGTATTAATAAAAAAAATTTTTTTTTTATATTACAGTGACTATGATTTATAATTGTTGTAATAAGATGTTATATATTAGACCGTATGGATTTGAGATGAAATATTTATATTATAAAAAAATATAGATATGTTATATTAACGATCTTGATATAGAGGGAGGTACATATAAATACATAGACATAAGATGTATAATGAGATAAATTTCAGGTTGTCAATTTCTAAAAATCAACTCTTAATTATTATGTCAAAGATGTCGTATGTTTATCGTCTGTGTTATGTTCTGAGATTGAAGTATTGATATTATAAGAGTCATGTCGAAATGTTAACATAAAATAATAAAATAATATTGATTAGTATTGATGAAAATAAAGTATTTATATTTTGACAGTGATGAACTATAATTATAAATTATATCTACTAAATATATATTGTAATAGCATTTTTTTAGTTTCGAAATAGACATATAGTGAAACGAAATAAAGTGTTTTGTTGATAATACATCAAAAAGGAATGTCGTTTAACGATTCCAATAAAAATATACGTTCTTTAAATTTTGGTCTTGTAGTCACTAAGCAGGTTTGAGAGTGAGTTTTTTTTCTCGATTATCCACTCTTCAATTCTTCTCATCCTTATCTTCTCCCTTTTTTTATCTTCTTTCCTCCCAAGTAAACCTAGACCTGTAGAATAGGGAGGTGCGTCTGACACTAATGACAGAGAAATGCACAACGAAGACAAAATTAAAAAAATATATATATTTAAAAGAGATGCATGAAGAACATGCTCCCGAATTATAAAATTTAGATTTAGTCAGAATAATTATGGAATCCATTAATTATTGACCTATTTTTCTGAAGGAGATATTGAGTGCACAACACTGTTTATCAAAGATGATGTTGGATTGAAAGTGCTAGAGGAGGGATAGGGGATGAATAGCGCTCGAGATTATTTCATACGTTTCGGAATTGTAAGAAAAGCGTATCGAGTTTAAAGCAGCGGAAAGATAAATAGAATAAGCACAAACACACAGAAGACAGAAGACACCAAAAATTTACTTGGTTCGGAGCCTAGGGCGACTCCTACTTCAAGGCTCGCGATCGTTGATCGTTTCCGGTGGGCAATAACTATAGTATCGAAAAGATGATTACAATCTGAATTACAGTTAAGTGCAAATAAAAGAAAAACTATACCAACGAAACGAGAACAAAGAAATTTGGAGCTCTAATTCGTTGGAGTAGCAGAGCGTCATTGGAGCATTTGTAGCAGCACACGGACGAGCACAAGTTGTTCTGTTCGAGATGTTGTGTCCGGCTGCTTCCGAGGCTCCTTTTTATAGCTTCTGTGAAGCTGATCCAGATCCCCAAGCTTCGAGATCTGGCTTGACTCGAGGCGGATCAGTCAACCGATCCCTGCGTTCGGTCAACCGATCAGACAGTCTTCTCCCATCCGATCCGCTCGCTCCGCTTCGATCTGGTCAAGTCTCATCCTCGATTCGGTCGACCGATCCCATCGTTCGGTCGATCGATCAGCTCCTCTGACCCGATCAACCTGGCCTGATTCAGTCGACGCTGATCCTTGGTTCGGTCGACCGATCCTCCGGTCAAGCCTGGTCCAATCTCTGGAAGTTTGATCTGCTGGCTTCGGGGTTCGGTCGACCGATCCCAATGTTCGGTCGATCGATCCTAGTCAGACCTAACCCAGCATAAACATATTAGGGTGCGTTTGGTTTGCTACATTTTCATTTTCATTTTTCTGAAAAACGCATGTTTTCCGTTTTTTAGAAAATGACTTTTCCGCGTTTTTCGTTTTCTTAGAAAACGCTCTCTCATTTTCTTAAAAATAAATGTGGAAAACGCAAACCAAACGCGTTTTCCATTTTCTCAGAAAATGAAAATAGAAAACAGCGTGGAAAACGCAAACCAAACGCCCCCTTAGTTTCTTGCAAAACAGAGTTAGAACACAAACGATAATATATAGAAATAAATTTGACAGTCTCCATACTGTCCGGGTCTGACTTCGGATTTCCGACCGGAAAATCCTAAGTTGACCCGACGCCTACTGTGTCCCTCTGCGGGGAACGCATCCTCACCTACTCCTCTCAGGAGAGTTACCTGATGTCAGCTCAATCCTCCAGATCTACTGGACTTTTGCTCGGCACTCGATGCTTCCGAACTTTCTGCTGGACTCCCGCTTCCCGGCTCGTCCAGTCTTCCACCTGGTTCGCGACACTAGGACTTTCAACCTAGGGTTATCTCCCCCTAGGACTTTTGCCTGAAGCTCTCGACCCGCCAAGACTTTCCGCATAGGGTTACCGCCCCCTATGACCTAGGGTTACCACCCCCCAGGGTTTTCCCTTTCCCTAACCGCAGCTAGGACTTTCCTGAAACACTCAAGCATACATGATCCTATCCGAACGCTGAATCAACGGACGCTGGGCACGTGGCTCTCTCCGAATTGCTGACGTAGATCTCCAACCGGTCGTATGGACCTCCGGCGAACCTGCAAGGAAGTCGGGCCGGGAGGGGGTTCCCGGCGACGACCCTCCGATGCTCAAGTCAGGCAAGAGGAAATGCAGAAGTGGCTTCGGATACGAGAGAATGCGTGATCGCGTAAAAAGCGTACCTCTGGCGAAGTGTGAGGACCCTTATATAGAGCTGTGAAGAAGCTTATGCACACACACCGAGGCGAATACGTGTCCTCTTACCATACCTCAGTATGAGCTTGTCAGAGGAGCTTGCTTGACACCATACTGCTATAGTCCGAGCACCTCTCTGATAGGACAATAGAACCTTCCGTCATGGGCTTTTGCGTATGGGTTAGTCGTCGAACACGCTGGTTGTCAGAAGATGTCCCTCGATGTTTCCCTTGTCCTTTTGTCTCTTCTGTTCCCGCGCCAAGCGTCTGGCCGCTCGGCAGTCCCCTCACGTCCGACTGGGCATAAGTACTTATCCGCTCGGGAGATTTCAAGTCGTGTGCTCGGATGAAACTGTTCACAGTATTACTGCTTGATGCCTTCGGCCGAGCGGGCTACCCGCTCGGCCATACGACCCTGTTCAACATGAGCGTCGGAACCCCAACTCCCTGTCGGGGTGTCTTTGCTTCCGTTCGGAACTTTCGGTCGGTCGCCCCAATCTCTATCCGCTCGGCCAAGCCTCTAGTTGACCTCTTACCTTTCAACCTCCACGTGGCGTTGACTCTGCTTAAAAAGGGGGTCCCCCATCCTCACTGTCGGATCAATACACATTAGATAACAATTAAACTTAACTTTGAATCCCTTTGCCATTATCAAAACTTGAGTTCGATCGTCGGATGCTTCCCGAACCAACAATCTCCCCCTTTTTTATTATGGCAACCGAAATTCAAAGTTAAGAAAAAATGCAATAAAGATAAGCATAAATTAGCAAAAGTATAAATAAAATGTAAGCACCTTAAAGCTCCCCCTTAATAGAAGCTCCCCCTTAACAAGAGAACTCTTATCCTTTATTTGAATTTTTGATCTACTAAATTTGAATTTTTGTCCTACTCTCCCCCTTTGCCATACATCATAAAACTTTGTAGAAAAACTTAGTAAAAATGTTGAAGCCAAAAAATAACATTTAAAACACCTGGCTTTTAAAACTTTGTAGGGAAAACTTTGTAGGAAGACTTAGAAAAAATTTTGAAAAACAACTATGTTAATTTTGAAAATTTAAAGTAAGGAAGAAACTTAAAAAAAAAAAACACTTAGTTTTTTATAATTATTTTTCATTGTAAGACTCTTAGATAGATTCGAAAAGCTTTGTTGGTAAATATTTTCTTAAGTTTGAACAAGCTTTTTGAACTATAATTTGGAGGAGCAATAAGTTTAAGCCTTAATGTCCAAGCATGAGTCGAGTTAAATTGATTGCCAGTTAACTAAATTCTTTTAATAAGGTATCAAAGCCCTAATGTGCAAGTTGAGTAACCGTCAAAATCAAAAACTTAATTTCTTGGCCACATGTCTAACCATTTAGCTACTAGCTGATTGCCTAGAGGACAACAACTTTCATTTGGTTAGTTAAGTTGAGTCAATAGATCCACTTAGATTTGACTAGGACTGATGACTTGACTTGATTACTGTAAGTTAGGTATTTAACGCCCAGACTTATGTCGATGCACTGACATAAACATTCTTAAGTTCAGGCAGTACTCTATTCACCTCACACCGTTCTACGTATTTTCAAACACAAGCAAGGTAGTCCTAGTATGCTTTGTGAGATGTTCTGGCTGAAACTAGGGGTGCAAGATTCCTAGGGGGAAATCCTATGCTAAACCAGATTTTGAAAAACTAACAAAATTTGGAGCTTTGAAAATCATTTTTCCTAAGATTTTAAAGCCAAGCTGATTTAAAGACAAAATTTTCAAGAGAAGATAAGTCCTATTCTACTAAATACATCCCTATTTGTCTTCTAAGTGAGCTGAACTCAAGTTCAGGTAAGGGTTTTGTGAAGATTTCAACTAGGTTTATTTTGACTCAACATAGTTGAGTACAATATCACCCTTAGCTACATGATCCCTTATAAAATGGTGCTTCACTTCTATATGTTTAGTCCTTGAATGATGAATTGGGTTTTTTGTTAGATTTATTAAACTTATATTATCAATTGAGATTTTTGTTTTCTGATATTCCAGTTGATAGTCTTTAAGGGTATGCATCATCCATAGCAACTGAGATGCGCATTCACCTAAGGCTATATATTCAGCTTCAGTGGTAGATAAAGCAACACAGTGTTGTTTTCTACCTGACCAACTTATTAGGCATTGTCCTAGAAACTGACAGCTACCACTTGTGCTTTTTCTATCTAGCTTGCACCCGACATAGTCTGAGTCAGAGTAGCCGGTTAGGTCAAGGGTGCCAGATCTAGGGTACCATAGTCCAACATTTAGGGTTCCCTTAACATACCTAAGGATTCTTTTGACAAGGGTTAAATGAGACTCTTTTGCACAAGATTGGTATCGTGCAAACATACCTACTGCGAAAATAATGTTTGGTTGGCTCGCAGTTAGGTACAGTAGACTTCCTATCGCACTTCGATAGTATTTCAAGTCTACTGGTTTACCTTCTAGGTCTGAGTCAATTTTAGCATTAGTAGCCATTGGTGTATTAATGATTTTTGAGTTCTCCATTCCAAATTTTCTAATTAATTCCTTAGCATGTTTAGTTTGATAAATATAAATTCCATCTTTAGTTTGCTTAATTTGTAAACCTAAGAAGAAATTAAGTTCACCTACCAGACTCATTTCAAATTCATTTTCCATTAGTTTGGTGAATTCTTTTAAAAATTTAGAGTTGGTTGATCCAAAAATAATATCGTCGACATAAATTTGGGCTATAAAGATGTCGTTTTCTAATGTTTTTATGAAAAGGGTTGGATCTATTTGTCCTTGGTTAAATCCTTTTGATATTAGATAATTGGACAGACATTCATACCAAGCCCTAGGTGCTTGTTTTAGTCCGTATATGACCTTTTTTAGTCAAAAGACATAATTTGGTTGTTCTAAGTCCTCAAATCCTGGGGGTTGACCTACATACACCTCTTCTTTAATAAATCCATTTAAAAATATGAATTTTATGTCCATTTGAAATAGCTCGAATCCTTTGTGTGCTGCATAGGCCAGCAACATTCTAATGGATTCAAGTCTTGCTACAGGGGCATAGGTCTAATCATAGTCTAACCCTTCTACTTGATTGAACCCATTAGCTACTAACTTAGCTTTGTTTCTAACTATTTCACCTTGATCATTTAATTTGTTTCTAAAAATCCATTTAGTGTCAATTATAGTCTTGTTAACGGGTTTAGGCACTCATTCCCAGACCTGATTTCTTTCAAATTGTGCCAATTCTTCTTGCATTGCTAGGGTCTAATCTGGGTCTGGTAGGGCTTCTTCTATAGTTTTGGGTTCAATTTTTGAAATCAGGGTTATTTGGCTCTGGTTCCTATAAGATGACTGATAAGCGAATCTGTCACATCCGCTAATCAAATTGTACAAATGTATTTCCACTGAACCCCTTAATTTCACAATAATGTTGTAGTAACGAGCCCAGAATCGAATCTCTCGAGGAACAAACGGTAGAATGTAATCTTAGGATCGTATTTTATTCCTATTTTTTGGGGTTTTTAATATAAAGATGGGGGTTTAAACTTGAATCTAAATCTAACAAAAGTGAAGCACAACAATAAAGAAATTAATCTAAAGCAAGAGTGAAACCTAACTATGTGTCAATAATCAAATCATAATGCATTGTCACCCTACATTATAATTAAACCATCAACACACTTAAACTAAATATGAAATAACGAAACGCAATTAAATCTGATCTAAAGCAAAATGTAAACCCTAACTTAAAACTCAAACACTAAACAATTAACCAAGCATCAAATAAAACTTAAACTAAGTTTTAACAAGGTAATGAAATACTAAATTACTTGCTAAAATCATAACAAACATCAAATGAATCTGTTCTAAGCTGTAAAAACAATAACAAAACGAAATAAACCCTAACTAATCCAACTCACAACCAATCTCACCAAACTTCACACTTAAGTCGTCACACAAGAGTGCCAAAGTTGAGACCACCCAACTCTGGACCTCAGTGGAGACTCTCTACAGCGTATCAGTTCCAGGATTGCTCAAGAACTCCGACGGACCACCCCCGACGAGCTAGAACAAGCCAAAACCCCAAGAATGGCCGAAATCTGAAAATCTGGTCTCTGGATCTGATGGAAAGCTGTGGAACGCGGATGGACGTCGGATGGAGCTCAGGAACACCGGAAGACCACCTCCAAATGTTTCTGATGAGAATCGGAGCTCAAATTTGGAGGACCACCGCCAAATCTGAGGTGAAACAGGGAGATGCCTCAAGCCAAATTCCACCGGAGAGAACACCCACCAATGGCTCCAGAAGATCGGGATGATGCCGCCGAGAAGCCCTCCACCGAGATTGAAGCTCGGGAGATTGAAAGGAGAAGGAAAGGTGGTCGGAATCCAAAAAAATCACCGCAGGACGAAGCTGCTGTGCGCTGTGGAGTCGAAGAAGAAGAAAGGGAACTATAGCTTCTGTTTTAAATCTGATCCAGATTTGAACGGACGGCTAGGAGCAATTTGGAGCTAAATCAATGGTGAAAGCTTGCCCAAAATCTGATCCGAAGGTACTGATCTTGATCTAGAGTCTGGATCTACCCTCCCTTAGGTCGGATCGGTCAGATCATCACTGGATGGCCCAGATCTGTCGATCTTCAATGAACGGCCCAGATTAATCCGGTTGGATCAATAGCTAGATGAACTCAGATCAGCATCAAAACTTCTGGATCTTCATCAATGGCTCATATCTGCTCCCCATTAGATTGGATCGGCCAAATCTTCAACGGATGGTTCAGATCTCTCCTATTCTTGATAAACGACCCATAATGCTTCAAAGCTTGATGTTCTCGTTTGAACTCCGATTCAAGCCTAATTTTAGTCCAAATAGATCCAAATCCAAGATCCTTTGATGCCTACAAAATAAGAATCAAATATTAGCATCAAATAATATGAAAATAAAATAATTTGTAATTAAGTCTAAAAATACACACAATACACAAAATGTGATGTAACCATGATTTAAACCTATGAAATTAATATCAAACCATTAATATATGAATCAAAATAATACAGTAAAATCATGGTTATCAATAACTTAGTTCTGACTCCTAAAGTTGGATCACCCAAAATTTGGTCAGATGGGTGATTTGTGCTTGTTCTTGTTGGTCTTATACCATTTGAGTTAGTGATTTGTTCTTCAGATTCAATAGGTTCAGGTTGAATTTCGTCATCTTCTCTGTTTATTGAGTTAGCATTTTCTATATTATCATTTTCATTTATTGTGTTGGGTAATTTATTTTCTTCATCAAATATTATATTTGTTGTTTCTTCTACTTTTAGGATATTTTTGTTATACATTCTATATGCCCTACTGGTTGTCGAATACTCTAAAAATATTTTTGGGGTTGTTTTTTATGTAAATTTTCCTAAGTAGTCTTTAGTGTTCAAAATGAAAACCTTACACCCAAATACCTTTAAATAGTTTAAGTTGGGAATTTTATTATAATAAATTTCATAGGGTGTTTTATTTTGAAATTTGTTAATTAAAATCCTATTTTGAATGTAACAGGCTGTATTAACTGCTTCAGCCCAGAATTGATTAGATAGTTTATATTCGTTTAACATGGTCCTAGCAGCTTCTTGTAGGGTTCTGTTTTTACGTTCTACTAGACCATTTTGTTGAAGGGTCCTAGGGCAGGTGTATTCATGTTTGTAGCCATTTATTTCACAAAATTCAGTAAAGTTGTGATTCTCAAATTCTTCCCCATGGTCGCTTCTGATTCTTTTTATTTGAGTGTCTTTTTCATTTTCTATTAATTTGCAAAATATTTTGTCACGCCCCCAAAGGAGTCTCTGCTAGACAAAAATCCGGCAGCATCTCCCCTGTACTGGTGACCATCTGAAGCATCACTACAAGCAAAATACATCAGCCACATGCGGCTGGAATATTTATATACACAACCACGCAGTTATAATAACAGCCCACACGGCTGGAATGAAACAATCACAACCACGCAGTTATATATATAACAGCCTACACGGCTGTACCAAAACACAGCGGAAAAACGAAGGAAAGCCCAATACAACACAATCAACACACTGCTAGCCGGCTAGGCTTTATACCACAACCACAACAACACAAATACAACAACCCCCCGAATACAACAAATACAAATAAAACATATACAAAACCAAAAACGACCTTCGGATGTGACGTAGGACCCGGCAGACAGGATACTCCGAGCGACACTCCAACCATCTACCTGAAAACATAAAGATATACATGCGGTGGTGAGTATAGGTAACTCAGCGGGTAGTAGACAAGATAGTGCATGGTCAATAACAAACATGGAGATCAAAAGTATACAGTCTCAGTAGGAAAACAAAGAACATGATCATACTATCATAACCAATGCATCTGAACATACCTGACGTAGTAACCCGACATAATCATAACTGACATACGAACCGCACAAACCACTACTGACATAATGGTAAATACATACCCAATCTGAAATCGACGCAAGATACCAAGATCAGTAACCTCACTGGATCTGCAACAGACACACCCGTGACACCTGTGCAATATAAATACGACTGCAAATACATGCAAAATAAATGACATGTATGCAGCATGACAACCATATGCAACAATCATATCGCAAACAAATGCAACATACCACAAACACATGCAACTAGTATCTACTAGGCATGTATGCAAATATATCTCCAAAGATGCACCGCGCATCAAAAGTCAATGTGCATGCATGCTCCATGGTCACCCCCGCCACCTCTCTAGACACCACGACCCCTGTATGGCCGAGAGGCTTGGGTCTGTGACAAACCGTACTAGCCTCCAGAACAAACACCGCTATAGGCGGCCGAAGCGGACGGTCAGCTAAGTAGTTATATAACCACCTAGCTAAGGGTCCCTGACCACTCACATCTCTAGCCCTCTGACACTGTACCCTCAAGACTCACTACTCCAGAGTGGTCGAGGCTGACAGAACACTGAGCAGCTGTGTAAGCGCGACAGGACTAGCTCCACCCCAAACTACCACTCTCCATCAGTGGCCGAATGGACGGCTATAAAAGACTGACAACCCTCTCAACTACAAGGGAGACGATAGTCGTCAGTATGACATGAATGATGAACATGATGATATACATATATAATCATGATACGGACACCGTCATCATCCATGCAACTCTAAATCCACCTAAGTGTCCCACAACATGAGTATAATCATCATGATATCTCCATATATCCCACCAAACATATGTATATAACCCCACCTGTATAGTCAACCAAAGATCTCCAATAACCTCAACAGACACACCTACACCACCCCACGTGTACAATCAACATGTATCCTCCAGTAAAAACACATCAAACACGGGTATAAACCACAGACATACAATCACCACAACTCCAATCATCACACCGGACAGAAGTATACCCGACATACGGATGGATAAGCCTCATATGAATACCGCCAATGAAGTAATCCCTACCATACATACTCTACATGTACACAAATACCACAGAGTATAGATAATCCAAAGTGTAGACTGTATAAGAATTAAATAGATCATCACAAGGGTCAAGCATCGGTATCAAGCAGGAAAGCAACAAACGAGCACGATATAAGATAAAGCATCCTAAACCATCTCATAAAACCATGCACTAAGCTCAATAAAATCTACACAGAGGCAAGGAAGAAATACCCGCCTTAATACGTAGATCGTGTCCGGAAATCCCACGTCGAGACGCTCGTCCCGAATCCAAGTCCTGCGATTACATAATATATTTAGCTACTCACATAATCAACAACAAACTAAACTCAAAACCTAATCCTACGTCGATTAAGTAACTCTGTTTAGTTTCTACCCAATGATCCGAACCAAAGTAGATGAGAGGTTCATCCTTAAACTCTACTCTTTCTAAATCCAACCATAATCCACAATCATCACTAATCAAATCTCCTCATGAATTAATCCAATTCAATTCACATAATTCATCATCAATCAAACACTAATCCAAACTCATCATAAATCCTTCTAAATCTACTAATCAATCCAATACAACTTAATTTAAATTCCTACAATCCATCCCTACCAATCCAAACCAATACAGCAATAAAATCACCTTAATTCTTAATCCACAATAATTCATCCCATCCACATCACAAATGATATCAACCCACAATAACCTATCAACTAAATCATTAAACCATGATCAACCGCAAAATCCAACAATCCTCAATCAACTCAATCATTTCCTAGTCTAATTCACATCCCAATTAATTCCTTAATCTAATTCATTACATAATGTAATCAATTTAGAGCACAACTTACCCAATTCCATTGCACTCCACTGTTAGCATGTGATCCGAGCAACCCACTATTGGAAGCCACAGGTGTGATGCTCACTGTTGCCCACATTTCCATCTCCTACTAACCTAACAACCAAATCACATAAATCCATCAATTACCCTATAACAAAATACAAGATCAACTCTTAACCTTACCTTAACTCCATGTCAACAACCCCTTCTCCAATGTTTCACTGCCCGACAACATTTCCTTGCAGTGAACGCCCACTGTTCTAGCAACAACACCTCAAATAGATCCCTACACTGAAACTCTATCTCTGATCAGCTAACCTCCCATATTTAATCCTCATCGGAGCAACACTGATCAGTCGCATAGTTAATCTCAACATCAAAGTATGAAATCAATCCATGTTAATCAATATTGAGCTTGACTTACCCGTATACCATATCCAAGATCTCTCCTAGATGGAATCAGGTTGTCGCTGCGGCAATGAGCTAGGGCAGAGGATAGGGCGACACCGGCACAAACAAAGGAGACAAGAGCACAAAGCATTTCATCAAACACCTGTCATGCATCACCTCAAACACTCCACCTCTTCACCGAGACTTCAATCACCGGAGAGGATCACAGCTTCGATGGAGAAAACAATCCCCAACAGAGTTGAGGTGGCTGGAACCAAAATACAATCTCAGCTTCTTAGAAGACCACCCAAATCAATCCAAGAAGAAGAACACCTACTCGAATCATAACCTAGGTAGATCTCTTACCTTCAAGATCCCGCTAGGGCACAACGCCACCAAAGGAAGAGGAGGAATCAAGGGAAGATTTGGCGCTGAGGCTTACGGGAAATCAAGGAATAACAAGATAGCTCACCCTTGATGCCCTGGCAATAGATCTACTCCGGCGATCGTCGGTGTCGGTTCGTCCCCGTGAAGAACAGAGAGATCAGAGCGAGAAGAAAAGCTTCGGCTGGATTTGAGCTTGAGGGTCGATGACTACAAAGGGAGATCGCCGGAGCTAGAGCCTCACTCTCATCGGCGTCGCTCGTCTGCGAGGGAGATCGGAGAAGGAAGGGAGGTCGGGGAAGGGAGGAGGGGAGGGATCGGCGTCGGGTTTGGGGAAACGGTGCTTGGGAAGGGAATTAAAGGAAAAGAAAATAATTTATAATTATAAACATTTCCTCACCCAAACGGGTATCCCAAACAGGCCTTATCTGTACCCGAAATTGATCCCCTCAAAACCCTTCTTACGAGCTCTGAAAAAATCCCAGAAAATTTCTAAAAATTCCGGAAAAATTCTATAAGGCTATTTCCCAAATAACCCTATCTATTTTAATTTTCCGATATCTTACATATTTTAAATGTTTCAAAGGTTTCATCTTTAGTTTTTAAAAATTTTACCCAAGTATATCTTGAGTAATCATCGATTATTACTAAGCAATATTGGTTTTTGCTTAGTGACTTGGCTCCATGCGAATCAAACAAGTCTAGGTGAAGGAGCTCAAGTATTGACGTTGTTCTATTTAAGTTGGTTAATTTATGGGTTGATTTGGTTTGTTTACCCTATTGACAAGCATTGCAAATTGAATTTTCAACAAATTTTAATTTGGGCAGACCTCTAACTAGACCATTTTGACTTATTTTTTAAATAAGTCTGGTGTGAGTGTGACACAGTCTCCTGTGCCACAACTCAGTTTCCTCTTGTTGTGTCAGGAGACACTTTGTTGAGAATGTTGGTAGGTTAATTGTGTATACATTATTTCTTCTAATGCCCTTAAGTACAATTTTAGGGTTATAAGCATTTTTAATTGTACACCCAGATTTGGTAAAGTTAACTAAGTACCCACTATCACATAATTGGCTAATGCTGAGTAAATTAAATTTAAAGTTTTCAACTAATAAGACTTTTCAAATAATAAAGTCTGAGTTGAGTTCGATGTTACCTCTTCCAATTACCTTAAGTTTACCGTCGTTGCCGAATGCAACTGAGCCTAAATTCTTTAACTTGAGCTTTGTGAACTTCAATCTGTCTCCAGTCATGTGTCTGGAGCAGCCACTATCCAACATCCACTGATCCAATTCCTACACATAAAGTATCTGAATTGGAATCATTTTGATGAAAAGATAGTTCGATTGAAGTTAGCTCCATTAAAGTGAGATGATTGGTTTAATCTAATTGGATTTAAGTAGGTGTTGGTTAAGTTAATTAAATTGGTTAAGGTAAATAAGCTCTTAAAATAATTTTCTAAATAAGTTTTTCTTTAAAAAAAAAGATTTTTTAAAATAAATTTTTAAAAGAATTTTTTAAATATGTTTTTAAAAGATTTTTTAAATAAGTTTTTTAAAAGATTTTTTAAATAAGTTTTATTTAATTAATTAAATTAAATTAAATTAAATTAATTTGATTTGATTTAATTTAATTTGATTTTAATTTAATTTTAATTTGATTTTAATTTAATTTGATTTTAATTTAATTTAATTTAGTTTAGTTTGATTTGATTTAATTTAATTTAATGTAATTTAATTTAATTTGATTTAATTTAATTTGATTTGATTTAATTTAATTTAATTTGATTTGATTTTAATTTAATTTAATTTAGTCTGATTTGATTTAATTTAATTTAATTTAATTTGATTTAATTTAATTTGATTTAATTTAATTTGATTTGAGTTTTGTCTTTTGTAATCTCACCCGATCTAGATTTTTCAATCAGAGGATCCTACAATTTACTGAGATGAATTAAGTTCAATTATAGGGTTTGATTTAATTTTGTGTTAGATTCAGGTTTAGCTTTGAGCTCAGCAAAGAGATATTATTTGGATAAACCTCTGGGCTATGGTGAGTCACTTGGATATCATTAAAGTAACCATGCCTTCAAAGTTTTCCAAATAGTCCTATCCACTGAATTTAGTATAAAATCTTGGTCTAACTGGTTATGATCCATAAAGGGTAGCTTCGGTCAGTTCCACTTAGCCAAATGCACCAGGTCGAAGCCATATCTTCCTAGACATGCATAGACTAAGCTTCCCTAATGTACTATCATCCTATACTTCACCAGTACCGTGAGTCAAGTTAAACTTAACCTTTTTTATTCTAGTCCTAATTACCCTGCTGGGTAGGTTGTGTTAGGTTACCCTGTCGGGTAAGTTCCTTTTGGATGTGCCAGCTATTCTGGAGCCTCCATTATTGATTTTCCTTTAATTATGTTCCTTTAAGATACTTTTTATAACTTTAATTTAACTAATTATTTAAAATAATTTAATTTGATTGTTTGTTTATTAAGATAATTTTAAAATAATTTAAGTAATTATTTATTTAATTTATTTATTTGTTAAGATAATTTTTCTTTTTGCTCCCCCTGGATCATAGCCTCGATAAGGTCTATCAAGGTAATTGACTTGATCCTTGGGGACCCAATATTGACCAAGTCCAACTTGATTGACCAAGTTGGACTTAGGTACCCATGCTTGGACTACATTTTTATTTGATCTATTGACTAAGGTTAGATAAGATCGATATTTCCTTTTGGTCTTAAAACCTAATCCAGATTTGTTGTAAACGACTCTTTATGTTCCAAGAATTAGATCAAGATTCTTGGAGCCTAAAGAAAATCGTTCCAACATTTTCTTCAAATCCTTAACCTGAGTTTTCAGACTGGAGTTTTCTTCCTCAAGCTTTTGGATTTGAGTTGAGTTTCCAGTCTGAACTGGGTTAGGTAAGGATTCAAAGTTGGTCACTTCTTTGAGGGTTGTTACCTCCTTTAGAAGTGAGTTGATCCTAATGTTCGATTTTGCTAATTTTCACATTAAGTAATTTACTAAATTGTGTAAACGCGGGATACTTACAGTGGGGTCAGGCCCTTCGGAAACAGATACAGATCTGTGGCTTCTCTCGGACTCAGCTTCCGATTCGTCCTCGCTTATGGATTCTTGAATGTACTCCCGGGTTGTCATCGCGAGAAAACTCGTCTGTTCGAGTTCTTCGTCGTCGGACTCTTCCGAGGATGACTCGTCCCAGGTCGCCTTCAGAGCCTTCTTTTTCCGTTGCTGCTTCTTTGCGTCCTTTTGATTTGGGAAGTTGGCTTTGATGTGCCCCTTCTGATTGCAGTCGTAGCATGCCACTTCGAATTTTACTTTTGACTTTGGTTGAGCCTCCTTGGATTGAATTGCCTTCTTGAGATCCTTCTTGGTGAAGCCATTCTTTTTCTTGTAGAGTTTCCTTACTAGGTTGACGAGCTCAGTCGCAAGTTCATCTTCTTCATCGTCAGAGTTAGGTTCTTCTTCTGATTCTTGTTCGGTTCTGCGCCATGATCTCGGTTCATGCGTTTTGCTAGTACCTACAACGAGAGTTATACCCTTCTCGACCGGGCGTGCATTAGTCTGCTCATGCAATTCAAATTCAGAAAAAAGTTCATCTAATTTAATGGAAGATAAATCTTTAGAAACCTTGTAGGCATCTACCATGGATGCCCATAAGACATTTCTCGGGAAGGCGTTTAAAGCATACCTCAATATATCGCGGTTCTCCACTTTCTATCCGATCACGTGAAACCCGTTGAGTAGATCTTGAATCCGGGCGTGGAGTTGACTAGCCGTCTCATTTTCTTGCATTTTAATATTATATAATTTATTGAAAAGCAAATCTTGCTTACTCACCTTGGTTTCTGATGTACCCTCATGTAGCTCGATTAGCTTTTCCCATAGCTCCTTTGTACTTGAGAACGGTCATACTCTGTTGAGTTCCTCCTTTGTCAGACCACACTGGAGTATGCAGGTAGCCTTTGCATTTGCTTCTACTTTCTTTATCAGTGTTGCGTCCCAGTCCTCATATAGTAGTTGTTTGCCGGTGCTGTCAGTTGGTAGTTGGAGCCCGGTTTTGACAATCATCCAGACTTCAAAATGAGTCTGGAGATATGCCTCCATCCGGCCCTTCCAGTACCCGAAGTCGTCTCCGGTGAAGAGCGGTGGTCGAGCGGTGCTATAACCTTCTTGAAGTGCCATTTTAAAACCTGCGTACAAAGACAAAGAATTTGTTCCAAGACTGGGTCTTGGATTAGTAGTGCGGGATGTATAAAAAAAAAGACGAACTCGAGTGGTGTTGCACCAACTTCGAGAAAAAAATTTGATTGGAACGAGAAATAGATCGGAATATAGTAATTATACTAATTCCGGTCGACTCCGAAAAACTGAAAATACCAGAACAGATAAGTTAAATTTGGAATCAATGATGTTAAGTTCCGTCTACGATTCCTAATTTAACTTCTAAAGAACACAATAGGTTATTTAAGGAAAGGTTCAATACTTGTACAAAAAATTTTTGAACAGTGGAGCCGGTACGTTTTCCTAGGATTAACCAACACATCCACTCGTCAAGGTAGTGTAATTGGCATCCTCTTAATATCGCCGCGTGAGGATTAGATGCAGTTGTCTGTACGGCTGGATTATCGAGCTACAAATAACGGGGAAGAATATGAGGCTCTAATAGCTGGCCTATAGGTATCTCGGCATGTGGGAGCCACAAGAGTCCTCATTCATTCGGATTCTCAGCTAGCAGCTCAATAGCTATCAGGAACATTCGAGATAAATAACTCCCGATTCAGGTTATATGTCGAAGCTTTCGAGAAACTAAAGTTAAGTTTCTAAGAAGTGATTATACAGAAGATCCCTCGATCAGACAACCAGTATCTTGACAAGCTGACTAAGTTAGCAAGTTCTTTATCTCCAATCGTCATAAATAAGCCGATCGAGCAGGTCTTGGTGGCACACATCACAGGACTATTGGAATGACCTTCCCAAGCGACTAGAGGGCGTCGTTGATAGAGTTCCTCCGATCAAGCATCACATCAACTGATACAAAGGAAGTTAGGTTGTTAAAAAGGAGGGCCTCCTAGTTCACATTAATTAGAGATCATTTATATAAGAGATCTTTTTCAAGGTCGCTGCTTAAGTTCATCGAATCGGATGACATTGAGTACATCCTATAAGTTTATCAAGGCTCCTGCGGCAGTCATCCGGACGCTAGATCATTGGCTCATAAAATCTTATTAGCTAGATATTTCTGGCCCACGTTATAAGACGATGCCACTCGGATGGTGGCCACTTGCCTGTCATTCTAGAAATATCACAACATTCTGCATCAACCTACCAAAGAGATGGAAACATCTACTGTGTCCTGTCTATTCGACGAGTGGGGCATGGATACGTTGAACTATTTCCTTTAGCGACCAAGCAACAAAGATTTCTACTCGTGACAGTATATTATTTCTCAAAATGAGTGGAGGTCGAGCAACTAGCCAAGATAACCGAGCATATGGTTATCAAATTTATATAGCAAAACATATTGTGTCAGTTCAGCATCCCTCGCCGACTTGTCTCGAATAACGGAAGGTGGTTCTCAGGGCGGAAGCTCAATGATTGGTGTGAGGGCTATGGTATCACACATGCTTTCACTTTAGTGGCTTATTTGTAGAATAACGACCAAGCATAAGTCACCAATACAGAAATCATTAGAGGGCTCTGGGCTTGACTCGACCATGCTGGGGGCAGCTAGGTTGATGAACTTCTAAGCGTATTGTGGGCTTGCTTATCGCACCATACGTAGATAGGCGACCGACATAACCCCATTCCATCTGGTGTATGAGAGCGAGGCAGTAGTGTCGGTCAAAGTAGGAACAGAATCTGACTTAGTACAACTCTACGATGAAGGAAACGCTGATCAGAGACTCATAGAGCTCAACTTGGTGGATGAAGAACAAGATAAGGTCATCGTCTGACTCATGGCATATTGGCAGCGCATAAAGCAGAGCTACAATTGGAGGGTAATCCTGAGGTTACTCTAAGTCGACGGTCTAGTATGGAAAAGAGTGAAGTCAGTCGGCGATATCACCAAGCTAGAAGTCCTATGGGGAAGACCATATAAAGTTATTCAGAAGATCCGCTTGAGAGCTTACTATTTACAAGATGAAGATGGGAGAAAGCCTGAGCGGCCATGGAGCACAAGCTATCTCCAACCTTATAGAACTAGGTGAGAGGTGAGTGTTTAAATTCAGATACACTTGTAAAGATGTCTATTTTATAAGTGCAGGGAAATAATGAATGAAAAACTCAAGTGTCCCAAACTCTTGTGTCAATCGGCCAAGATAAAAGTCGAGTGGAGACTATAAACTTTTGTGATTCATCACCAGAAAGTCGAGTGGCAACTATAAAACCTTAAGCCTAAAAGATAACATCCAAGTGACGACTATAAACCCAGGTAAAGCAAATATTAGCAGTCGATCGGTGACTATAAACTCGAGGTTAGAAAGAAAACAACAGCCGAGCGGCGGCTATAAACCCGAGATTTTATGTCAAATAAAGTCGAGCGGCGGTTATAAACTCTAGGTTGACAATTAAATAACAGTCGAGCAAAGATTATAAATCCTGGTTCAACAGTCGAGTGACGACTATAAATTCTTGTGAAATAAAAAATCGAAAAGTTGAGCGGTGACTATAAATCCTGGTAGAGTTAATATCAAGAGTCGAGCGGTGACTGATCCGGCGGTAAAAATGGGGGACCCACAGAGGGGGTCCCGTCCGAGCGGAGCCAGAGATTACCCAGCCAAAGGTTTGGGTTTCCGACGCCAAAGCAGAACCGGAGCCGAGTGGCGCCGAGTGGCCGAGCGGAGGTGTCCGCTCGGCCGGAATCGTGGCGAGGGAATAGTGGTTAGCCGAGCGGCCTATTCGCTCGGCTCGGGATATGATATGTCAGCAAAGGCATGATGATTAGACTGTACGCAAGATGACACTATTAAAGGCCCCACCATCACGTCACGGAAAGGTTGATACAGTAGTGGTATGGCCTTATGGATGCCCTTCTGACAGGCCCACACCTGGGCATGGTCGAAAGCAGGTGATTGCTTCGATTGGTGTGCTCAGGCTCCTTCGAGAGGTCTATATAAGGCCTCCACTTCTTCAACCGAAGGTACGCTAGTCTTCATCCCGCAGCCACTTTCTTCATCTATTCCCTCGCCTGACTTGATCGTCGGAGGGCCGTCGCCGGGACACCCCCCTGGCTCGGTTTTGTTGCAGGTTCGCCGGAGCACTAAAGGATCCAGCAGGGAGCGCCACATCCCCAGCGTTCGTTGACCACTGGTTCGGACAGGATCAATTTGGCGCCGTCTGTGGGAACGTACCTGCATCCGAGCAGAGGCAATGGACCAGGCTGGAAGACTACATACCGTGGTACTCTCACAAGAAGAGTTGGACGCTATAGTCGAGGCGAGGGCAACCAAGATAGTGGCGCAGCAAAAGGAGAAAGCACAAGCTGAGCGAGCGCAACAGCAAACAACCTCGGCTTCAGCAGGCCGGGCGGCGCAAGCAGACCGCCCGGAATATGTTTCAACAGGAGGGTTCCCTCAGGCACTCTTCCGTACTCCCCCAGAAATCGCGCCCGCTCACGGGGAGTAAGGATCTTTATCTGATGAGCCTCCCGCTCGGGATCATAGGAAGGGCAAAGCCCCCCGAGCGAACGCACCGCCCGAGTAGGTTCACCGACAGTTCTCTGAAGCCATACATCGGGATCCGTTACCAAAATACTATAAACCACTGCCGATCGGAGCTTACAATGGGACGACCGACCCCGACGATCATTTGGGGAAGTTCGACAGCATCGCCACCTTGCATCAGTACTCCGATGGCGTAAAGTGCCGGGTATTTCTCACCACTCTATCGGAATCTGCACATAGGTGGTTTCGGAGGTTGCCGGACGGCTCTATCACTAGTTTCCAGGAGTTCCGAACGGCATTTCTTCATCACTTGCCTCCCCTTCATTGCCCCTTTTTTTTTTTTGGTCTGTTAGGTGCTTATCCGTAGAGTCAGTTAAGCTCCACGTGTTCCCCACTAGGCGACCGATCAGGTTAATCAGTTGACTTGTTTTCCTCGAAATCGTTTAGCGCTTGGCTATGCTGTTTGCATTCAGTGAATGCGAAGTATTGGCAAACTGATGGCCGATCGGACTTAATCAATTTAACACTTGCGAACGCTCGTTATTTGGCGTCCTTAGTTTCGTCCAGTAAGCTCACAGTCGCGGGTTCGACTCTCGATCTTTAACGACGGAGCTCGTCGGCGCGGATATTTATAGCCGGTCGGCGCGGCTCTCGATCTTTAATGACGGACTCGTCGGCGCGGATATTTATAGCTGGTCGGCGCGGCTCTCGATCTTTAACGACGGAGCTCGTCGGCGCGGATATTTATAGTCGGTCGGCGCGGCTCTAGATCTTTAATGACGGGCTCGTCGGCGCGGATATTTATAGCCGGTCGGCGCGGCTCTCGATCTTTAACGACGGAGCTCGTCGGCGCGGATATTTATAGCCGGTCGGCGCCGCTCTCGATCTTTAACGACGGAGCTCGTCGGCGCGGATATTTATAGCCGGTCGGCGCGGCTCTCGATCTTTAACGACGGAGCTCGTCGGCGCGGATATTTATAGCCGGTCGGCGCGACTCTCGATCTTTAACGACGGAGCTCGTCGGCGCGGATATTTATAGCCGGTCGGCGCGGCTCTCGATCTTTAACGACGGAGCTCGTCGGCGCGGATATTTATAGCCGGTCGGCGCGGCTCTCGATCTTTAACGACGGAGCTCGTCGGTGCGAATATTTATAGCCGGTCGGCGCGGCTCTCGATCTTTAACGACGGAGCTCGTCGGTGCGAATATTTATAGCCGGTCGGCGCGGCTCTCGATCTTTAACGACGGAGCTCGTCGGCGCGGATATTTATAGCCGGTCGGCGCGGCTCTCGATCTTTAACGACGGAGCTCGTCGGCGCGGATATTTATAGCCGGTCGGCGCGGCTCTCGATCTTTAACGATGGAGCTCGTCGGCGCGGATATTTATAGCCGGTCGGCGCGGCTCTCGATCTTTAACAACGGTGCTCGTCGGCGCGGATATTTATAGCCGGTCGGCGCGGCTCTCGATCTTTAACGACGGAGCCTTGGAGCGGCCTATTCGCTCGGCTCGGGATATGATATGTCAACAAAGGCATGATGATTAGACTGTACGCAAGATGACACTATTAAAGGCCCCACCATCACGTCACGGAAAGGTTGATACAGTAGTGGTATGGCCTTATGGATGCCCTTCTGACAGGCCCACACCTGGGCATGGTCGAAAGCAGGTGATTGCTTCGATTGGTGTGCCCAGGCTCCTTCGAGAGGTCTATATAAGGCCTCCACTTCTTCAACCGAAGGTACGCTAGTCTTCATCTCGCAGTCACTTTCTTCATCTATTCCCTCGCCTGACTTGATCGTCGGAGGGCCGTCGCCGGGACACCCCCCCCCCGGCTCGGTTTTGTTGCAGGTTCGCCGGAGCACTCGAGGATCCAACAGGGAGCGCCACATCCCCAGCGTTCGTTGACCACTGGTTCGGACAGGATCAGTGACTATAAACCCTGGTACAACAGTCGAGCGACGGCTATATGTTGGGACCCTTGGTGGCCGGCTAGAGGGAGGTGAATAGCCCTGCAAAGACAAATGAAAAACCTTCCTCGAGCTTTTATAACTTTAACAAAATTAACACTTGCATAAAAATTAAGACATTAAAAAGAAGAGGCATACGAATTTACTTGGTTACAACCAAGGAGGTTGTTAATCTAAGGAAGTGGAAAGCACACTAATTTCTCCTTCAGGCGGAGAAGCTTCTTTACAGCAGTTGAAGCACTAAAAATATGAAGCTGGACAAAATAAATTATTTACAAGTGTTCTATTTAGGCATTTGGGACTAAGGCTATATTTATAGCCCTAGTCGAGGTGCTTGTAAGGGTTCTAGGCGCCTAGAGGGGAATAAAACTTTATCCCCATCGCAATGGATCGCGTTTGACGTGATGCGGATAAACATCATGGTCTAGGCGCCTAGAAGGGTTTTGGGCACCCAGAGTCCGGTGAGTCCGAGCGCCCGAACCAAGAAAGTCAACATCCTGCTGACTTTTAGTCCCGATCTTCCTCTTCGGTTCCGCTCGCTTCGGTGATCTCAGCCATCCGGAATAGAGCTCACCCGAACCCAATTTCTGTCCTTCGAGCAATCTTCCGCTCCGGCTTCTCGTCCCTGGGAAACGTCGCGCAACTCCTTCTCGTCCGCCTGCATACTCTTCCGTAGCATCTCGTCCCTCAGACACACCGAGCCTGTTAGCTCTCTCCCATGTCATTCTTCTCACTAGCTGCATCTTTCCCTCGACTTCTTATGCTCCTAAGTTCCTGCACACTTAGACACAGGGTTAAAAATCAACAGAACCTAACCTGACTTGGTTGATCATATCAAAACTACCTTAAGATATTAACAATCTCCCCCTTTTTGATGTAATCAAACCCAAGTTAGGATAAACCATAAAAAAATAGCATTTATAATTTTTATAAAAAATTACAAGTACAAAAATTAAGTGCAAAACTTAAAAAAATAAAATAAAATTATACTACCCTCCCCCTAGACTTAATCTTACTACTCCCCTTTTTTATCGCATTTAAAAGTGGGGTACGTTAAACATAGTACTTGGAAGGTCTAAAAAGTCTAAGGGAAAAAACAAAAAATATGAAAAGTTAAGTTTCAAAAAATTTAATTAAAAAAACTTTAGAATGGTTTTAAAAAAATTGTATTTTGATTACTAGTTCATAAAAATTTCAAAAGATTGTTTAGGTTAACCTTTTTTTTTAAAAAAAAAAAACTTAATCAATTTTTTATGATTATACCTTTAAATAAATTTTTCAGCAAAAATTTAAAGCATTAGTTGAATGCTTCATAGTAAGTCAATTAAATATTCAATTCAATAATTGGCTTCCAGACTGTGGTAAGACGTTAGACCTTCTTGGTTATTAGAGCATCAACCACTTCTAGACAAAGTCTCTTAAAGAATTTAAACATTTAACTTTCTTTCTGAAAGCCCTAAGAAAGTAATTAATCTAGATATAATTTTGGAATTTAAAATAAGTTCCTACCTACTGGATTATTCAAGAAATTCTTAGAAATGTATTTTTATGAAAATTTTCTAATTTAACCCTTATGATATTTAAAATACCAGTTTAAATTATTATATCTTCTAATATTTTGATTATTTGAGCATGCACAATTTTTCAAATATTCTATTTCTATTTTCAATTTGTCATTGTCTATTTTTAAATTATCAAACAAATCTAAGGGGCATGCTTTAGCTAATTGCTTTTTCAAGTCTATATTTTCTTTTTCTAATTTTACTAAATCCTTGGAAAGACTCTTAATAATTTAAATGACTTTTAAGGAGATAAGGCATGCACTTGACTTACCTCGCATTCTAATGCTCCCCTTTCATCGTAGCTTTCCTCTGATGATCCTCCCCCTTCATCGATGCTTATCTCTAAGCTAGTTTTACCTTCCTTTTGGTGGTCTGCCATTAGGGCTAGTCTGGCATAGGCTTCGATTTCAGATTCGGAGGACGACGATTCATCCCATATGGCTTTTAGATTATGTTTGGGTCGAGCTGACTTCTTGTTCTTTTTTCTTATTCTTGTTCTTCAATTTTGGGCAATCATCCTTGATGTGCCCTTCTTCGTTGCAGTTGTAGCATCGGACCTTTCTTTTGTTCCAATAATGCTTCTCGACTGCGATTTAAATTTATTAATTTTAATAAATTCATTAAACTTTCTTACTAGTAGTGTCGCTTCATCTTTGTCGATCGACGCTTCGAAGTCAAGATCTTCCTTCTTGTCTTTCAAGGCAAGATTGTTGTTCGACTTTTTGATTTCTTTAGAATATGCACATCGAGTTTCGTGAAGTTAAAAAAGTAGAAAATAAATTCTCTAGTGTACTTACCTCAAAATCCTTAGAGATGTAGTATGCATCTACTAAAGATGATCATTCTGATGTTCTCGGGAAGGCATTAAGCGGATACCGGATTGAATCTCGATTCGTTACCGATTCTCCGAGATTGTTGAGTTGAGTGATGAGTTCTTTGATTCATGCTTGGAGTTGCGCTACCTTTTCTCCATTGTTCATCCGCAGGTTTGTTAGCTCAATTAGGAGGATGTCTCGCCTTGCTAACTTTGCTTCCGAAGTGCCTTCGTGGAGTTTTAGAAACTTCTCCTAGAGCTCTTTGGCAAAGTCGTAGCTACCAATTCAATTGACTTCTTGGGGCGAAAGGACGCTTAGCAGATGGAACTCTGCTTTACCATTCGTTACGAAATCGTCTTGTTCTTTCTTCGTCCATAAGCACTCTTCCTTTCCAACTCCATGTTAGTCCGTAGGGGCTATAAAATCATACTTCATAATTAACAAAATCTCAAAATCCTTTTAAAAAATATCTCCATCCGGCGTTTCCATTATACAAAGTCTCCCGCGAATTTTGGTGGATGAATTATTGCACCAACCATCATCTCGTTGCTTTAGTCGGCGGTTAGTCCTTTTGAGGTGTCTTGGCTCTGATACCACTTGTTGAGACCCTTAGCGGCCAGCTAGAAAGAGGTGAATAGCCTTGCAAAGACAAATGAAAAACCTTCCTCGAGCTATTATAACTTTAACGAAATTAACACTTGCATAAAAGAAAAATTAAGACACTAAAAAAAAGAGGCACACGGATTTACTTGGTTACAATCGGAGAGGTTGTTAATCCAAGGAAGTGGAAAGTGCACTAATTTCTCCTTCAGATGGAGAAACCTCTTGACAACAGTTGAAATACTAAAAATATGAAGCTAGACAAAAGAAATTATTTACAAGCATTCTATTTAAGCTTCTGGGACCAGGGTTGTATTATAGCCTTAGTCGGGGCGTGTGGAAGGGTTCCAGGCGTCTTGAGGGGGATAAAACTTTATCCTCATTATAAAGGATCATGTTTGACGTGATCCAGATAAACATCATGGTACAGGCGCCCTGAAGGGTTCTGGGAGCCGTGACCAAGAAAGTCAACATCCTATTGACTTTCAGTCCCGGTCTTCCACTCCGGTTCCGCTTGCCTTAGTCCGGGTCTTCCGCTCTAGCTTCGCTCGTTTGGGTGATCTCAGTCATCCGGAATAGGGCTCACCCCAGCCCAACTTCCTACCTTCGAGCAATCTTTCGCTCCGGCTTCTCGTCCCTCGGAAACGTCGTGCGTATCCGCCCACGTACTCTTCTACAGCACCTCATCTCTCAGACGCACTGAGCCCGTCGGCTCTCTCCCGTGTCATCCTTCTCGCTAGCTGCGTCTTTCGCTTGACTTCCTGTGCTCCTAAGTTCCTGCACACTTAAACACAGGGTTAAAACCAACATGACCTAACCTGACTTGATTGATCACATCAAAACTACATTGGGGTACTAACACTATAAACCTGAGAGTCGACGACAACAACAGCCAAGCGCAGGCTATAAACTAGGAGTCGACAACAATAGCTAAGTGGCCACTATAAATCTGGGAGTCGACAACAACAATAGCAGAGTGGCGACTTTAAACCTAGGTCAACAAAATATAGTTGAGCGATAGCTCTAAACCTAGGTCAATAAAGTTTAGCCGAGTGGTGACCCTAAATCCGTGTGCAGTCGAGTGACGCCTATAAACTCTAGATCGGTGGAATGTAACATTGAGCAGCAACTATAAACCCTTGATCGATGGAACACAAGGTTGAGCGACAGCTCTAAATATATGCCAATAAGTGATAACCAAGCGGCAACTTTAATTCAGGGTGGAAATGACTTGGAGTATTCACCATATCCGAGTGACTGTTCTGAATCCTACGAGATCCAATCAGCTTGGGAAGTCACCCAAGACACTGTTCGTCCAATCAATCGAACTTACAGCCTCCTTCGACTATATTTGAAGGGAAGGCTTATGATGCAATGGTAAAGGGAGCCTACTAAGTATGAGTCAAAGACGGGAAGAGCAGCTGACATAGAGGTTAAAGTCAAGACGATCAAAGGCACGGAATCGCCAGGTCACCGAAGTTGTCCGAGCGAGCAACAACAAGCCAGGCGAGCCTAAAGGCTTCGTTCAGCCGGGAGGCTTGCCTGGGCAAATCACTCATTCGGCCTGGTCGACTATAGATAGGACATCAGAGGCTCAGCTGTGATGACCCTGCAAAGGCTAGTTCGACTGGACCGCATGACCGGTCACGCGAGGAACCACCTATTGAGCCGAGCGACTGTGGAGAAGAACAGTTGAGATTGATCGGGCGGGGAATCCCGACCGAGCGGCTCCCTCGCTCGGCCAAATAGTGGGGCCCCTTGCTTAGCTCATTCTATCCTTCTGGAAGTTGGTGTTACTTACAACAAGGCATGGTCAACAGGTAAATCATATGACAAAATCTTCCACTGTCATATCAGGAATTTATACACTCTGTTAAGAAATGACATCAGAGACACCTTTCTGACGTGTCTTTTTATAGGATAGTTGGGAAAACGTGCACATGGCTTGAGAAGCATGTACATCTGTTACTGGAGCACTATATAAAGAGGGGTCATACACTGACGAAGGTATACATTATCTGTGCTAGAGCTTTTATTGTTGCTACAATTATTTATTGTCTTTCCACTATTCTAGTAACTGACTTGAGTGTCGGAGGGCCAATGCGGGGACTCCTTCACTAACCCGACACTGACATCTTAATTTTGCTTATCGGAGAGGAGTCTTCGCAAGGTCAACCATTGAATTATATCCTCAATTAACTGTCTCTATTATTTTCGGACAGGATCAAATATATTATTTAATGTAAATCATAAACTTACCGTTAATATAATCACCATATCAAGTTCTTCGTTCTGGTTCCTTGTTGTAGTTCTAGATTTAGATTTTCTTTTGCTTTTTCGTTGGTTGAGCTTTGATAGGAAGAGATCGGCAATCACATTCTCTTCAGTTGAAGCAATCCAAAGAGTTAGTGAGTAGTCATTCTCCTTACAACACGTGATCTTGACTTCTCAATTCAAGAATTTTTTTAACGTGCGATCAAGATTAAAACTATCATAAATGTTAAATGGATTGTTAATTAGTTTTAACTCGAGGTGATTAATAGTTGAGAGCAACTCAAAATTTCTTATTTTTAATAATGATTAAATAGACACTATTTTGGTTTCTCTTATGATAATAAATAAAAAGCCTTGTCATAAGAGAATATTTATAAGGATAAGTATAATTTACATTTAAAAAATTTTAAATTAACAAAAGGAAACTATTTAAGAATATTATTTAATTTGAAATAAAAGTATTTTTAGATAAAAATAGGATACAAGTGTCATTTTAATTTAATTTAATTTTCCAAAATAGAGTGCGCTCTTGTGATAATAACAAAAATAAGAGGTGTTTTTTTATATTTATTTTGACCTTTTAATTTTTATACCAATAAGTTGGCTTTAAAGCAAGGATAATTTATAACATTTCTATTACTATTAAAATGTCTACTTTTATTCTTTAATAAAAAAAGAAAAGAAAAAGTGTGTCGATATTATAAACATTATCCTTAAAGAAATTAAAATAAAAACGACAAGTAGGTAGATCTCCAATTTTTTTAAAGGAAAATTGGCATGCAAACATTGCCTCATCAGTCCCGAGAACTGGTGGTGGTTTGAGACCAACTTTTCGGTCAGATTTTGAATAATTTTTTTTAGGGCTCGTTTTTTCAGGCCACAAAGCACGGCAAAGTGACATGGAATGGACCACGCAACAACTATAATTATAAGTTATTATTATTATTATTATTGAGATATTAATATTATGTCAATTAATTGTAAAGATAACTGATCCGTATAATTTTTTTTCAATAATTAAGGGAAACGTTCTAGCAGATAGTCCAATAATTTAATATTTTTAAATTAATCATCCATTAAAAAAATTTTCAAACTCGAATCTTAGATATTTAAGAAATTGATTATTATTAATAGTATTAGATGAAGAATCTTTGTTCATTCGTTTGTTGAATATATATTTGAGATATAATTTATACACATTTAAAAATAAATTAGAATACTTCCTATTAGAATTAAAATTCTGATTATATGAATTATTCTTCTGAGTACTTTACGCCTATCTCATATCCGCGCTCTTGTTTTTATGTTTTGCTATGTTGGCTTGACACGATTTGACTTGTGTTCAAACTTGTTTTTATGTTTTGCTATATTGGCTTGACACGATTTGACTTGTGTTCAAATGACTTAAGCTTCATAGAAAGTACAGATTTAAACTGGCTCATGGGCTAAGGCTCAAATTGGGCTATGTTAGCTATGTAGATTGGATAGATAGAACGAGTTAGACAGGCTAAATAGATTGCAAAATAAATAAATAAATAAATAATATAAAGTATTATAAAAACTCTATTTTAATAATAATAATAATAAATATTTATTTAATTAAATATATTATTAATTTCATGAATCAAATTTTAAAGAATATTGTCTTTCCATTTCAATTTTAGTTTTAGCCAATTTATTAAACCTAATGACTTTACCTCTTTGTCAATTTCATATCATTACACCAACATGGTAGCACGCACCCATGAGATAAAGTAGGATGATTTCTTGTTTTTATTCCATTTAAATTAAATATATAAAATAAATTATAAAATAGATCATCCTCATTCACATACATAATCTTGATTAGAAAGGATATAACGATCCTAATGAAGGCAAATAGCCAAAATAAACATAAAGAATAATTACCAAAGGACAATGTTGTTACAAATTAGAAGCATACAAATCCAAAAAGAATATGAAAAAAAAAAACATTCCTTAGAAAAAGGGAAACAATTTTTACTAGAAAGAAATACTGCACAACATATCCAGCTATTATTGTACAACAATGACTAGTTTAAAGGTCAAACTAGAGCTTTTTTGCTTCCTTCTTTAGCTTTTTTTTTTTTTTTTTTTGCTTCCTTTGCCTGCATCCTTCCTCCAGGATCTTCCTAGATCATGTTGCAAAAGGAGTTCTAGTGATTGGGGAAGTAGCTGGTTGGGACTGCTGAAATTGAGGGTGGAATTGAATAGCTTGGCAGGGTGGATGTTGATCGGGCAGTGCAAAGGATGGATTGTAAGTTAGTTGATGAGAGCTCCCGTTAGACATATCACAAGGGTTCGATATTTTGCCTGTTGCAAACTGAGCCGTTTTAGTTGAGTTCCTGCTTCAGCACTTCATTTAGGGAGCCAACATGCCTGATCTGAAACTGGTGTCCATTATGCTACATTGTTTTTGTCAGGAGGAAGAAGCACAAACCTAGGGAATTCTACTTTACTGGGAGTAAGTCGATAATAAAGTTCACTAAACAGGAGAAGTAAATAAGTAATTGACAAGGTCGAACTGTTGGTTGGAATAAAACTGTCTGAACCCCAATCTACTAAGAAGCTTGACTCTAGTTAAAGAAACATAAGCCTAAGAATTTCAATTTAGAATTTAGTTTATCAAGAAAGTCCAAATATACCTTGGAAGAAGCCTTATTTGTCTATTTAATCATCTTCCCAGAATACACAATTTTTGCTAAGAACTAAGAATTGGATGGAACAGACCATTTTTTTTTTTAATGCCTACCTGATTCATCAGTGATGCCTTTTAGAAGCGATGCAGCAGACAAGTTCATTATGCTACAAGATGCAAGTCTTAGATCATTTCCTGGTTCGCAGGTTTTGTTCAGTGAATTGCAGACTGTGGCGATTTGAAATGAAATTAAATATATGAGAAAATGCACAAGCCATTAACCATGATAGAATAAGGTATTCATCATTGTTTTTTTTTTTGTCATTTGCCTTCAAACAAGTGTTGTTTGTACCAGATATAACTAAGTTCAAGACAAAACTTATGGTATTCTGGGAGAGTTAGTTGGTCAGATAGCTCATACTATCAAAAGCATAAAATATAAGATCACACACCTGAAACTGTGCCAGTGTAAAGAGAGTTGTAACTTCGATTTGGAGGGTTTGCAACTTTCTCTCAAGTTCAGTTATATAACAAGCCTTTCTTTCCTTCGAGTGAGCGGCAGACTGTCTATTAGCCAAAATTCTACATGCATCAAGTTTTAAACAATGACAAACAAATCCAAATGTAAGACTACCATATCGTTGACAATGTTTGGATCTAACCTTGAGCTTTGGTGTTTGCTAGTACAAGATTTGTTTGCTTCTTAGATATTGAGCACCACTGCACCAAAATTCATGTGTTTGAGAAGTAAAACTGAATAGGGTTTAAGGAATGCATATACTTCAAAAAAATGGATACTTTTTAATGAAATTCCTGTGCTTCATGACTAACTAATATATTTTCTACTGGAAAAAAAACTTGGACATATAGAATTAATAATGAAATCCTAGGCAAGGCATACTTATGTCTCAGATCTGAAGTGAGCTTTGGTGTTTGCTAGTATAAGATTTGTTTGCTTCTTAGATATTGAGCATCATTACACCAAAATTCATGCATTTGAGAAGTAAAACTGATTGGGGTTTAAGGAAATTCATGTGTTTTTCATGGCTAATTAGTTTGTGTTCTACTCGAAAACCAACTTAGAAATTCTGAATTATCAGTGAAATCTCAATCACCATAACTACTTGGCATGTGGTACGAGAAATTAAAGAAACTGACATTTAGAACCAAGAACCGAGCTCCCAAGAAGGCAAAGATGGCAACTTTCTTCTAACAAAAACGAGGTACCTTTTGGCTCGTTGGGGATCGGCGGCCGCAAGCTCCGGGAGTTGCTCGGAGGTCATGACGGCTTTCTTCCCCTCTATAGCCTCGCCGGACACTCCTTCAACGCATGTTTGGGGCTTGCCGCATCATCGACGGCCTCGTCAGGCCGAAGATCGAGGTCGTCGAGGATGCGGAATGCGAGCTCCGATCTGGACCGCAGTACGCCGGTGGTAGGAGCCTGGAGTGGGGCTTGGACGAGGGAACATGGGGCGTGTGGCCCGGCCAGCGGCGAGGATGGAGCAAAATTGGGGTTAGGTTTGGGCGACTGCAGCGGATCTGGCGGCCGTCCGTTGCTTCTCGAATCGTCGCCCTTGCTCGCCTTTTGCTGCGGTGAAGGGAAGAGAAAGGAGAGTGAGAGCAAGCAAGAATCACCGGAGGAGGAGGAGGAGGAGGATATGGCCATATGTTATTATTTATGTATGTTTTATATATTTTTAATTAAGGATAACCTGGAAATATATATATCTATAAATAGCAACTTGTTGAAAAATGAACACTGGAACGGAAACCGCCGCTCTCGGGCCATCATCGAAACGGCGGAGATGAAGGAGCCGCGGCCGCGCAATGAGGGTCGGGGATGGAGCATCACCGTCCGCGCCAAATCCAAGGGCCTGGATCTGCGTCTCAGCGCATCGAACCTTTTCCCCCACTGGAACGGCAGCGGTGGAGGCGGCGAAAGGATCTCCTTCTTCCTCCGCCTCCGCCGCCGATTCTTCCTCCAAGTCGAGTCCCAGAACCAGCGCCCTGCGCGCCGAGTCCCGGCCCTGCCAAATGCCTCCTCGGTGAAGCCGCTCGAGTTGGCGAAGAGGATCTTCCGGCGACCGAGATGGTTTTCCCGGAAGAAAGCGGCTCCCAAACCTGGAGCTTCCTCGGCCATTGCAAAGCAGCACCAGGTACTCAGCTCGACATTGTTTACCAATTTTAGCAGCTTGATCTTCGCTCAAAATGGGTTTTTGTTGACTAAATCTCTTGGTCGACCTACTGATCAAGCAGTGTAGAGCAGCATACGTAGAACCCTAATTACACAGTGATTCAGTTGCAGGATTTAGTTGCAGCAATGGCAGGAATCCTTTCCTTGATGAAGAAGAAGAAGAAGAATCGACTTGGCATTTCGATCCATGCTTTTGCTTCCTTGATCTTGTTAGTTATGCTTTTGCATTTCTTCGGAAGAAAATTTTCTTTTTAATTTTTTTAACGATCTTCTCTACTTTCTAAGTAGATTCGAAGCCAATTTTAGTTTTAAGATATTCATCTCATTTAAAATTTAAATTATAATTCTTTTATTATTCCTCTACTTTATCTTCTAAATACTGAAAAGAATTTTACCAAACAAAATTTTCTCATATTTGTCACAAAGATCAAATGATCGAAATCATATGAACTAAGCCTATTCAATTAGGAGTTACGATAGATCCAAAAAGATCAAACAACTTGAAATGGTTCGAGTAAAATTGATAGATTTTGTTAACTCATACTTGATATCTAGTGAAATCGTCCGACTCGAAACTCCTCTAGGGGTGAAGCTAAATAACGCTTACCAAAGACATTGAAGGGAGCTACAATTGTAAATTATGAATTTGAGGCGTGGAAATAATATCTTGTAATACAAAAGAAGTTTAGGCATATTGTATTGACGCAAGTTTTGTGCATCACCTTCTCCATTTGTCGTGGCACCACCATCGGTGTAGCTTGTCGCTCGTGCAAGTTGACATTGGATGTGCTACTTCTTGGTGGTGCTGTGAGGATTACAATATTAATGCAAGTAATCAAAGCCAGGTCCAAAACATCAGAGGGTTTTTTTTTTATTATTTTCATTATTATTAAATGAGCATTTTATGTAAGTACATCATATAAGTTTTGATGTGATCAATCAGGTTAAGTTAAATGATATTTTAATCCTTATGTCTAAGTGTTCAGGAATTTAGGAACACAATAAGTCGAGCGGAAGATGCTGCAGAGGAGAAGGATGATGCGGGAATCGAGTCAACGGGCTCGGTGCATCTGAGGGATGAGAAGCTGTGAAATAGTACACCAATGGAGTGAGGAGGCACATGATGCTTTCGAGAGACGAGAAGCTGAAACAGAAGACTGCTCAAGGAGAAAGCTATAGTTGGGTTCGGGGTGAGCACAATTCTAGAAGGTCGGAGGATCACCCAAGTGATCGAAGAAGAAGCCAACAACTAGCACATAGTTGACCAATCCAGGAGTCGGGTGCCTGAATCACCAAGGTGTCTGGCAAGCGCCTCATCGTAGTGTTGTTGCTGTGGATTTCCTTTGGGTCCATGTAAGTAATGGTTTGGGCGCCCATACATGATCCAGGGGCTTGGACATAGAAAAAATCGATCTCGAAGTCGTTGCATGAAGATAAAGTTTGTCTCGCTAAGGGTGCTCGAAGATGGTCCAAGCACCTGGAGATTCACATCAACAAACAACTAGTTTCAATCAGTTAGCTATAAATAAAGTCTTGGTCTTCTTCATTTAGAACAACACACTTGTATTTTATTTATGAATTCTATTAATTGTTTTTTGCTTTCAATGGCGGTGATGTGGATAACTGGATATGGCTTAGGGTAGAAGAGGAATTAGGGAAAAGAGGAGGGGTATTATGGTCATTTTACTGTAGCAAACCCTTTTTAGGGCACTGTTCACAAGAATGGAGAGGGGGCTTCGTTCGGGATTTGGAGCTCTCCTTCCTCCCTCCCGCTCATCTCCTTTCCTTCTCCTCAACGTCACCTCCTCCTCTCCTCTTTTTGGATTTTTCCATCGCCTCACACAAGGGGATGCTTCGTGGAGGAGGCCGCCGCCACCGCCAACAGGAAGAGGACCTTCCTCGTCCTCTGCTCCTCGGTGCCGCCGTCGCCGCCGATTGCCACCTTCACTCTTCTCCTTTTCCTCCTCACGACGTCGCCGCCCACGACTCCCCTTCTCTTCCCTGCGACGCAACCACTGACTCGCCGCCTCTCCATTTCCTTTCACCCTCTCGCCGGAGCCGAGCCACCCCTATTCTCGCTCTCGTGCATGCTGCCGTTGAGGCCTATCGTCGTCGGGACAAAACCCTCCCCTTTTTCCCGGTCCTTACGCAGCAGCCCCGCTAGCCGACAGTCATCGGGCACCGCGGCCTTGCTTGCCAGCGCCTCCTTCGACTCGTCACGCCTCCACGCGTTGTAGCCTCTTTAACCAGCAGCCCCCCGCGCGCCAACAGTCCACGTGTCGCCCGTCCTTACGTCGATTTCGTCCCAGCTCCGATTCCATATCGTTGTGTGCCGGTCTTCATGCCGTTATCTCGTTCCAGCTTTGTGTGTTGTGGTGTTTCAGCCTTTGTACCTTGGTTATTGTTGGGTGTCACTGATTTGACCGTATTCCGCTCCTGTTGTTATATCGGTCTGCGTGTCAGTGTCTTATCCTGGCCTGCGCACCGATGTCCTATCCTGATCTATGTGCCAATAGTGTATCCCGGCATGCGTGTCGATCTCATTTCCCGGTTTGTGTGTTGATTTCGTGTCCTGACCTGTGTGCCGGTGTCTTATCCCGACTTGCAGCTCGTCTTCTAACTTCATGCCGCGCCCGGTTCCGCGTC
Organism: Zingiber officinale; assembly: GCF_018446385.1. Taxonomy (NCBI): domain Eukaryota; kingdom Viridiplantae; phylum Streptophyta; class Magnoliopsida; order Zingiberales; family Zingiberaceae; genus Zingiber; species Zingiber officinale. The sequence goes on along the minus strand of NC_056000.1, from coordinate 84,372,316 downwards.
GTCAGATCCAGCTCTTCATCTTGATCGGGAGTCGTCTACTCTTCCGGATCGTGCCAACTCGAGCCGCGTCCCATCCGAGGGCGCCCCCTGGGCCAGGGTACGTTACCGTACTCACCTCTTATTTATTTCATATTTTCATTATTATATTATTGCCGGTTACTCATATATTCGTTGGATCTGCCTCGAGCCTCGGGGTACCAGGGACCGGGGGACCCGGTCGCTGGCTGTAGGGTAGCGTTGACCAGAGGATTTTTTTAAAGACTTGGTCAACACAGAAGCCATCTCAGCACACCCCCCTTCAGGACGTCGCGACTCGGTCAACATTCCATCCACCTCACCCGACGGTCCATCCGATTCAGATTCCGGACAGGATCAGACGGTAAGAGACTACTCTACATACGACGAAAGAAAAATCTTAATAAATTTTATTTGTTATTAACAACCATCCTAATTATAACCAAGTAAAATTCTATTCCTCTCTTATTTTTTTTATATATTATTTATTTTATTTAAACTATCAGTATGACTCTACTAAAAACGGTAGTAAAAAAAATGTTAAATTTCATTATAAAATAATTTACCTTCCACCTACCGACAGCACAGGACTAATAATTTATTCTTACAAAATATCAAAAACAAAGGGGTTCTATATCTCAAAACTTTTCTTTGTTCCAATATGCATAGTAATTTGACTTAAAAATTAATTGCTATTTAATAGTCATTATAATAATATCGAAATAAAAATATTTTTAAATGAAAAATAAGATAAAGTACTTTTGATATTCTTCAGAGAATTGAAATTCCAATTATAAATTAGAAGAAAATATACTATTAAATTAAGTAAAATATTACTATAAAATGAAATACTAACACACATTTAAAATAAAAATATCTATTTAAACTAAGCGAATATAATTACCATATAACTAAATAGTAACACTTCTAAATTAATAAAATGTTTATATATAAAAAGGAATTTGCACAATTGCCGTCCCGGTGGTGGTAGCCCACTTCCACGTCCAACCACCGCATTCTATTTGCTACTTGGATTATATGCAATGGAATCTCACATTGGAATCTCCCCGTCGTCAATTTGGACCGTTCGATTGTCGTTGAAATAGAATCCTTGCCGTCCATCACTACCCCGCTACCGACAAAAGACGTCTCGTCATCACTCCTCTTTCCCCACTATTTTTCTACTACCAACCCTCTTCGATCTCTTCGGAATCCTCCGTCCTCCTATCGCCATGGCCTCACTCACCGCCCCAGGGATCGTCTCCTTCTCCCTTCGCTGCCGTTCCAGGAATCATTGCTTCGGCGAGCAGTGTTCAATCCCGCGGGCGGCGGACGGTTCTGCGTCTGTCGCCGGATGCTCCTCGTGGGGTTTGAAAGCGGCGAACCTGGGGGTTCCCATGCTAGCGACTCGAGCGTCGTCTAACCTTTACTCCTCGGTCGAAGAGGGGAGTAGAGTGCTGGAGGAGGAAGAGGAGCCGGGGAGGCCTTTGAGGGTTGGGATCATCTGTGGTGGGCCGTCGGCGGAGCGTGGCATCTCGTTGAACTCCGCGAGGTCGGTTCTCGATCACATACAGGTTTGTTGGTTTCTCGATCATTGGGAAAAAAATGTTCTTTGTTTGGATACTTTTATTATGTCCGCATTGTGCTATCTGGGGTTGATTTTTTGCAGATGAGAGATTAGATAATAGAATTTTATGTTGCTCAACCATTTACCTAAAATTATTAAATCTAAGTCAATATAAGTTCACTTTTCTAAACTTACGAATTCCTTCATTAGCTCATAACTTTCCATGTGAGACTAATTTAAGGTGTCGCAATCTCCCCAGTAAGGATTGACGACCCCACCAAGATTCTGAGTCTAACTCATTGATCTTATGATCACATTCCTAAACAACGCCAGCTGAGGCCCAATGATGGATTCTATTTCCAATGGCGTAGTCAGGATCATCACTTGCCCTGGGCTAAATCTTAGTTCAATAGCTCCATCACTAACCCTGGACTAAATCTTAGTTCAATTGCTCCATCATTGATGTTCATATAGGACCTATTCCGATATTGACATAAAATAATATTGTCAAAAGTGATTGTTATAAAAAAAATTGGCTGGGCTAAATGGGCTGGAGCCTAGTGCAGCCCTGAAATAATATTGCAAGGAGTGATGGATACATGGAGATTATCTGGGCTGCACTGGGCTAGAGCCCAGTGTAGCCCAGCCTTGGCTACGCCCTTGTCTATTTCCAAACGTCTCATAATGTATAGGAGGATTAGGTGAATTCTGTTACCAAATGAGCATTTATATCATCTGTGGCGCCCAATGGCGGCTTCACCATTTTGTTGACTAGTATTTCCAAACACCTCACTATGCCTAAGATGAGGTCAGCTTTCATATCAATTGTCACAACTATCCAGGTGGAAGAATTGTCTTATTAACTTTTAGACTCAACAACTGGACTTACTTAAGTGAAAGTTAATTATAGGCCACTTATAAACTTATAATCATCCTTCATTAGCTCACAACTTCCAAGATGGGACTAATCTAGAATGTCACACCTCATCACAACCTCGAGGCTAGACATGCTAAAGTGCTGAGTTTTATGAGCATCCATCCCTAGACAGGTCCAAATGATCTCTCCACCTCCACACAAGAAATATTAAACTCTATGGAGGACATAAACAAAGATATGTGCTGATACTATTTGTTTACTAAGAGCTGATATTCTGAGTTTGAGAGTTAATAGACCCTTGTAAAGTAGGGGAAAGGTCTCCTAGAATCAAGTTGCTTAGATAAAATTAAGAAAAACAAAGAAAATAGTAGAGCTGATTAAATCTGTATGTTTGATTTCCATCTGTTAAAACAAGAAGTTACCTATAATATAAATAAGCACATGGATTTACATTTTTCTAGAATGGTTAGTTAATAGACGAGTTGGTTGAGCCATGAGTTTGCAACCAATGTTGGTGATTCTAGCCGTGCAGAAAAATCACTTAAATATGAGCAAAAATTTACTTAATTGCTAAATAAACATGTGTTTGTGCATAGACTATTTTCTTTGCTAATGCTTTGCTAACTGTCTTTTTTCTGTGCCAAAAATATGTATTGTTATTCATATGTGAATATCACATATTAAGTTCTTCAATTTCTTCTTGTGTGACTGACATTGTGTTCCTTCTCTGTATTATGTAACAGGGAGAAGATTTGCATGTCGTCTGCTATTATATCGATTGTAATCTCAATGCATATGCCATTTCACCTGCCCAGGTCAGTTTCCTGCATTATAAGTTTCATGATACTGGAGCCAACTATAATATTAATAACAAATTTTCTGTTCTATATTTTTGTTTGTTTGTAACTTGTGTCTAAATGGGCATTGGTCTAATGACTTTCGACTGATATATAATTGTTTGTTTGGATGGTGTTCACAACTTATCTCAATACATGACAAAAGTTGTGTTTGACTATTGTTTCAAGATTGCTATTATGTGGCGACTGTCATTTTGTTTTTAATATTGTTATGCTTCCTATTGTGGAGTACTGGAGTTTGCCTCTTCTGTGTCTATATATTGTATCAGATCATTAGCATTTATAGTAATCCTTTATCCAATGGGCTTGCAGTTATACTCAAATACTCCTGCAGACTTTGATTTCAAACTAGAGAGGTAAGCTTCCAGAATTCAGCTCAATGAATTGTAGTTCCTTTGTGATGACCTATTATCTGACAAAAAACATTTGCAGCCTTGCACAAGGTTTTCACTCTTTACACGCCTTTGTTGAGCATCTTGCGGTTTCTGTGGATATAGTTTTTCCTGTAATTCATGGACGTTTTGGTGAAGATGGGGGTATTCAGGTTAGTGTTATGGACAATAGTAATTCACACAAAAGACTGTCACATAACAGTATTCAAGATGCCATTAATCTTAGTCTATTCCGTCTGCACTTCCCATGAATATATTGACTATGAAATCATTCAGAACCAACAAATGTTTGATTGTGGAAACACCATAATGTTGTAACTTGCTTGATGCAAATATGTGTGGCTAATGTTCTGAAGCACAGTTTGATTTCACATCATGTGTGCATGTTCAGGAGCTGTTGGAGAAAGCTAATGTTCCATTTGTAGGCACAACTTCTCATGTATGCCGTCAGGCATTTGACAAGGTAAGCCATCTATACTGCTGTTGTGAATATGTATCATGATTGATTGTGATATTCACTCCCATCAACTAGTACCAGTTTTCTTGTCTACTTCTCTTTACTATGAAACCCTATCCATCATACAGATATTTAACATTACTATGCAATAACTGTAATGTTTCTGTTGTCATTGCTTCAAAATCCCTTTCCAATTTCACTAGTTCCCCTTCTCTTTCAGATTTCAATGCTTCTCCTTCTCTTTCCTATTATCTGCTTCCCCTTCTCGCCTTCTAATTGGATTGTGCTGATATTGCTTCCTATCTTACAAAATGTTTCTTTGCTGAAGTTATCAAGCTGTCCTTTCTGCTGCCTCAAGTTTTGGGCCTTTTAGCTTTGGTTTTTTCTTTTGATTCTTCTTTCTATAAACATTTATCATGCTGACAATTGCTGGATGCAGATAAGGTTTTATCATTCTTTCAAGCTCACTGAAGTTTTTCTAACAATATTTCTTATCAATTTCTTTATTGCTTTTGCAAATTATTTTGCAGTACAATGCATCCTTGGAGCTAAGTAGACAAGCATTTGTTACAGTACCCAGTTTTCTTGTTCAGGTTTGGCACCATTTCTGCATCTTTAAAGGCATTCTTTGGTTGAGTGGATGCTTTGGCTATCTAATTTTATCTGAAATTTGTGAACATACATGGAAGGAGTTATTGCCTTTTATTTTATTTTTTTTATGCCTCCAAGTTATGACTTACTCCCAATACTTTCTACCAAGATCTTTTTTCCTTTTATCTCCTTCTGCTCTAATTTTCTTTTATCGACATTTTGCATCTCTTTGCAATTTTATAAATTATGTTTTTTGTTAAGTGTCTATCTCTATTAAGAAAACTTGGGTGGACTTTGAGCAAACAGAAAATGAGGAAGTTAGGGTGCTCCAAACCAGCATAGATTAGATGATAACGTACTGATCATCTATGGAACTAGCATCATGTAAAAAACCGTCAAAGTAGCATTTCATTTCAAATCTGGATAACAAAGGTTGTTGCGGTTGGGACACTCCAGAGCTAGAAAATCTCTTGCTTGCTTCATAGATGTTGTTGCAGCGGATAAACTTGAAGCGACAAATTCCTCAATGCTAACACTAGGATTTACTTGGTATCCACCTCAAGAATAGGTAACTAATCCAAGGATCCACACCGAGCACACTCTCTACTATCAAAAACACTCCTTCTCGGAAACAATCCGGAGGTGGAGAAACCTCTTACAACTCACACAAGTGATACAACTCAAAACAAGAAGTAAATACACAAATATAAATGAAAAACCTTCTTGTTTGATCTCTTATTGCTTGTGAATGTCTCTTGTAAGTTTGGAAGTGCAGCAACACCTCAGCCCTAAGCTTCCAAGAACTGGCAGAGAAGATAGAGTGAAGAGTTAGCTTCGTTTGAACTCATCGTCGCCTTTATATCGACACTTTTAGGGCTTCCAATTGATTGCCACGTCAGATCCAGTTGATCCCAACCGTCCAAACCTCGCAATCTGCTCAATGGTCATATCCCAATCAATTGACCAATTGATTGGGGAGGCTTGGATCGATCAACCAGAGCACCTCTATGCTCTCGCAGATTTCCTCGAAATTGATTGACCAATCGATTCCGGTCGCCTCGCACCTTTGCGAGAAAATCTTCCCCAATCAATCGGTTGATCGATTGGAGTGTCCCAATCGACTGGTTGATCGATTGGAGTGTCCCAATCAATTGGGAAACCCTCTGTGTGTTTTTGTGATAGCCTCCCAATTGATCAACCGATCGATCAGGCTTGGGCCAATTGATCAACTGATCTATTGTCTAGCCCTATTTTGTCAAACACAAGTCTAGGGTTCCACTTCCAACATCCGGTCAACTAAGACCTATTGGAACTCATTGCTTAGCATCTGGTCAACCTTGGCATGTTGAGATTTCGTCACCAAGTGTCCAGTCAATCTTTTGACCCACTTAGACTTCTCTCCTTGTGCAAAGTGTCCAGTCAACCTTGATACACTTGGACTCATCGTCTCGTGCCAAGTGTTTGGTCCTCTATGACCCACTTGGACTTCCAAACACCAGGTGTCTAGTCAGCCTTAATCCACCTGGATTTCCATTGTTAGTCTTCACTCGTCAGGATTTCCCTTCTGCCTAGCTTCACTCACTAGGACTTTTCACCTGGCTTCACTCATCAGGATTTTCCAACTGCCTGGCTTCACTCACTTTCTATCACCTAGCTTTACTCACTAGGATTTTCTCAAACTGCCTGGCTTCACTCACTAGGACTTCCTCACCGGGACTTTACACGTGTCAAGTCAACCCACTTGGATTTTCATCTTCTGCCAACCTTCCCGTTGGACTTGCTCTCGCCTAACTTCCAGTTAGGACTTCCCAGTCAAATATTTGGTTATCCTTGACCTACTTGATTTCTGGTCAAACTTGACCATCAATTTCCATATATTGTCAAACATCAAAACTCAAATATCAAGATTCAAACTTGAGTCAACTCAAGACTCAATCTTAGTTAAACTGGTCAACCTTGACCTTGGGAAATTTCACTAACAATCTCTCCTTTTTTGATGTTTGACAATACGTTTAAATTAGGCTAATCTCATAATTTCAACTTTTTTTTCATGCCAAAGCATGAATGAGGATTTCCTACATTCTCCCCCTTTACATAAGGATTTCACAATCTCCCCCTGTGGACATGGAGAATTTCCTAACTTAAACATTACATTTTCCCCTTTTGGCACACATCAAAAACTCTTCTCCGTAAGAGTTATCTGATATTGTTCACAATCTTACTTGTTGTTCACAACATCACTATGAAAGTCTCATACCCTTCATTGTGTCCAATGCTCACCGTAAAGCATACTTCCATTATACAATGCTCATCCTAGAGCATTCGCAATAATTGAGAGGTTTACAACCTTCCATTTGTTTCATGAAAAGTAAATTCATGTCTTTAAGGAGTAGCCCCCCCTCAAAACACGCTCTAACCTTTTGTCATTGCACCAACAATGATTTGGAGTTCCTAAACCTTTAGGAAACCCAAAATTTGAAGTATTGAGGTTTAAGAATCAATATTGAATTCAAACCTCTGCCTAAACTGCAACTTAGTCTTCCTTAACCAATTCATTCTTGTTTTCATCATGAAAACTACCCTTAAATGTTCATAAATGAATTTCATAGGGTTAAGGATGGTTAACATGACTAAAAGTGGCTTAGTCGACTAAAATCAAATCATTGTAGCCCAAATCAGCTTTTCCAATCGATTGAAGTTGGAACTCAATCGATCGAAGCCACTCAATCGATCAACTGATCGATTCTGCGAGCTTCTGTTTGCGGGAAATGCACTTGAATCGATCAACTGATTGATCAAGGCAGGGTGATCGATTCCGCAAGCTACTGCTTGCGGAAAACCCCAGTTCAATCGATCAACTGATTGATCGAACATGCCCGGATCGATTGGGTTTATTAAATTTCTGATTTCAAAATTAGACCGAATTTTAGAAATTTCTAACTAATTCTACATTTATCAAAAATTCACTAAATTTTGTATAGGCATTAGTTATGCCATATATTATCAAGGAAAAATAATTTTCTATGAAAATACATCTCTTTTTCAAAGATTGACACAAACTTGGAAACTCTTAAAAACTTCAATGTTTTGCTCTAGTTTGTGTCTAATTAGACAATGATGATTCCATCAAAAGATAGTCTTCACCAAGATTTTTCAAGAGTATTTTGAAATGATTTTCAAAATCAATTTCCAATCATGTTCTTTGGGCTAAATGCACATGACTTGTACATTAGCTTTCCTAATGATTGGATAACATATAAATTATGTGTTTTAATGAATTTAAAACTCAAAAACATGCACTAATTCAATATCTTAAGTTTTGTTCATCCTCCCAGCATCTCACTTGTATCTAATGTGCACTAAAACACATACAAGTCACCTTATAGTTCTTGTGAGATGTAGATTTTGGTTTTGCCCTAAATTAAGGGATCATATCTAGGCATTTTAAAATTGATCATCCACCTAGGATGTCACTTGTTGATTAATGTTATTGTCCTTAATTACAAGGAATTAAAATAATGCATGATGATTTATGACATACATCAAAATGAATAAGTTTAAAAAGAAAACATACTATAGTTACATAATGTATGTATGGTATGACATGATATTTTTGTTTTTCATAACAATTATGAATGCAAATTTATGATGTCATGGCATATGATGAGCAAACAATCATGGCAATTTAGCATAAATAATATAGCTAGATTATCTATCTAAGTATCTCTATTCTTAAACCAATTGCTAAACTTAAATAATAGACATAAGTTGCCCCTTTCTTCTCAAGAAATGTCAAAATCTCAACTTGGCATTTCTTTTTTCCTTTAATCGAATTGTGTCAATTTAATTAGGTCCAAATCTTTAAATTTTGGCACATTTTACTCTTCCAACAAGAGTAACCAATTAGACCTTCTCATTTTTAAGGAGTACAAATACCTTGAAAATGTCCTCCAAGTGTCAACTTCTTTAAGGTTAGGTTAACTACCCTTTCAATTAAAGTTAACACTCTCTAGATCCATCTAGAGTATAGAGAACACACTCCTAGAAACCCAAAATCGATTGGTGTTCCTTGGGTGTTCTAGGTATTCACTAGGGATAACTTCCCTTGATAGCTTCCTAGACTTCTTAGAAGCCTTGGTCATGCTCGACTTTTCTAGGTCAACTCTAGGGAGAGTTTCCCTTTGACTTTCTTAGACTTCTTAGAAGCCTTAGTCATGTTGATCTTTTCAAGGTTAATTTTAAGGTGGCCTCCCTTGTAACCTTGACTTGACTCCTAGACCTAGGGTTAGTTCTATACTATATGGAACTCTATGGTATGAAGGCTCATTCTTCTTGGCTTTAGGTTTGTATCGCAAACCTCTATGGCCATTGAATGGCTCTTCCTTATCTATTCCTAGGTCTTGTCCATTTTGCCCTTTAAAGATATTCTCCATTCTTTTTATGTGTTTTCCAATTTATCAAGCCTTGACCTTTAGGCTTGGTTTTCTATTCTTAAATCCATTTTTCTAAATTTCCTCTGGCATTTCTATTTCTAGGCCTATATCTAAGATCCTTAGAATTATTGCCTAAATTATTATATACCTTCCTAACCTTAGGTGAGGTAGTCTTAGCATGATATGCCACATTTTTTCTTTAACCCTATCATGCCTCCTATTTTCATGATAAATTGCATTAAGATGATAAAGATTTGAACTAGCATGCTTTTTATCATGACTCAAAGGAATTGATTTAATAAATGATACCTTGGGTTTGCTCTTGAGAGCTCCTTCTTGAGTTGAGCTTACTCCTTTGTTCTTGGCCGGTGTCTTCCTCTTAGGACATTGATTTTGATAATGTCCTTTTTGATTGTAAGAGAAGCACCCAATGTGCTCCTTGCCTTTGCGAACCACGGAATCGACCTCCTTTAGCTTTTCTTTACCCTTAGGTGCTACTTGACCCTTCTTCTCGGTCAACTTAGGACACTTTTGTAGTGTCCTCTTTCCCTACACTCAAAACATATAATGTAATTTTTATTATTACAATTTGAAATTTTTATACCTTCACATGTAGGGATGATACTTAATCCTTCATTTGATTTTACTTGACTTATGGAGGTGACATCATCTTCCTTTCCATTTGACCCGGAAGTAGAAGCCTTTTCTTGCTCCGGTGTCAATGAATGATGCTCCCCCTCAATCCTAGAGGTGGAGGTGATACGAACCCCATCAACAAATGTGATGGAACCCGAGAGAACGATGGATATAACCCCAAGAACTAGAAGATAAGAGTGTGAGTCTTGACCCGTAATCAAGAACCAAGCCTACGAAGGAAAAGGAAATGCCACACCAAGGGTGATAAGTTTCGATGGGTTGAACGCCACGTGAGTAAACTTGATAAGTTCAGAAGTCCTTTCAAGAACTAAGAGAGCACACAAATCTCACCAAATTTAAGTTACTTCATATGAAGATGTCCCTCCCTTATATAATGGGAGTGAACAAGGAAGAGTACAAATTAAATCCATGCATAATTAGAGTTCCAATATCCTATGCCTCATGAAAGCTATCTAGGAACCCAAAACAAAATAAATGCATGCATAATTAGAGTCCCAATATCCCATGCCTCATGAAAGCTATCTAGGAACCCAAAACAAAATAAATGCATGCACAATTAGAGTCCCAAGTCACATGCCTCATGTAAGTAACCTAAACTACTTAAGTCTTCATGCATAAACGAGTTTCCATGCTTATTAGCATTCTTCCGTTAAGCGCGACCGAGTCATGGATGGATACGCCCGATTATGTGGATTAAGTCGTGACTATCAGTTGAGATTATCTTGTTCTCTCCTTGAGTTCTTTGATTAGCTCATTTAGCGCTTCCTTGAAACTCTTTGCTCGAAGCCTTGTAATTGGGCCTTCCGGAAGTGACAAATGACCTCTCGTAGCTTCAGCCCTTGGGCATACATTATTCTCCTCTTCTTGAAAAAGATTTGTCCTCGAATCATCACCTGCATCAAACGGGGACAAATCAGCAACATTAAAAGTAGAATGTACACCATACTCACCTGGTAGTTCAAGTTTATAGGCATTATCATTGATGCACTCCAATACTTGAAATGAGTCATCCCCTCGAGGTAGAAGTTTAGAACAACATTTGTCCGGAAATCGCTCCTTTCGGAGGTGCAACCAAACCCATTCTCCCGATTCAAACACAATTTTCTTGCGCCCCTTGTTAGCTTGTTGCATGTATTGCTGGGTTCTTTTCTCAATATTCAGTCGTGCTTGCTCATGAATAATTCGGCCTTCTGCTTACCATCTAAGTTTATATGCTCACTTACAACCAAAGGAATCGAATCTAATGGTGACAAAGGATTGAAACCATAAACAATTTCAAATGGAGAAAATTGAGTCGCAGAATGTATGCTCCTATTGTAAGCAAATTCAACATGAGATAGACAATCTTCCCATATTCTCAAATTCTTGTTAATGACCGCACGGAGTAAAAAGGACAAAGTTCGATTGACCACTTCAGTTTGCCCATCAGTTTGGGGGTGACAAGTAGTAGAGAATAACAATTTAGTTCCTAATTTCCCCCACAAAGTTTTCCAAAAATAACTCAAAAACTTTGCATCTCTATCAAAGACAATGGTCCTAGGCATGTCATGTAACCTAATAATCTCTTTAAAGAACAATTCAGCTATATGCGATGCATCATCAGTTTTATGACATGGAATGAAATGCGCTATTTTGGAAAACCTATCCACCACAACAAAAATTGAATCTCTCCCCCTCTTGATCCAAGGTAATCCCAAAACAAAGTCCATTGAAATATCAGTCCAAGGTTCACTAGGTATAAGCAAAGTAGCATACAAGCCATGGAGTTTTAATTTAGACTTGGCTTGTTTGCAAGTGATGCACTTCTCACAAATTCTCTCCACGTCACGTTTCATACGAGGCCAAAAGAAATAATCCTGTAAAACCCCTAAAGTCTTAGTAACTCTAAAATGACGCATCAAGCCACCACCATGGGCTTTCATAGTAAACAATTCACGCAGCGAACACATAGGCACACATAATCTATTTTCACAAAATTAAAACCCATCATGCATATAGAACTTACCAAATGCAACCTTATCACATGCTTTGAACACATCAGAAAAATCAGCATTGTTAGTATATAAATCCTTGATATATTCAAATCCAAGTAATTTCGTATCTAAAGTTGAAAGTAAAGCATGCCTTCGAGATAATGCATCAGCAACCACTTTCTCTTATCCTTGCTTGTATTTAATTACATAAGGAAATGTCTCAATGAATTCCACCCATTTAGCATGGCATCGGTTCAACTTATGTTGGCTCTTCAAATGCTTTAGAGATTGATGATATGTGTGAATCACGAATTCTTTTGGCTATAGGTAATGTTGCCATGTCTCCAATGCTCTCACAAACGCATACATCTCCTTGTCATATGTGAGATAGTTGAGAGTGACTTCACTCAACTTCTCACTGAAGTAAGCAATGAGTCTCATCTCCTGCATAAGCACATCACCTATACTAACACCAGAAGCATCACATTCGATTTCAAAGGTTTTAGAAAAATTTGGTAGGATTAGTAAAGGTGCAGAACTTAGCTTTTGTTTCAAAGTGTTGAATGTCCTCTCTTGCTCCTCTCCCCACTTGAATGACTCACTTTTCTTGATGACTTTAGTAAGAGGAACTGCAATATTGCTAAAATCACGAACAAACCGTTTATAGAAGCTAGCCAAACCATGGAAACTCCTCACTTGGCTAATTGTTGTCGGTGTTGGCCACTCTTGGATTGCTTTCACCTTTTCCTCATCCATCTCAACGACTTTAGAACTAACAACAAAACCAAGAAACACAATCTCTGTACAAAAGGAGCATTTATTGAGGTTAGCAAAAAACTTCTCTTTCTTTTAACACACTTAAAACTGACTTTAAATGTGTCACATGCTCTTCTAAGTTTTTACTATAAATCAAAATATCATCAAAATACACAACTACAAATCTACCTAAGAAAGTACGCAAAACATAGTTCATCGAACACATAAAACTGCTAGGAGCATTAGTTAAACCAAAAGACATTACTAACTATTCATATAAGTTATGCTTAGTTTTAAAACCAGTTTTCCATTCATCACCTTCCTTTATCCTAATCTAATGATACCCACTCCTAAGATCAATATTTGTGAACACACAAGAACCATGCAATTCATCAAGTATATCATCAATCCTAAGAATTGGATGGCGATACTTTACCGTGTTATTGATGACTCGACAATCCACACACATCCTTCATGTTCCATCCTTTTTGGGAACTAGTAGCACAGGCACGGCGCAATGGCTCATGCTTTCTCGAACATACCCCTTCTCCAATACTTCATTAACTTGCCTCTGAAGTTCCTTTGCTTCCTCCGGATTGCTTCTATAGGCAGGTCGATTTGGAATGGATGCACCGGGTAAGAAGTCGATTTGTTACTCAATTCCTCTAATCGGAGGTAAATCATGCGGAACCTCTTCAGAAAAAATCATCTCGAATTCTTTAAGAGAGAAACAATAATACTAGGCAAAGAATCATTAAGGTCGTTAGTGCTCAAGAGTGTCTCCTTATACAAAAGGATAAGGGATGGCTGATTTGAAAACAAAGCTCGTTTGTTCTCACTTTTTTTTTTTTTTTTTGCATAAAAGCTATTTTTCTTTCTCTCTTCTTTTTTTTTTTCCTTTCCCACTCCTTTTCGCCCTTTTCCTCTCATTTTCTTTTCTCTCAATCTTTTTTTTCCTCAATTTCTTTTCTCTCAATTTTTTCCCCTCAATTTCTTTTCCTCTCTTCTTTTCATTTGCTTTTTATAATCTCAACCGGTCCTCCATAACTTGTCTTGGAGTTAATGGTATAAGAATAATAGGTTGCCCCTTTAGAGTAAAATTATTTATAAGGCCATTATGTGTTACCTTTCGATCAAATTGCCAAAGTCTCCCCAATAATAGATGACATGCATGCATAGGAACTACGTCACACAACAACTCATCTTCATATTTGCCAATGGAAATTGCTACCAAGACTTGCTTTGTTACCTTGATTTCACCACAATAGTTTAGCCACTGGAGTTGATAAGGACGCGAATGTTTCCGAGTAGGTAGTGACAATTTCTCCACCAAATCAATACTTGCCACATTGGTACAACTCCCCCCATCGATAATAACACTGCAAACCTTGTTATTGACAAAGCAATGAGTATAAAACAAGTTCTCCTTTTGATTATCTTCTTCTTCCTTAGCTTGTAGATTGAGTCTCCAACAACAGCATGTTGCTCATCATCACTGTCCTCCTTTTGTGGCACTTCTTCAACCATTTCATCCTCATCTTCTGACTCAAGTTCACCTTGGGTGTTTATTACCATCACCCTTTTGTTTACACATTGACTAGCTATATGACCATGTCCTTGACATTTAAAACACTTGATATCATGAGTTTTGGAAGAAAAGAACTCGCAATTACCTTGAGTAGCAGATGTTGTGGGTTTGGGCTTTTTGAAGGGTTTAAACTTTGGCTTATTTTGCAGTTGTTCTTCCTTTCTTGGAGTTGTCTGCCACATGTCGTTAGTAGTTATTGGTTGCCCCTTCCTAGCCAATCCTTTCCGCTTGAGTTGTTCTTCCACTTTTAGTGCTTGGTGAACCATGTCCGACAGCTCTACATAATGCTGCAATTCAACAATATCAGCAATTTCTATGTTTAAACCATGTAAAAATCTGGCCATGGTGGCTTCCCGATCTTCATCGACATTAGCTCACATCATGGACAACTTCATCTCCTTGAAATATTCATCCACACTTTTGGAGCCTTGAGATAACCTTTGAAGCCACTGATATAAGCTTCTATAATAATGGTTGGGTACAAACCTCCTTCTCATCAACACTTTCATCTCCTCTTAAATGGATACAGGTTGCTCTCTATTCCTTCTCTGAGTCATCACTACTTGATCCCACCAAATAATAACATAATTAGTGAATTCAATGGCAGCTAACTTCACCTTTTTAAGCTCTGAAAAATCATGACAGTCAAACATTTCCATCTTAGTTTCCCATTCAAGTAAGCTTCTGGGTCATTTCTCCCTTGGAAGGTTGGAATCTTCAGCTTAATCCCTCCTAAATCATTATTTCTTCTAGGCCCGTTTCTATCTCCTCAATATCCAATCCTGCCTCGGTTGTCATTTTGCTCATAAAAGTCTTCCACTAGCTCTTCATCTTCTTCGACATCAACCCCTTGAGCATGTCTTTGTTGTGGTATAGTAGAACGGTCTTGTTGATGTCTTCTTGGTGTCTCATCCTCCACTCGATCCAACCTCTTATAGATAGATTCTAATTCAGCCCTCATCATTCATTCGCTGCATTTCCCCATCAATGCTTGCAGTTGCAGGTTCGGAAGTCGCCTAACCCCCTCATTTGCTCCATCCTCCTGGTTGTTGGACATGTCTACAAAAAATAAAAGAAAACCTCACAAGCACTCAACTCACGTTTGGGTGGTAGACTCTCAATTGATGATATCTCTTAGTTCTTAATCAAACTCTAGAATAAATCGGAATATCACATAACAATTCAACACATACCACCGAAGCTTATGATGATAGAATTTTAAGAGAAAAATGAAAGAGTAGAAGTTTGAGAGTAAGGGAAACAAGAAATGGATTGTTGAAGATAATCACTTTGATTTGCACAAGCGGCTTCTTTTTTTTTTGGCTGAGTTTTCTTTCGTTTTTTTTTTTTGAAGAATAGTAAGTAAAGATAGATTTAGTACTTACCTTTGAACCGAAGCTCTGATACCAGATGATACGAACCCCACCAACAAATGTGATAGAACCCGAGACAACGATGGATAGAACCCCAAGAACTAAAAGACAAGAGTGTGAGTCTTGACCCGTAAACCAAGAATCGGCATGAACCAAGCCTACGAAGGAAAATGAAACGTCACACCAAGGGTGATGAGTTTCGATGGGTTGAACGCCACGAGAGTAAACTCGATAAGTTCAGAATCCTTTCAAGAACTAAGAAAGCACAGAAATCTCACCAAAACTAAGTTACTTCATATGAAGATGTCTCTCCCTTATATAATAGGAGTGAACAAGAAAGAGTACAAATTAAATGCATGCATAATTAGAGTCCCAATATCCCATGCCTCATGAAAGTTATCTAGGAACCCAAAATAAAATAAATGTATGCATAACTATAGTCCCAATATCCCATGCCTCGTGAAAGCTATCTAGGAACCCAAAATAAAATAAATGCATGCACAATTAGAGTCCCAAGTCACATGCCTCATGTAAGCAATCTAAAATACTTAAGTCTTCATGCATGAACGAGTTTCCATGCTTATTAGTGTTCTTCCATTAAGCGTGGCCGAGTCATGGATGGATACGCCCAATTATGTGGATTAGGCCATGACTAGGAGTTGTGATTATCTTGGTCTCTCCTTGCTCATAGTCAACCCAATGTTCTTTGATTAACCCATTTAGCGCTTGCTTGAAACGCTTTGCCCAAAGTCTTGTAATTGGGCCTTCCGGAAGTGACAAACACTAGGTGTCCAGGCAACCTTGACCCATCTAGATTTTCACTGTCTGTCTTCACTCACCAGGACTTCCCTTTTGCTTAGCTTCATTCACTAGGGTTTTTCACCTACTTCACTCATCAGGATTTTTCACCTACTTAGCTTCATTCACTAGGGTTTTTCATCTGTCTTCACTCACCAAGACTTCCCTTCTGCTTAGCTTCACTCACTAGAGTTTTTCACCTGACTTCACTCACCAGAATTTTTTACCTGCCTAACTTCATTCACTAGGGCTTTTCATCTGCCTTCACTTACTAGGATTTTTCAACTGCTTGACTTTACTCACCAGGACTTTCCATCACCGAGCTTCACTCACTAGGATGTTCCCAAACTGCTAGACTTCATTCACCAGGACTTCCTCATTGTCGGGACTTTCCACACCGAGTGTTAAGTTAACACCGATCCACTTGAATTTTCATCTTTTACCAACCTTCTCGTTGGACTTACTCTCGCCTAACCTCCAGTTAGAACTTCCCAGTCAAGTATTCGGTCATTCTACCTACTTAACTTCCGGTCAAACTTGACCATCAATCTCCATATATTGTCAAATATCAAAACTCAAACTTGAGGGGAGCCTTGGCGCAACGGTAAAGTTGTTACTTTGTGACCAAAAGGTCATGCGTTCGAATCCTGGAAACAGCCTCTTGTAAAAAGCAGGGTAAGGCTGCGCACAATGAATCCTTCTCCGGGACTCCTCATAGCGAGAGCTTCGTGCACCGGACTGCTCTTTTATCAAAACTTAAACATCAAGACTCAAGCTTGAGCTAGCTCAAGCTTAGTCAAATTGGTCAACCTTGACCTAAGGAAATTGCACCAACAGTTATAACTTATTCTCATAATGAATGAAGATTATCACTATGCACATTTAGGGATTCTATATCAATGTTCTATAGAATTCATATTTAGAAGTTTGTCCTAAATAAATTATTCAGTTAAATTGCTCCTGTACATCTCTAAACTTTTATTTATGATTCTCTAACTACATTTTGATTGGTAAATGCAGTTCCAAGGTTCTAGCCTGTTTCTATTTCTGATAGACTCCGTGATAGGTTACTTCAATGGAATGGATTCTCTTAATATGTTTTCTTTTTTCATATGCAAATTTAGGCAACTCAACCAAATAGGGATGAAATGGAACAATGGTTTGAAAGAAATTTTTTGGACCGGGAAAAAGGAAAAGTTGTGGTAAGCCAATGATTTTTTTGTACAAGAATGTACAGACATGTAATACAAGTTTTCTATGCACCATGTGTTTTAGGTGAAGCCCACTCTTGCTGGATCAAGCATAGGTGTTGTTGTTGCTTATGGTATTGATGATGCCATTGAAAAGGCAGTTAACATAATAAAAGAGGTAATTTGTTTCTGATTCTCTGTTGCAGTAAATATATGATATGAAGAACATGTATTTCCTTCCTTAACCTGAGTTTATCTGTGGCAGGGCATTGATGATAAAGTCCTTGTTGAAGTTTTTCTTGAAGGAGGGATTGAATTTACAGCAATTGTCATTGATGTTGGAATGGATAATGATGTCAAGCCAATTGTTTTACTTCCAACTGAAGTAAGTCAACGCCCTTGCTTTTCTTAGATAAAACTTTTTGGTTATTATGTTTATTTAAGATACGTGGAAATCTGAATGACAGTGATATTTTTCTCTCAAGAGTATGTAAAATTTTTTATTGTCAATTATAACATCCAGAATATTGAGTATTATTTGACAGATATTGGGAGATGTTACTACTGTCATGAAATGTTTGTTCCTGACAAGTTAAATCCTGTAATGAAGAGTTGCACATTTTTTTATTGAGATGCATCCACATCGAGATCCATTGTCAAATCTACTTGTCTAACTAGGAAAGCTAAACATATAAATTCCTTAACTTATCCATGTACTTACCTTAATAAGGTTTCACATGCTTGCATGTGAAACCTTACTCTAAGTCTAACGTGCTTTATCAGTCCCCTCAGATTCTTAAGTGGCATCTTGTACCTTTTTTCCATTAAAACTTGGGTGACACCATTTGCTGAATTAGAGATATTTAGAAATTAGATTGGGTATTGCCAAAAGGAATAGGTCAACTAACAATGGTATGTGTATTGTTGTTATTGAATGTGAGGTGGATCTTCAAATTTTGGCCAAACCTGATGCTTCTGAAGATGTCATCTTTAATTACAGGAGGAAGTATCTTCCAACACAGCAAGTAAGTTTGCAGCATTTTTTTTTAATCTTTTCTTAATGTTAATGTTGTTTTGTAATCTCTTTGTACATTGTTGCCTTTTGGCTGAATGGTTTGATTTACACTGAATTGAATTCATTCTAAATTTTTTGTAAGATTACTTATGAGGTTGTCTCTTGTGCAGGTTGCTTATTACACCCCTCCACGGTTTCCAATCCATGTAATTGAATGCATAAGGCAAGGGGCATCGATGCTCTTTCAATCTTTTGGTCTCCGTGACTTTGCCAGAATTGATGGTTGGTTTTTGCCCAATCATGTTAATTTGATTCCAACTCTGGGAAAGGATATTAAGTTTGGACTAACTGAATCTGGTACCATCCTTTTCACTGATATTAACTTGGTATGTGAGAATATTTTGATAACTGAGCTCACAAGGCTTGTTTCATTTTGCTACTTGCTATGGCAGTGATAGTTGTTCATTGAATTCAGGTAAGTGGCATGGAGCAAACTAGCTTCCTATTTCAGCAAGCCTCAAAGGTATATACTATCTTGCCTCCTGTAAATACAAGAACCAGATATCTGTAATCTGACAAAACTTTAAAATATGCCTAGAAGACTATACGCTGGAAATGAAATATGTTATCAAAATGGCCCTAAAGAAGTACACATAAAAACCTCAAACTAGAGATTATGGTGACTGCAGAATTGTATTCTTACCACTAGAGTTGAGTCAGTTGACATAATATGGATTATAATTTATAACAGCAAAATAGAAAAATTAAGAAAGGAATGATAGAATCTTTTCACTCTTTCATGGTTCCAAGAGTCAGTCAGTCAATGGTAAGCACAATCAAGACATCTGGTTCTGGCACTGATATTATGTTGGCATGGGTAAACAAATGTCACTGTGTCACCTATGTCAGTGTCATTCTGGTGGTACCGATAGAGACATGCCTTGGCTTGACTAGTATCATCTGAAATTGGCCGATTTAGGACTCTCTTCTGACATCCTTCAATTTTGTATGTTGAGCATAGGGAAGAGATCAAATACTATAAAAAAAGGGAAGGTGAAATTGAGATATATCAATATCTTATACTTCTTTCAATTCCACTTCCAACTCCACTTCCAACTCCTAGTGGTTCTGAGATATATTTAACTAATTTCAGTATCAAATGTTTTCGAAGTATTATTCAATTTAGTTCTTGAAAAATTATGAGGTTAATCTCACTAAAATATTACATGGACTAGTGCACTCATCCAATGCACAACATTCATTTTAGCATTTTTTTTTTGAAAATTTATTAATTTTGATATTAGTAAATTAGAATTATTAATCTTCATAATTATTATATTTTTATAATTTATTGCTCTAAAATTTTAATTTAATTGAGTGTGTAATTGTTATAGGCTATATTTAAATGTAACCAAGGTAAGTAGGATAAGACTATATAATGAAAACTTATTTGAGTTGATCTTCGAATGCTTGAAAGTGTGCCTAATGTTAGCACAACGTGGTACTGAAACTATACCATTCCAAAGGGACCAACACTCTAGTATTGAACAGTATTTAAACTTTGCACTTCTGTTCATATGCAGACTTCTGGAGTTAAATTCAATATTATTTAACCATGGGTTTCGTAGGTCTATCTTCCAATGACCATTTTTTAACTTATATAGGTTGGGTTCTCTCATTCAAATATTCTTCAGACTGTTATTCAGCATGCTTGTTCGCGATTTCCTTCTCTCAAATCTTGCAGCAGTGTATGGAACACTTTAGCTAGAAGGTTGCATTCTGCTCGTTTGCGCAACATTCCTTCCAAGTCCCAGGGTCGTCGGAAGGTTTTTGTTCTTTTTGGAGGAGAAACCTCAGAGCGTCAAGTATCGCTGATGAGTGGAACAAATGTTTGGCTCAACTTGCAAGGTTATGATGATGTAAATTCCTAACTTACTGCTACTTGACACCTGTTGACCTATTGAATTATCTTTTGTTCAGTATTTTAGTAAACTAATTGTTCCTATGAGTGCCATGGATCACAATTTTTACCGTACTATAACAGATTGTATTTTACTTGGACTACCTATGTGGTATCCAGATAGATGTATCTACTCACTTAATTGCCTCCATCATTCTAGTCCCTTTGACTAAATATATTTCCTGCGTGGATGCCCATTTTCTGTATCCTATGCTATGTTTGGTTCATGGATGCATTTAGGTACCTATTTCCAGAGAATTTATTTTAGAGAATGGATTGTCAATTTACCAACTCTTGTGTATTTAGATAAAAACATGTACATAGATGGTAATATAGCCAGGGCTATGTACTGGGGGAGATAAGAAAGAGCATTCAGTCCTTCAAGAAGGCAGATAATTGTTAGCGTGACAGCCGTGACTTGGTGCTTAGGTTTTATAGGGAAAGAAATGGTTACATAATTTTGTTCTTGGATATAGCATAAGCATTTATCATTTTCCCCCTGCTATGTCAAGTCTCATTATTGAGCTAGCATGATACTTTTCTTTTTGGTCAGCTTGATGTGATTCCTTGCCTGCTAGCACCTGCGCGAGTTTATGCATCTGCCCAGCATGGGGATGTAAATCAACACGAGAACTATCGAACTGTTTGGACTTTGCCGTAAGCTTCTTTTCTTTTAGCTCATCTCCTGTGTTCTTCACCTTGCTCTGATAACTTTTCTTATAATTTGCTTCTTTTCAAATATATATATATTCTAATTAAATAAAACCTATGTTCTTGAACAGTTATTCTCTCGTCCTACGCCATACCACAGAAGAAGTTTTGGCAGCATGCATTGAAGCCATTGAACCTGATAGGGCTTCATTGACTTCTCATTTACGCAACAATGCTACAAGTGAACTAGCCGAAGCACTTAGTAAACATGACTGGTTTACGGGTTTTGACATCACTGAAGAACTTCCTACAAATTATACACTGGAAAACTGGATCCAGCATGCTAAGGAAGCTCAGGCAATAGTTTTTATTGCAGGTCTGATCTGAACCATGCATATGCAGTAATACTAATTCTAGATAAATAAGTATCGCTATATGACATGGTGGATACGTGATTCATTAATGCATTTATAAACAGTTTAGATTTCTTTGGTAGTGTTTACTATACTTGAAAAGCTTACAAGGACAATTGACTTTGCACATTTAGATACTACAGTAGTGATACTTTTTTTGTTGGTTTATCAAAGATGGCTTTGGATAATCTTATATGATTAGCAATAATAAAATGAATACACAATATTCCATCAAATTGCATTGATGAGGATAGTTTTCTGTCTATTATTTTTAAATTTGACAACTGAGATTTGTCAGGTTGCAATTTTCAATTCATCACAAATAATTCCTATTGGTGTTCGATCATTTTAATTACAACTTTCCTGCAAAAGAATTACTAAATTTGAGTTTTTGGGGTGAATATTTTCTTAGCTTATCTTTATTCTATGAAATTGTTGGTACAAAAAGAGGGCTACCTTAACTCTCGAAACTGAATCTTATCGTTGGCAATTCATATTTATAATGCTATCAAATATCAAGTTTCCTTGATGTATTTACAGTAGCCATATAAAATAACTTGATAGACCATTGAATTTTAATTTTGGAATTTTGAACACCTAGTTAAACACAAAAACCACTGAAAGTATAATGATTGAAACATCTTCTATCAATTTGTTCTTAATTAAGTTTCCATCTCAACATGAATTTCTGTTCAAAAATGCTTGAACAAAGTCATTTTGAAGAATAGAAACTTGTCCATTTTTTTTCAGTCGTCATGAGGCATATTTTATTCCTTTCCCCCTTGACATTACTGGTGGCAAGCTATGCCCGAGTATCAACTTGGCTACACCCGTCTTGACATTACCCTGGTTAGACGAGTTAAATTGTTAATAATCATTGACTAATACTCGTGATTATGCTATCCAGATTTGCTATTGTAACCATAAACTCCTCTTTCTTTGTCCCATTCCCATGTGTGAAGCATTTAGTTTACTAATCTAAAAGATCTTCAAGAACCCAATTGTTTTTAATCTTTCTCAAGTATCTTTTCTCTGTCTCTATTTTCTATCAAGTACTACTGTTTCATTTAACTTGAAATTCCAAGTGTTAATCTTATTAACAAACATGGGATTAAGATTCGTGGCTTTTTTTGTTGTTTAAATTGATTTTTTATCTTTAGCCTTTGACCATAACCAGCTTTTCTGAACAGTGCATGGTGGAATTGGTGAAGATGGCACTCTCCAATCTTTGTTAGAGTCTGCAGGAGTTCCCTATACTGGTATTAAATTTCTGTCAGTTCTTATGCTGTACCATTATTCTTGGCATTTAGCTGGGCTTTTAAATTGTGCAGGCCCTGGACCATCTGCTTCTAAAGTTTGTATGGATAAAGTGCAAACATCTGTTTCTCTTAGTCATGTATGATACTGTCTAATTTTGTGGCACGCATTTTCTTTTAGTTTAAAAAACTTTTTTTCCCTCAGTTCTGAACTTCAATTTTGTTGCTAACAATATTTTGACAGTGATTTCATATTATCTTAAGGCTCTGAAATCTGGAATTGCTGACACAATCAACAAAACCTGTTAGATTTTGCTAACAACGGAACTTCTAGCTTGGCAAGTGATATTACTCCAAAAATTCAACTGGGGCTTAATAAAGGAAAATATCCTTGTATCTAAACTTATAGCTTTTCAATAAAGATACAGAAAGTTCCAAAGTTCTTAAGTGTTAATCTTTCATTGTGCCATTACTTTTGTCATTTAATCAATCAATTCTTGACTTGTTAGGCAACAGAAAATTCAGTTTGTCTAGTTATACTAATTTAATGAGAGTTGATAAAGGAAGTCATCCTTATCCTCAACCTTATATCAAATTAATATAGACAGGTTGATGTAGCACAAATGGAGATTGAGGGTTGGGTGGTTTGGGGAGTAAAAATCTGGAATGAAGTGGTAAAGAGATTGTAGAAACTTAGATATCATACCTAAGGGTTCCTAGGCATCACACCATAGGGAGATTGTATAAAGAAATGTAGAAACTTAGGTATCATACCTAAGGGTTCCTAGGCATCACACCATAAGGAGATTGTATCACACAACCAAAGAGAACTCTCAAAACTTTGGTATCTATTCCATATTCCAGCATTACAGCAGTACTCATATTTATACTAGGACTCACAAAGGACTTAAGCAACATAAATGCTAGTAGACGAACTCGTTGAAAACACAAAGGATTCATAAAGACACATAGGAAACATAAAAGATTTATAAATATGCTACAATTTTCCAAGCATGAGAAAATAAAGCACATTGGAATTATTGGACATTTAATGCTAGCTTTTGACTTCAACCCTTTGGAATTGATGAACTTTATATCATTTCCCAAGTATGTTTATAATCTTCCAAGACATGCGAAATTAATAGTGGAGTTTTAGAATCTTTATTTTTTCTTTTATAGACTTTTAATGGAGATTGTCACTTGTCTCCATCAACTCTCCCGAGGTGTGAAAAGCTCATCCTTGGCGAGTTAAAAGCATGGAATCTTTCATAAAGGTCTCTATTCAGCTATTGAAATTCATAATCAGTAATCCATGTGTATTCAGAAAGGGGTCATGTCTTCCATTTGATGGCAAACGAGCATTATGTGCATTACTTGCCACAACATATTCATATCCAGAATATAAAGTAAAATCCTCAATGTTGAAGATATTGCCAGATTGGGTAGTTGTGAACTTGGTACAAAATCAGTAGCATGTTGAATTTTACGCATTGGTGTCACATTCTTCTGAAGCCACGTAAGAAAAGTCATTTAATAACATAGTGATTTCCGGAGGAAATAAGGAAACTTCGGGAGCATATATAGAACTTTCTTTACTCCGCTGCTGAAAATTCCAGGTCAGAATGTGAAGAGATTTTCCACTATTGGTAGCATTCTTTGCCTTCTCTTGTATTTCTTTATTTCTTTGGTTTCAATAATACTTTCTTGTCGTTGAACATGAAAGTGTATGTGTTCTCCTTGCCATAATGATGCACATCTCGATCATATAGCCAAGGTCTCCCAGGAAGTATATGAGTTACTTTCATTGGAATAATATTGCTCCTCCAAATAGAGTCACAAACCTCAATCTAGTGTTAAACCTTGCAAGAGTCTATCTAGGATCTTCAACAATTTGGCTCCTGATCTTTAACTCATCAAATTTCTGCATATACTCAGCTAAAGATAAATGATTCTGCTTTAAATTAATAAGTTGATCACATAATTGTCATAGTAATTTGTCAGCAAATACTTCTTTCGTAGTTTAGCTTTCATCTCCTCCCATGAGTTGATTGATGGTTGCCCTAATCTCCTCATGTTTGCTTCAACACAACTCCACCATATTTTTGCTAAACCCACGAGCTTCATTCGAGCAAACCTTACTCTTCAATCATTTAACATGTCGTACCAATCAAAATATTCTTCTATTGCTGCAAGCCAATCAACAAATAAAGTGAGGTTCACTTTTCCTTCGAAATCTAACTCCTCAGTTTGAACCTTCTTTGTGATATCTCCAACAACATCTTGGTAATTATTTTTTGCTTTAAGACATCCTCTAGCCCACTCAAAAAAAGATTGTTGTTATTGAGGTGTTGGAAATCCTTCTTGAATCAAGTTGTTGTTTGTCTGAGATGTTTCTCCTTGCTCTCCTTGGACTAGGTCACCTTTAGATTGAGAAATCATGACTTCAACACCATTTAAATGAATTTGCATGCCATCAAGTTGTTCCATCATGCAAACAAGTATCTCATCACGTCAGTCAATTTTCCTCTAAAGCTCCTCCCGGAACTTGTTGACATATTAACTTAAGCTTTGATACCAAATATGATGTAAGCACAAACGGAAATTGAGGGTTGGGTGGTTTGGAAAGTAGAAATCTGGAATGAAGTGGTAAAGAAATTGTAGAAACTTAGGTATCACACCTAAGGGTTCCTAGCCATCACACCATAGGGAGATTGTATGAAAAATTGTAGAAACTTAGGTATCACACATAAGGGTTCATAGGCATCGCACTGTAGGGAGATTGTATCACACAACCAAAGAGAACTCTCAAAACTTTGATATCTATTCCATATTCCAGCATTACAGGAGTTCATATATTTATACTAGGACTCACAAAGGACTCAAGTTACATAAATGCTAGTAGATGGACTCATTGAAAACACAAAGAACTCATAATGACACATAGAAAAAATAAAAAGACTCATAAATATGCTACAATTTTCCAAGCATGAGAAAATAAATCACCTTGGAATTATTGGACATTTAATGCTAGCTTTTGACTTTTGACTTTTGACTTCAACCCTTTGGAATTGATGAACTTTATATCATTTCCCAAGTAGGTTTCTAATCTTCCAAGACATGTCAAATTAAAAACAGCTTATAAGCTCGTACATCTTATAAGTTGTTTTAGAAGCTTATAAGTTGTTAGGTCTTATTTTAAAAATAAGCTGTTAAAGTGTTTGGGTGAACTTATTACAATCAACTTAAAGATATTGATGTGTTTGGTATTATAAGATCTTTTTATTATAAAATTACCAAAAAGGGTATAATACTATGAATAGAGGGTTTTGGGTTTTTTTATTAATAGAGGGTTTTGGGCGAATTTCTGTACTGGGGAGAGAAAATTGGAAAGAGGCGTTGACGGAGAAGATGACACAATGCTGGAAGAGAAATCGGTGGAGATAGAAAGATATTAGGTTTATAAAAATTTATGGAGGATAAGATGAGGATTTATGAAATTATATAAGGATATTTTAGAGAAGAAAATTATTAAAATAAGATCTTTTTTTAAAAAGTTGGGTGTTCCATACTTTTTTAAAAACAGCTTATAAGCTCTAAAACATCTTATTTTAATAGATTATAAGCTGTTTGAAAAAAAAATTTACCAAACAAATTTAAAGAGCTTATAAGCTCCAAAACAGCTTATAAACTGTTTTAGAGAGCTTATAAGCTCAGCCAAACACCCTCTTAGAATCTTTATTTCTGCTTTTATAGATGGAGTTTGTCACTTGTCTCTATCACACAATAAATTCCAAATTTCACAGGTAAATAATCTTTCATCATGCCATTACTTTACACATTACAGAATATATCTTCTGTTTTCCTCATCTACAAGTGGAGAAAGCCTTATGTTGAGCTTTTCAACTAGAAAGACTGAGTGCTCAAGTTGAACTGAATGAACATCTTTACGAATCTCATCATATGATAAAAAAAATAAAACAATTCCTGTCATACATGAAGTTAATACACTTTTCCCTGTACTTTCCAGTTTGAAGTAGTTGGGAAACTACATGATCTGGTGATAGACAAAAGCAATCTTGTAAAGGAGATTGGAACATTAAGGAGGCCATCAACAATTTCTCATTGATGCCTCAGTACAATGAGAAATATGCTATTTGGCCTTCATATGAAACATCATCAAACCTTATAAATTATAACTTCAAAACTTGATAACCCATGCTTTGCATACAATAAATAAGTAAACAAGCTTAATCACACTGATTACATCTTGATTTGAATAGCAACGTAGAAGTATTAAATGATGCTCAAAATCAATGTTTCAAGTCATTCAAAGGAAAAGTTGTCATTATCACACTTGGTGCATCATTTTCCAGCATTTTTTCCTGCCAAATGAACAGAAAATGGCTGTCAAACTCTATATTGTCTGACTTCTAAACCTTATGTATGGAAAAGTTGTCATATCACACCTGGCGGATCATTTTTCCAGCATTTTTTCCTGTCAAAATGAAAAGAAATTGGCTGTCAAACTCTACATTTTCTGGCTTCTAAACCTTATGTATATTTTTGAAATCATCTTCCGTTATAGTTTGGTATCAATGCACAACTTTAGCTTCATTGTGAGGCTGATATCTCATCATTTTTTTTTTGTAATATACAGTTGACAAATTTGGGAGTTCTTACCATACCCAAAGATGTTAGGAGCACAGAGGAATTATTAAATTCTAATTTAACTGATACCTGGCAAGATCTGACAGTTAAACTTCAATCAGAATCATTATGCATCAAACCAACTCGTGATGGATGCTCAACTGGAGTTGCTAGATTACGGTATATATCTTACAGGACTGTCTCTTAAAAGTTTGGTGGTGATCTATTAACTTCACAATCGCTTCTGCTTTTTGATGATCAAATAATATTTTGCAGCTCCAGAGAAGATCTTAAAGTCTATATAAATGCATTGCAAAAGTCCCTGCCACGGCTTCCAGCTAATAGTCTGTCAAAGGTCGATAATAACTACCATAATTTCTTTCCCCTATCTTTTATGGTCTTTGTACCAGAATTCCTTATATATCTATTTTTGGCCCTGAGAATTATGATTTTATTCCTGATCCTGCAATGTACATTCACTAGGTACATGGCATCATTTATTTTGGTTTTTCTACTACTAAGTATCCTCTCCTAGATTATTCACTATTGTGATAATTTCATATTCTATCTGTTTATTTCAACTTGCCTCAAATAGTTGGGACTAACACAACTGTTTTTTTTTCCAGTTTATTTTGATAAAAATGGAAACTACTTCAAACTTATTTGTCATGCCCCATATTTGTAACTAAACTAATTTTTCTTTGCCAAACATATACAGCTGCATGCTATAAACTGGCGATACCATATTCAGACACTATAAGCTATAAGGGATATCGAGCATTTGTTTTTGTAGAGATAAAATTTTAGTATGTAAACTTCCAAACCTCTACAGTATTTGAACAATGAAAATTTAGCATTTAAAAAAAAAAGGTAGATCCGCTACCTTAGCGGCCCCCCTAGTGCCGGCCCCACGGATATGGAGGGAGGTTCATGCAGGTACACAGGCCATAGGCGCATGGCGGGGTAAACCCCAGGTCGTCAGTTCTTGAGAATCGACCCCTGGCCATTACGCCAGAGATACCATGCGTCCACCGTCTGCGCTACGCCTTGGGGGCAAAATTTAGCATTTCAAAGGAAGTATGGAATATCTCACAAAAGTTATATGCTGTCTTGTTGGTACTCAACAGTTTCATAGTTTTAACTTTTTTCACCTCTTCTGGAACAATGAAAGCATGTCTACAAGCCATACTTAATTGTTCCACTTCTTTAGTTGAGAAACATATTTTATGTTGCCAGTATCATGTGATATAACCGTATTTATCTGTTCCCAATTCTTCATTAATAAACATCTTGTAGATTGGTAATGCCAACTGATAACTATTTTTGACTCCCTATGCAATCAAATTGTGATGTCTAAAAAATTCTAATGTTTTCTCTTTTAGGGGCATGGTGTAATTGAAATGCCAAACCCTCCTCCTCAATCATTAGTTTTTGAGCCTTTTATTGAAACAGATGAAATAATTGTTTCATCAAAATCAGTGGATAATAATGCTCGCCACCTAATATGGGAAGAACGTACTGGATGGATCGAAGTGACAGTGGGTGTTATGGGTACACGTGGTGAAATGCACTCTCTTAGTCCAAGTATTACTGTCAAAGAAACTGGTGACATTTTATCTCTTGAAGAGAAATTTCAAGGTACTGTTTCTCATTTGGTGATATTTTGACCCTGAAGATAAATATGATTTTTACTTGAATTTGTTGTTATTTCTGTCAGACTAATAATCATCAGGTTGTTAGTAATTGTATCATGTTCTCCTGCATAAAAATTGACAATCATAAGGGATGTGTATTTCAAGTTGACAACAACAAAATCTCCGTAGTCCCATCTGTTTGGAGTCAGTTATGTGCATCTAATCTCATCGTCAAGCACTATGTAATGCAATATGGTCAGTAAATCAGGTCTTTCGATCACTTTCAAAAGGAAAGTTACCTTTTGGTGATCCTCTACTCACATCTTTAACTTTAATTGAAGCTAGAGGTCTTATTGTACATGTTCATACCATTTTAACCTGTCTTCTTATTTGATCATTTATTAGGGTTAGACCCCATGAGTAAAGATATTTTACTTTGTTTCTCATAGGAATCATGAAATTCCATCCCAGTACTCTCATCTTGACTAACTTTGGTAAAGTAAGCATTTCTGACAAATCAATTTCGTGCAGTCTAGTTACGGTAGGGATGTTGGACATGGATTGCATTCTTAAACATGTTTTCATTAACTTTTCTTAGTTTCTACTTTCTACAGCTACATTTGTGATCCATCTATAGAATGGATACTATGTTGCAATTGTGGTCCATCTTGGTTGGCTGGATAGTAATGAGGGAGCATTCAGGTAGAGGCTCATTCAGATAACTTTTGGTTGGAATCAATCAACTCGACTCTTATTCAGATAAGATAATGTTATCGCTCAACGAGCTTATTTGCCAACGATTTATTTTTAGTCGAACTCCATCATGATTCAATTGTCTCCACCATGATTCAATTGTCTCAACTATGATGAGTCGGTTGATACCTATGCAATCAATTCAACTAGCTGATATACAATCTTATCTTGTCTAACAGTCACATGAGTCAACTCAGGCAATCGACTAAGTATCCCGGTCGATTGAAACAAACATCTGGAACAAACATAAGTGAAGTGGATATCTGATTTTACTTAAATTACACCTCATAAGCCGTCACAATCCTTCGAGATCAAGCTTATGCTTAGACTACAACTTAGAATTCATGTTCCCTCATCAAAGGCTCTGAATCAAGCTTGTCTAACTTGAAATCATAAACCAAAATTAGAAGTCAACACAATTTCTTACAGTTCAGAGTCTTTTGGTTGTGTCAGTTTTATGTCATCCAAGAGTCCATCTCCCGCTAGGTCCTTCAATCCCTTGGATGCACCAAGCCCACAACTTGCTTTATATGTCATTCTTCACTTCACCTATGAAGTTCATCTCTAGCTACTTCTGTCAAAATTATCTTAACAATTCTAATCTCCTCGTTCTGTGGTCCCTTGCATGTCCCGTTTCACCCATTTCCACTCCAGTGGACCTCTTGAGCCTTGAGCCGCGCTTAGTCAACATCACAACTCACAAGTTCAACGAACTTCATATGCATGTTACTTTCATGTGCATGTTACAAAGCCCCAGCAAACTCACGCACAAATGAGTAACATAGGCAAATACCTAACTTAAAATCTTTTGCTAAACATATCAAAACATGCTAGTCAAACATGACACTTTAAGACATGATTTTCATATATGCTATTTGCAAATAATATGCAATAAATTTAAATCAAACTTTCCAATTTTCTATTTTCAGGTATCATAAAGAAACATAAAATTTTAAGTCAATTAAAACTAAATCTAGACATAACATATAATTTTAACAATGAGAAAAGAAGGGGAATATTTTAGACAAATTGATAGGAGACTCGTGCAAGAGCTTTAGATTTCTTAGATCTATTATCGAACAAGGAGATATTTATCTTTAATGAGTTAAAGAGTAGACAACTAAAATGGAGGACTTTGAGTCTTTTGTGATTTCTTTGGTGCGCATTTAAAATTTTACGGTCTTAGTAATTTAAGTCAAACAAAGCGTAAGGGTTCTCTCTTGGCTTGAAAGGCATCACCATTTCTACAAGATCATTTATTTATATTTGGTCCTCAGCATATACTTTAATTTGTTGGGTTATAAAGTGGTCAAATAGTGTACATCTCAAACATGCTATTCTAGAATATGCACCAGGCGTATGATTTTTGTCAACAATGGACTGTTAGACTATGCATTTATTTTGCAGGTGGTACTGGCATCAATTTGACACCACCTCCAGCAACAATAATCAGGTCAATCTGAAACTCTTGTTTTTAGTTGCTTATAATTTTTTTTTCCAAACATTGACACGGTTTAGCACAATTGATAATAAAACATGAAAGTTCTAGCCCCTTTGATTAACAATTTAGATCTATATGATAATTGAGAAATCAGATGAAAAGAAATAAAATGGTTTATGGAGCATGGTTCTAAGTCTCCATCCCCTGTTGATATCCGATTGGATTCTGATCAGTCAAGGTTTTCTGACCCAGTCGTACTGTCAGGCACAAACTTTTTTTTTTCTAAAGATGATAAAAATAAAATAATATATTGGAAATTACATGTGCTGCCCAAATTAAGTGGTATTATTCAAAACTATTTTAGATTGGTTCTTTTTTTAGTATATATTCGACGACCATATGAAGTGGTATTAATGGAGGTCTAAAACTGACACCGAAAGTTAAAATGAGTTTTTGTTAGGTGGACATTACTTGGAATCTTCTATGATCTAACCAAAACTAAAAATAAAATAAACCAAAACCTCCTTTTACTATCAACCTGGCAGATTCTCAAGTAAAAGCACCCAACCTTTAACTTCCTTTTACTATCAGCCAACCAGATTTTTAAGTGAAAGCATCCAACCTTTAACTTCCTTTTACCATCAGCCAACCAGATTTTTAAGTGAAAGCATCCAACCTTTAACTTCTTCTTAGAACCTTGTGAGCGACAATAGCAGCTAAGAACCAGCTTATACCATTTAGTTGATTAGGTGCCACATATCAAAAACCCAAATAGTTGAGGCACTTGTCCTTCTTTTTAGTTGTATCAAGCATCTGCAGTTCCATAAGATCTAAATGAGAGAAAATATATTAAAATGGTACGAAAATGTTGAAATACAACTAATAAGTTCTGTAATTATTGGATGCATGAGGATAGAGACACTAAAGAGAACTTTAGTTTACACAATTAAAATTAAAAGTGATTTAAAAAAGATCTTAATATCACTAGCTATACCTACTTAGCAATAAACTCATGCATTTTCTATATAATGAGACAAAATGTTGTTGAGGGTCTTCTTACCTTCAATGTTTGGTCAATTTTAACAGTGAAGAAGCCTTGGAAGCATGTAAACGGCGAGTTGAAATAATAGCAAATACTCTATATTTGGAAGGATTTTCACGCATTGATGCCTTTGTTAATGTACACACTGGGGAGGTAAATCTTCTGGTTTTTACACCAATCTATTTGCTTCAAAGATCATCACTTGGACTGTGATACACCATACCATTTACCCCACCAAAAGTAAATGGAACACTATTATGCTCTTTTTCATTCTTTTTGGGTTTACGCATGCATGTTTGTCGTTCCAATGCCTACCTAATCATTCTATTGGCAGGTCATGGTGATAGAGGTGAATACCGTGCCAGGGATGACTCCATCTACTGTCCTGATTCATCAGGTAACTTATCGAATCATTGCAAATGTTGCATTACCGTTTGGCAATTGGCATTGATCTTCTTTTTGTTCTATTCTCAGGCACTGAATGAACAACCACCTATCCATCCTCGAGAATTTTTTCGCACCGTTCTTAACTTTGCTCTTGAGAGATCCAACTAAATCCCTCCACGCCGAAATGTGTTTCAGCAGTGTTTTCAAATTTCTCAATTTGTCATGCTCGTTACAGGTCAATCTCTGGGTGTCAGTGTTGTATTTTGGAATCATGATGCAATTGCTGTGTTGTTTCCTATGGAATGTGTAAAATGTGTTATGTTAGGGGTTGATTTGTAAAAAACCAACAATAAACAATATGGTGAAGGGAAGTAATTGTAGTAGTTCATTTCCTTTTCTAACTATTTTGACAGTCATACTTTACCAATTTTGAGAAAATAATATTATCACTTGAATTCTTAAGAAAAAAAGGAGTATATTTTTCATATATATAATAGAGTTTAGGGTTTAAGGGTTTAGGTATCCGTTAGGATTTTTTTAATGTTATGTATATATATTAATGGTTTTTTGGTAAAGACTCTAATTTTTAGATAACTCTATATATATATATATATATATATATTGTATGTAGTGTGGTAAAATTATTATTATTTGTATAATCCTTAATGATTATTTTAAAATGTTATTACAAAGTCATCTTATAGAATTATTTTTTTTTATTAGAATTCCAAATCAATATAAATTTTCTTAGTTTTTCATAACTAATTAAATTTTGATAAACTGGAGAAAAGGACATTTTTTATGGTAAAAAAATATAAATCACGGATTTTTTTCCAAATAAAAAACATTTTTATTAAAATATCTTTGATCTTCAGAATAAGTCGTTTATATTTATTATTAATTTTCAGTTAAAATAAATCGTAAGATATCTGTTAATTTTTATATGTCTATATAAAAGAAAATTATGTAACAGCAAAAAATCCAATTAATTAGTCACCGGCGAGCTACTTGAGACGTCGCCTCCCCGCTTCTCTCCTGACTTCGCCGCTCAACTTCAACGCCAGACCGTCGGCGATCAGGTGACTCGGACTGATTTCGCTGAGGGCCATTCAGCAGGGAACGTTACTTCCGGCGCTACACGAAACTAGCGCCGCCTTAAAGAAAGAACCCTAAACCATTAAAATCCGGAGATATTACTTCGGCCCCTTTACCCTGTGATGGCGCGGAGGGAAGAGAAGCGACGGTGCACAGAAGAACCTTGCATTGAGGATGTGCGCTGCCCTCGGCGGATGTATGATCTTATGGCATAGTTTCAGTTCATCGAAAAATTTGTTTTTTTTTGCTCCGTCCTGGGTGGTCTTAACTGTTTCTTTTGATATGCGCAGAAAGCGTATTAGGTTTAGCGCGTTCTCTGGCGAGGGGATAAGGAATTCAGCGGGTTTGAGGACTGTTCAGAATGGGTTACTTAATCTTCGCATGGTATCCTTTTTCTCCTGGAAAGCATGTTGTTTGGTCTTTTTAGTTCTACAGTGTACTTTATGCGGAGTGCACTACAATGTACATTGTTAAGCATGTTGAATTGCTAGATCATTCTGATTTTGTAGCGTGCCCCAAACGATGCTGGAGTTTGTGCTACATACCATGGCCGTTTTCTTTTAATTTTCTTTTTCATTTCCATATTCTCTTTTCATGGAAGAGGTAAATTGAAAGAGAAAATTCATGAAGCAAATGCATCCTGAGACATTTTCCTGAGATAATGAAGTGTGTTGTGTACTAGTGGCACAACTATTTCTCACATGTCTGATTTTTTGTTATATTTTTGTTCACCTATTGAGGAAAAATTCCGGGAGACATATTTAAGATGATATGTACATATACTTAAATAACTAATAAATATTATAGTTAGACGATATGAAACTATAGTAAATATGCACATCAAACAAGGAAGAGAGATAAAAAACTTAGTTAGCAATAATAAAATAAAATAAAATTTATTTAAATATAGATGATGATAGGGGATACGATCTAATAGCATAGAAAGATCCATATAGCAGACTCTATATTGTGGGATAAGACTTGATTGTTGTTGTACTTCTCTTTACCAGTATGAATATTAAGCCAATTGCAATGTTGGTAAGATTCTAACTCAACTAAGAAGCTAATGTAGCTTGATGAGTGAGACATGTTGATTATTCTATTCTTTCGAACCTTAGTTTTAGAAGAACACGTTGCACATTGGTGATCTTGAGATGGTGTAATCTGGTGTGGTTATGTTCATTGTCTTACTGATATTTTTATTTTTGTTGATGTGCACTCTAGTTAGAATTCCATATCTTTTTTAAAGAATGTTGTTGAAGCTATGTCATGTTGCTTCACAGGTTCAAAATAACTTGTGCACTCAAAAGAATCCGGAGACATTAGTTGCTTCCACTCAGGCTTCATTTCTGATTACGCAGAAAGATACCTTCTATGATCGAGCTGCATTCTCTCTAATGTGCTGCTACATGGGTGATGCTATGGATCATGTTGATTTGCCTGTACCAGCCATTATGAAGGCAATATTCTTGCTTAAGCCCTAGTTTAGGATACAACAAGTACTTGTTGGAAACATAGGGCTTTCTCATTCAAACTTCAGTTGTTTCCTCTACTTCTCCCCTTCTCGTTCAAACATAGGCATTACTTGTTCCAAATTGATTGCTTTGGCCTAGCTTTTCCAATTAAGTTTACTAATATGCTGGTGTTTTGTTAACATATTTCTTTGTTCTTTGCAGCCTGTTGAACTATGGACTGGGAAGCAACTTTTCAGTGTTCTTGTGCGTCCTAATGCACACACAGAGGCATTTGTTAACCTTATAGTCAAAGAGAAAATATATACAAAATATGAGACCATGTGTCCCAGCGATGGATATGTATATTTTCGTAACAGTGAGCTTATAAGTGGGCAAGTAGGGAAGGCAACTCTAGGTGAGTAACTGTAAACTTCCTATTTTAAGGAGAAATTATTTATTGTTCTCTTTTATGGTTGACAAGGATCCAGTTCCTAGTTTAACTTACCTAACACTTTTGTGTTTTCTAGAATCCTGTAAGAAGCCCGTCAAAGAAACCATCTAATTCTTCTTTCTCATGTTATATGAACCTACTTCCACGATAATAAGATAGTTTTACTACTGTAATTTGTCATCAATTCTAGTTCTTGCTAGGATTATATTATCGATACAGTTTTCATTAGTGGATATTTGTTATTAAAGAAGTAGCTACCTTGGCTGCTTTACAAAGTTTATGTATTATGATTGCACTGTCATCCAGCTTCTATATGACAAAACTTATGTTCTTTTTTCAAGGCAATGACAACAAGGATGGCCTATTCTCTGTTCTCCTAAGAGATTATAATTCTCATGCTGCTGCAAGTTGTAAGAATCGATTGGCTAAGTTAAGGTAATATATTCTCTTCCCTCGTGTCATTCAAGTTATAGGCACTCTTTTCCCATCTAACTACGATTTTTGGGGGATAATGATGTAATAGAAAAAATGGAATCATTGGAATAAAATCAACTCGCATCTTCTGTAAACTAATATTCTTATTATCCCATTTAGTTTCTCACAACCTCACAATTGTAATCGGCTTCAATGCTATTATATAACTCATATTAACATTATATAATTCCATAAATAACTAATAATGGTATTATGTCAAATTAAGCTGCATCAATCTTCTCTCTGAGGAAATGAGTTTCATTCTGAACATATTTAGTTTTGTCATGTCATACTATACCGTATGCAATACTTCTGACTGATTCCTTATCGAAATCGAACTTCATAATTTCCTTTATTATTTTGAGATGCATTACACCCCAGATGGCTTTGATATTTTGTTTTACTCATTTTGTTCGACTATCTATATTGCTGTGTTCAGTGCCAGGTGGCTATGGAACCATGGATTTTCAGTTGGCATTGATGATGTTCATCAAGTGATGTATCAAATCTGAGAACGACAAAATGTCTATGACAATGAAAATGTTGCATTATTGTTTGGCAATTGGCACTGATCTTCTCTTTTGGTTCTATTCTCAGCCACCGGCAGAGCAACCATCTGTCTGTCCTTTCTAACTTTACTCATAGGAGATGTAACTAACCCCGCATGCGGATATGTGTTCCAACAGTGTTGTCGAATTTCTCAATGTATATTTGTGATGGTTGTTTGAGGTCAATCTCTCAGTGTCGACATTGTATTTATTGTTTGGTAGAGCATTTACTTGCTATTTTGGGATTAGGATGCGGCTGTTTTGTCGTCGAATGGGTAAAATGTGTTACGTTTAGAGGTATTTGTCAGTAACCTACAATAAGCAATATGGTTACGGAAGTAATTGTAGTTGTGCATTCCTTTAGGAAAAACTTTTACCTTAAATAGATCATTTAGTGGTTTTTTAATGTTATGTATATTTTGATGGTTCAGATGTTTAAACGTAGAAAATCAATGAGCGTCCCAGATTATACAGGTCAGGCATTAAAAAAAGTAAAAACAAAAGGGAATTCCATTAGATGTTTCTATCTCAAAAATATCCTTTATTTTAGTATTGTTATGGTGGCTATCTTATCGTGGCTACAATGGGTACAAGCTACTCTATAGTTGTTATATGATTGTAGTTAGATTTTAAAATCTTGAAACTTTTATATATATATATATAAAAGAAATGTATATATACAAAAGAAATACAGGTCAGTTGTTTCTATAGTTGTTATATATACAAAAGAAATGTATTAGGTGTTGTGTGAGTTCAAATTCTCTATCATGAACTCCGATGTTTTCTTTGTCCCACTCGTTGATTGGACACGTCAGCTCACATCTCAAGGATGTCATGCGCATCATAAGGATGCCACACACATTTCAAGAATGTCATGCCTATTCGATCAATGACGGGGCATAGGGACACGGGAGTTTGGGACAGAGGATTCAAACTCGTGTTGTAGGATTTAGCAGCTATATAATATTTCTGCAAAATGTCATACACTATTTTCGAGTGACCCACACAGCTAGTTGTACAATCATCTGTAGAAATGTAAATTAGGGGAACTTTGAACGGTTCAATTACATGAGGGATTTCAATAACCTACAATCATTTCTCTCAAGAATCTACCTCTAAAGTTGTTAGCATGAAATAGAAATATGCAAAACTCACAGTAATGCTCGGAAAAGAATATCAGAGAAGATATTAAAGAATAATTTACCATCAGAAGAACGATCACGAACAAATTAGAAAGTTCTTCAAGATTCACAAATCAAAATCCACAGAGGCATGTTCTTCTTCGCCGATTACTTGCTCACCACCTCTCCTTTTAATTCCTTGGATGCCTCTTATATAAAGGCAAGCGACTATAATGTCGCTCATAAAGGAGGAAAATAAAGGGTTGCTCATAAAGGAGGAAGATGAAGGAAAAGAGGCACCCTTTTATCTTCGTAACTCTTACATCTTCCATTCATCCAAGTCAATCCATAAAGGTCAACTAGTCACAAAGACCATATAAATCATATAGACTATATTATAATCAAGTCATAAAAAACCAGAGCAAAACACTAATTAATCATAAAGATCAAATTAGAACATTTAATTCATACTTTAAGACAAATAATTCATGCGACAACAAGTACACTGAGCAATTATTGGTAAGAAGATTGTTATACCTTACATAGCTGCTCTATAGAACGAATTAGGATATTCAGGTTGTCACCTATGCACTCGTGATTTGATCACCAGCTATGCGAATTTGTAGGAATTTTCCCTCCAAATGGGACGTGCAACCAAAGGATGCTGGACTTCTTAGCTGTCTACCGCGAGCGCTTCTCAATTTATCTTGGTGGTCAATGGAAAAATTCTGTGGGACCGGACTAATCAACACAAGGCTAGTCAATGAGGTTAGCTGGGTTTATCATTTTCTATAGAATGAATTAGAGACATCAATAACTTACTTTTACCCCATATTAAATTATTTATATCAATATAAACATCTCTA
The DNA here is from genome assembly GCF_018446385.1 of Zingiber officinale. NCBI lineage: Eukaryota > Viridiplantae > Streptophyta > Magnoliopsida > Zingiberales > Zingiberaceae > Zingiber > Zingiber officinale. The sequence continues at coordinate 84,333,584 of NC_056000.1, read as the reverse complement.
ATCCCTCATAACGATAATTATGTTGGGAGCATGTTTAATATTCAATATTCACAATCAATTTTATACATAACAAAAATGGGTCAATCAGTGAATAACATCAAAAGATGTAAATCTATTTAATATTCCTTTCTAGCTAGAATCTATTCATTTTAATCAGTTGTTTTCCTAGTTATGCTCCATAGACTGAATCATCAATAGTCATATGATAAATACTAAAGTTGTAGTCATTGATTAAAACTTCAAGTAAACATCTAAATAGTCCATTAAGGTAAAATTGAGATTAACTTATATTCTCAAGGGTCTCACATAGTAAAGAAGCAGGGATTCATTCTCCTACTATTTTTATTGTCGCAATAGCACATGTGATATGTATCACATACTACGATGTTATTCTCTTTACTAAAAAAAGAGTATATTTTTCTTAAATTTAACATTGTACAAATTTTGATCTAGACATACTTAATGTCAAATCCTGAATTCAACTCATGAATTCAAATATGGCTTCCAATAGGTTTAGTAAATAGTGAGTTCATTTACTTTGATCATTATTAACACATAAATGATCTCATCTTGCCAAAATTATTAAGGCGACTTTAACTTATGAGTATGTATCTATTTATAGCTACATAAGTTATCTTATAAGTAACGGTATTATCTCTATTTATACTTAACAAACAGAACAATTATCCATGTGAGTTGACCAATCTCAACTGCCAATATGTTTATCGAGACTTTATTCAAATATAACAAAAACATATACATTGAATAGATCATGACATTTTCATATATCTAATTATCTTTACAATACGTTGTATTCTTTGAAGTCCCAAAAACTTCACGTGTTCTTGAAATGACTCTTTAGTTAATGGCTTAGTAAAAAGATTTGCAAGCATATTACGTGTAGAGATGTACTCAAGAACTATCTTTTTCTTGTAAATAATATCTCTTACAAAATTATACTTAATTTCTATATGCTTATCTTTGCTATGATATTTGGGATCTTTAGAAAAAGTTATAACAGCTTGACTGTCACAGTACATTATAACAGGACTCCCACTATTCTTAACAATTTTCAGATACTTCAGGAATCTTCTTAATTAGACAGTCTCTTGCACAGCCGTTGCACAAGCCACATACTCAGCTTCCATTGTCGACAATGTTACACAAGTTTGTTTCTTGATATTCTATGAGATGACGTCACCATTTAGCAAGAAGGTATAATCATATGTAGATTTTCTGTCACTAATGGCCCTCGCCCAATCTACATTTATATAGTCACTCAGGCTCATATTTGATCATGGAAATAGAGATAATAATCCGCTGTCCCTTTGAGATATATTAATATTCTCTTCACTACTTCTAGTGTCTTGATCTTGAGTTTGATTGAAAATGACTAACTAAGCCAACAACATAGCTTATATCAAGATGAGTACACAACATAGTTTACATTAAACTACCAATAGTACTAACATATGATTTTTTTTCTTCATTTCGACTATTTCTTTAGGAGTCTTGTGATACATACTTTTGCTCAAAATAATATCTTTCACTGTAGGTGTTTGTTCAATGTTATAATCTGACATATTGAAGTGATGTAATATCGTAGTGATATAAGCCCCTTGAAATAAACCCAAAAGTCTTTTTGATCGATGTCTAATGATCTTCACTTCTAATATGTACTCAGTTTCTCCTATATCTATTATGTCAAATTGTGATGAAAGTCATGATTTAACTTCTATCATACACTTTATGTTACTTTTAACTATTAGCATATTATCAACATATAATGATAAGAAGATAAACTTTCTTTTTCATTTCTTAGATAAACACAATGATTCTCATTGATCATTTCAAAATCATAAGATAAAATGATTTAAATAAATCTTATGTTTCATTATCTTGACGTTTACTTTAACTCATATATAGGCTTTTTAAATCTATATACTTTATTCTCTTGGCTTTCAGCAATGTAACCTTCTAGTTGTGTCATATAAATTTCCTCATCAAGATTACCAATAAGAAAAGTTGTATTTACATTCATCTGATGCAATTCCATGTCAAATTGTGTTACTATAGCTAAAATGGCACGTATTAATACAAACTTAACAATTGGGGAGAATGTCACTTCAAAATCAATACTCTCCATTTGGGTATATCCTTTTACAACTAATCGAGAAGATTAACTAAATTCTAAACTTTTTTATATACTCCATTTCTTCATCCATTGTAATTTTCTATTCTTCTCTAACTAAGAATCTCAAAGCTTCCTCAACCATTCGAGGTTCCTCATCGTCAACTGGGAGAATCACCAATGCCTTATTCTTAATGTTAAACATTCTTTCAGAAATAATCTGATGACTACTTCTTTGTAGGTTAAATGGTTGAGAAATTGACTCATTCATCTACAAATCACTCTCACTAGGTTGACTAGATTCAGGCATCTCTCGTGATACCTGATTTGTTGATAAAGGAACATTATCCTCCTCTATTGCAAATAAAGGAATCATTTTATCAACTGCACCTCGTGTTGGGTACTTAATTTCAAGAAAAGTAACATCTTTTGACTCTATTTCAGAGATGATTTCATCTAATCACTCATTAATGAAGCAATACTCCTTAAAAGTTTTAGAATATCTTATAAAGATACACTTTTACCTCTGAATCTTAATTTTTTATATTTGTGAGTCTTATTATAAATGTAGGCAGTTGACCCTCAATATTTCAGATTACTCAAATATTATTTCTATCAATTCAATGTTCATATAAAGTAGTTGGAATAGATTTAGAAGATAATCGGTTAACTATATAGGTTGCAACTAATAATGTATCTCCCCAATAGGAAATAGACAAATTAGCCTAAGCCATCATAGACCTAACTATATTTAGAAGAATTCGATTTCTTCTTTCAGCGACCCCGTTTTACTATAGAGTTCCAAGGATAGTGAGCTGTCTAATAATCCATTTATCATTACATATTGTCTTCAATTGATCAGACAAATATTCACCTCCATGGTTAGTGCATAGGTTTTGACCTTATTTTCCAATTGATTCTCAACTTCGTTCAAGTAACGATTGAAGCAATCTAGTGTTTTAGATTTGTGAGAAATCGAATATAAATGACCAAATCATGTGAAGTCATCAATAAATGTAATAAAATATGAACTTTTATTTCTAGCTTTCACATTCATTGGACTATAAAATCTGAATGAATTAATCGCAATGGTGATTAAACTTTAATAGTTTTACCAAATGGTTTCCTAGTTATTTTTCAAGCAAGACAATGCTCACATATAAACAAGTTAATCTTAGTATGAGTACCTAAAAGGTTCTTTTTAACCAATCTATTTATTCGTTCTTGTCCTATATTCTAGTCTAGCATGCCAAATTTCATCATTAATATCAACATCAATAGTAAGAGCAATGTTTAAAAAACAATCATCATTTCCATAATTATTATTTGGTTATATATAAAAAATCATGAAACCATTTGTTATATAATCATTTCCAACTAACACAGAGCTAATGCGAAGTTCTACACAACGACTATACAAGTTTACACAATAACCTAAATCAAGAAGACTAGTAATGGAAACCAGATTCTATCGAATCTCAAGAGCATATGGGACATCATATAAAAACAAGGTTCATCAACTCCTTTGACTTCGTAAGTGTCAACTCCTTTGACTTCAATTCTTCTATTGTTTCCCATATATATCCATTTGTTGCTAGCTGTTACCCGACTGTACTCCACGTATGTAGGTCAATCACGAGCTACATGGTTTGTTGCTCTTGAATCTATAATCCGCAAAGGATAAGAATTAGCTAACAACACTAAACTAACAACATAATGCTCATGAAAAGAAGTTAAATCCTGAGCAAAGTGGCCTTTCTTGCCACAATTATAACAAGTCAGTTTGCTTTTATGTTTCTTTCCATACTTCTTTTCTTTAAAATTCTTCTTGATTGAGACTTGCCCAGCAACAACACTAGCTTCTTTTCCTTTTCCCTTTCCTCTTTGAACCATCTTTTCTTATTATTGGAACCAAAATCTTCAGCTACAAAAGTTTGTCCAGTAATCCTTGTGGATTCTATTCTCTCTGCCTCAAGTTCAACATGACGTGAGACATCAGTAAAAGTCTTAATGCTTTCACTATGTGTCAGATTCTATTTCATTGTGTCTCAAGAATCGGGAAGGAAACGGATTACTGTTTGAACATGTTGTTCATTAGTTAACTTATGACCAGCAGTCTTTAGCTCTTGAATCATATTCACCATTTTCCTCAGATATTGGGTCATGGTGACATTCAGGCTCTTTTTGCAACTGTCAAACTTAATTGTCAACTGACGAAGTTTATTGAAACTTACTCCATTGTACTTTTCTCTAAGGGTTACCCAGACAATATGAGCCGATGGTAATGACTCATATTCAAATATCAAGTTATTTACCATTGAACTAATCAATATTCTGTTAGCAGTGGAGTCATTCCTTTTTCATGCCCTATGGCACTAAGGCCACATCTGTGTTGTGTTGTAGAATCATTAGTCGATTCTTCCATGAACTGATTTACAGTCTCTAGAACTTTTTGTTCCTAAAAAACGTATTGTATTTTGATGTGCCAGATTTTGTAGTTATCTCCATATAATTTCTCTCCCTTATTAAGTTCAGCTATGATGTTCTTAGTTGTCATAATTTATAAATAAACATATTATTTAGTTATTCAGTGTAATTTATATGTATACAATTAGCAATTGACTCAATGTAATTTGAGTTGGTTTACAAACTCAAGTGATACTACATTTCCACTCATCATTTGTATAATCCAATCTAATCAACATTGATTAATTCCATCACATACATCCTATCAAATAAACTAATCATAATCAAGTTAGTTAACACATAACTTAGTTGTTTTTCATCAAATATAGCACTATTCATATAAAACAATAATTTCCACTACATTATTTTCATAAAAAATAATTGAGCTAACATCGTTCGTGCATAACGATAGTAACAAAACACTAATACTATATATAAGCTAGCACCGTTCCTGCTAGAAAAAATACTAGTATAGTGGCAATACTATTCTATTCATCTCGGACTTAATAAAGGCAAGATCAACCTCAGAATTATTCATCAGATCCTTATTTAGATCCATTGGATCCTCCACACACTCTTCCAGATCTGTCACACACTCTTCCATATCCTCTTCTTAATCCTCCTTAGATTCTTCAGGACTCATTTATAGATTCTCCTCAAATTCTTTGAGATCTATTTCTAGATCCTCCTTAGATTATTCGAGATCCTCCTCTGGATTCTCTTTTGATTCATCAGAGTCCCATGCTAAATAAAGTAAATCTCTATGCATCTCTAAATATGATATGCACCCTTCAGAACGATCCCATAGTTGATGTGTTATATCACTAAGATGTCTAGGACTAGAAACCCTTCTTTCTTGAGTTTTTAGAGCAACCGATCAACCCAATCAATAAGTCATCTAACTCCGTGAATCCAGTCATAATCAAGCGCCTTAATTCTTCTCCCAAAGCTCATGTTGTCGTATATTACGACTATTCATCGTGTATATTGTCCATGGTATCTAGAATTGAAAATAATAATGTCAATATAAAATTGACAAACTAGTAACAAAACTAGTCAAATTCAATTCTCACATATGTATGGAAAAATATACAAAATACATAAGCAAATAAAAAAATATATTTTCTTTGAGGAGTTCCAATTGACTAACACACTGGATTAGTTGAAAAATCTTATCCTTAGCATTAGCTTAGTAGTCTCTTGTCCTCATTAGAACTGATATAATTGGGGCATTCAGTTGATTTTGTTTAATTTAAGCGCATTTAATTAAACCATCCTTCTTAATCTGGTTAAATTAACTAATGGTTTGAACCAATCAGGGTTCAGCTTAGACCAACCCAATTTGACATAGTCTAGTTCAAATGAAGTAGACCTGTTCGAATTGAATCAATTTGTTATAATCATACAAATCCAAACAAAAATATGCATAATTAATTAAAAAATTAAAACACAAAGTTTAATTTTTTCAATTAATTTTACCATGCAAAAAAAAAAACTTTCAATTCATTCTTTTTCACGCGTTTCATCTTACGCATTTTTTTTAATCAAACTTTTTCTCAAAAATTTTTGACGGAGGAACAATAAATAACTACTGTCTTCTCTACCATGACTTATCCACTGTGATAAACACGATTTGATAACCTCTGTTGTTGATCACCGATTATCGAGCATTTTCCGATGTCGAACATCAATCGATAATGGCCCGATGCGGTTGCAACGATAGAGAAAACAGAGTTTCCCCTTTTTGTTGTCGAGCAAAAGCCTCGGTCATTACAATCGCCGACGTACAACAAAGACGCCAGCGAGGGGAGATGAGATCCTCTGCCCCCAGATTCTTGTGTCCCCATGTCCCTTTGCTGATCAGACGGTCATGACATCCTCATGATTTGCACTACATCTTTGAGATGTGATCTATTCCATCCGAACGACAAAGGGGCATGGGGACACAAGAATCTAGGGACAGAGGATCTCATCTCTAGTGAGGGGGTCTTTTTTTCTTCTTGAGCATTATAGATTTGATACTATTGTTGTTTATAAAGTATGAAATACAAAAATACAAAATCTATAAAATCATAGTAACGCTCGGAGAAAATATCGAAGAATAACTTGTCGTCAGAAGAATAATCATGAACGAATCAAAAAGCTCTTCAAGATTCACAAACCAAATCTTACATAGATATGTTCTTCTTTGTCGATTGCTTGTTCACCGCCTCTTCTTTCAATTCCTTGGACACCTCTTATATAAAGATAAGCATCAATAATGTTGCTCATAAAGGAGGAAGATAAATGGTCGTTCATAAAGGAGGAAGATGAAGGAAAAGAGACACCTTTTTATCTTCAAAACTCCTACAATAGTGATCAATTCGGCTATACTATGGGAGTTTAGCAACTGCATAATAGGTTTTACACGTTATAGTAGTTAATCGTAATTATTATAATAACGCTAGAAATAAGAAATAATATTGTAATAATTATTCAGTAGTAATTTTTATACGATGTAATAGTTACGAGGATAAAATATATGATGAGGTTTCCTTTTGATTTTTTTAAAAAAATAAAAATACCGAGGCTTGTAACTTGAGATGCTCTGTTGATTTTTACCCAACATTATTATGAAGTTTTTTTTTGTTTGTTTTTTTTTTTTTGTCAAAACTCTAATAACTTATTTTAATATTTTGTTCAAAACATTATTACGAAGTTTGACAAACAAACACATAAAATACTAAAATATTAATAGTAAAAAATATATATGTAAAATATCTTGTTTTATGTTTAAGAAGTCCGTTTGATTAAGGCTAAATAAATCCTAATGAGTTATCCATTTTAGAGTGCGTGGAGTTAAGGACTGACCTAGAAATTTTATTTAGGACACAATTCTTATAAAATCATAAAATATAATTTATATCAACTACAAAGACCAGAATAAAAGTTAAAACATTATTATTATTGATTCAAATGTGACTTACAATTAACTTTTGCAATCTTTATTTTTTAATAATAATTCATGATACAATCATTCAATAATCAATACTCTAAAACAATTGAAAATATTTAAAATCCTTATTATCAAATAAATAAAAACTCAAAAGTATCAAATTAACCATTAACTTATAAAGAACCATAAACAAATATGATAAATGTTTCTAAAATATCAAAATCGAAAGGCAAAAACAGAAGAAGAAAGTAAGGGAAAATGTGTATTTTATAAGCCAAACTAAAGGAGGAGATGAATTTTTTTTTTTTTTTTAGGAAAGAGGCTGTCAGTTGTGAAAAGCATTGAAAATAAGCTTTTGTAATTTGTTGGCTGTATAAAATAAATTTATTTTATTAAATATATATTAATCATTTTATGTTTAAAAAAATAGAAGGCATTGACCCCTATATGAGTCCGGCCATGTGTGGGCCATCTTGAAGTTCTAGTAAGATGACGATTTATTTTATTTTTTGCAACTGGATACTAAAATCAAAAGTCAAGATATATTTAGTACTTTTAATTTTTAATTTTGTTACTACTGAGAATTTTTATATAGTATCATTCATAATTTATCTTTTCCACTGAGTTTTATAATTAAAATTTACTAGAAATTCTAAATAATTAGAGAATTTATTATTATTATTTTATAATTAGTTAAATTTTTATCAAAATAGGGAAATGTAAAATGGAGTAAGAACATTTTGTGGTAAAAATTTGAAATACGGATTTCATTTTTGATTTAAATTATTTTTTTATAAAATAATTTTGAATTTATTTAAAAATTATTCCATTTAAAGATTATTTTTTTACATAACACTTTTTATATGTATTTTAAAATATATGTTCACCTTAAAGCATCTCCAATACCAGCTTTGTCAAATGTTTGTAAAGTTTAAAAACCTCAAAAAAAAAAAAAAAAAAAAAAAAAAAAAAAAAAACTTTTATAATTGTGCCGGTGAGGTTTAGAGTTTTTAGTTCGGAGCCAATAATTAATAAGAGCATCCATATCGTTGGAGCTCTTGGAGAGTTCCTTATTGTCATATCGCGCCACATTAAAAGTAAAAAACTCCATATATCTTACACTTTTAATTATATATATTTCTTATCTCTCCTTCTTATTTACATTTTATTTAATTATCTTCTTTATAAAATTTAAATTCATAAATTACTAACATGAAATAACATTAATAATTTTAAAAAATACATAAATATTACAGTATATATATCTCAATTAATAAATTATTTTTTCGCTGATTACAATCGTAATGTGCTCAAATATACTCAACCAAGTCGGCTTGAAGTTGATAATGTAGTTGATTATCATGTAGCTCGTAATTTCTCCGAATGTATTCTTGGAATTCTTGGGTGGAGCCTTGAAATATTTTATGATGGTGGATCTCCTTCATCATCCGACCAATTGACTACTACATCTCTCTCATTCTCAATAATCACGTTATGCAAAATAATACAGGTATACATAATATCTTTCAAATTATCCTTGTGCCAAAATCGTCCTAAACCTTTTATCATTGCCCATCACGATTGGAGCACCCCAAATGCCCACTCGACATCCTTTCTCACGGCCCCTATCGTTCCTTAAATATTTTTCTCTTGGGATCTTGGGGACATGGAAACCTCTCTCGATGAAAGTAGCTAATTTTTGATAGATTCTATCGGTCAGGTAGTATCCTTTTATATATTGTATATTGTTAGCTGTAAAATTAATCTCAGGTGCATTCCTTTGTAAGATGTTATTGAATGAAGGTGATTTGTTAAACACGTCATTACATGACCTTACAATCCAAAAAAAAAAAAGGCTTGTCATATCCAAAGTCCGAAGATATGATGGTTTCAAGTATAATTGTTGGGATGTCATGATCTCCCCAAGTAAACATGCCTTTCTAAGTGATAGAGCAATTTTTCCATTACTAATGCATACAATCAAAATTATCCAACATGCCAGGGAAGTCACGTCTCTGCTCATATATTTTAAGCAAGTGTTGAATATTAACAACATTAGGTCTTTTTAAATATTAGACCCCAAACACTTTAATTATACATCGACATAAGTTGAATAAACATTGGATGACAATTGTTTCAGTAATATGTAAGTACTCATCATAATGATCAACAATGACTCCATACGCCAATTGACGGATAATCGTTGTGCATTTCTAAAGTGACGACAAACCTTTTTTCCTCGTTGTATCGACCTTCTATTAAAAATATTTTGAATGATTTTTCACGACATCGAATATATAAAGGAATAACTCTTTTTGCATTTGGGATCAACGTTGGAATATGTTATCAAGATTTACCGGATCATTAGATAAGTAATCATTTAATAGACGAGCATGTCCAACTTCACGATACCGATTCAAAAACTTTCTTCTCAGTGTTTTACTGAAAGAACTTTGAGCTCTTTAACATACCGTTTGTCACTGCTGGTACATATGAGCATTCTTTATTTATTTATATTCTTCGCATCTTCCGTCAATTTATTTCTCAAGAATTTACGACATAGATTGATCTGGATTTTTAGTCACTTGAAATAAATTAAGATATTTTCATGGTCGAAAGAAATAGAGAATTGAGTAATAAGAAGTAGAAAGCGAAGAAAATGATGAGATGAATGAAAAAAAATAAAATCAATCATATATTTATATATTTTTAAAAAAATTAAAAAATTAAATTTAACCGTTAAACCACTACTGCGCTATTTAATGACAGACAATATTTAGTTTTTTTAACAAATATTAAAAATATATTTTAATATAAAAAATAAAATAAGTTGAAGAAGCGAATCTATAACCACAAAACCATTTCTTCAATTAGAGGGAGTTTTTCAGTATCGCCAGCTCATAAAAATTCCTATGGTGGATGTTCTAATAAGATAATATTACATGTTTGACCTTTTCAAAATAATTTTAAAAATAAATTATTTTATGAAATATTTAATTATAATATTTATTTCATAAATTGATAGTAATAATTAAAGTGGTATTTTTTCTTTTAAATATAAATATATTCGAAATAAGTAAAAAAATTATAATTAAATTAAAATTCACAAGTTAATTAAATATTAAATTAAAATTATAAATATAATTAAATTAAAAATCATAAATTAATTAATTTAATAATTATAAATAGATTAAATTTAAGATTATAATTAATTAAAATATTAAATGAAAATTATATAGAGATATTAAATAAAAAAATAATAAATAAAAATATATGATTTATTAAAAGTTATATGAAGATTTTTTTTTAATCGAGGAGAGAATAGTAGGTTTTATACCGGGACGTTCCACGTTGCACTGATGGTAAAAACTCGAGAGCCCTTAAACCCTTGCAGTTCGCACGGGGAGCCCTGCCGACTCTCTCGCGTCCCCATTTTCTCGAAAGCCTCCGATTTCGCCGGACCTCATCTCCTCCGGTGATCGGCGCCCTCACCTCCACTCTCATCTCCCCTTGAACTCGCTTGACACCTTACTCTCTCCGGACTCCCAGCAATTCGACCATGCCGCGTTAATCTCTCTCTACTCCCAGCGACCTAAGACTTGGGACGTCGCCTCCCCTCCTCCTTCCGATTCCTATCGACTTCGACTTTGAACATCCAACTTCAACGCCGGCTATTAGGTGACTGGGATTGATTCGCTGAGAGCCGGTTGACGGTTGAGCCGCGGAAAGAATTAGTCCGATCATTCAGCAGGAACCGTTACTTCTGGCGCTACACGAAGCCGCCTCGAAGGAAAGAACCTAAACCATTTTAAAGCAAGCGCTTTTTTATTCCCACGTTTGTGTCTGCGCTGATAATCTATTAATCCAGAGAAATTGCTCCGGCCTTCTTAACTCTGCGATGTCGCGGAGGGAGGAGAAGCTACGGTGCACAAAAGAACTATACAATGAGGACATGGGGCCTCGGCGGATGTATGCTTTTAGGGCATAGTTTCAGTTCATGGAAAAGTTTGTTTTTTGCTCCGAATTGGGTTGTCTTAACTGTTTATTTTGATTTGCGCAGAAAGAGTATTAGGTTTAGTGTGTTATCTGGCGAGGAAATAAAGAATTCATCAGAAGTCCAGGTTTGGAATAATAGAATCTATGGTGCCGATTTGAGGCCTGTTCAGAATGGACTACTTGATCCTCGCATGGTATCCTTTTTCTCCGGGAAAGCATTTTGTTTGGTATTTTTAGTTCTACAGTGTGCTTTATGTGGAGTGCACTGCAATGTACATTGTTAATCATGTTGAATTGCTAAATCATTCTGATTTTGAGTATTACTTACTAAATGTAAAATGTAGGGTGCAGCAAACAAGGCTGGAGTTTGTACTACATGCCATGGCAATTTCTCTGAGTGTCCTGGACATTTTGGATATCTAAAGTTGACGCTTCCTGTTTTTAATGTTGGCTTTTTCAATTCTATACTGAATATTTTGAAGTGCATATGCAAGGTACTCCTTTTTATTTTTTTTAAAAAAATCAAGAACATAAGTATTTACAACTAACAAGAATATAGTTTTCATAATTGTTTTTTCATCCTTAATTGCATAAGCATATACATGTTTGTAATGTTTAGCTTGAATCTCGTGTCTGCATAATTAGGTCCTCAATTCTATCAATTTAAAGTTAATCATGTCCTAAATTCTATCAATTTAAAGTCAATCATGGTATTTTCAATTGAGGATCATGTATTTGATCTACTCTGCTCATAGGATTCTAAAGAATATATTGATAATAATATGGCTTGAATAAATTTAGTGCTCTTCTTAGTGGTTGATCTAGGCCATATTATTAGCAAAAGAATGTTGGCCTTGTAGACATTTTTTTATTAGTTGTTAAAAATGATTGTTTACTACTCACCGTTAGTGATCAAATCCAAATGCATTTTATACGTATTGAGCTGCTTAATTTTCATCCGAAGGATGTATTTGGTAGGTTGTTTAAACAAGCAAACAAATGATTTGGAGCCCTCATTCTAAATTTCATGGTGCTAGAATTATGACTTCAACACCATGTGAGAATCCTGTCTCAGCTCTTAGGATTCTGGACTTATCTTGCTACTTTAATCATGTTATCAGGCCTGTAGTCGAATTCTTCTTGTGGAGGATGATCGTAAGACCTATTTGAAAAAGATGAGGAATCCTAAAGCTGATGTAGCTATGAAAAATGCCCTTATGACGAAAATCAGAGACAGGTGCAAACTTTCTATTTGTCCATGGTGTGGAAGTAAAAATGGTTAGTAAAACTGTGCTGTTATTATTGTTTGTCTCATCTCTTCCCTTTTAAAATGAGCATCATTTTCAACTTTCATTTTTGGTAAAGTTTTATTATCCTAGTTTTCATACATTTTTATATTTGTTATTTTAGTATCTTCAAACAGAAATATGGTGAATTTGGTTCCATGTTCTTTTGTCGCAGAACCATATTATTTCCCCATCCCCTCCTTAGGTGCTAGTACATATTGCAAGTTTATCTCACTCTGATTAGAATGTTGCCCCTTCTTACAAACATTTTACCTACCCACGTTTACACATCATCTCAAGTTTATCCTCAATTGTTCTTAGCTTTTATCCTCTAACTTCAAATTGAAAAAACCAATATCTAATCTTACATTTAAAAAAAAATAAAAAATTAAATTTTGATTTCAATACTAATTTTGATCTCTAGTAGGAACAGAAGGGTATCAGTACTGATCAGTTTCTTGCACAAATATATCAATTTCATAGTCAACGTATAATATTACTCAATATAATACATATGCAGTTACATATATTGTAAAATCATAATTTATTTACATAATTATTGTTACACCTTGGGGATTGTTTACTAGGGCGAATGACTGAATAGAAAGATCCACTCACTCATCCTTCCATTCACCTATTTGCTTTGGAGGACGAATGAAAGCATGAATAACTCGAATAGAACAAAAAGACAACAATATCCTTTTTTAATCTTTATAACTCTCCTCTTCTACCTTCTCTCTTAAGGCCACTCTGTATTAAAACCATGGTTTAAAGCGCTGTGCCAAGACGATCGAAACGGGCGAAACATCTCGTTCTGCTCGGCGATCGACATTGGCACGACTCCGACACCAGACCCACAACGACTGCGACATGTTGAGCGACCCCATGACCGTAACGGAGGGGTCGCTCGACCATGTAACAACAGCGGAGGGGTCGCATAACCCTTCCGTTGTCGCCGCAGAGGCGCCACGCGACCTACGACCACTGCAAAGAGATTGCACGACCATCGCGGTCGCGCCAGAGGAGTCACGCGATCCTCGTGGCCATGGCTAAGGGGTCGCGCAACCCCGTGGCAGTGCTAAAGTCGCGTGCCAACTCCTAGCTATGATGGAGATAATCTAAAGATGCTTTATTAAACCCTAATAAAATTATCTAATTAATTTTATATATAATTTATTTTAATTTAAAAATTATAATAAAATTTGTATTTATTTATTTATTTATTTATCTATTTTCATGTCTTTTCCTTTTTTTAAAGATTATTTTTTATATTGTTTATTTTTTAAATATTTATGTTAAATATTTTATTTTTTAATTAATATATTTTATATTTAAAAAATACTGAAATTATATCGGCACGACATGATACGGTACCGAAATTGTATCGTTCCGGTCCAGGACCAAAACCTCTGCATGGGTCAAAATTTTAAACCTTGATTAAAACCTTTCCAATCCTCCCCCAATGTTGTGGCAACACAAAGGTGGAAGATCACCTAAAATAGAGGATCCAATCTCCGTAAAATGGAAGGATTACTGAAGAGAAGAGGGATGGGGTACAATGGTGATGATGCAGTAATTGATAGACACATTACGCTTGATAACATTTGAAATTTATACATCAATCTTGATATTTATGTTTGGAGTTGATACATGCATCATCCTTGATACACAAGTTTGAAATTAACACATACAGGGTGTTATCTTCGTGCTATTCTGAGATGCTTGTTTATTTATTTCTTATAATGTAGGTGTTGTTAAAAAAACAAAATCTTCATTAGCCATTGCTCATGATTTTTCAAGAACTATTGATGGAAGCAAAGATGAAGTTATTGCTGCAATGTCTCACATCAGTAGCAAATCTTTGCACATTGCACACCTTCTAAGTCCTATTATTGTACTCTCTCTTTTCAAAAAAATGCTTGATGAGGTAGATGCTTATTTTCAAGATGAAAAATTATGCTTTTTGCTGAAAATTGGTTGTCTAAATTTTCACCCTGTTCTGCAGGATTGTGAATTGCTTAATATGTCTGATAGACCTGAGAAATTTATTGTGACAAATATTGCTATACCACCTGTGAGCATCCGTCCTTCTGCTTTTGTGGATGCTGGTGCTTCAAGGTCTGCATGTGACCTGTTTTCCTTTTTATGTTGGATGCATTTTTACTGCAACTCTCTTACTTCTTTGTCATGCTGTTCGCCTTGTTATGATCATAACTGGAACTTTTTATGTGCATTTCAGCAACGAGGACAGTATTACTATCATTCTGAAAGGTATTATTAACACCAATTCTGTTCTTCGAGAGGATCTTGAAGGTGCTGTGCCTCCATTCAAATGTTTGGTGAGTGTTTGTCCACATTTTACTCTATTTTTATTTAATTCTTTGGTAGTTTAGTAGTTTGAGATCATGCAGAGTCAGTTGTCTCAGTTCAATTTTCTTTCTTTTATGTATGTATGAGATTTAGCCTAGTTCATGAGGCTTAGGTAAGTTGAATGAAGGCCAAGAGCATGTTCCAATTTAGGGGTGTCAAAAATGAACCCGACCCGACGACCCAACCCGAGTCGACCCGAAAAAAAATCAGGTTCGGGTTGGACATTTTCGGGTTCGGGTCAGGTTCGGGTTGGAGGGTTGGAGAGTAAAAAAGTTTCGGATTGGGTCGGGTCGGGTTCGGGTTGACCCAGGTTGACTTAAATATAGGGTTTTGTGGGTTTTTTTGGGGTTAAATCAAATTTTATTTTAAAAATTTAGATGTTTTTATGTATATTAATATCATGTTTGTATGATAATGATGGAGTATTGAGATAAAAGTGAAGAATTATAGGACAAATAGTCCAAAAAAGTCGTTTTGAATAGGATTTTCGGGTTATATGGGTCGGGTTCGGGTTGATCGGGTTGGTCAGGTTGGTCGGGTTCGGGTTCGGGTTCGGGTTGAGGTGTTTTGGGTTGAACTCGGGTTCGGGTCGGGTTCGGGTTGGGTTAAAAAAAAAAAAACTCAACCCGACCCGACCCACCCGAATTGACACCCTTATTCCAATTTCATTGGAAGTTTTCTCACCAACCTTATTTTGTCCTCCAAAGTTATTGCTTCTCTTTGTATTAAATATATCTTATTATGGAAGGTGAGAATCTAGATTGATAACAACAACTTAATTCTTATCAATTTATATTCAAGATTTTTTTTTCTTTTTCTTTTTGACCAATATAGATGAGCCCAAGATTACTATTTTAAGAGTGATGAAATATACAGGTTTTACTTAAAAATAAATGAAAAGAGTTGTGAGAAATCAGACAATTTGCTAATGAAACTTTAGTCACTTTAAAAGGACCAAATTAGTTTGGTAAAGAAAATTCAATAGAATTGAAATCAAAATAACTTCTCTCATCCTGAGTAATGCAAGAGCTCACAACAATTTAGTGTGCTGGAGGCAGAGAATAGACAGACCAACTCCAAGGATCAATGCCCTACATGCTTTAATATTCATCTATGCGTATGAAAACAGGTTGTTCCTATTTCTTTGTGAAGTTCACACAAAAGGAAAATGTTTAGGCTGTACATTATGCATATCCAAATTTGCTCAAGTTAAGTCAATAACAGGGAGGAGCCAATATAAGATAGGTTCCTCATTGTAGAGTTTGTATTTCGACTCAAAATTGCAACTTCAACAATGAACTGAAGTTGCATTTGTTAGGTACAATGAGGTTAATGACATTGTCTTAGCATAATTGTATTCTTCTATTTATCGGTTATTTTAGTATTGGAATGACCATTCCACATGAATAATTGATTTTATTCCATAATATTATAGCAATGAGCATTCCACCTGTAACAGTTTGTGTTTTGTGACTATGTGACTCTGTTGGCCTAGCTGCTAGGTGGGTCTAATGAGCTGATCCAGTCATTTGAGCTGCTTGGGTTTGGCAACTTGTGCGAACTGATTGGCAGTCAATCTCACATTGTCAATTGCTCCCACTTGTGATTGATTAGGCTGGGCAATTTGGGCCAAGTTGAGTGTACCTTACTATGTGAGTGGATCATTCAGCCTAGACTGTGTTGGCCAAGGCAAGATGTGTTAGACATGCCAATTGGTCAAGTTGACATAGTTAGTAGGTCTGACCATGTTTATTCACTTATCTCACAAGGTCATTTGCAGTTCAACTTGCTTTCTTGGCCTAGTTCATAGTTATTTAAGGCGTGAGGTGTCTAAAAGAGCATAAGTGCCGTGGGGCCTGAGGTGCAATACACAAGGTGAGGCGCATGCCTTACCAAAGTAAGGCGCTTTGGATATATATATATATATAGGGAATTTCTACTAAAATATTTCACTAACAAAACTATAGTGGATCCACTAGTAAATAAATACGTTATACACATAATTAAAAAAGGACAACCCGGTGCACGAAGCTCCCGCCATGCGGGGTCCCGGGGAAGGATTCATTGTACGCAGCCTTACCTTGCGCCTTTTTGCAAGAGGCTGTTTTCAGGATTCGAACCCGTGACCTTTTGGTCACATGGCAACAACTTTACTGTTGCGCCTAAACCCTAAATCTTAAATCCTACACATAATTCAAATTAAAAAAAATTTCAGTTATCTAAACCATTAAAATCTTGATCATCTTTCTCAATCATATCATTATCATCATCACCGGATGTTTCAGATTTGTATAGTTCAATCTTCATCGATGTTGTAAGACCAAGCACCTTAAGTAAGCCTGGTGCCTCTCACAAGGCACACGCTAAGGCGACGAGGCGCAAGAGGCTCGCTTGGCTACTCCTTGCGCCAAGGCGCAGTGAGGCGAGCACTTTTAATAACTATGACCTAGTTAGCTGGAATTAGGTAGGGTGACCAGTTGGTTGGGTGTATTGGCTTGATTGTGCATGCCAAGATGATTGAGCATCTCTGATCAAGCTGTTCAACTATATGGACTAGGTTTATTGAAACTTATTTGTATCTTTTTCACCATATACAATTCATCCTTGAATCATTTAATTTTTATTCAATTAGTGACCAAACATAAGAATTATTATTTTTATTCCAATTGCCATTGTATTCCACTCCATTCTCATTCCAATTCCATTGCACCAAACTTGCCATACATTCCATGATCAGTGAGGGGCTTGTGAACCATGGAAGAAATGTCAGCATTTCAAATTCATCTAGAACAATGATACTAATTTTCAAATGCTTGCATGACTCTCAGGCTACGTAGCGTGGATACTTTGATTTTTTTTTTGAAGTATTGGATATGGATATGATACAAGTATGATACGTCGATACGCGTGTTGGATACGATAAAATTGGTATCGTTGAATTTTTGTTGGTTTGACCTGTCGGATACGCCTTGGACATGAGAGGGATACACCTTGGACATGGGAGGGATACGTTTTTCCGATACGTTTGGGTGGAATTGCAAAAAATTAAAAGTTTAAGGGGTCAAATCGAAAGAAATTGAACTTTGGGGGACTAATTAAGAAATAGCTAAAAACTAATTGGACTTAATAGCCCATTAGCCCTAGGCCTATGTCTGTGTTGACAGAAAAATTCATCGGCTTTCTTCCTCTCATCATCGCACGACTTCATCTCTATCTCCATCAGAAACTGGTCGGTAGCCGCCACACCGCCGCCCAAGCTCGTCGGTCACCGCCGCTGTGCCGCCCAAGCTCCAAAGCCCACAGGTATGTTATCACCATTTATTCTTCCTATTTTTCTTTTTGAAATTGCCAATAGTGAAAGAGATAGGAAGGAAGAAGAGTGTTGCTTGGACTTTTCCTCCGCAACTTTTGTCCAACTAACAATATTATTGTTTCTTGATTAGGTAATGTGGTGGATGATTCTTGTTTGCAGAGGAAAAAGATGGGGTTGGATTTTTAAAGATGAGTTATCCATGGTGCTTCTGTACCAACCCTTCAAAATTTAGCTTTAAAATTACTTGGGCAACCTCCTTCTTCTTCTTGTTGTGAGAGAAATTT
Organism: Zingiber officinale; assembly: GCF_018446385.1. NCBI lineage: Eukaryota > Viridiplantae > Streptophyta > Magnoliopsida > Zingiberales > Zingiberaceae > Zingiber > Zingiber officinale. Next base: position 84,314,803 of record NC_056000.1, on the reverse strand, counting down.
GAGCATCTACAATTTCATACACTCATTGAAGAGGAGCAAGATAACACCACAAAAAATTGAAGATTTGGTGTTATGTTTACTACAATCTTGTCTTTTATCTAGGAGGAGCCCACATAATAGCGAAGGAGAAAGTAAGATGTGGGATGTTGGAGCGGATGCATTTGATTCCATGGACATGGAGGGTGCTGCTCCTGTCCTTGAAATTGCAAATTTGTCTTGAACCTGAATTGGAGGCAGTCTTATTTACTGATGAAGGCAGTGTTGGTGATGAGACCGATATGGATGACTTGTCATGATTTAGTGATGAATCTGATGATTGATTAGGTTTTTTATTGGCAATGGATACTATGAATGATGATTATGACTTTCTATCTCTACAATTTTTAATTTTTAATACTATATATATATATATATATATATATATCGTGTCATATTTTCAAAATTTGCCTTATCACTGCATCTGTATTATATTTGATACAATACCCGTACATGTATCTATGCAACATAGCTCTCAGACTATTCTCTATGAGAGAATGCCTTGTTCATAAGCTCAAATCAAGGACAAGGACAACTGTCTTATCTCTAGCATATAAAACATCATGTTATGCACTAGTTTTATTTTTCAATAACTGAATGCACTCAATCAATTGGTTCATATAAAAGGCTAATGGAAAAGGTTATACCCCAACTCCTTCGCTGTATCCATATCCACTATTAGAAAAATCTAGAAAGTGAAAGCTAGCTACCATTTGGTTGCCTAGAAACCCATCCATTTTTTTAATAATCTTGGACTTTACCAATTTCCAAAGCCAGACCTTTACTAATTTAAAATAAGATTTATAGCGAGCAACATTTTGATCTGTTGGTTCATATAAAAGGCCAATGGAAAAAGTTATAGCTCCTCCCAACTCCTTTGCCGTATCCATATCCACTATTTGAAAAATCTGTAAGTAAAAGCTACACCATTTGGTGGCTTAGAAAACCATCCTTTTATTTAATAATCTATAACTTTACCGATTTCCAAACCCAAACCTTTAGTATTTAAACTAATATTTATAGCAAGCTGCCTCAGCAAAGGCATTTTTGAATTAAGAAGATAGTGGAAAATGATGTTATAGGAGTTGTTGATTATTATTTCATCCATAGTTTAAAATCTTGTGTCGTTTTGCTCGATATGGGTGAAACATTTTGTTCCGACCACGGCACCGGTGTGCCCCAAGGCCCCTACGGACGCTTCGCGTGGGCTTGTAGTCACTGGCGGTGCAGAATTTGTGGGGGTCGGGGGCAAAAGGTTTTAACTTAGGTTTAATTAAATAACATGTTAATAATTTTAATAAACTCTTAGTTATAATTGAGATAATTTAGATAGGCTTAATTTAGATTAAATTTTTTATTTTTAGTTAATATATTTTATATTTAATAATTATCTAAATTATGTAGGCATGCCACGATATAGTACCGAAATTGTAGTTCCGGTTCGGGACCGAAACCTCGGCATCCCTAGGATCATGACACACTTGTGTTAGAAGTTTTCACTATTTGTTCCTGTATTGGTCATCAATTTAATAGAAATATTTCTGCTCAAGGACACCAATTTTCTTGATACTTTCACATGTTTTACTCATTTTTTATGCATGCTAAACAGAATATGTTCCATCATTTGAGATTTATGTAGAGTAAAACCTTGTTCAATTATTTGATCTTCAATCTACAAGTTTTCCAATTCATTAGTTTCTTTCTTTCAATCTATGGTAACAATATATTTTCATTTTTCTTCTAATGAAAATTTCTTTCTGCTTAGAGAGATTCCACACCTTTGATTCTATGGTTATACTGGTCTTGTCTTGTTACTCTTGGTTGAATCCTTTCTTTCTTTCTTTCATTCAGGAGTTGTGGGATGCCCTTCAAAATCAAGTTGTCGAATATGTTAACAGTGAAGCCCCTTCAGTTTTAAATTCAAAAAATCGTGGTCTTGTTCAGAGGCTTAAAGGAAAGCAAGGGCGTTTTCGTGGTAACTTGTCTGGAAAACGTACTGAATTTACTGGAAGAACTGTCATTTCTCCAGATCCAAATTTGAAAATTACTGAGGTAAGCTTTTTAAGTTTTTGAGATCTTTACTGATCCAAAATGTTTTAGTATAGTTGCCTTTCTCACATCAATCAATTGCTCTGATTGTATTTTAGGTTGCAATTCCTATGCTTATGGCAAAGAAATTAACTTTTCCAGAACGGGTTTCTGCTCATAACATAGAAAAGTTGAGACAACGAATAGGCAATGGACCTGACAAATACCCAGGGGCAAATTTTATTTTACTACCAGATGGAACCAGACAGTAAGTTGTTAGTTATTGGATTGCCCTAAAATAAGTTGAGTAAGATTATTGACTACAACTTATTCAAGAATAACTATCATGCAGGCATTTACGATATGTGGACAAGAAAACTGCAGCTAGTGAACTAAAATATGGTTTTATAGTGGAAAGGCATTTGGAAGATGGAGATGTTATTCTTTTTAACCGGCAACCAAGTCTGCATAGGATGTCAATTATGTGCCACAGGGTATGCACATATATCGACAATTCATCTCCATTAGTACTACATATTATGCCAATGATATGTGTTTGGAGTGCTGTTTCATTTTTTCCCTGTCTTTCTATGAATGCAGGCAAGGGTAATGCCTTGGAGAACGTTGAGATTTAATGAATCTGTTTGCAACCCTTACAATGCTGATTTTGATGGCGATGAGATGAATTTACATGTTCCTCAAACAGAAGAAGCACGCACTGAAGCTCTTATGCTTATGGGGGTATTTTGGTTTCAGTCACTCTGTTGTAGCTAAATATATATTTTTTTTAACTCAGAATTTCATTTGTGCCTTTTTTTTGTTGATCTAGGGCCGAGGATTAGGCATTGTAATGTCTTTTTTTATTTTTTTATTTTTTATTTTACATTTTACCATCACTGTAAAATTTAATGCATTTGTTGGCATATGAGGCTGCATTTGTATCGAAATTTTTTTCTAGGCTTTCATTTTTCTTTTCTCAACAAAAAGGAAACTTGTTTATGAAAAATATGGTTACTACTTACTATACAATATCCAAGAGTATAGGTGCACAAGTAAACTGTTTCTGGGAGTGATTTATCATCCTTTTCAAGGGAGAAAGTATTATTCATTACTTTGAAAAGTTGAAAAAGGTGATGACAAACTTGTTCATTTAATTTTATTTTTCATTTCCACAATCTCTTTTTATGGAAAAGGTAAATTGAAAAAGGAAATTCATGAAGCAGATGCATCCTAAGATATTTTCCTGTGATAATGAAACAGCTTGTGTACTAGTGGCACAATTATTTCTCACTGAAAAATTGTCACACGTCTGTTTTTTTTTTTTCACCTGTATGAATATTAAGCCAATTGCAATGCTGGTTAGATTCTAACTCAGCTAAGCAGCTAATGTTGATTGAAGGTAGCTTGATGAGTGTGACATGTCAATTATTCTATTCTTTCTAACCTTAGTTTTAGAAGAACATGCTGCACATTGCTGACATTGAGATGGCGTAACCTTGTGTTGTTATGCTCATTGCCTTACTGATATTTTTATTTTTGTTAATGTGCACTCTAGTTAGAAATCCATTTGTCTGCTATTACAATATTATACTCGTTTTATCTTTTTTAAAGAATGTTGTTGAAGCTTTATCATGCTGCTTCACAGGTGCAAAATAATTTGTGCACTCCAAAGAATGGGGAGATATTAGTTGCTTCCACCCAGGATTTCCTGACATCATCATATCTGATTACACGGAAAGATACCTTCTATGATCGAGCTACATTCTCTCTAATGTGCTCCTACATTGGTGATGCTATGGAGTCTGTTGATTTGCCTACACCAGCCATTATGAAGGTCTTGCTTAAGCTGTAGTTTTGGATGCAACAACTACTTCACTACGACTGTCACTTGATTTCATTTACTACTTCAGTTGGAAAACATAGGGCTTTCTCATTTTAGCATCAGCCTTTTCCCCTCTTCAACTATCTTACTGCAATCCTTTTATGAGTTGTTTTGGACGTTTACTTTTCTAAGTTGATTGCTTTGCCCTAGCTTGTCCAATTAATTTTATTAATATGTGGGTACCATTTTAATATATTTCTCCATTCTTTGCAGCCTGTTGAACTATGGACTGGGAAGCAACTTTTCAATGTTCTTGTGCGTCCTAATGCACACACAAAGGTGTTTGTTAATCTTATAGTCAAAGAGAAAATATATAAAAAATATGAGACCATGTGTCCCAGCGATGGATATGTATATTTTCGTAACAGTGAGCTTATAAGTGGGCAACTAGGGAAGGTTACTCTAGGTGAGCAACTTTAAACTAACTCTTTTAAGGAGAAATGATATGTGCTACTCTTTTATGGTTGACAAGGATCCAGTTCTTAGTTTGTCTTATCTTGCACTTTTGTGTTTTCAAGAATCCTGTAAGAAGCCATCGTAGTGTCTAGATTAAACCCTGATGCATTGTGCGGTTAGGTCTGCAAAAGGGTTTGCCAGTTGGCATGAAGCAAGAGTCAATTCAAGTTCTTTCAGGATTATATTACGGATACAATTTTCATCAGTTGAATATTTGTTAATAAAGAAATAGTTACCTTGGCTGCTTTACAAAGTTTATATATTATGATTTAACTGTCTTCCGACTTCCATATGACAAAATTTAAGTTCTTTTTTGAAGGAAATGGTAACAAGGATGGCTTATTCTCTGTTCTCCTAAGAGACTATAATTCTCATGCTGCTGCAAGTTGTATGAATCGATTGGCTAAGTTAAGGTAATATATTTTTTCCCCTTGTGTCATTCAAGTCATGCACTCTTTTTTCATCTAACTATGATTTTTGTGGGATAATGATGGAATCATGAGGAGAAAATTAACTCGCATCTTCTGTAAACTAATATTCTTATATTGTATCTAGTTTCTCACAGTCTCACAAGATCGAAATTAGGGTTTTTCTTTCAAGATGTATGAGCTTTCCCATGATGACCGGTCATGATGATCGGTCATGGCCGGTCCCAAGCCCGGATAAAGGAGGAGGGTTGCGTTAGGTTGCCAGCCAGCGTCAAACTATGACAAATATTTCATGAATGAATCTATTAAATTATTGTGCTAATACTAGGTTGTTCCCCGGAAGGAACGCGTTGCAGGGTCCGACTGTAACGTCTCGGCAAGGACCGCTACATCTCCAGAACTCGGGTGTAGTGATAAATATGCAAGAGTTCGCGTTACAGGGTCCGACTGTAACGTCTCAACAAGGACCGCTACATCTTCATGAGAACTTGGGTGTAGTGTTAAATAGGCAAGAGTTCTCACACCATAGATTAGATAAGAACAAATATGATAGGAAAACTAATAATCTAAGATTTGGAACATGGAACATAGGAACTCTCACTGGTAAATCAATGGAGGTAGTAGATATGATGATTAGGAGAAAAATTAATATTTTATGTGTACAAGAGACAAAATGGACAGGTGAGAAGGCAAAGATGATAGAGAACTCGGGTTTTAAGTTATGGTACACAGGAAAGAGTAAAACAAGAAATGGAGTGAGTATTATTGTAGATAGTTCGTTAAAGGATGAAGTTGTAGGAGTAGTTAGAAAAGGAGATCGAATTATAACCATTAAAATAATAGTGGCGAACGAAATTATTAGCATAATTAGTTTATATGCACCACAAGTAGGATTAGATGAAGTTATCAAATTAAAGTTTTGGGACAACTTAGATGAAGTATTATAAAATATTCCACCAAACGAAAGGATTAAGAGGAGATCTAAATCGATATGTCGGAGTAAAAATGAGGAATATGAGAGATAGATGGGGGGTTATGGGTTGGAATAGAAGAGATTTTGCGATAGATATGACCTTATATTAGCTAATACGCTTTTTAAGAAAAGAGAAGAACATTTAGTCACATTCAAAAGCGAAAATATAGATCGTAAATCGACTTTCTTATGGTTAGGAAAAGGATAGAAAGATTTGTAAAGATTGCAAGTCATCCCTGAGAAAGCTTAACTACCCAACATAGGGTAGTAGTGTTGGATATACGCCTAAACATAGTATCAATAGAAGAAAATATATATAATTCCTAGAATTAAGTGGTGGAAGTTAAAGGATGGGAAACAACATATATTTAAAGAGAAGGTAAGAGAACAAGGTGAAATATACGATAACTCTAATACAACATGGGATAAGATGGTATCAAAGTTGAAAATAGTAGCTAAGAGTGTCCTTGGTGAGTAAGGGACAGGCACCACTAAGTAAAGAATCTTGGTGGTGGAATGAGAAAGTACAAGAGAAAGTGAAGGAAAACGAATAGCTTATAAGGAATTATATATTTGTAAGAACGAGGAAAATTTAAAAAATATACAATAGCCAAGAAAGAAGCTAAGAAAGTAGTGAATGAAGCAAAGAATGAATCTTTTGAACGGTTATATCAAAAATTGGATTAAAAAAGAGGAAAGAGACATCTATAGAATAACTAAAGTGAGAGAAAGAAAGACAAGAGATATTATTCAAATAAAATGTATTATAGATTAATGTAATAGGTTACTAATAAACGATAGAAATAGAAGTGTATTTTCATCAACTTTTTAATGAAGGTTTCAGAGACCAACTTAACTTAGGTAATTTAATTAGGTCAAATGAATATCGAAATTTTAATTTTTATCGTAGAATTCAAACTTTAGAAGTAAAACAAGCTTTAAATGAGATGCACAATGGAAAAACTGCTGGATTCCGATAAAGGTATGAAAGTGCCTAGGGAAACCAGGTATTGAATGACTTACAAAATTATTTAACATGATATTCAAAACGAAAAAAATGCGATCAACGGAGGATAAATACTCAGTTCCTTTATATTAGAATAAGGGAGACGTATAAAATTGTGCAAACTATAGGGGTATTAAACTAATGAGTCATACTATGAAACTTTGGGAAAAAGTAATAGAAAAAAGATTAAGGAAGGAGACCATAGTGATCGAAAATCAATTTGAGTTCATGCCTGGAAGGTCGACAATAGAAGTTATACATCTCCTTAGACAATTAATTGAAAAATATCGGGAGCAAAAACAAGATCTACACATGATATTCATTGACTTAGAAAAAGCTTATGATAGAGTCCAAGAGAAATTATATGGAGAATTTTATAAAAGAGAGGTGTTAGCGTAACATATATTGAACTAATTAAGGATATGTATGAGGATATAACGAGCAAAGTAAAGACTTCAGGCGGAGTAACTGAAGTATTTCCAATAAAGATAGGGTTACATCAAGGATCAGCCCTAAGTCTCTATCTTTTTACACTAATTATGGACGAACTCACTGCACACATTCAAGACACAGTACCGTGGTGCATGTTGTGTGCAGATGATATTATTTTGGTAGATGAGACACGTGAAGGAGTAAATGCTAAGCTAGAATCTTGGAGGAAAACACTAGAAGGGAAAGGTTTTAAGCTTAGTAGATTAAAGACAGAATATATGGAATTTAAGTTTAGCAATATTAGAAGTAATGAAACAATTATTAAGATAGGAGAGGACGAGTTGCCCGGAATCGAGAGATTTAAATATTTAGGATCATTTTTACAAAATGATGGAGGGATTGAGAGAGATGTCTTACATAGAATACAAGCAGGATGGGTGAAATGGAGGGGAGCGTCGAGTGTTTTATGTGACCGTAAAGTACCTCTTAAACTTAAAGGTAAGTTCTATAAAACCGCAGTTAGACCTACTATGTTAAATGTTAGGCTATGACTCGAGCACATGAGCAGAAGATGAGAGTTGCAGAGATGAGGATGTTAAGGTGGATGTGTGGACATACGAGGATGGACAAAATAAGAAATGAGAGCATTAGAGAGAAAGTAGGAGTTGCATCTATTGAGGAAAAACTCAGAGAGACACGTTTAAGATGGTACGGACATGTACTTAGACGACCAATAAATGCTCCAGTTAGACGATGTGAAACTATGATAAACATGCATATAAAACGAGGAAGAGGAAGACCAAAAAAGACTTGGTTAGCAACAATAAAACAAGATAAAATTTATTTAAATATAGATGATGATATAATAGGAGATAGAGCTCAATGGCGTAAAAGGATTCATACAGCCGACCCCACCTAGTGGGAAAAGGCTTGGTTGTTGTTGTTGTTGTTGTATGTATGAGCTTTCCACAAAGTTCTTTTGTGACTGAGATGACTCGAAATACCTTCTTCTATGGACTGCCTTGGAAAAACTTTGCACAATTTATGAACATCTTTTACAAGCGAAGGATCATCTTTAAGTTCTACAATGACTTATTACAACTCCACTAGGACGCCAATGACTTGCAACCATCTACTCAGGACTGCCAACTTGTAATACAGCTTTGTTATGATTTTCTCAGCTGAGTGTTTCTTGAACTGATGAACAACTCTGGAAGAGCTGCAGTCTCGAACAACTTCCATCTACTAGGGAAGGAATGAAATCACTTAATAGTTCCTCTAAGTATGTAGATGTCACCTCTTCTTTTTCTTCTTCTCCTCCTTCCGTCACCGGTGCTAAATTTTGGCACTCTTTTAAATATCCATTGAAAGATACATTTGTCAAATCAAATTGTGGGGAAAAAAGATTGGAACAATATTCATTTAATTCATGTGAGGAAGAGTCTCTTAATAGTCTACCTCATTGGTGTCTGTAGGTGACCTTTTGCTACATATCTCTCATTATATCTTACACCTTTCAAGTGAACCATCTATTTTATAGTTTTAGCTATGAACTATTTTACACCTAACTAATACAATATCTTTACGTTTTGTATAATGACCAGATTTTTGTTCTTTTCCATTGCATTCATTCCCTCTATCATTGATGGTGTGAATCTCCCTTTTGAAAAGATATTTAGACAACTGTTCAATGTTTCCTTTCTTCCTTTGGTGATCAAAGATTTCGAGGTTTGCAACAATTTACTTACCCTGGCTGTTAATCTGTCTCTTAAATCCTCCAAATTCATTTTACTTTATTATTTATGTGTAACTGACTATTATCAATATTAAATTGTTGCAATCATAGTTATGCTTTATGCAACTCTAATTTCATTATAATATATGCAAACACTGATATGCCCCAGATGGCTTTGATATCTTATTTTACTAATTTTGTTCAACTATCTATATTGGTGTATCCAGTGCCAGGTTCATAGGGAACCATGGATTTTCAATTGGCATTGATGATGTCCAGCCAGGAGATGATCTCAATCAGCAAAAGAAGAAAAAAATTGATGATGGATATAGAGAATGCTATGACCTTATTTCTTTATACAGCAAAGGAAAACTTACTCTGCATCCTGGTTGCAATGCAGCTCAGACTTTGGAACTTAAGATAACAGAAGTATTGAACGAAATTCGAACTACTGCTGGAAATGTAAGTGAACTGTTATTTATTAATCACTCTTTTATTTCTTATTCCTTTGCAGGACATTTAGCATTTTGTATTTATTTGTTTGTTATTCTCAGGTCTTTTTCCTTGTAATATGTTATCTATGAACTAAAGAAGATCAATGTGGTTTTTTAAGTTCAACATATATTGCTGTGTTTTCAAATTACTATTGTAGTTAATTTAGAGAAATTTCTTACTGTATCTAAGTCTACCTCCATTAGTTTTCGGCTTTAGAAGCTTTTTGAATATATAACATGCACGCTAGTTTCTTACTTATCCTTTGACTTCAGGTTTGTATGAATGAACTCCACTGGAGAAACAGTCCCTTGATTATGTCACAGTGTGGTTCTAAAGGTTCCCCAATCAATATCAGCCAGATGGTAGCATGTGTTGGTCAACAATCAGTTGGAGGTCGTCGTGCTCCAGATGGATTTATACATCGCACTCTTCCACACTTCACTATTAATTCAAAGACTCCTTCTGTAAGTTTACTGATAATATTCTTATTCTCTGAACCATGTCTCTGAAATCTGTGTACATTTTTTTTTTGTATTATAGGCTAAAGGCTTTGTTGCTAATTCATTTTACACTGGCTTGACGGCTACGGAATTCTTCTTCCATACGATGGGTGGACGAGAAGGTCTTGTGGACACAGCAGTATGGATCACTCCCAATGACATTTACATTTTTTATTTCTAGAAGTTGTTCTAAGTGTTCAATATTTTTCATTGCATTTTTACACTTGTTTAGTTTGAGTATCAGTAGTGCTGTGCATCTTTTAATACACTAGGAATTTTCATGCAAAACATAGGCAAACCCTGGATAAATTAACAATTCAGCACTTCAATTTTCATGTGAGAAGAACCATCCTTTTCCACTTTTTGGAAATTTACAATCAAGGTTGTCAAATTATGATGTGTATCATGAATCTTTTTTTGGTGAAGTTTCAGATCATGCATTATAAGTTAAATCATGTTAACCAAATTACAAAATTATTATGTCATAAATATATATGATTTGTACCCTAATTGTTAAAAATCATTGTCACAAAAATTATTAACCCAGTTAAAAAAAATTCCTACCTTAATTGGAATAATTATTGGGTCATAAAATATATAAAAATAATGTTATTATTCTTATTTAATAGCATAGTATGATTCGTTACTTCTCATGGCATCGACTTCATTCTCACTGTCAATTGCGAATCTTGGTTTCGACAAGACCAAGGCTTAAAATCTCAAGCTGTGTCAAAGTTTCGGTTTTTGATTGGAATGATGTTTCAATATTGTGCCGATGTTTTAATGCATGATGCAGGTAATGTATTGGAGTTGTAGAATAAAAGAGATGAAGTATAAGAAGGAGATATTGTTGTGTCGAGTATGGTTTTAAATCTTGTACCATGCTAGGTGATACAGTTGAAACATATTATTTTGATAAATTACTAAAACTCGATACCGCTCAGTATAGGCAATGTCTCCCTTCTTTGCTTTATCTTCTTCCTCCAACCTCTAATCTGTCAGTAGCACCATCCACTGGAGCATCGGCATGATACTGGAACAGTAGCTTTCGGATCAAAGATCAAAACTATGGCACGATTTGAGATTTTGGACTTCGGTGCCGAGTGGTATTGAGCTTTGATGATGTATTGGAACGATACATTGTGACCGATTCACCAAGCTTGGTACAAGATTTCAAACCATGGACAAGACTATTCTTCCAGTCAATCATTGTTGAGTGTAGACTTATCCCTTGCCTTTGATCTAAGTCTCTGTGCAATGAAGTTTTCATATGTTGTCATCGAGATGCATTAGGTATTCCTAGGATGACTTGGGTATGTCTGTATTGATGTCCTAATTCTTCTGTTTGGAGATCTTTAATGACAATAGAATATTACTTCTCTTTCTGTCTTTCTTTCACAAGGAAATGAATTTGATAAATTTCTAGCTTACTCCATCAAACATAGAACGCCAGAACAATGAAATCTCATTTTGTATCTGCTTTTGAATTTCTACTGTTTCACACAGATTTTTTTTACAAATACTAGTTTCTTTACTTTTATCACACATTTAATTATCTGTTGCATAATAGGTAAAAACAGCAGAAACTGGGTACATGTCCCGGAGATTGATGAAAGGCTTGGAAGATCTCTCCATTTATTACGATCAGACAGTGCGCAATGCTAGTGGAGGTGTAGTACAGTTTCTTTATGGAGGTGATGGCATGGATCCAGCAAAGATGGAAGGCAAAGACGGCATTCCCTTAAATATGGATCAATTATTTATGAAGATTATGGTTAGTAGTTCAGCATTTGAATGCAGTTTTTTTTGCCCCGGTTTTTTTTAATACAAACATCTGCAGAACCGATTGTTATCTTCTGAATTACAGGCAACTTGTCCTCCTAGAGAAAAAAACATGTTATCTCCAACCGAAATTTCAAATTTTGTGGACGACAGATTGGCAAAGCACGATATGTCACCTGAGGGTGGTTGCTCTGATTGCTTCAAAAGATCGTTGTCTGATTTTGTCCATAAGCGTGTCACTGCTTGGGAATACACAAGGAAAGCGCTTCAACTCAATGAAGCGGTTGTAGGGGAGAAATGTTCCGGTGCATTGGAAAATGTTGCTGCTAATATATCAGGAATTTCTCCTAGACAGCTGGAGGTTTGATTGTTTCTAGATGATCTTGAAGATTTAAACAAAGTTTTTTTTTACTTTTTTCCCCCTATTTATTAATAAATAATTTCATGTTTGCCTTTAAAACTTACAGGGAATCATATAAATGACTCAAAACATTCGGTTAAGAGTATTAGAGTCAGTAGGATTATTAACTACTAGGTTTATCTTTTATCATGTCCCATATATACTGGCGTAATTGTTATCTCATATCGAATGCTACATAATATTCCCTATCTTCAAACTTTAACATGTTTGGAATCCTTTTATTATTTGCTACAGGTTTTTCTAGAGACATGTATATCACGCTATCATTCAAAAAGAGTTGAAGCCGGAGCATCAATCGGTGCGATTGGAGCCCAAAGCATTGGAGAGCCAGGGACCCAAATGACATTAAAAACTTTTCACTTTGCTGGAGTTGCCAGCATGAGTATCCTTTAATGATATTATGTTAAAACTGTTGATCGGTTTATGTCTAATATGCATGCCCAATTTTCATTTTTGTCCTTTCAATATTTAGTTCATATTCTTGATTTGTATGTTAACTCATATGAGACCCTTTCTCCCTTTGTAGATGCAACTCTCTCACTTTCTGTTTAATATTCACATTACTCATTCCTTTCACATCAACATCGACATATCATATAGAAGTTATTTCTTGACTGAGCATCAGATGTCACACTTGGCGTTCCACGTATCAAGGAAATAATAAATGCATCCAAAAACATAAGCACACCGATCATTACTGCTGTGCTTGAAAATGAAGAAAATGTCTTTTCCGCACGCATCGTGAAAAGCAAAATAGAGAAAACAACCTTAGGGGAGGTATTTTTCTTACTATGTACTTTGGTTAAAGTGAAGACGAGATCTAGGAAAAACTCATTCCATCTTTCTTTTATGGAAGAATTTTATAGATACTGATCCTATTGTTATCATAAAGGTTGCTACAGCGATCAAGGTTGTGCTGAAACCAGGTCAACAATGTATATCAATAAAACTTGACATGGACCTAATTGAAGCATTACATATGGGAATCTCTGCTGAATCTGTGCGTCATTCCATCCTCAGTCATCCAAAAATAAAACTAAAAGAACAGGTCAAGTATTCTCATTGTTTTTTGAAAATTATTGGCTCTTCATTCTCAGTCTTTGTCATTCTATTTTTTCGCAACAGCATGTACACAGTGTAGGGCATGACAGGTTGAAAATATTTCCCCCAGAAGTCGATAGAATAAAGTTCCAGTCTGCACTACACAATTTAAAATCCATGCTTCCCAAGGTTGTCGTGAAGGTAAATAGCATAAGCCGTTTTTATTGTCATTTGAAGTTTCATTTAGTTCGATAGACTTCTTTATGGAAGTTTTATGAATCTTTTAATTGCTTGCCGTAAAGTTAAGGTACAAGGCATTGCATTTCTTTCTCAGGGCTTTCCATCTGTCGATCGAGCAATTATCCGTGAAGTGAAAAATGTACACAGCCTGGTGGTTGAAGGGTCAGTATGCACACTTCTATTCTCTTATCAATTGTTTGTATATTGCAATTCAAATTAAAGACTTGGTTAGCAACAATTGAAATGATAAAATTCATTTAAATATATATGACGATATAGTAGAGGATCGAGCCCAATGGTATAGGAGAATCTATATAACCAACCTCATTTAGTAGAATAAATGTTTTATTGTTGTTGTCGTCGTATTGTAATTCAAATTGAAAAATTCACCAAAACATGCAAGCCTCTTTTACAATGGTCAATCCTTGATAAAACAAATACGATGAAAATATCTAGTTGTTTATCTTACGGGTTCTAATATCTCTTGTTGTATGTGTTGGTGTTCAGGACGAACCTTTTAGGAGTCATGGGTACTCTGGGAATTGATGGAAGAAAAACGACGAGTAACCATGTTATGGAAGTTGTGCGGACGCTTGGAATTGAAGCATCGAGGACGAGCATCATCAATGAAATTAAATTTACCATGAACAGTCACGGCATGAGTATCGATCTTCGCCACATGATGCTTCTGGCAGATCTTATGACATACAAGGTAACAAATCTGATAGAATCTTCCTGTTCAATGCATGAGTATTGATTTTTTCATAACAGGGTGAAGTTCTCGGGATTACGAGATTTGGCATTTCGAAGATGAAAGAAAGTGTGTTGATGCTTGCATCGTTTGAGAAAACCGCTGAGCACTTGTTCAATGCTTCCTATGCTGGCCGGGACGATCAAATAGAAGGCGTGAGCGAGTGTATCATAATGGGCATCCCCATGCAGCTCGGTACCGGAATACTTAGAGTTAGACAAAGGTACATCACTTCAATATGACCTAGGCATCATCAGTTGTGTCATTTTGTCATACTTGCAATATGCTTTAGTTACTCGTGGAAACCTTGCTCTAACGAGACGATGACATTCTCATGGCAGAGTTGACAATCTTCCTGAATTGAAGTATGCACCTGATCCAATTTTAAGCTGAGAGTTTTAGTCAAGCGGCATTCGAGTTCATCCATGCACTACTAAAGATATGTCAACCATTGTCGTTTTGATTCGAATGAAAACACAACAGTTAAATGTACATTATTTTTCATAGCTGGGATATCGAAATTTTGTATACTTCTTTTTGACTCGATAAGAATGCATTATATCTATTTACCGGATTAATATCTTATTGAACTTGTAAGAATGCTCAATTTCACTCATCTCGGTTCGTCTACAACTATTTGAAACTTCAATATGAATTGTCCACATCTAATCTAGATCCATTCTTGCATTCTAAACTTGCTAAAAGATCTCCCATGGCATTCGATCACTATACAATTTGCCTAAAATTAGGTTTCATTTCATTTGTAATTTGGAGTATTTCTCAAGGAACACAATACTGAAAGCAAAGAAACTCAACAAACTAAACAATGAGGAGAGTCGAAGGAAGAGGCTCACACATTTTGGCCTTAATTGGCTTCATGGTTGCCACTATTTGCAATATTAATTAAATTTTAAAATAGAGAATTTTTAATAATGCAAATATTTTTTTTTGCCTTATATATATATATATATATTTTGTCGTCATCATCCTCATCGCTTCCAGCACATGCCTGTGGGAGGGCCACCCATGAGGGTACTACTGTAGGTTTCAGGCTGAAGGACTGCAAAGGGAAATCCACAATATGGTTGTAATTCTAAGAACAAGAAAATTTGACTAGCTCATAGAGTTTATCTTCAAACTTCATGGTCTCAATGTCTTAGAAAATAAAATTTTCGCAGGATAAATTGAGTTTAGAATTAGTTGTATTATCAATGTGAACCTTATTCTTTTTCTGCTCCAGAAAAGTTCCGAGTAAAGAATGATGGAAAAAGCATATGTTGCATAGAGAGGATCCTTATTATTTTGTACCTTGCTTTTATCATGAGATGCAATAGACTCAATCAGGGGGTCATTCGGCCTAATGATTGCTGAGTGAGCCCTCCTTGTTGGGTTCTCACTTTCTGAAGTCAGTGTAGTCAAATCATGAAAGATGGATGATGCCTCTTCTTCCAAAGAAAGAGATACATGTCCAGATCTCTTACGCCTTTCCATTGGCAATGGTGAGACTGGTGGAAGCTTTGCGTTAGTAGTTTCATGAACTTGGTTGAGCTTCTCATCTTCCTTGGCTGATGCTAACAAGAATGGGGTAGGAACTCTATCAAAATTTACGACACCATTCTGGGGCCTCTCATCAACACTTGGAATCACCTCCAACAAGGTTGACGGGTATGTCAAATCACTTGATGATATAGAAATGTCTTTATCATACACATGCTTGTCCTCTTCAAGTGATGGCATTAAAGCTTCGTCCATTGTTTTTCTACTAGAATTTAAGGTATCATGTATTTCACTTTCTTCAACAGTTGTTGGCACATAGATTCCTCTCGACACTTGAGAAGATTCTTTCTCAAAAACTAGTAATGCAGGAGGTGCTTCCTGTGAATTGAATGCATCATCGTGCAATTCAGTTTCAGCAGCTGAGGTTCTTCCAGAAGGTTCAAGATCTTCACCATTAGTATCTAGCAATATCAAGTTTTGAAATGCATCTAAAAACATATTATCCCAAGTTCATCGAGATATGATCCATAAGTTGTAATGCATATGGTCCTAAATCCATGGAAATTTATCCTTAATGAAATAATGAGTAAAATCACAAGAAAAAGAAAATACAAACACTTAGCATTCAACTTATCAAGCTGAAAATATACTTCCTGTTGCCGAAATCACCACTACAGGAGAAAGCTGTGACCAATTTGTTGGACAAACAATCTCTCGGAGATTTTAGGAAATTAGTCGAATTTAAATACATAAAATTAAATTCAACTTATCTGTTGAAATGACCTGAGCTGATAATCTCAGACTGTCGGCGGGGGTTGGTTCTTACCAAGTGCAAATCGCACAGTGCCGAGCTGGCGAGCGTCAGAGAGACAGGCCGAGCAAGTGTTCAGCTGAGCGGACTGAGTGAGCGGCCGGGCGAGTGAGCGTACAGTCGAGCGGACCGAGAGCCCGAGCGAGTGAGTAGTTGGATGAGCATGCAGTCGAGCGAACGAAAAGGCCGAGTGAATGAGCGGTCGAGCGAGCATGCGACCGAGCGGGCAGAACAACCGAGCGATCGAGCGAGTGTTTGGTAGGCTGGGTAGAAAAACCGAGCGGCCGGGTGAGCAAGCGGCCAGACGAGAGAAGCATGCAAGTGGTCGATCGAGCATGTCAAGTTATCTATCTAAGATCATTTCATAACATGATTGCATACAGATTGCTGTAATGTACTACAGAGTGTTTGACAAACCCTCGCAGCATGTCAAGTTGAAATCCAGACAGTTTAATGAATCAATTGTCCACACTTTGAGAAATTACATGGAGAATTGTTGGATATTGGGGCCTAAATGGACCAATACGATTTTGAGGAGGAAAAATCGGAAGCCATCAATTGTTAAAAGTCGTAATTGACTTCAAAATTGAAATCTACGTTTCGCGTAGATAGATTTAGACTATTAATTTGCTCAAAACCGATTAAAGGTGAATGAGAAATTAATGTTCAAAGTCGGCCCAAAATAACGTTGGTTATTCATTAAGGAAATGTAAGGGAGAATAGTCCCACATCGGAAATTTCCGATGTGCATTCCTTACTTATTAATGATGTTGAGTTATTGGAGTTAACTCAGAAAAGTACCAGGTACTCTCTGCTCAGGGGCGAGCAGGTGCTCGCACCTGTGAGCCCGCCACCCGCCACGTGCGCACGTGCGCAATGGGCGCTTTGTAGGCGCACTTTGCACTTCGCACCGGATCAATGGATCTAGATCCGATGGCTGATAGATCTGAGGGTCACAACTCTTAGATCTGATGGATGAGATTAAAGAGGCTATGTGAAGGGTTATAACTCTTCAGTCCGGACGGCCCAGATTAATCCACCCAGAGGTCACACCCCTCCCTAAAGCCTCTTCCTTCTGTATAAATAGAACCCTCCAGATTGGAATCAAATCACTCAACTTAATCTTCTCTTCCTCAAGTATTCACTCACTCATCTTGTGCATTCAAGAGTCCAAGAAGCCTACGAGAAGGTTCGCTGGTCTCGGAAGTCGGAGTGCTACGATTCCGAGACGATTGTCGTCGTTGTATCTTGGGAACGAATTGCAACAATCCGTTAAGCACCGTAGCGGAGCAATATCGTTTACGGAGATAGTGTCGAACACTAGCCTCGACGATCAGTTTGCATACTCCGAAATTTACCGGAACCAACAGTCGTAAACGATATTCCGTACAAACTGATATGGCTACCAACGACGTTCCAACCGCTGTTCCGACGGCCGTTCCGACGGCCGTTCCGACATCCATTCCGCACGGAGAAAAGCCGGAGAAATTCACCGGAGCCGACTTCAAAAGATGGCAGCAGAAGATGCTGTTCTACTTAACAACGCTAAACCTTGTACGGTTTTTGCGTGAAGACCCGCCAGTCGCTACGGACGGTAGCAAGGCTGCTTGCGATACGTGGACGCACGGAGATTTTCTGTGTCGCAACTACATTCTCAACGCCTTGGACAACACGTTGTATAACGTGTATTGTTCATTGGAGACAGCGAAATCTTTGTGGGAATCGCTTGAGAAGAAATACAAGACCGAAAATGCCGGACTGAAGAAATTCATCGTCGGCCGGTTTCTGGATTTCAAGATGGTGGACTCAAAGAGCGTCTCATCTCAAGTCCAAGATATGCAATTAATACTGCATGATCTGGACGCCGAAGGAATGAAGCTGAACGAGTCATTCGCAGTTGCTGCGGTAATTGAGAAGCTCCCTCCGTCATGGAAGGATTTCAAGAATTACCTAAAGCACAAGCAAAAGGAGATAGGGCTGCAAGACCTGATCCTGAGGCTACGAATAGAGGAGGATAATCGAAAGTTATCCGACTGCAGAGGAACCAAGCGGACTATAGACGATATGTCCAACCTGGTCGAGCCGAACGCTAAAAAGCCGAAACAGTTCAAGAAGAAGGCACAAGCGAAGAAGTTCAAGGGATCCTGCTACAACTGTGGAAAGGCAGGACACCTGTCCAAGGACTGCAGACGCCCGAAGAAGCCAACCAAGGGGCCAAAGGATGCTGCGAACCACGTCGCAACCTCTCTTGAGGACTTGGATCTCACTGCGGTTGTATTTGAAGCCAACTTGGTGGATACCAACCCGAAGCAGTGGTTCATTGATACTGGAGCAACTCGTCATATCTGTTCCGATAAGGCGATGTTCTCCAAGTATACTCCGATAAATGGCAGGAAGCTCTATATGGGTAATTCCACGACGTCGCCAATTGTCGGACTCGGAAAAGTTGTTCTGAAGATGACGTCCGGAAAGGAGCTAACACTCATTGATGTACTCCATGTTCCCGACATCAGTAAGAACCTAGTTTCTGGAGCGGCACTAGTTAAGGCCGGATTTAGGCTAGTGTTCCAGTCAGACAACTTTGTACTTACGAAGAATAATATCTTCGTAGGAAAGGGGTACCTAGAAAAGGGTCTATTCAAAATGGTTGTAATGCCTGTACTCCGAAATATTGATGGTAATAAAATAAATGCTTCCAGCTATGTTGTTGAGTGTTTTAATTTGTGGCATGATCGACTCGGACATGTGCATAATAATACTCTTAAACGTCTCGTCAAATTAAATTTATTACCAAACGTCAATGTTGATGGAACACACAAATGTGAAGTGTGCGTGGAAGCAAAATGACGAAACTACCTTTTCATTCGGTGGAAAGGTCAACGACTCCTCTAGAGTTAATACATAGTGATCTATGCGACTTGAAATTTGTGCAAACTAGAGGAGGTAAAAAGTATTTTATTACTTTTATCGATGACTGCACAAAGTTCTGTTATGTCTTTCTTTTAAGAAGTAAAGACGAAGCCCTAGAGGCATTTAGAACTTATAAAACAGAAGTTGAAAATCAACTTGACAAACGAATTAAAATAATTCGTAGCGATAGAGGTGGAGAATATGGTGCACCGTTTAATGAATTTTGTTCAGAATCTGGCATTATTCATCAAACAACGGCACCTTACTCACCTCAATCGAACGGTGTTGCCGAACGTAAAAATCGGACACTAAAAGAGATGATGAATGCCTTGTTGATAAATTCAGGCTTACCTCAAAACTTGTGGGGGGAAGCAATATTATCGGCAAATCACATTCTCAACAAAATCCCTCATAAGAAAAGTGATAAAACTCCTTATGAACTATGGAAAGGCCGCGAGCCATCGTACAAATACCGAAAGTGTGGGGTGCTTGGCAAAGGTCGAAGTACCTAAACCAAAGCAAGTAAAGATCGGACCTAAAACGTTCGATGCGGTATTTGTCGGATATGCCCATAATAGTAGTGCATATCGTTTCCTAGTTCACAAATCAGACATTCCTGATATTCATGTGGGAACAACCATAGAATCTCGGAATGCAATATTCTTTGAAAACGTATTCCCAAATAAGAAGGGAAATGTTGAAAATGATAACAACGGAAGTTCAAACGAGAATGTCGTTACCGAACTTAGCTGTTATAAAAGAACTATTGACGATCAAAACAAAGAGCCACGTCGTAGCAAACGGGCTAGAGTTGAGAAATCGTTCGGGCCAGACTACATGACTTTCATGTCAGAAATGGAACCAAGAACATTAAGTGAGGCTCTCTCTAGTCCCGATGCTCCAATGTGGAAAGAAGCTGTCAATAGTGAGATTGAGTCTATCATGAATAATCATACTTGGGAATTAGTAGACCTTCCTTCTGGTAATAAACCATTAGGTTGTAAGTGGATACTAAAACGCAAGTATAAAGCTGATGGATCAATTGACAAGTATAAGGCCAGACTTGTAGCCAAAGGGTACAAGCAAGAGGAAGGCCTTAATTACTTCGACACCTACTCACCGGTGACAAGGATTACGTCCATACGAGTGCTAATAGCCATTGCAGCACTGTATGACCTTGAAATACATCAAATGGATGTTAAGACTGCGTTCTTAAATGGTGAGTTGGAAGAAGAAATTTATATGGAGCAACCCGAAGGGTTCATAGCTCCAAGAAATGAGAAAAAGGTGTGTCGACTTGTTAAGTCGTTATACGGACTTAAGCAAGCGCCTAAACAATGGCACGAAAAATTTGACAAAGTAATGCTGTCAAACGAATTCAGAATAAATGAATGTGACAAATGCATTTATGTCAAAGATACACCCAAAGGCTATATAATCGTCTGTCTGTACGTAGACGACATGCTAATAATGGGCAGTAATCATGATGTAATCATGACTACAAAGAAAATGTTGACCAAAAATTTCGATATGAAAGATATGGGTCAAGCAGATGTTATATTGGGAATTAAAATTCTCAGAACATCAGAGGGGATAGTTCTAACACAATCCCATTATGTAGAATCAGTATTGAAAAGATTCAATGCGTACGATCTTTCTACAGTAAAACACCTATGGATCTAAGTCAACACTTAGCGAAAAACCATGGTGAGACCATATCACAGTTGGAATACTCTCGGATAATAGGCAGTTTGATGTATCTTACAAACTGCACACGTCCGGATATTGCCTGTACGGTCAACAAGCTGAGTCGTTTCACCAGTAATCCAAACGACGCCCATTGGAAGGCATTGATGCGAGTTCTTAGATATTTGAAATATACTATGAACTATGGATTACATTATGGAAAATATCCCGCTGTGTTGGAGGGATATTGTGATGCTAATTGGATATCAGATACAAAAGACTCCAAATCCATTAGTGGATATGTATTCACGATCGGTGGGGGAGCAGTATCTTGGAAATCCACTAAGCAGACGTGCATTGCTCGGTCAACTATGGAATCCGAGTTTATAGCACTAGACAAAGCAGCTGAGGAAGCTGAATGGCTGCGGAACTTCTTGGAAGATATTCCGAGCTGGGAAAAACCTGTACCTGCCGTACTGATCCACTGTGATAGTCAATCGGCGATTGGAAGGGCACAGAGTAGTATGTATAATGGGAAGTCAAGACATATACGTCGTAGACATAATACCATTAGGCAGTTGATCTCGAATGGAGTGATTGCAATCGACTATGTTAAGTCCAAAGATAATTTGGCAGATCCTCTTACGAAAGGGTTGAGTCGAGATCAAGTATACTGCTCATCAAGAGGAATGAGATTAAAAATCTACAACTGAAAACGATCAAGTGGAAAACCCAACCTTGTTGACTGGAGATCCCAAGATCTTGGTTCAATGGAACAACAAAGTTTCGAAGTTGTGGTTCAGACAGGAGATAGTTTATCTCTATCCCAATCCTAGGATGAATTTGTCTTGTCCTACCTCATGTAGTGAGGTTAAGCTTATGCTTTTAGTGACTTCTATACCTTATAAGGTGGAGTATGGTAGGATACTCTTGATAGAAGTGTCACCTATGTGAGTGTGAAGACAGGCCGCTTCAATGAAACACTCATGAATCCAAGATGGTGTCCATGGCCAAAACGGAACCAACCATGAGAACCTAAAGTAGGTGAGATAGGTCTCTGTGTGGGTGTTATTGTCTTAGTATACACAAACAGCTGAGCAGTTCAAGACATCACGTTCACTGCGCAGCCTAGTATACTCGATAGCATTCCACTACGGAAGGTTCAAAGCCACAAGCTACCTCTCCCGATGCAGTGACTTATCGATTGGACTCTTGTAAAGTGTCAGCATGCATACACGCATTACATTAATTTCCATTCATGTGGGGGATTGTTGGATATTGGGGCCTAAATGGACCAATACGATTTTGAGGAGGAAAAATCGGAAGCCATCAATTGTTGAAAGTCGTAATTGACTTCAAAATTGAAATCTACGTTTCGCGTAGATAGATTTAGACTATTAATTTGCTCAAAACCGATTAAGGGTGAATGAGAAATTAATGTTCAAAGTCGGCCCAAAATAACGTTGGTTATTCATTAAGGAAATGCAAGGGAGAATAGTCCCACATCGGAAATTTCCGATGTGCATTCCTTACTTATTAATGATGTTGAGTTATTGGAGTTAACTCAGAAAAGTACCAGGCACTCTCTGCTCAGGGGCGAGCAGGTGCTCGCACCTGTGAGCTCGCCACCCGCCACGTGCGCACGTGCGCAATGGGCGCTTTGGGCGCTTTGTAGGCGCACTTTGCATTGTCGCGAGGAGCTTAAATTTATGCTCCAGGTGACATTGCAGTGCCTACATGGCACTCGGGTGACGTGTCAGGCTAGTACCTGACATGGCAGTGCCTTGTGGCATCCTCGTGGGCAAAGGGAGATGACTGGACAGTTGGTTGGGCGAACGGATGGCAGCCGTTGATCAACGTTGATCAAAGAAGTATGGTGGATCGCTTGTGATGCGATCTAGAGCGTTGGATCACAATGAGTCACGATCTGACGGCTTGGGATGAGACATGATCTGAAGCATCGGATCAATGGATCCAGATCCGATGGCTGATAGATCTGAGGGTCACAACTCTTAGATCTGATAGATGAGATTAAAGGGGCTATGTGAAGGGTTATAACTCTTCAGTCCGGACGGCCCAGATTAATCCACCCAGAGGTCACACCCCTCCCTAAAGCCTCTTCCTTCTGTATAAATAGAACCCTCCAGATTGGAATCAAATCACTCAACTTAATCTTCTCTTCCTCAAGTATTCACTCACTCATCTTGTGCATTCAAGAGTCCAAGAAGCCTACGAGAAGGTTCGCTGGTCTCGGAAGTCGGAGTGCTACGATTCCGAGACGATTGTCGTCGTTGTATCTTGGGAACGAATTGCAACAATCCGTTAAGCACCGTAGCGGAGCAATATCGTTTACGGAGATAGTGTCGAACACTAGCCTCGACGATCAGTTTGCATACTCCGGAATTTACCGGAACCAACAAGAATGGCATGACTTTGCATTCGATGGAGGAGAAACATTTTCCCAAAAACACTGCAAGCCAGTCCACCATGATAAAAACAGGTGACTCTGAAGCGGATGAAACCATAGCCGATGCATCTTCCAACAAAGACGGGCTCCACATCAGCTCCTAACAAGCAGGAAACTGCAACAGTAAGCAAAATTGAAATGAGGGACTTAAATGAGGAAAATGCAATAACTATAAAGAATGCAAACAAAACCGAAGGTTATTACTCAAATCATCAATCTGTTAACAAAGTAGGCCAAAATGGAACTTTAGGAGATGACAAAGGTCGACCAGAACACAGTCCTGATTGCTATATTTCTGATGCAATTTCTAGCGAATCAGGCAATTTCATGGATGCACATACTGCCATGGAATCAGAAATAGAGACAGATGATGAGGAACAGATTAGATCAGCTTTTCTTGGTATCCAATCTGAAGAATCAGATTTTGATACTGATGAGGAGGAAGAGGAATTGAAAACTCAATATTCTGAGCAATATTTACATGAAACCTCTACTTTGTCACCAGGTTTCTGCACAATATTTAGGAAAGGAACTGAAAATTCATACTTCTCAGATACTTTAGGTCACTTGGCTGTACAGTTGTTAGAGGAGAATAAGGATGACTCTTGTGTTCCTCCAAACTCGGATGCAAGGCCAAGCAAAAACAGTGGCATCGCTTCAATTGCACCTGCTTTCGCAGCAAATGGACAAGTATCTTGTAGTTCTACCAAAGACTCAATGGCAATTCCATCAGGTTCTATAGATATCAACTGGATACCTTCATCTTCTGAGAAAATTAGTGTTCAAGA
Organism: Zingiber officinale; assembly: GCF_018446385.1. Lineage (NCBI taxonomy): Eukaryota > Viridiplantae > Streptophyta > Magnoliopsida > Zingiberales > Zingiberaceae > Zingiber > Zingiber officinale. The sequence continues at coordinate 84,290,438 of NC_056000.1, read as the reverse complement.
CACTCTGTGAGCTAGTCAAATTTTCTTGTTCTTAGAATTACAACCATATTGTGGATTTCCCTTTGCAGTCCTTCAGCCTGAAACCTACAGTAGTACCCTCAATGAAGTTTAAGGGTGGCCCTCCCACAATCCTCAAGGTCATAGCCATTTTGAACGAAACCACCATGAATCTGCTGTCATTTTTTCACCATCATATAGCCTCTGCTCAACTACACCTTCCACAGGCATGTGCTGGAAGCGACGAGGATGACGACGGCAATAATGATAGCTTGAGTGATTCCTGATAACCATGTACTTCCAAGAAAACAACTTAATTCTGATCTTCTTTTGAAACTTGCAATCTGTTCTTGCTCCCCCTGGATCAATGACAACAGCATCAAGATGTATCTGTTGTATGTGAAAGAAGAGCAATATAGCAAAAGATGGTACGAAGATGAGGATGAAAACTGAAGAAAGTTTCATGTTGTTGCAACTACTTTTAGCTCTGGAGATTTACATTTCACAGTAGGGCTCCAATAATATTTTCATATATTCCTTTTGTGCCTTTTTGGTTAAATTACAGCATTCATTGTATATGTTTTCAATTTCTTTATGATATTGAAGGGAAATGTAATTGTATTAAATGTTTAATTTTGTAAAAGAGTAGTGAAATCTCTCTATCATCGTTTGTTAGATCTTGCATAAGGATTATAATCGCCAGCTGTCAAGATTTGATTTGGTGATTGAACAGCCGCAAAGGGATCTTAAGTAGACAATTTTGTGATCATTAACGGTCAAGATTTAATCTTAAATGAATCGGACGCTTAGAAAGTTCTCATAGGCTTTATGATGGTGCCCTTTAAGATGGAGTGTCGTGAACCGGCGTTGGAATAAGCTACCGATCACCGGATATCGAAGTGTCGGGAAAATATCTAGTTCCTCGCCCTCCGCCGCCTCTCGGTCGGTCTGTCTCTCTCTCTTTCCGGCCGCGATTTTTATGGGCAAACGCCTGCCGTCGCCGCTGGCTCTAGAGATGTACGCTCGCGTCGCGGCCGAGAGGATCCGGAGAGCTAAGTGCGTTAAGCCGTATTTCGAATCTCTCGCTTCGAGCAAAGAGGGGGCCGCCGGCGCCGTTGGTGCCACTGCACCTTCTAGAGGTATCCGAAGAGGGATGGATGAGCGGAAGAGGCAGGAGGACCGCTTACCTCTGGAGGAAGTAGTGGCGGACTGCACGCGTCGGTGGTTCCTAGACGCGCTCAAGGAGGCCAGGGCCGGGGATACTGTGATGCAGGTTCTCGTCGGCCAGATGTACCGCAGCGGGTACGGAGTCCTGAAGAATGAACAAAAGGTGATGGCTTTCTTTTCACGATCTGCCTGATCTTATCATTTCCGTGTCTGGATTGAGAGATTGGAGGAAAGGGTTGAAGGGGTTTCGCTTCTCCTATTAAACCTTGTCCCTCCATTCTCTGCACTTTTTCTTTCCTTCATTGGAACAAGCATAGTCTGTAGTCAGTTGTCTTTAGTTTTTAGGATCTTGTTGAGCTATCCAAATCACTATTTAGAGAATTAACTTCTAGTTGCTTTCTTGAGTCCTTGTATTCAGGAAGATTTGTGCTAAAAAGAATTACATCTTGTGGAAGTTCCTTTGTTATGTTGGAAGATAAATTAGGAATGTACTGTTCTCATATCCTTCATCAAGCAAATTCTTTGAAGATGTTAATTCTAAGCATATGTTCTTCACCATATTTGAATAAATAAAACTTTCTGCTATGGGGAATTGTTATAGTTGAGTTCATGAACTTATTCGAATGTCAACCAGTGATTTGAAAGTTTGGTTTTCGGCAATTTACCAAAGGGTGCATGTAGCTTTCTGAATTTATCAAAAAACGTACGCTACTTTGATATTTACTAAAGAACGCACCTTTTTAAGTGCATTTTCCATTTTATCCTTCTGACAAATTTGACTTTTTACTTTTCTATGTTGTTTCTCACTCTCTCATCTATTCCTCTCTTCTATGCATGTAACCAATCTTAGTTTTCCTCTCCTCTCTTCTCTTTCTTCTCTTTTTATTTTTCATACGTGCATGCATAACATAGGCTTGATATACAAATCATATCAGGCCCACGATGTTTAGAGTTTAGTTGATTTTTTGATAACATTTTAATACATATTGGAAAAGTCAAAATAATCAATAAATAACATATTTGAACTCATTGTAACTCTAGAAATCGATCCATTATTTATTTCAGTTTCTACAGAGGTATAAAATTATAATAATGATGAATCGACAAAACTCCTCATGCGTGGCTTAACATGGAGGGTTTTTTGCTGATTTTTTTATTATATTTTAACACCTTATAGATGTCAAAATAAACAATAGATAGCATATTTGAACTCCTTGTAACATCAGAAAATCACAAGAACTGAAATGGGCGCAATCGGAGTTCTCTAGGTCCATCAGTGGGTTTTGACTAAAATTCACTTATGGACCTAGAGAGCTCCGATTGCGCCCATTTCAGTTCCTGTGGATTTCTGATGTTGCAAGGAGTTCAAATATATTATCCATTGTTTATTTTGACTTCCAGAAAGTGTTAAAATATAATTAGAAAAAATCAATAAAAATCCCATACGTTGGGCCTGATATGATTCATATTAGGCCCAATGTTTGAGAATTTTGGTCAAAACTCACTGATGGACCTAGAGACCTCTGATTGCGCTCATTTTAGTTCAAGTTGATTTCTGATGTTGCAAGGAGTTCAAATATGCTATTCATTGTTTATTTTGATATCTATAAGGTGTTAAAATATACAAAAAAAGAATCAACAAAAATCTTTAAATATTGGGTCTGATATGAATCGTATCAGCTTGAGTACTGATATTCCCCCCATACCTAGCTTGTAGAGGTAAAAGGACACCAGAACTGAGTGAAAGTTTCAGGAGAGTACCTCAAGTTTCCAGGAGGAGGAACTTAGTTTAAACAAGGTGCCCTTCACTACATTGATGTCATCCAAGAGGTTGAGTACTGGATTTAAGTGATGGTGACTTAACAGTTTGTTCAATTTAAGCATTTGCTCGTTCCTTCTACCTGTATGTGCTTGAGGAATTTTCATTCTTGATTGGACCAAACTAGTGGCACACAGTGTTGGAGCAATCATAGACACATCCATTATAAAATGAAGAGTTCCTAAAACAGTTGAGCATTCCTAATAGAGTGAAACCCACATTGGGTCTGATATGAAACCATATCAGACCCACATTGGGCCTGATATGGAATCATATCAGGTCTAACGTGGAGACACATTCTAAAAGTCAAAATAAATAATGGATAGCATATTTGAACTCCTTGCAACATCAGAAATCCGCAGAAACTGAAATGGGTGTAATCGGAGCTCTCTAGATCCATTAGTGAGTTTTGACCGAAACTCACTGCTAGAGATCTCAGATTACACCCATTTCAGTTTTTATGGATTTCTGAGATTACAAGAAATTCAAATATGCTATTCATTATTTATTTTGGCTTATCAGATGTATTAAAATGTAATAAGGAAGAACCGGTAAAAATCTCCAAGTTGGGCCTGATATGATTCAAAGTAAGTGGGCATCAACAAAACAACAAAACTATGCAAATAAACCAAAATTATTTATGCATAAAAAGCTATAAAATATCTATAAAGAAACCTTGTTAGAGAAATCCGATCTCTCAATATGGTAAGCTCGCATGAAGGTTCATCTGGCTCCAAAAGTTTTAAATACTCCAATACAGTTGTCAAAAGCCCTTGGTTAGCTAGTAATTCAGCATAATTCTCAAAAATCCTCAAATAAGTATAATAGAATTTCCCATTAATAGCATTGTACATTCATTCTCTCCACGTTGGGCCTGAAGTTGAAATCAAGAATGAAAATTCCTCAAGCACATACACGTAGAAGGAACAAGCAAATGCTTAAATTGAACAAATTGTTAAGTCACAATCACTGTACTCAACCTCTTGGATGACATCAATGTAATGAAGGGCACCTTGTTTAAACTAAGTTCCTCCCCCTGGAAACTTGAGGTACTCTCCTGAAACTTTCACCCAATTCTGGTGTCCTTTTACCTCTGTAAGCTGGGTATGGGGGGAATATCAATACTCAAGCTGATACGATTCATATCAGGCCCAATGTTTGAGAATTTTGTTGATTTTTTTATAATTATATTTTAACATCTTCTGGAAGTCAAAATAAATAATGGATAGCATATTTGAACTCCTTGCAACATCAGAAATCCACAGGAACTGAAATGGGCGCAATCAGAGCTCTCTAAGTCCATCAGTGGATTTTGATCAAAACCCACCGATGGACCTAGAGAGCTCCGATTGCGCTCATTTCAGTTCCTGTGGATTTCTGATATTACAAGGAGTTCAAATATGCTATCTATTGTTTATTTTGACATCTATAAGGTGTTAAAATGTATTAAAAAATCAGCAAAAAAACCTCTATGTTAGGCCTACGCATGAGGAGTTTTGTCGATTCATCATTATTATAATTTTATACCTCTGTAGAAGCTGAAATAAATAATGGATCGATTTCTGGGGTTATAAAGAGTTCAAATATGTTATTTATTGATTATTTTGACTTCTCAAAATGTATTAAAATGCTATCAAAATATCAACTAAACTCTAAACGTCGTGAGCCTGATATATTTGTATATCAGGCCTATATTGTGCATGGACGTATGAAAAATAAAAAGAGAAGAAAGAGAAGAGAGGAGAGGAAAAATAAGATTAGTTATATGCATAGGAGAGAGGAATAGAAGAGAGAGTGAGAAACAAGAGAAAAGTAAAAAGTCAGATTTGTCAGAAGGATAAAATGAGAAATGCACTTAAAAAAGTGCGTTATTTAGTAAATATCAAAGTAGCGTGCATTTTTTTGGTAAATTCAGAAAGCTGCATGCGTCCTTTGGTAAATTGCCATTTGGTTTTAAGAAACACTGATCTCAACTCCATGTGTGTCATACAACCATCTAAATTTAGCTCTCCTTTATGCTTTCAGTACTACTTTCATGAACTAATATTTATTTTGCATGACATATCTAAGCAATGTGTTTTTGTTGTATAATTGCTACAATCTTGTGCACATTTTTTTTTGTCATTTTGGGTTTTATGCCAAAAAATTATGTAAAAGTCTAGTCATCTCACAACACGGGTAAAATACAAACAATAAATGGATCATTTATTAATTTTTAACCTAATTCACCACTTTATAGTTAATAACTATATGGCATATGATCTTTAATTTATATTCTTATGTAAGAATTAAATAGTCAACCCCACCTAGTGGGATAAGATTGGGTTGCTATTGTTGTAATGAAGAATTAAACACTCAAGCAGTTCGGGCTGGTGTTTTTTTTTTTTTTCAGGTTTTATATAAAATCACTATCTGGAAAACCCAAATCTTCACCACCCGTAATAGGTGTTGAGGTGATTGTGTTGTGTGTACCTTGCTTCTCCACCATGAGTTCAAAAGGTTACAAAAAGTTTAACCATTGTTGCTACACTTGATCGATATCTAACTTATCATCCTTGTAAGTTGTCCGAGCATAAATTGTTTCTTCCCAGTAAAATAAGTGGTTTCTTTGGCCTAAAATTCCTGGTAGGAACAAGCGACTAGTAAGCTTTTGAGACTTTGACTACAAGTTCATAAAAATGTTAGTTTTTTGTTGTTGCATGGCTGATGAATAACGTTATCAGCTAGTGCATTGAAAGGAACTAAGATTTGTAGCTGTGAGTTGCACAAGTTCAAATGGAACTTTTGTATCTGAAGAACTAGCCAAAGGTGCGATACTAATTTTCTCTCATTTAATGGTAGAAGGTGTGTTTTGTTCGATAATAGTTGCTCATCAGGTTTGAGAAAGCTGATATCATGTGCGTATGGCTTATTCTTACATCATTCTGGAAGAAACGATTCTTCCGGGAGACATTATCAAGTTAAACATAAAATGTTCCTTTGCAGGCAAATGCTTGGTTTACAAGAGCATCAAAATACAGAACCTCAGTTTGGAAGGTTAGCCACAAACTACCAGGTGAGTGTTTAAACTGAGGGGATCTAACTCGTTTATTAACGATGTCTTTATTGGCCTTTGGCTCATGCTGTCATTTTACCTTTTAGGTTATAACGCCAGTGACTCAGATTCTGACGGGAGGATTAACATTAAATCATGACTGGATGGCCTGAATTAGAATGATTGTAAAAGTGAGTTACACTCTTTATCATAATTCTTTCAAACATCAAGTTAAGAGCTTTATCTGCATGAAAATAACAATCAAACTTCTCTATGTTTTGTCATCTCGTGAAAAGTAGATTAGAAGTAATGTGCATGACGACTTGATTATTACAATAGAGCTTTACCTGCTCAGTAGGATTACGGTCTAATTTAGTAATCAATCATTTGAGCTAGATAAACTCCTATGCAGCTAGAGCTACAGCACTCTTTCAGGAGGTTCCTCTGGTTATGTCCATATTATTCATGCTATATGTGTGTGCCCTTTCATTCACTAATGGAGCTTTAAATTTGTTAATTGCCATCAGAAGATGTCTTAATAGTAAATACCCATTAGCAATCGATAGTAGAGCATGTCTTACCTTAGATCATATAGAGCTGCTTAGATAGCCCATCGAACCTTACAAAATCCCGAGTCCGGATAAAGGTGAAGTACTATGGCGACAAGGAAGTATAAGAGCATCCACATCAATTACCCTAAATTAAACTTTTACCTTAAATTTTATATTTTACATTAAAAAAATATCCGCATCAGCTATCCTATCCATTCCCTAAATATACATTTTATGAACAGTAATTCTTTAAATTTAGAGAATGGATTCCATTCCCTAAACATTAAAATACTATTTCTCTCTCCTCCCACTAATAATAAAAAAATTCTCTTTCCTCCATCTCTCTCCTCATCTAATAATAAAAAATATGAAGGAAAGAGAAAAAAATAATTAAAAAATAAATATATGATAAATTATAGGGAAGTTGATGTATTATGTAGTGAAAAATGGATATCTAAATTTAATAAAGTAGTTATTTTACCCTAAATTATAGATTTTGGATGAGGATTCTGATGTGGATGCTCTAAGGAATGTACCGAGAAAGTGGAGGAACGATGCACACTTGGGATCGTTAAACTATGCTAATCTCTTGACCTTTCAGAGGAAGAGCACTGATCTCCACAGAAGTATCCCAAGATAAACAGAGGTCCCAATTACCATTTTGTATCGATCAACTAATTTTGGTGTATTATTAGTAAAACCCTAATCTCTCTACAAATCAAATGTGAATAGCATTTTGTTTTGGTTAATTTTTTTTCTTTTGAACAATGGCATACGTACAAGAAATCTGTTGAACCTGTTCTGATTTCTTGCAACTTTATGCAGAATCAGCACAACTCCAGCAGTATTTACTGATAACCTGTTTGCATCTTTTGTTCATTTTTAAGGTTTGTATGATGTTCATCATTGTTATGAATAAATTGTGTTCCAAGTTTTGGGAGAAGTTTGACAGTGGTGTATAATCATTTCAAATCTTTAAAATTTATATATGAATTTGTTTTCCATGTATTATGCATTGTAAGAAGATGCAATGTGCTAGGCTGATCTCTTAGATCAGGCCCAATTCAGGTTGAGTCGCACCTAGGCCCTTAGCCTTTAGCATTTAGAAAATTACAAAAAAAATAGAAGCATGTTTAAAGTTTATTACATTTAATCATCCCACCATTTAACTCAAGGCATCACAATTTGATTTTTAAGCTTAAGTTTAAGATTTTTTAAATTCTTTAACAATTCAATAAAAGCAAAGCTTTTCTGCTACATACCCAAAAAAACCATCCTTTCAGAGTTTATGCTCTAAATCGCAGACAAAACAGTCAACACATTCACTAAAACCTTATCAGCAAAATGAGAACATTTTCAAAGGAAATGGCACAATCAAAGTGTTTTCCAATGAAGAAAACCAACGCAGACAAACTACCCATAAAAGTAATTTAAGCAATCTCAGTGATCGGATATTCGAACACCACCTCTTTGCCACAAAGTTTCCGGTAGACACTGGAGAAAGTTTCCAGTTTATATTCGGTGTTATTCCTCTCCTTAGGATCCAAGAAAATCTGAAGAAAGAAAAAGGAGATTATTTTATGAAGTAACTGGAATAGGAGATGTAGTTAATGGTAATGAATGGGACATGTTGACACCTTGATGACTTTGGAGCCATCCATCCGATATCTGATGCGCTTTCCTACGATTTCAGCAGGGTACACTACATCTTCCAAGATTGCATCGTGGACGGCAGTAAGGGTGCGGGAGCGGGGGCGCACGACTGCTGAACCTTTCTTTGGTGGCCTCAATATCCTCCGTGTAGCAATAAGAATCACATCCTATCAGACAGAAGGAAAGACAATCAAGAATTGGCGGTAACATATCCAAGAATAAGAGCAAAGCATGCAGTTAAAAAATTCATGAGACGTTCTGTTGTGATATTATCGATATCAAGAAGAAAATTTCAACTGAAAATTTCAGAACCTTACTATATCACTCAGTGTCCTATCAGTCTAGCAAACACCATCATCAGAAAAGGGGAAAAAAAGTAAAGCAAAGCAAAAGGCATTGCTATGAGATGGTCTCAGAAATTATAAATAGCACCAATTGAATTGGTTTGTAGACATCAAACTGACAATAGTCATGGTGCGATATTGCTACAGTTATAGTCAAATTGGCTTCAATTAACAGATTTAAGCTAACCATAAACAATGAATTACGTGAGACCAACTGAAATAAAAGTACCTTCCCACTGAACTTCTTTTCCAGTTCTCTAACTAGTCTCACATGAATCTTTTTGTAGGCTTTCCGAAGTCTGTGTGGAATGTGGATAACAACAGCTTTCCTGTTGCCAGCTATATCGATTTGTCTGCACCGAAACCATGACAGTTATAAACAATAAGCACATCTCCAAATTCACAAATCGATGTCGGAAAGACCAACACCATTGGCTAAACAAACTCACGCTGCTGAATTGATGTAAAGATCCTTCAAGTCACTCTTCAACTCCTGGTTCCCATTCTCCAAATCAAAAAATGCCTGTGATGCACAAGAATGATTCACTATGGATCTCAACATAAATGCGAAAAGAACACAAAATGAACAATCAAGACAACTAGCCTGAGCTACAGTGTCTTCAAATTCGGTAGGTTCAGCACCCTTCTCCTTTAGAATCTTCTTCCTTGCAGTAAACATTTTTCCTAATACTAATTCTTAGCTCTGATCTGTGAGTAACACAATAGAAAATTTAACTCTCAGTATTTAGTCTACTGCTAAATTCTCATTCATATAACAAAGCATATGTAGGATAAAATACCCAAAAACTAAAATAAAAAAATGTATTTTTGACGAACGCAATCAGCAAAGAACAAAATGAAATTGCCATAGACAGATGATGAACCATGCAAGATGCAGATTTCTACGCTTGGTTTAGGACTGTTAGATGCAAAGGAGTAACCTTTAGGACTAAAATAATATTTCAGAAACGAGATCCTACAACCAAACACTAAATTACCGAAAACTATGATGATGAAGAATAGAGCATAAACTAGATTATGAAGAAGAATAACCAGATCGATCCTAGGCGAACATATGATTTGGATTAGTAACAGAAGCCTAGCGGTAGAATACTCAATGCTGGATCAAAAATAAACAAATAAAAATACACAAAAACAAATAAAAAAATCGGAGGCAACGACAATTAAACAATGAAGGTGGTATAGACTTGGATTGAAACATAGAATCAGAATTGCGATCGAGCGAGATTTACCTTGCCAACGAAGACGAGGAGGAGGAGAAAGAGAGCGAGAACGCCGCCGCAAGTGGCAACCGGACTAGGGTTTTGCTTCGGGAGGAGTCACGCGCCTTTTAATAAGACGCATCTTTACGTGTTTCTCTTGATGGAAGAATCTAAACCGTTCGATCTCAAAAATATTTTTTTTTTCAAAAGTAAAAAAAATTAGAAACATATCTAGATGAAAAACAGAAAAATGTTTTCTAAGTATATCTTTTTTCTCATTTGAATATATATTTATTCTTTTATTTTTTTTATCATCATAAAAACTCTTTCATATTAAAATACCAAAAGGACATCAGTTTTTTTTTTTTTGCATAAGCAAAAAATATTATAATAATTTTTTTTAACAATATAACCATTTCATTCTAATTAACTATTTTCAATGAAAATTACTTTAATATTAATTAAAATTATTTCAATTAAAAAAAGTCTTTATGGAACTGTATCAATATCCAAGTCGAAGTGATCCATCTTATCCTATAAAAAAAGTTTCATTATTTTTTTTTTCATACTTGTATTCTTAGATATGATCATATTCTAATGGTGTAGTTATAGGTCAAACATAAATAGACAGTGATGGTTATATTTGAGAAGTATTTTAAAATAATTGTCTTATAATTTATATTTATTTATTGGATAAATAAAATTTCATTAATTAAATATATGTTCTCTATGTGTATAATTTGATCTTTGTTCCCAGGCTATAACGCCGCTGTAAGACATCTAGATTGTTACCCAAATACTTATGGTTTGATCCTTACCTATGATGTATTTACAAGAATTTTTTCTCCAAATAGAGGGCGCAACCAAAGGATGTTGGACTTCTGGGCTGGTTGCCGCGTGCGCTTCGCGATTTACCCTAGTGGCTAGTGGAAAACTTCCATGGGGCTGGACCGGTCACTCCAGAGATAGTCAATGAGACTAACTGGGATAATCATTTTTTTTTTAATGATTTGATCTTAAACTCATTTACTAAATGTCCGTAATACAATTCATAGCATGAGAGAACTTAAGATTGGATCACAACTTATGAGCATTTTTTCTTGTGTAATTATGAATGTATTGAAATAATCCCTAGTCGATGAATTGATGAGTTCGAACATCATCGATTTTGTGAGACTGACACAGGTTATATTCCTCAGTTTAACCAAGTAGTTGTTCATCACTGACTGAAGATATTGAGATGTTGAGAGTTAAACATAAATGCTAGTCATGGTAATTAGTTCATTGAAGTTGTCTGCTATGAGACTTTATATGGTTCTCTACATATATAGATATGTCAATGAAGTTCTCATTGTAGTTTGAGTGCAAGTTTCCTTTGACTTAATGTCATGCCCCAGAGGAGTCCCTACCAGATAAAAATCCGACAGCATCTCCCCTATATGATGATAATCTGAATCATACATACATCCACAAGAATACATTAGCCCACACAGCTGGAATATACACTATATATATATATATATATTAAACAACCCACTCGGCTGTACTAAAAACACACAGTAGAAAAACAAAACGAAAGAAAGCCCATACAAACTAAAACAACAAAGACTGCTAGCCGGCTATGTTTATACAACATAACAAAACAATACCCAATACAACGTAGCAACACTCCAGAACTAAAACCGGAACATACAATGCTAAATCCACGAAGTACATAAACCGGATAAAACATAAATGAAATCGGAAACAATCTTCGGATGTGACGTAGGATCGACAGACAGGGTACTCTAAGCGACACGACATATCTATGTACTAACCTGAAAACAAGAAGAAAAATAAGGGGTAATGAGTAAAACATACTCAGCGGGTATCGAGCAGACATGCATAGTAGAATATAACTACCAGTAATAATCATACAGTACAGTCTCCTGAACAATAAAAGGTAATGCAAAACTAAACAACAGAAGAACTATACTCACCAGGGTTTCTTATCCTGACATAAGGGTGTGAACCTCATCAACAGATGTAGGGTCATCAGACTAAATATATAATATCTCTTGTATGCATGTCAATCATATGCATCCACCAAAATGTAACATCTAAAATGTAGCAATCACAAACAATAAATGTAATCCATGTATATGATGCAAATGACACGGTCAACCCTAACGCCAGTCAGCCACCTCACATGCGATGGTGAGGCCAAGTGGGTAGGGTTATGACAAATGTGCACTCTGCCATCACTACTCCTGAGTGACTGAGTGGACAGGATGCTATCAGAGTACACCTATCTTCCTACCCCAAACATAGTAGGGGAGCCTAAGCTCTCATCTCCTTGTGTCATAGTCAAGAGGAGGGATCTCTGTCCGCTACCAAGCTGCAGTCACACTACCCATGAGCGGACCAACGGAGCCCTGACAGAGCAAACTGCACACACCCTGCCTAATATACCACTAACCCATGAGTGGTTGTGTGTGCAGATTATGTAACTGGTGATATGCTCAACAACAATGGAGCCGACAATCGCTCAGCATGTAATCATGCAAAATGGTGCATGACACTAAAGCATGTAACTCCTGAAAATACTAGTCTCCTCATAATATGTACAAAAAGGAAATTGAGCCCATAACAATGATCTAGGTACACATGCCAGATAGTAAACCTAGGTACATATGCCAAGTAATAAACCTAGGTACACATGCCAAGTAATAAACCTAGGTTCACATGCTAAGTAATAAACCTAGGTTCACATGCCAAGTAATAACACTAGGTACATATGCCAAGTATATCTAGTAACTAGACTTGTATTCGGTAATGCATTGTATGTCACTACGTAAGTATACAATGCAAGAATCAAGAGGACATAAGCAATAATGTAGAACATACAATAATAAGGGCATACTAGGATATCAAGTAGTGACATACCAAGACATATATGAATATAATCATTACTACTAGATATAACCTATTACGCATATCAAAATGACAATATCAAAAGAGATAAATCAAAGGTACCCACCTTTATACGTAGATCGTGTCAAACTAATCCCATGTCGAGACGCTCGCCTCGAATCAAAGTCCTGCCATCACATAATATATTTAGCTAATACATATGTAACAAATAGCTAAATAAAATCCCCAACCTAATTAGGGGAAACCCTAATCGAAATAATTAACCTAATTCATTAATCCAATTAGGTTTAACTCAATCCACAATTCCTTCACTTCAATCCTACTCATGAGTTAATCAATTTAATCATGGTCATCTTCTAAGATCAATACACACTTAATTCATCCACAACAATTCAATGATCCTAACATCAACCATGCATCCATTAAAATCAATCAACTAGCAAATAACCATCATGAATCAAACCAAACTCACCCAAGCTGTATATTTCGTCGTTAATTTGTTGATGGAGCACCCGTTGTCGGAAACTGTGATCGGAGCTAGATAAAACTGATGATCTCTAAATCAAGCATCCTAGATAAAAAATCAACACATCCACATCTAAGCATTAACCCTAAATCCAAATCCACAAACGTTAAACAAGAGCCCTACCTTCCATTGATCTCTAGGTTCTGTTCGTATCACTAACACCTGCAAGTATTCCAGCCAGAACAAGGATTTTGTCGGAGCTACATTGATTAGTCAACAACCAATCATCATATCACAAACAGAAGATGAGATTGAATCATAACTTACCCTTGTTCTAGATCAGTGAAGAGGAAAAGATCGTGGACCCCTCTGATGCAAGATTCGCAACTCTTCCTGACTCCACGAGAAAAGGGAAAAGGTTGGCCTAATCCCTTTATTGATGCTCCTTCTCCCGATGACGACGACACTGATCAACAACATCGACAAATGAGGACGTTGCAGTGACGTGAGAGGAAGAAATACTCAGCACCCGAAAACTAGGGCACGACGATGGAAAATCTATGCAGGCATAGCAACGACGTCAGGATCGAGAGGGCGGTGGATCGATGAATAGAGCTAGGGCACAGAATATGTGAGATCGGGAGAAGGCTCAGGTTCTCCCTCTTTTGGTCGAGGATCTGCCTGCGCAAGAGGTAGTGATCCGGGGAGAAGGATGGCTGAAAGGGCGCAGGCGATCAATAGAGAAGAAGGAAGGCTCGATGGTTGCACAACGTTGATGAAATCAAGCTGTCCATGGTGAAGACACAAGAAAACAGGGAGAAATCGGGGAAGGAGGACGATCGGGAGGTGCAACGGATGGAAGGAAATTAGGGCATGGGCGACGGTAAGGAGAAGAATCGGGGAAGAGGGCGGAGGTGGCTCTGCGTCGCGAGAGAGGAGGAGGCGGCGGAAAGGGATCGGGAGGAAGAATAAAGAGGAGAAGGAAAATAAAAAGAAATTAACTTAGGTTTTGATATATACCATAGGTTAATTAAATTTATCAACTCCCACTTTAATTGGGATACCCAAATAGGCTTTTCCCAAGCCTATAAATGCATCCCCGCAAAATACATTATATGAGCTCCGATAAATTCTCAAAAAATTTCTAAAAATTCCTAAAAATTCTAATAATATTATTTCTCAAATAACTTTATTATTTAATTATTATTTAGGTATCATATTTTACACTTAAGGTATTCAAGTCACCTTGGTTATGGAGATTTATACTTTGACATCTTAAGCAAATATCTCCGTAGAGGTGTGGACCTAGGATGCTTGGGTATAAGTTGAAGTATCCAAAGGTGTTTGGATAGCCCATAGAGGATTCATTGCTCCTTGTGAGGAGATGTATACCCTATGCTTGTAAGGATTATTACTTAAAGTCTTTGGCCAAAACATCACATGTTAAAAGTACTGTACTCTTGGACACACGTATGAGTAATTTGAATCCGTAAGATAAGGAAGTATTACTTGGGTTAGGTGTGACATAGTTAGCCTAGTGGGGACTGACACACATACCATGTCCTGAACTAAGTGGGTATAAAATGAGTGAAAGGAACGAGACACGACTCACATACCATGTCCTGAATAAAGCATCACATGTTAAAAGTGTTGGAACCCCAAGGTGTTTCGATGTGATCAAACAAGTTAAGTTAGGTCCTACGTTGTCTAACCCCTGTGTCTAAGTGTGCAGGAGTTTAGGAACACAGGAAGTCGAGCGGAAGATGCGACTAACGAGAAGGACGGCACGGGGAGAGAGCCGACGGGCTCGGTGCGTCCGAGGGACAAGGTGTCCGTGGAAGAGTACATTGGTGGACGAGAAGAACATGCGCGGCGTTCGAGGGACGAGAAACCGGGAAGGAAGGCTGCTCGAGGAGAAGGCCGGAACTTGGGTTCAGGTGAGCCCTATTCCGGATGGCCGAGATCACCCAAGCTAGCGGAGCCGGAGCGAACAAGATCCGGACCGAGACGAGCTGAACCGGAGACGAAAAAGTCAATCTCTGTTGACTTTAGGGCTCAGGGCGCCCGGAACCATTCCGGGCGCTCGGACCTAGATTTTGACTAGGATCGCGTCAAACGTGATCTGATCGTTGGGGGATAAAATTTTATCCCCCCAGGGCGCCCGGAACCCATTCGGGACACCCCGACCAGTGCTATAAATATAGCACTGATCTGCACAGTCAAATCAACGAACTCCAGTAATTCATTTCTAACGCTTGTATGCTTTACCAAGTAAATCTTGTGCCTCGTCTTTTTAAT
The DNA here is from genome assembly GCF_018446385.1 of Zingiber officinale. Taxonomy (NCBI): domain Eukaryota; kingdom Viridiplantae; phylum Streptophyta; class Magnoliopsida; order Zingiberales; family Zingiberaceae; genus Zingiber; species Zingiber officinale. The sequence goes on along the minus strand of NC_056000.1, from coordinate 84,274,973 downwards.
GTTTTATTTATCTGCTTCGTTTATTTTACAAGTGTTAGCTTAAAGAGTTCGAGGAAGGGTTGTTCGTTTGTTTTGATTTTACAGGATATCCAACAACCCCCCTTCCAGCCGGCCGCAACGATCCTACAAGTGGTATCAGAGCTAGGCGCTTCAGGAGGACTAACCGCCGATCGAAGCAACGAGATGGCCGGACCAAGCATCGTTCCACCAAAATTTGAGGGGGACTTCACAGACTGGAAGCGACGTATGAAGGTATTCCTAAGAACTGATTTCGAAATTCGGTTTATTATGAAGTATGATTTTGTAGCTTCGATGAATCAAGATGAAGAAGAAAAAGAAGAAAACCATTGGACAAAGAAGGAGCAGAATGAGTCTGTAGCGAATAACCGTGCGGAATATCACCTGTTGAGCGTGTTGCCGCCTCAAGAGGTCAACCGCATCGGAAGCTATTCATCTGCTAAAGAACTCTGGGAGAAGTTTCTAGAACTCCACGAAGGCACGTCCGAAGCGAAGCTCGCTAGAAGAGACATCCTCCGGAACAAGCTGATGAACATACGTCTGGGAAAAGGTGAGAAGGTAGCCAATTTACACGCGAAGGTAAAATAACTAATTACTGGTCTCGAGAACCTCGGAGAAACGGTTACAAATCGGGACATAATACGCTACGCACTCAACGCATTTCCCAGAACTTCAGAATGGACATCAATCGTCGACGCCTACTATATTTCGAAAGACCAAGAGGTAAGTAGTTTAGAAGAACTATTCTCCACTCTTGAATTGCATGAAACCAGGTGTGCAGGAACAAAGGAATCAAGCCAGATGATTGCACTAAATGCAACCAAAAGGGATGAACCCGAGTCAGACTCAGAGGATGATCAGGAAGCATACATGGTAAGAAACTTTAAAAAGTTTTTTAGATCTAATAAATTTAAAGAAATGCAGAGTAAAAAGAATCCAAGAAATAGAAGAAGGATGCGTTGCTACCAGTGTCAAAAGGAAGGACACCTAAAAGAAGATTGCCCAGAACTAAAGAAGGACAAAGGAAAGATTCCCAAGAAGCACAAGAACCTAAAAGCTACTTGGGATGACACTTCTTCATCTGAGTCCGAGATTCAAGAATATGCCGGGATAGCACTGATGACAATCTACGAAGGATAAAGTACATCAGAACCCAGCATCGATGAAGGGGGAGTAACCTCAGATGAAAGTAGCAAAGCAGGGGGAGATTCAGGCTTCAAGTCTGATATGGTAAGTGAAGTATGTCTCTTACCCCCTGATCAACTTTACTTTGGTATTAAGGCAATGGAAAAATTCATGTATAAATTAGAAAATAAAAATACCAAATTAGAAAATGAAATTTTAGAAGTAAAAAGAATTTTGGCAAAATCATGTCTTATAGAGGATTTTGAAAAATTAAAAATTGAAAATGAAAAACTAAAAGAAGAAATAGAAAGATTGAAAAAATCTAATGGTTCAAATATTTATACTTTTAGAAATTATAGAGGTTTAAATTGATATTATATATTTCATCAAAGTCAAATTAGAAATATATCAAAAGTCTATGTACCTAGAAAATACTTGGTTAATCTTGTAGGTATGAACCTCTATTGGGTTCCGAAAACATGTTTAACTTAAATTTTAAATTAAACTTAGCATCTTTCAGTAAGAAAGTTAAAAAGATAGTTTCTTTATGAGACTTTGTCTAAGAAAGTGGTTGTTGCTCCAATAACCAAGAAGGCCTAGTGCCTCGCCACGACCTGGAAGCCAAAATACTGAAATCAAATGTTTAATTAACTTTCTGGAAAAAGTATTAAAGTAAGAATTGAATAATGCTTAAAAGTTGTTAAACATTTGTTTTTTTTTGAAATTTTGTTTAAACTTAGAAAATGTTTGTTAAAAATATTGCCTTAGAATTTTTTTTTACTTATGGAATTTTATTTTAAGGAAATGTTGAAATAAGTTTCAAACTTAAATTTTAAGAAATTTTTGTTAACACTTATGACTGTTTTTTTCTGAAAAATGTTTTACTTAAATTTTTCTCGAAAGAAAAATTCTGAAGAGTGTCTTTACTTAGACATTTTGCTTAAACTTTTTTACACTTAAGATTTTTTAAGAATTTACCTTAGACTTGTTTATAACCCCAATTGTTATGTGATCAAAGGGGAAGAAGTATGTTAAGTCTAGGGGGAGGTAATATAATTTTTCAATTGAAAAATATTTGGACTTATTTGAATATTAACTGTTTTTATTGCATATGTTTTACCCTAACTTAACTTGGGTTGCTCACATTAAAAAGGGGGAGATTGTTGGAACCCCAAGGTGTTTTGATGTGATCAAACAAGTTAAGTTAGGTCTTATGTTGTCTAACCCTTGTGTCTAAGTGTGCAGGAGCTTAGGAATACAGAAAGTCGAGCGGAAGACGCGGCTAACGAGAAGGACGACACGGGGAGAGAGCCGACGAGCTCAGTGCGTCCGAGGGACAAGGTGTCCGCGGAAGAGTACACCGGTGGAAGAGAAGAATGTGTGCGGCGTTCGAGGGATGAGAAACTGGGAAGGAAGGCTGCTCGAGGAGAAGGCCGGAACTTGGGTTCGGGTGAGCCCTATTCCGGATGGCCGAGATCACCCAAGCTAGCGGAGTCGGAGCGAACAAGACCCAGACCGAGACGAGCTGAACCGGAGACGAAAAAGTCAGCCTCTGTTAACTTTAGGGCTCAGGGCGCCCGGAACCCTTCCGGGCGCCCGGACCTAGATTTTGACCAGGATCGCGTCAAACGTGATCTGGTCGTTGAGGGATAAAATTTTATCCCCCCAGGGCGCTCGGAACCCATTTGGGGCGCCCCGACCAGTGCTATAAATATAGCACTGAGCTGCACAGTCAAATCAACGAACTCCAGTAATTCATTTCTAACGCTTGTATGCTTTAGGGTTGTATTTAAGCTTCTATTTTCTGCACTTCAACATTGTAAGATGCTTCTCTGCCTGAAGGAGTATTCTAGTGCGCTTCATCCTTTCCTTGGATTAACAACCACATCGGTTGTAACCAAGTAAATCTTGTGCCTCGTCTTTTTAATGTTTTATTTATCTGCTTCATTTATTTTACAAGTGATAGCTTAAAGAGTTCGAGGAAGGGTTGTTCGTTTGTTTTGATTTTACAGGATATCCAACAACCCCCCTTCCAGCTGGCCGCAACGGTCCTACAAAAAGTATTGTACTCTTGGATACATGTACGAGTAATTTGAATCCGTAAGATAAGGAAGTGTTACTTGGGCTAGATGTGATATATTCAGCCTAGTGGGGACTGACACACATACCATGTCCTGAACTAAGTGAGTATAAAATGAATAAAAGGAACGAGACACGACTCACTATAACTACTGAAGGGTTCATAAGTGGTTCTGGAATCAACTATGATTTTTTGATCAATTAGGGATTATGACGTACTATAAGGTGCCACTCATGATCCTTCCATAATTAATAGTTAATTATGGATGACCAACATAACTAGAAACCTATAAGGTCACATGCACTACGATTTTATCATAGAGACTTAAAATGAGTTTGAGAATTAGATTCTCAAATTGATACCTTTATTGTTCTCTTTCCTATGAGGACAGTCTGCCTTCCAATGTCTAGACTGCTTGCAAATGAAGCACTTGCCCTTCGGCTTCTTCACTCCTACTTTTAGTCCAGTACCTAGAGATCGATTCACTTTCTTTGCCAAGCCAACTTGTTTCTTCTTCTTCTTCTTCTTGCCTTTCGACTTAGAAGTAGAAACATTTTCAGCAAAGTGGATTTGAGAACTATGACGAAATAACCCTTCTGCTGCCTGAAGTTCTGTCAGTAGTTCTGCCAATGAATAAATCCTTTTATTCATATTGTAGTTCAGGCGGAACTGCTCAAAAATTTTGGGTAGCGTTTGGTGAATAATATCGACCTGGGTTTCCCCATCGATTTCAGCTCCAAGGATTTGTATCTCATTCAAGTAAGTCATCATTTTGAGGATATATCCCTTATGGGTGTCCCCTCTGATATGGTGGCTGTCATTAAGTTTCTCATAGTCTCTTGCCTAGCAGCCCGATTCTTGTGTCCGAAGAGTTCCTTGAGATTGTGCATCATGTTATAGGCAGTAGACATGGACTGATGCTGATGTTGCAGCACATTTGATATAGAAGCCAAAATGTAACACCGCGCCATCTCATCTGCCTTGACTCATTTCTTATGATACTCAATCTCCTCTTCACTAGAATCACTATTAGGCTCATTAGGGCAGACCTCTGACAGTACAAACTTATAGCCTTTAGCAGTCAGAACAATGTCCAGATTTCTTTTTCAATTTATGTAATTTAGACCAGTAAGTTTGTTCTCTTTCAGAATAATAACAAGTGGGTTGAAAGTCATCCTAAGAATCACAAAATAAGTTTTGGTCAAAACTTAAGAATTTAGAATAATATTGATTCCTCAAACAATATCATTTAAATTCACCAACACCTCAAAACATTGTGAATTTTATATGCCACGATAGTGTGGACGTATACAAATTCAAACATTTGTAAGAGAAGGTTTTACCCATTAATTTTATTCTTGTCAACCTAACTTTATGATAAATAAAATTAATTGTTGGTATTCTTTTGGTCACACAAATAATAGTAGTGACTCCGATGGGGAGGATACTATTAAATGCGCTTAAGTATATACCATTGCTTGATACTTAGTCTATTAAATAGGATTGTGCCCCTTCAGATGGAGAAGATCACACACTCCTAAATAATTTCCTATAATCATCCATAAAGGAAGTTTGGTCTAGTGATCCGCAAACAAACTCATCTGATGTAGAGGATACACTCAGAGCCAACGCACAAGTTTGTTTGCATCACTTACAAACCAGTAATGGAGACCGTGGAATTTATTTATAAATCCCTCTCCCACTTAGTTATTTAAGATGAAGATTTAACATGCACACACACACATCACAGCAAATAAAATCAATAAATATGGAAAAATAATTTTCTAACTATTATGGCCTTTTCCATCACTGTCCTCCGTGTGTTGCCAGCCCTAGCAGTCGTCAAAACTAGCCGCCAGCCCTAGGGCTCATGTCGTCGCGTCCATCGAGCTTCCTTTTCTACTGCGCCTCTGGTCCTCAAATAGCACCACGCATTGCAAGGATATAATCCGAGACAAACATAAAATTTTACATATATCGATCCTTTATTCCACAAAGGAATGTACATAAAATCTAGATTGAACAAAATGTAAAATCCTAAAACTAATACAACTCCAACTGTATTTAATAAATACAATTATGCACACATATAAAATGCCCTCGACATGTCCGAGGGTCCAATCACACACAATCACAATAGGCCATAATAGTTGGAGCCTGCAACCACAGAGTTAATCTATTTGCACATCCTACTATTATCCTGCCTAAAATATGTATGACATGTGTAACAACCCAAATTTCCTCATTACAAGTCTTAATAGTGCTTAAAAATATTTAGAAATACTTTAGAAATATTCTAGAGATTTTTAAGAATTTTTAGAGTATTTTTATGCAATTTTTGGAGTTCGTTTGGTATTTTTACCAAAAGAAAGAAGTTTCAAAAAAATAAAGAGGTTCGAACCCGCGACCTCCGACCTGATCCGAGACTTAAGCGAAGCGTGATGACCAAGAACCCAGCAGGGCCGTGCTGATTAAAGAAGGAGCGTAAATAATTTAAGTAGTAGATGATAACAGAATACTCGAGTTATAAAGGGAGAACTTAGGGATTATTTTCCAAAACCTAAACTTCTCCTCTCCTCTTCTCTCTCGCGTGCGACGGTTGTTTGGGAGAAAAACGAAGAGGGAGTTAGGGCATCATCTCCGACGGTCGGCAAAGGACAAATTCCGTTAGCTCTTCACGGAATAGAGATCCTCTCGTCGAGGAGAATCCGTAGGCACGAAGAAGAGCCTGGAATTTGCAAATCTCCGAAACCCTAGAAGCTTCTTCTCTCGGGTTTGAATCCAAGAATCGATGTAAGTGCTACTCACCTGCGGTAAGGGTAGTTTTGAGCTTTGATTTAGTGTTTTCTTTTGGGTTCTTGGAATATGTTGTAAAGATTTGTTGATTATGAAGCTTGCTGCCGTGAGTTTTATAAAGAAGATGAAAAGGGGTTTCAATGGATTTAGCATGTAGTTTAGACTCCTCAGTTCTTATAATTAGCATATCATATTTGGATTTTGTTATTGTGGTTACCTCAAATGACACAGTCAGCTCATATGGAGCCTTGCAAGTTCGGTTATGCTTCGGTTTTCCTTGCCGTGGTACAGGGCATGCAGAATAATGGTGTTTTGGTTTGTTTTTCCCTTGCTGTGACATTGGGCATGCAGAATAGTTGCATTTTGGTCCCTTTTAGTTTTCTTGCCATGGCATTGAATAGGAGGATTAGTTGTGGTTTTTGGTTGTTTTCTTCCTTGCTGCCATGTGTGGGAACTACTATCTAAATGAGTATGCAGTAAGGTTGTTTTGTGCCTATTAGGCCATTTTGGAGATTAGAACAGTCCCATTCCTCTTGTGTTTTCACGGGTAAGAACATCCCCTGTTGTCATTAATCCTTAAACCAGCAGAATTTTGTTAGCATAGCATACAGAAATTTTGTTTGCATAGTATGCAGAATTTTGTTAGCATAGTATGCAGAATTTTGATTAGCATAGTATGTAGAATTTTGTTAGCATAGTATGCAGAATTTTGATTAGCATAGTATACCGATTTTTGTTAAGTTTGTATGCAGATTTTTGTTAAGCTCGTATGCAGATTTTTGTTAAGTTTGTATGTAGATTTCTGTTAAGCTTGTATGCAGATTTTTGTTAAGCTTGTATGTAGTTTTGTACGAGGCATTATTTTATTAGAAGTATTAACAGGAACAAGTATTTTACTTGAAGAGGCTAGTACCCGACTTCCGAGGTTGTCGTTAAACAAATCCAGGTGACCGTTTCTGAGGTCTCGGCCCTGGTAAGACCAAGGTCTTTACCCTCGTAGAACTGGTGGCTCACTACCCCCGTTTCTATTAGGGAGCGCGCAATGGTACTAAGCCTGGGCCCAAGAGATTATTATTTTGAAGTATAAAAATATAAGTTTTGAACAAGTGAAATAAGTTTCACACAAGTTTAAGGATCAACAAGTTTAGTTTTCTTTTATGCTAGCATGTTGTTTAAATTTTCATAATGTTGTTAGATGAGCATGAGCATCTTTACATGTTTAGCATTTCAGTATGTTTATTTCCTTTGCTATTAGATGAGCATGTGTAGTATTTCTCTTAAAGTATTCAGTTTTTAGATTTCTTCCTATTCACATGCATATTCGAGTTTTGTGAGTTAGATAGCGCTTACTAAGCATTTTTGCTTATAGTTGCATTTCCTCTTACTGCAGATAAAGGAAAGGAAAAACTATAGTGAAGGAAGGCGACAAGGAGGTGTAGATGGATGTGTGATGTTTGGACTATGGAAGCCTCAGGACTTAGTTTAAAATTTATTAAGATTTTGTATTCAGAATGTTGAAACTATTCTTTCATGTTGTTAGATTTACTCATTGGATATTTTATGTTTAGAACTCTTTCTTTAAATTGCTGAGCACATTAGTTCCAATAATTGAGTTATTTATGTTTTCCGCTGTTACATATCGTTTGCTTTCATTTTTGGGAGTTTTAAGTATTGATATTTGCATGCGAGCAATATTAGTCAAGTATAGTTAGTAGTCCAGTAGCGCTCCACCCTCACAACTAGTAGGGAGGAGGGTGGGGTCGTTACAACTGTTGGTTGCTACTCGGAAAACCTAATGGTTCCACTGTACAAAAATTTTGTACAAAGGTCTGAACCTTTTCCTAGCTACCATGTGTTCTTTTAAATTAAACTTGGATCGCCTGCGGAACTTAACACGTTTGATCCAAAGTTTAATCTATTTGTTCTTTTAGGTTTAGACTTGGATCTCCTGCGGAACTTAACACTTTCGATCCAAATCACCTAGGTTATTAATTCTATTAAATATTAATTTCCAAAATTGACTTCCAGTTCTGACGTGGCGAGGCACATGACCTTCTTGGATATGGGAGTAACCACCACCGACTAGACAAAGCCTTTTTAGGAAAGCTAATATTTAATTTCCTTAAATAACTTTAGGTCAACCGAAAAGAACAATCAAATCACAAGGAAAAAGAAAAAAAAAACATAACATCAAAAATAAATTCGAAATACTAGAATCGCATGCCTCTTGTATTTGGTATTATTTCCAAAAATAACTAGTATGATGCGGAAAGGAAAAATACTAGTTATACATTTTAGAAAGACCTCTTGATCTTCTACCGTATTCCTCTTCTAACCTCGGACGTTGTGTGGGCAACGATCTTCCAAGATGAGGACCACCTAGCACCTTCTTCTTCCTCCTTCAAGTTTCGGCCAAGCACCAAAATCCAAGGATGAAGAACTTTTTCCACCAACTAAGCTCCAAGGGATGCAAGCTTTCTCTCCTTCTTTTTCTTCTTCTTCTCCAAGTAGTATCCGGGCACCACAAGAGCTCCAAGCAAAGAAGGGTTTCAGCCACCACAAAGAGGAAGAGAGGGAGAGAGGATGACTGGCCACAACACCAAGGAAAAAGAGGGAGAGAATAATAGAGGTTGTGTCTTATGAAGGCACCCCAACCCCCTCTTTTATATTCCGTAGCTTTGGTAAATAAGGAAATTTAATTACAATAAAATTTCCTTAATTTTCCTTGACATCAATTAATTAAGAAAAATTAAATAAAATTTCCTAATCAATTATGTAATGGCCGGCCACATCAACAAGAGCAAACAAGACAATTTTAATCAACGATTAAAATTCCTTATTTGTCTTCGGAAATTTTAAAAAATAAAATTTCCCTTTAAAATCCCTTCATGGTTGATAAAAAGAAATTCTTATAATTTTAATTTTTCAACATGTGAATAATTTACAAAGAGAAAAAATAAAATATCTTTCCAATCTACAAATAAGGAAAGAGATTTAATCTCTTTCTTTAATCTTTTGTAGATCCTTTTAAAAGAGATATTTTAATTTTAAATCTCTCCAATAAATTATATCTTTCACATAAGAAAATTTTAAAATTAAAATTCTTTTAAATTTAATGAGGGCCGACCACCTAAGCTTGGGTTCAAGCTAGGGCCGACCACCCATGAACCAAGGCTTGGCCGACCCTAGCTTGAACCACAAGCTAGCTTGGCCAGCCCCTACATCATGGGTACGAAGGTGGGTATAGGTGGGTATAGTACTCTATAAATAAAAGGCTACGATAGGGACCGAGAGGAGGAATTGGTTTTGGTCTCCCGATAAAATTAAGCATCCCGTGTTCGCCCCGAACACACAACTTAATTTTATCAATAATAATTCATTCCACTAGAGAACTATTATTGAACTACCGCACCAATCCCAAATTACATTTTTGGGCTCCTTCTTATTATGAGTGTGTTAGTCTCCCTGTGTTTAAGATGTCGAATGTCCACTAATTAAGTGAGTTACTGACAACTCATTTAATTAATATCTTAATCCAAGAATAGTACCACTCAACCATATCATCATGTCAGACTGAGTTCACCTGCAGGGTTTAACATGACAATCCTTATGAGCTCATCTTGGGGACATTATCAACCTAGATTTCTAGGACACAGTTTCCTTCTATAATCAACAACACACACTATAAGTGATATCATTTCCCAACTTATCGGGCTTATTGATTTATCGAACTAAATCTCACCCATTGATAAATTAAAGAAATAAATATCAAATATATGTGCTTGTTATTATATTAGGATTAGGAGCACACACTTCCATAATAATTGAGATCTTTGTTCCTCTATAAAGTCAGTATAAAAGAAACGACCTCTAATGGTCCTGCTCAATACACTCTAAGTGTACTAGTGTAATTATATAGTCAAGATAAACTAATTCCTAATTACACTACGACCTTCCAATGGTTTGTTCTTTTCCATTTTGGTCGTGAGCTACTATTTATAATTTATAAGGTACTGATAACATCATCTTCTGTATGTGACACCACATATATTATCTACAATATAAATTAATTGAACAACTACAACTAATTGTAGACAATTTGACCAAATGTGATTCTTTATAAATGTTTACAAAAGCTTAGACTTTCAATATACACTCTAACAATCTCCCACTTATACTAATGACTAAGCTGCCATATCTTCTACCATACATCTGATTCCCATTCCCTCCACATGTCGATCGAAAGCTTTTGCTGGAAGGGCCTTAGTGAAAGGATCTGCCAGGTTATCCACTGATGCAATCTTGGCAATGACAACTTCTCCTCGCTTCACGATATCTCGTATCAGGTGGTACTTGCGCTTTATATGTTTACTTGCCTTATGGGCTTGTGGTTCCTTCGAGTTTGCAACTGCACCGCTATTATCACAATAAATTGTGATGATTTTGGGCAAACCAGGAATCACATTTAAGTCCATTAAAAAGTTCCTGAGCCATACTGCTTCTTTAGCTGCCTCAGAGGCTGCTACATACTCAGCTTCCATGGTTGAGTCCGAAACACATTTCTGCTTAACACTCCTCCATGCAATGGCTCCACCTCCCAAAGTAAACACATAGCCTGATGTAGACTTACTGTTGTTCCTATCTGATTGGAAATCTGAATCCGTGTAACCCACAGGGAGCAAATCGTCTGCTTGGTAAACTAGCATATAATCTCTAGTCCTTCTTAGGTACTTTAATATATGCTTTACTGCAGTCCAATGTCATTGTCCAGGGTCACTCTGATATCTGCTAACCATGCCCACGGTAAAACAGATATCAGGTCTCGTACATAGCATTGCATACATTAGGCTTCCTACAGCCGAAGCATAAGGAACTGCTTTCATGTCCTCTATTTCCTTTGATGTCTTCGGAGACATCTCTTTAGATAGAGCTACTCCATGCCTAAAAGGTAAGAAACCTTTCTTGGAATCCTGCATGCTAAAACGAGCAATGATTGTATCTATATATGAAGCTTGGGACAGACACAACATTCTTTTCTTGCGATCCCTTATAACTTTGCTCCCAAGAATGTGTGCACAATCTCCTAAGTCCTTCATATCAAATTGTTTGGACAACCATACCCTTACATCTGATAATACCTTGACATTGTTGCAAATTAACAAAATATCATCTATGTATAGTACAAGAAATACCACCACGTTTCCGTTACAATTCTTGTATACACAAGACTCATCCGGACACTGAATAAATCCATATGACTGGATTACTTCATTAAACCGGATGTTCCAAGATCTTGAAGCTTGCTTCAGTCCATAAATGGACCGATTGAGCTTGCACACTAGATGCTCTTTACCTTTTTCAATGAACCCTTCTGGTTGCTTCATATGGATGTTCTCTTCAAGACTTCTATTAAGGAAAGCTGTCTTGACATCCATTTGCCAAATCTCATAATCCATATGAGCAGTAATGGATAAGAGTATCCGGATTGACTTAAGCATGGCTACCGGTGAAAAGGTCTCCTCATAATCGATTCCCTCTTTCTGAGTGTACCCTTTCGCAACAAGCCTAGCTTTGAAGGTTTCTACCTTCCCGTCTGTCCCTCTTTTCCTTTTGTAGATCCACTTGCATCCAACGGCTTTTACACCATCAAGTGGTTCTACAAGCTCCCAGACCTTATTAGAGTATATAGACTCTATTTCAGAATTCATTGCCTTTTGCCAAGATGCTGCATCTATATCTTGGAGTGCTTCGTCATATGTTCGGGGATCAGGTTCATGTTTACCCGGGATCAAGTCCGAAGACTCTCCCAAAAACATAAATCTATTAGGCTGCCTAACAACCCTCCCACTACGACGAGGCACAGTCTGTGGTTGTGTATCATGTGTGACACGTGTTGCAGTCTCTTGTGGTACTTCATCTTGTACTGCTGGTACTGAAGTAGACGTGTCCTCTCTAAGTTCTTCTAAAACAACTTTGCTACTGGGCTTGTGATCCATTATATAGTCTTCTTCTAAAAACTGGGCATTGGTGCTAACAATGACCTTCTGGTCTTTAGGACTATAAAATAAATCACCTTTCGTTCCTCTGTGATACCCTACAAACACACGAACTTCTGTACAAGATTCTAACTTATCAGCATCTGGTTTCAGCACATGTGCTGGACTACCCCAAATCCGAATATGTCTTAGACTGGGCTTTCGCCCATTCCACAATTCTGTGGGAGTAGTAGAAACTGATTTAGAAGGTACTAAGTTCAGAATGTACACTGCTGTTTCCAGAGCGTATCCCCAAAATGAATTTGGTAATTCTGAATAACTCATCATCGATCTAACCATTTCCATAAGAGTCCTATTCCTTCGTTCCGCCACACCATTCTGTTGGGGTGTACCAGGTGCGGACAGTTGGGATTGAATCCCGGCCTCTGATAAGTAATTCCTAAACTCTCCTAAGAGGTATTCGCCACCACGATTAAACCATAGTGTCTTTATACTTTTACCTAGTCGTTTCTCCATATCAGCCTTGTACTCTTTGAACTTATCAAAGCACTCGGACTTGCGGCGCATTAGGTAAATGTATCCGTATCTTGAATAATCGTCTATAAAAGAGACAAAATGTTCAAAACCACCTCTTGCCTGGACAGACATAGGACCACACAAATCAGAATGAACCAATTCTAACACTTCTTTGGCTCTATACCCCTTGGCCTTAAAAGGCCTCTTGGTCATTTTACCTTCCAAGTAAGATTCACAAGTCAGAAAATTTTCCAACTCTAATGAACCCAAAAGTCCATCGGCTATAAGCCTCTGAATCCTACTTAAGTTAATATGACCAAGCCTTAGATGCCAAAGATATGCTTGGTTCATTTCCGAAGGTTCTTTTCTCTTATTTGAGTTAGAAGATGAGTTATAAATTTTCATGTTTTGCTTTGTGGGAGAAATTAGATTTAAAGTATACAAATTGCCAACTAATGCACCAGAACAGATAATCACTTTATTTCTCTTAATAACTACATCGTTACTAAAGGAAACTGAATATCCATCCAAAAATAGTTTAGAAACTGAAATTAAATTATTTCTAAAACTGGGTACATAAAGACAATTTCTTAAAACCAAATTTCTATTTCTATTAAAAGATAAGTAGACATCTCCCACTGCAACAGCCGCCACCTTAGTAGCATTGCCCATATAGACTGTAATCTCTCCTTCAGTTAGTCGTCGGGTTTCCTGGAACCCCTGCAAGGAATTGCAGACATGATCAGTGACTCCTATATGTACACACCAAGTGCTGGTAGATAACACCGCTAAACATGTTTCAACAACTAGAGCATGAGATATACCTTTGTTGTTCTGATTTCTACGAGGACAGTCCGCCTTCCAATGCCCTGACTGCTTGCAGATGAAGCACTTTCCCTTCGGCTTCTTCATTCCAGCTTTAGGTCCTGTACTCTGAGATTTATTCACTTTCTTTGCTGAACCAACTTGTTTCTTCTTCTTCTTCTTTCCTTTCGGTTTAGAAGTAGAACCATTTTCAGCATAGTGAATATGATAATTGTGACGAAACAATCCTTCTGCTGCCTGAAGTTCTGTCAGTAGTTCCGCCAATGAATATACCCTTTTGTTCATATTGTAATTCAGGCAGAATTGCTCAAAACTTCTAGGTAGTGTTTGGAGGATCATATCGATCTGGGTTTCCCCATCAATTTCTCCTCCAAGGATCTGTATTTCGTTCAGATAAGCCATCATCTTTAGGATATGATCCCTCACAGGAGTACCCTCTTGCATGGTGGCTGTCATTATCTTTCTCATGGCTTCTTGTCTAGAAGCCCGATCCTGATGACCAAAGAGTTCCTTGAGATTGTTCATAATATCATAAGCTGTTGGTAAATCTTGATGCTGATGTTGTAATACATTTGACATTGAAGCCAAAATGTAACACCGCGCCATCTCATCTGCCTTTACCCATTTCTTATGATATTCAATCTCCTCTTGGGTAGATTCACCAGTGGGTGCATCAGGACAAGGCTCAATCAGTACAAACTTATAGCTTTCAGCAATAAGAACAATGTCCAGGTTCCTTTTCCAATCTATGTAGTTAGGACCAGTAAGTCTATTCTGTTGTAGTATGATGGACAGTGGGTTGAAAGTCATCCTAAGAATCACAAATAACTTTTGGTCAGAACTCTAAATTTAGAATAATTGATTCCTCAAACAATACTATTTTAAATTAACCAACACCTCAAAACACCGTGAATTTTGTATGCCACGATAGTGTGGACGTATACAAATTCAACATTTGTAAAAGGAGGGTTTTAACCCATTAATTTTATTATCTTGTCAACCTAACTTTTTGACAAATAAAATTAATAGTTGGTATCCTTTGGTTACATAAATAATAGCAGTGACTCCGATGGGAGGATACTATTAGTTGTGCCTAAGTGTATACCATTACTTGACACTAAGTCCATTAATAAGATTGTGCCCCTTCCGATGGGGAAGATCACACGCTCTTAATTAACTTCCTATAGTCATCCCAAATGGAAGTTTGTTCTAGTGATCCACAAACAAGCTCATCCGATATGGAGAAAGGCACTCAGAGCTAACGCGCAAGCTTGTTTGCATCACTTACAAACTAGTAATGGAGACCGTGGAATTTATTTAAAATCCCTCTCCCATTTAGTTATTTATAAATAAGGAATTTTAACTATGCTAGCCTACTAAACATGTATACTAACATACACACACAGCACAATATAAAAGTAATAAATAGAAAATCTAATTTTCAACTATTATGGCTTTTATCTATGGTTGTCCTCCGTGTGTTGTCATCCCAAGCTGCTGTCATATTTGGCCACTGCCACCGGGTTTAGCTGTCGCATCCATCTTGCTCCTTGTTCCGCTGCGCCTCTGGTCCTCAAAAGGTTCCACGCCTTGCAAGATTCGATTCGCGATATAGAATTTTACATTTTTCGATCCTATATTCCTCGAAGGAATGTACATGTAAACTAGATCAAAAATAAAATCCTAATAAAACTAAATACAGCTCCTGCTGTATTTTATAATACAATCATGCACACACATATAAATGCCCTTGACATGTCCAAGGGTCCAATCACACACATAATAACTAAAAGTCATAATAGTTGGATCCTGCATACACAAAGTTAGCACATCCTACTATTAACCTGCCTAAATTATGTATGACATGTGCATAATTAAACTAATACCAAATACACAGAGGCAAAACCCTAGCTCTGATACCAATTGTTGGTTGCTACTCGGAAAATCTAATGGTTCCACTGTACAAAAATTTTGTACAAAGGTCTGAACCTTTTCCTAGCTACCATGTGTTCTTTTAAATTAAACTTGGATCGCCTGCGGAACTTAACACGTTTGATCCAAAGTTTAATTTATTTGTTCTTTTAGGTTTAGACTTGGATCTCCTGCGAAACTTAACACTTTCGATCCAAATCACCTAGGCTATTAATTCTATTAAATATTAATTTCTAAAATTGGCTTCCAGTTCTGACGTGGCGAGGCACATGGCCTTCTTGGATATGGGAGTAACCACCACCGACTAGATAAAGCCTTTTTAGGAAAGCTAATATTTAATTTCCTTAAATAACTTTAGGTCAACCGAAAAGAACAATCAAATCACAAGGAAAAAGAAAAACAAAAAAAAACACAACATCGAAAATAAATTCGAAATACTAGAATCGCATGCCTCTTGTATTTGGTATTATTTCCAAAAATAACTAGTATGATGCGGAAAGGAAAAATACTAGTTATACCTTTTAGAAAGACCTCTTGATCTTCTACCGTATTCCTCTTCTAACCTCGGACGTTGTGTGGGCAACGATCTTCCAAGATGAGGACCACCTAGCACCTTCTTCTTCTTCCTTCAAGTTTCGTCCAAGCACCAAAATCCAAGGATGAAGAACTTTTTCCACCAACTAAGCTCCAAGGGATGCAAGCTTTCTCTCCTTCTTCTTCTTCTTCTTCTCCAAGTAGTATCCGGCCACCACAAGAGCTCCAAGCAAAGAAGGGTTTCGGCCACCACAAAGAGGAAGAGAGGGAGAGAGGATGGTCGGCCACAACACCAAGGAAAAAGAGGGAGAGAATAATAGAGGTTGTGTCTCATGAAGGAACCCCAACCCCCTCTTTTATATTCCTTAGCTTTGGTAAATAAGGAAATTTAATTACAATAAAATTTCCTTAATTTTCCTTGACATCAATTAATTAAGAAAAATTAAATAAAATTTCCTAATCAATTATGTAATGGCCGGCCACATCAACAAGAGCAAACAAGACAATTTTAATCAACGATTAAAATTCCTTATTTGTCTTCGGAAATTTTAAATAATAAAATTTCCCTTTAAAATCCCTTCATGGTTGATAAAAAGAAATTCTTATAATTTTAATTTTTCAACATGTGAATAATTTACAAAGAGAAAAAATAAAATATCTTTCCAATCTACAAATAAGGAAAGAGATCTAATCTCTTTCTTTAATCTTTTGTAGATCCTTTTAAAAGAGATATTTTAATTTTAAATCTCTCCAATAAATTATATCTTTCACATAAGAAAATTTTAAAATTAAAATTCTTTTAAATTTAATGGGGGCTGGCCACCTAAGCTTGGGTTCAAGCTAGGGCCGGCCACCCATGAACCAAGGCTTGGCCGACCCTAGCTTGAACCACAAGCTAGCTTGGCCGACCCCTACATCATGGGTACGAAGGTGGGTATAGGTGGGTATAGTACTCTATAAATAAGAGGCTACGATAGGGACCGAGAGGAGGAATTGATTTTGGTCTCCCTATAAAATTAAGCATCCCGTGTTCGCCCCGAACACACAACTTAATTTTATCAATAATAATTCATTCCACTAGAGAACTATTATTGAACTACTGCACCAATCCCAAATTACATTTTTGGGCTCCTTCTTATTATGAGTGTGTTAGTCTCCCTGTGTTTAAGATGTCGAATGTCCACTAATTAAGTGAGTTACTGACAACTCATTTAATTAATATCTTAATCCAAGAATAGTACCACTCAACCTTATCATCATGTCGGACTGAGTCCACCTGCAGGGTTTAACATGACAATCCTTATGAGCTCATCTTGGGGACATTATCAACCTAGATTTCTAAGACACAGTTTCCTTCTATAATCAACAACACACACTATAAGTGATATCATTTCCCAACTTATCGGGCATATTGATTTATCGAACTAAATCTCACCCATTTATAAATTAAAGAAATAAATATCAAATATATGTGCTTGTTATTATATTAGTATTAGGAGCACACACTTCCATAATAACTGAGGTCTTTGTTCCTCTATAAAGTCAGTATAACAGAAACGACCTCTAATGGTCCTGCTCAATACACTCTAAGTGTACTAGTGTAATTATATAGTCAAGATAAACTAATTCCTAATTACACTACAACCTTCCAATGGTTTGTTCCTTTCCATTTTGGTCGTGAGCTACTATTTATAATTTATAAGGTACTGATAACATCATCTTCTGTATGTGACACCACATACTATGTTATCTACAATATAAATTAATTGAACAACTACAATTAAATGTAGATAATTTGACCAAATGTGATTCTTTATAAATGTTTACAAAAGGTTAGGCTTTCAGTATACACTCTAACAACAACATGTGCATAATGAAACTAAAAACGAAACACACAGAGGTATAATCTAGCTCTAATACCAATTGTTGGTTGCTACTCGGAATACCGTCCTAGTTCCCCTGTACAAAAATTTGTGCAAGCTTAGAACTATCCTAGCTACCCATGTGCTCTATTGAAGTTAAATTTAGATTGTAAATGATGCTTAACATTATTAATCCAAATTGTCCTTCAGAAGTTAAACTTGGATTGGAAACGATACTTAATATTTTTACTCCAAGTTTGACCGATGTGATCTTCCTAAGTTAAACCATATTACAGAAGTTAATCAAACATCTATTTCAAAGATCGGTTTCCAGGTTAAACATGGCGAGGCACTAGGCCTTCTTGTGTATGAGATCATCCACCACTTCCTAGACAAAGCCTTTCAAAGAAATAAGATATTTAACTTCTTACAGTAAACTAGGTTTAACTATAGAGATTTCAATAGAAGCACAATATCAAAAATGAAATTGAACAATAAAATCGATAACATAAACGATAACCTTAAATCGATAACCTCTTATGTTTGTTTTTTCAAGATCTATACAAAAGATGAACTAGTTATGATGCGAAAACTAATAAGTAGTTATACCTTTTGTAGCTTATAGATCTTTTGATCTTCTGCTGTATTCCACTCTTTCTCTTGGGCGTCGTGTGGGCGACGATCTTCCAAGATGAACCCAAGCTTCTTCCTTTGCTTCCTAGATTCGGCCACTAACTAACCTCCAAGGGATGCTAGACAAGAGAGCTTATGTAACGACCCAAATTTCCTCATTTTGAGTCTCAGAAATAATTCAAAAATATTTAGAAATACCTTTAAAATATTCTAGAGATTTTTAGAAATTTTTAGAGTATTTTTATGCAATTTTTGGAGTTCGTTTGGTATTTTTACCAAACAAAAGAAGTTTAAAAAAAAAAAAAAGTAAAGTGTTAAGGTTGGGTTTTGAACCCTAAACCCTAGACCGAACTAGACCTTAACCAAGGTCAGCCAACCAACTGAGCTAAGCAAGTTTTGTTATAATATAAGGGAATTAAATGTAGTTAAGTAGTTGTAAGAAATGAAATTAAAATTCCGTTTCAAAAACAAAGGAAAGAGTCGAGGGCGGCTCGAACCCGAGACCTTCGGGAATCCTCTTTTCCAGCGGACCAAGTGCGCCAGCGGGTATTTCGTAAACAGATTCATAACGAATTGGTCTTAAGCTGTAGTTATAAAAGGACAAGTTAAAGAGAGGGTTAAGTTATACTCTTTTCTCTCCCGTGACCTAATTCCTTCGACCTTCCCTCTCTCGCGACAAAAGCGGTACCGAACCCGATTCTTAGGGCATCCTGCGGCCGGCGAGGGGCGAACTCCGGGGGTTCTTCGTCGATCCGAGGTCGCTCGTCAAGAAGGAAGCCATGAGCGAGGAAGAGGCCCCGATTTCAAGTTCACCCGAACCCTAGAAGCACTAGAAGGTTCCTCCTTCGGCTGTGAATCAAGGAAACGAAGGTAAGTTGCTACTCACCTGTGGTAAGATAGCTTCGAAATTTATTTCTTGGTTTTTCTTGTTCCCGAAGCTCTGGATGAAACCTAGGGTTGGGTTTTGCCGCATTGATGGAACGGAGATGAATGGAGATTTGGTGCTGTGCATTAAGCTGCATGTTACCTGTTTGTTTTAATGTTGGATAGAGTTAATCGTGTGATTTGAGCTCTGAATGAAGTTTTAGATTCGGCTGAGGATTTTCATGAAGATTTGGAATCGATTTTGTGAGTTCTGTAGTTTTGTTCCTCTTTGAAACCTTGGACAAATCCATTCGATACCCTTATCATGCTGTAAGTTAATGTTTACATGTTGGATTCGGAGATTCCGGGAAGATGGTGTGAACCTTTCATTCTGAGGTTTGGTATGGATTTTAACTGTTTTCAATTTGAGGTTTCTGTGAGGTCTCGTGTAATCTATGATTCCATTCTTGGCTTGCTGTGGGTTTTTGTTTTGGAAGACAGTTGGCTTACATCAAGTTCGGTTAGTTTTGAAGTTGCTGCCATGGAGTTTTTAATCAGAATTTGCTTATGTTAAATCTGAGATTAAGGTTTGATTAGAGAAGTTTTTCATTTTTCTTATTGCTGCTGTTTAGTGGACTGATTGCTGATGGAAATAAGACCTAGGGATGGAGATGTATGTTTTTGTTATTGGTTCTGGAAACCCGGATTGGGTTTATGGGGACTAAGTTTTTTGATTGATGATGTACTGTTGGAATTTTCTCTAGTGCTGTTATACGCAGATTTTAATAGAATTAGACATAAGAATGAAGATGTTGTGTTCTTTGATGGTTTTGATCCATTTCTGTGGAAGGCTAAGGTAGTAGCATAAATGTTGATTGAATTTGTTTTCTCTTGATGCAATAAAGGTTCGGACAGATTATGGTAGAGTCAATCCCTGCTATTTCCGTATCATTAAATAGCTAAAGTTTTCTAAAGGTTCGGATAGATTATGGTAGAGTTAATCCTTGATATAACGAGTCATGTATAAAGGACTTATAGGAATGAACAATCCGGTTCTGTGAATTTTGATTTGCTTTAGAGATTATAGCATAGAAATTTATTAGCTAAGAATGCAGAATTCCGAGTAGCATGTTATGTAGATTCTTAGATAAGCTTAGTATGCAGATTCTAGATAAGCTTAGTATGCAGATTTTAGATAAGTTTAATATGCAGATTTTAGTTAAGCTTGATATGCAGATTTCTGTTTAAACTTGTATGCAGATTTTGTCTAAGCATTGCAGTGTTAGAATTTGTTTAAACATTTCAGTTTTGTAAGAAGCATTCTTTTATAAGAAAAATATAAGAAAGATAAAGAAAAGAAAGAAGAAGGCCAAGGCCTTAAGTAGATCCCAAAGTCAAGACTTTAGGGATTTTGGCACACAAGGTGCTAAAGAAAATGCCGAGGCATTATATAGAAGTATTAAAAGATAACAAGTATTTTACTTTTATCAGTGGCACTGTGTTGGACTCTCTGTCCTTGGGCTGGGCTCCCATAGTCGTCCCTAGGTTTAGATAACCTAGTAGTAACGGCTCGGCCGACGGTCGACGGTCGACGACCATAGGGTCGCCAAATGGGCCGCCGAATGGGTCGGGTCGTTACAAAAGTAAAAGCACAGTTGCCGGGCCCAAGAAGAAGATGATTATTATTTTGAAGTATTATAAGTATAAGTTTTTGAATAAGTAAAACGAGTTTTTATATAAACATAAAGTGTTAAAGAATAAGTTAGAACAAATGAATCAAGTTTCACTTTGTTTTAGAATCAGCAAGTTTAGTTCCCTTTTATGCTAGCATGTTATTTAGATTAGATTACTGTTCTTTGCTATTAGAAGAGCATGAGTAGTTTTACATGTTTAGCTTTACATGTTAGCATTCAGTTTTAACATATTTTTATTTCAGAATATTCACATGCATATCGAGTTTTTGTGAGTTAGATAGCGCTTACTAAGCATTTTGCTTATAGACTACACTTCCTCTTACTGCAGATACAGGAAAGGAAAAGATATAGAAAGGAAGGCGACAAGGAGGTGTTCGAAGGATGTGTGATGCCAGGACTATGGAAGCCTTGGGACTAGGAAAGAAGTTTTAATTTTAGTTTCCGCATTTTAGTAATTAATAAACATTCGAGTTGTATTTTAAGTTCATGTCATTTGAGATTTTCCTGTTTAGATTGTATGTAGGATGAGTTTAGTTTAGTAAGTAGATATTTGTGTGATTGATATTTATTATACTGCGTGGTTGATTGATATGTGTTCCAGCCGCTTGTGGCTGAGTATATATTGCATGTATTGTTGAGTAAGGTCACCGGAATAGGGGAGACTCTGCCGAAATTTTTCGGTAGGGTTTCCATGTGATTTTTAATCATACCGGTTAAGTAGAGTTAGTAGTTAAGTAACGGTCATCCTTAGAGAGTAGAAGTAGTAAGAAGGGTGGTCGTTACAGTTGGTATCAGAGCAGTTCCCATTCTCCAGCATCACACATCAGCACCATCCTTGCCGTCTTCAAGTAAGAAAGTATTTAACTTTTTCTTTTATGCTTTCTTTATTATTTGCAGTATAGAGTATCTGCTTATATGTGCTTAGGAAAGAAGAAAATTCTTGTTTTAATTTTCTATGTTTTGATACACATGCTTAGGAAGAATAGAGACAATTTTAGTTTTGTTTCTCTTATATTCATATACATAAGTATCTTTAGAAAGGATAGAGAAGATGTAAAGTATTATTCTTGGCATAACTAGATGTTAAGATAGAGGACCGAGAAGTTAAGAGATTAAGGAATAAAGAGTACCGTTAGTGAAAGTTATTTGGAAATAGAAGTATGAGGAAATTACCTTGGAGTGTGAGGACGGTATGAGATAGAAATATCCGAAATTAATCTAAGTTTGAGGACGAACTTTTTATAAGGTATGGGGAATTGTAACGACCCAAATTTCCTCATTTTGAGTCTCAGAAATAATTCAAAAATATTTAGAAATACCTTTAAAATATTCTAGAGATTTTTAGAAATTTTTAGAGTATTTTTATGCAATTTTTGGAGTTCGTTTGGTATTTTTACCAAACAAAAGAAGTTTAAAAAAAAAAAAAAGTAAAGTGTTAAGGTTGGGTTTTGAACCCTAAACCCTAGACCGAACTAGACCTTAACCAAGGTCAGCCAACCAACTGAGCTAAGCAAGTTTTGTTATAATATAAGGGAATTAAATGTAGTTAAGTAGTTGTAAGAAATGAAATTAAAATTCCGTTTCAAAAACAAAGGAAAGAGTCGAGGGCGGCTCGAACCCGAGACCTTCGGGAATCCTCTTTTCCAGCGGACCAAGTGCGCCAGCGGGTATTTCATAAACAGATTCATAACGAATTGGTCTTAAGCTGTAGTTATAAAAGGACAAGTTAAAGAGAGGGTTAAGTTATACTCTTTTCTCTCCCGTGACCTAATTCCTTCGACCTTCCCTCTCTCGCGCGACAAAAGCAGCCGGGCGGAAATAAGCCGCAGCTAGGGCATCCCTCCGGCGGCTGGCGAGGGGCGAACTCCGGGGGGTTCTTCGTCGATCCGAGGTCGCTCGTCAAGAAGGAAGCCATGAGCGAGGAAGAGGCCCCGATTTCAAGTTCACCCGAACCCTAGAAGCACTAGAAGGTTCCTCCTTCGGCTGTGAATCAAGGAAACGAAGGTAAGTTGCTACTCACCTGTGGTAAGATAGCTTCGAAATTTATTTCTTGGTTTTTTCTTGTTCCCGAAGCTTTGGATGAAACCTAGGGTTGGGTTTTGCCGAATTGAGGGAACGGAGATGAATGGAGATTTGGTGCTGTGCATTAAGCTGCATGTTACCTGTTTGTTTTAATGTTGGATAGAGTTAATCGTGTGATTTGAGCTCTGAATGAAGTTTTAGATTCGGCTGAGGATTTTCATGAAGATTTGGAATCGATTTTGTGAGTTCTGTAGTTTTGTTCCTCTTTGAAACCTTGGACAAATCCATTCGATACCCTTATCATGCTGTAAGTTAATGTTTACATGTTGGATTCGGAGATTCCGGGAAGATGGTGTGAACCTTTCATTCTGAGGTTTGGTATGGATTTTAACTGTTTTCAATTTGAGGTTTCTGTGAGGTCTCGTGTAATCTATGATTCCATTCTTGGCTTGCTGTGGGTTTTTGTTTTGGAAGACAGTTGGCTTACATCAAGTTCGGTTAGTTTTGAAGTTGCTGCCATGGAGTTTTTAATCAGAATTTGCTTATGTTAAATCTGAGATTAAGGTTTGATTAGAGAAGTTTTTCATTTTTCTTATTGCTGCTGTTTAGTGGACTGATTGCTGATGGAAATAAGACCTAGGGATGGAGATGTATGTTTTTGTTATTGGTTCTGGAAACCTGGATTGGGTTTACGGGGACTAAGTTTTTTGATTGATGATGTACTGTTGGAATTTTCTCTAGTGCTGTTGTACGCAGATTTTAATAGAATTAGGCATAAGAATGAAGATGTTGTGTTCTTTGATGGTTTTGATCCATTTCTGTGGAAGGCTAAGGTAGTAGCATAAATGTTGATTGAATTTGTTTTCTCTTGATGCAATAAAGGTTCGGACAGATTATGGTAGAGTCAATCCCTGATATTTCCGTATCATTAAATAGCTAAAGTTTTCTAAAGGTTCGGACAGATTATGGTAGAGTTAATCCTTGATATAACGAGTCATGTATAAAGGACTTATAGGAATGAACAATCCGGTTCTGTGAATTTTGATTTGCTTTAGAGATTATAGCATAGAAATTTATTAGCTAAGAATGCAGAATTCCGAGTAGCATGTTATGTAGATTCTTAGATAAGCTTAGTATGCAGATTTTAGATAAGCTTAGTATGCAGATTTTAGATAAGTTTAATATGCAGATTTTAGTTAAGCTTGATATGCAGATTTCTGTTTAAACTTGTATGCAGATTTTGTCTAAGCATTGCAGTGTTAGAATTTGTTTAAACATTTCAGTTTTGTAAGAAGCATTCTTTTATAAGAAAAATATAAGAAAGATAAAGAAAAGAAAGAAGAAGGCCAAGGCCTTAAGTAGATCCCAAAGTCAAGACTTTAGGGATTTTGGCACACAAGGTGCTAAAGAAAATGCCGAGGCATTATATAGAAGTATTAAAAGATAACAAGTATTTTACTTTTATCAGTGGCACTGTGTTGGACTCTCTGTCCTTGGGCTGGGCTCCCATAGTCGTCCCTAGGTTTAGATAACCTAGTAGTAACGGCTCGGCCGACGGTCGACGACCATAGGGTCGCCAAATGGGCCGCCAAATGGGCCGCCGAATGGGTCGGGTCGTTACAAAAGTAAAAGCACAGTTGTCGGGCCCAAGAAGAAGATGATTATTATTTTGAAGTATTATAAGTATAAGTTTTTGAATAAGTAAAACGAGTTTTTATATAAACATAAAGTGTTAAAGAATAAGTTAGAACAAATGAATCAAGTTTCACTTTGTTTTAGAATCAGCAAGTTTAGTTCCCTTTTATGCTAGCATGTTATTTAGATTAGATTACTGTTCTTTGCTATTAGAAGAGCATGAGTAGTTTTACATGTTTAGCTTTACATGTTAGCATTCAGTTTTAACATGTTTTTATTTCAGAATATTCACATGCATATCGAGTTTTTGTGAGTTAGATAGCGCTTAATAAGCATTTTGCTTATAGACTACACTTCCTCTTACTGCAGATACAGGAAAGGAAAAGATATAGAAAGGAAGGCGACAAGGAGGTGTTCGAAGGATGTGTGATGCCAGGACTATGGAAGCCTTGGGACTAGGAAAGAAGTTTTAATTTTAGTTTCCGCATTTTAGTAATTAATAAACATTCGAGTTGTATTTTAAGTTCATGTCATTTGAGATTTTCCTGTTTAGATTGCATGTAGGATGAGTTTAGTTTAGTAAGTAGATATTTGTGTGATTGATATTTATTATACTGCGTGGTTGATTGATATGTGTTCCAGCCGCTTGTGGCTGAGTATATATTGCATGTATTGTTGAGTAAGGTCACCGGAATAGGGGAGACTCTGTCGAAATTTTTCGGTAGGGTTTCCATGTGATTTTTAATCATACCGGTTAAGTAGAGTTAGTAGTTAAGTAACGGTCATCCTTAGAGAGTAGAAGTAGTAAGAAGGGTGGTCGTTACAGCTTCCTTCTCTTCTTCTTCTCCTTCAAGCAACCGACCACCAAGAGAAAGCAATGCTTGATGTTACCGGCCTCCAAGAGAGAAAACAAAAGGAGAAGAGAAAAGGACAAGGGTCGGCCACCAAAGGATTGGAAGAGAGGAATAGAAGATGTGTTATCTCATGAGGCACCACTCCTTCTCTTTTATAATCCTTGGTCTTGGTAAAAAAGGAAAATTTTAAACATAATTAAAACTTCCTTATATTCCTTGCCAATGACTAAAAAGGAAAGTTTTAAAACAAAAAAAATTAAAACTTCCTTTAATGCTTGTCATGGCCGGCCCTATATTTGTGCTCCAAACAAGGAAAGTTTTAAACATAAAATTAAAACTTCTTTATTTGTTTCCGGTAAAATATTTTAATAAAAAAATTTCTCTTTTAAATCCCTTGTTGGTTATAAAAGGAAAATTTTATAAATTAAAATCTTTCTTTTAAAATATGTGAATGCTTACAAAAAAAAGGAAAGTTTTATCAAAAATTAAAATATTTCTTTTAACAACAAATAAAGAAAGATATCAAACCTCTTTCTTAATCCTTTGTAGATAGCTATAAAAGGAAAGATTTTAAAATTTAAAATACTCTTTTAATTTTATGTGGCCGACTACCTAGCTTGGGCTCTAAGCTTGGCCGACCACAACTTGGCTCTAATCTTTGGCTTGGCCGACCCTAGCTTGGGCTCCAAGCTTGGCTTGGCCGACCACAACAAGATGGGTAAGAAGCTTGGCTTTAAGTGGATATAAGACTTTATAAATAAGAGGCTACAACAGTGACCGGGAGGAGGAATTGATTTTGGTCTCCCGATGAGCTTGAGCTTCCCATGTTCGTCCCGAACACCCAACTTAAGTTCATCAATAATAACTCATACCACTAAAGAGTTATTATTGCACTACCGCACCAATCCCATATTATAATATGAGCTCCTTCTTATCATGAGTATGTTAGTCTCCCTATGTTTAAGATATCGAATGCACACTAATTAAATGAGCAACTGACAATTCACTTAATTAATATCTAGCTCCAAGAGTAGTACCACTCAACTTTATTGTCATGTTGGACTAAATCTACCCGCAGGGTTTACATGGTCATCCTTATGAGCTCCTCAAGGGGACATCATCAACTTAGATTACTAGGACACAATTTCATTCTATAATCAACAACACACCATATAAATAATATCATTTCCCAACTTATCGGACCTATTGATTTAACGAACTAAATCTCACCTTTTGATAAATTAAAGAAATAAATATTAAGTACACGTGCTTGTTATTATATCATGATTAAGAGTACGCACTTCCATAATAACAGAGGTTTTTTTTCTTTTATATAATCAGTATAAAAAAAACTACCTTAAATGGTTCTGCTCAATACACTCATAGTGTACTAGTGTAATTTTATAGTAAAGATAAACTAATACCAAATTACACTACAACCACTCCAATGGTTTATCCCATTCCATCTTGGTTGTGAGCTACTATTTATAATTTATAAGGAATTGATAACATAATCTTCTGTGTGTCACCTCACACTATGTTATCTATAATATAAATTAAATGGACAACTACACTTAGCATATAAATGTAGACATTTGACCTATGTGATTCTTATTTAAAAATAAATATTAATACAAAAAGCTAGACTTTTAGTATACATTTGACCTATGTCTACATTTATGCTAAGTGTATACTAAAAGTCTAGCTTTTTGTATAAATATTTATTTTGAAATAAGAATCACATAGGTCAAATATCTGATGAATGACTTATGCACTAGGTCTTTAAGCACAAAATTGGGAGGAATATCAAGGTGTATATGGATGATATCTTGATCAAGTCTGTTCGATCCGAGACCTTGATCTTGGATATTAAAGAAATATGTTGTATGCTCAAGCGGTATGGGCTCAAACATAACCCCAAAAAGTGTCTATTCGGAGTTAAGAGTGAAAATTTTCTTGGGTACATAGTGATCGATCGAGAAATTGAGGTGAACCTTGAGAAAGTCTAGGCACTCCACAATATGTCGCCTCCCCGCAACCTTAGGGAAGTGCAATGATTAGTCTAGCACATTACAACACTCTCTCGATTAATCTCCTACTCAGCTGACTAGAGTTGACCCTTTTTTAAGGCGTAAAAAAAGCTTTCAAATTTCAATAGGATGGGAAGTGAGATGAGGCTTTTATCGAAATGAAGGAGTATTTATCCCAGATATTGCTCCTCTCCTAGCTTGTGGTAGGAGAAATGCTATGGGTGTACCTATTGACATTCGAGAGCAGTCACCTTGGTCTTGCTTTGTAGGAGAATAATGTATAACACCTCATCTATTTTATAAGCCACTTATTGAAGGATACTAAGAGTAGATATACTAATCTAGAGAAATTGACGCTCGGTTTGGACCTCCCCACTCACCGATTAAGGTCATATTTTCTTACTCACCCAATTATAGTCCTTACTAAGAATTCTTTGGACTTGGTGCTAATGAATCTAGAAGTCTCTGGAAGGTTGATCAAATGGACTACTGAGTTGACTGAATATGATATTCAATATCAGCTAGTACGTCTATCAAAGTTCAAGCCTTAGCAAATTTCGTAACTGAAGTCCCCAACCAAGAAGCTGACCGAACTTAGATTTATGTGGATGGCCCATCCACTTAGTAAGGGAGAAGGGTCAGGATATTATTAATATCTCCTTGGGAAGATATACTCCAGCTCTCTGTTTGGCTCGACTTTCGAGTGTCCAAAAATAAAGCTAAATATGAAGCCTTGCTTGCGGGACTTCAAGCATCAAAGCAAGTTGGGGCTTTCTGAGTTATCGTCCATTTAGATTCCCAGTTGGTTGCTCAACAACTGGAAGGAAGCTTTGAGATCAAAAGTGACCGATTACGGTGCTACGCAGACATTTTTGAGAAATTGAATGATGACTTCCAAGAAGCCACTCTAAAAAAGATTCCCCAAGTAAAAAAATCAAAAGACAGATGAGCTGGCCAAACTAGAGTGCATTGGCAGGTTGGAGAGTGGATGACTACATATCTTAGGCTTTGTTGATTTCAGAAGTCAATCAAGCATCAAGTTAGGATAGGCTTGCCAATTGGAGAGCACTCATCATCGCTTATCTCGAATAAGGAATTCTGCCTATCAATTCAAAATAGGATGATTGCTCAAAAGGAGAACTCCCCATTTCACACTGATTAGGGACATATTGTATCGATGATCCCTCTTGCGCCCCCTTCTCAAGTGCCTTGGCCCCGATGATGCCGATTATGTCATGCGGGAGATTCATAAAGGTATTTGTGAAAATCACATCGGCAGAAGGACACTCTCTCAGAAGGTATTACTGGCTAGATATTTTTGACCGACTATGTAGATGGATACTGTTTGCTTCATTGCTACTAGTATTCATTATTAGAAGAATCAGAACCTCTACCATTGTCCAACTACTTTCTTGAAGACCTCCATCGTGTCATGCCCATTTAACTAGTGGGGTATGATATTATAGGCTCCTTCCTGATAGGACCTCAATAGAAGAAATTTCTCCTAGTAGTCGTCGACTATTTCACCAAATGGATGAAAACCAAGTCTTTAGCCCGCATAACATAAGAAAATGTCAAGAAGTTCCTGTGCTAAAATATTATCTACCTATACGGCCTACCTCACAAACTCATCTCAGATAATGACCAACAGTTTCATGACCGCCAACTAAGGGAATAGAGCGGGAGATTTAGAATCCTACAAGCTTTCAATTCAGTATCTTAGCAATATTATGCTTTCAACATTGTAAGGGACTTCTCTGCCTCCCTTATAAAATCTAAAGTACCAATTTAGCTCTTTTTCATAATTTTGAAAGTTATCTTGTGGGGTAACAGGATTGACATGTAAAATTTTTCAAGGATTCTATTTATTCTTTTAATTTAGCATTTTCATTTCCAATTTTATTTGACTCTTCTAATGGGCATGATTTAGTTAAAATAGTTTAAAATTTAGTATTATCCTTTTTTTAATTTATGATACTTAAACCTTAACTTGCAAAAAGATCTAGACAGTGATTTAATACCTAAGTATAACTGATCAAGAGGCAAAGACATCCTCACTTACCATGTCTGTACTGAAGCTTGATTCTCCCTCTTCATTATTGCAGTCTTCTAAAGTAGCTCCCTTTATCGATTCTTTCGATACTCATTTTAGATGAGCTTGCTTCAACTTCGACTTCTTGATGACTTGCCATAAGTGCAAGTCCGGCATAGGCCTCAATCTCTGATTCAGATGATAATGATTCATCCCACGCCACCTTAAGGTTCTTGTACTTTTTTTGTGTTGGCCTTTTGTTCTTGTAATTCTTCTTTAGTTTTGGATAGTTATCCTTGATGTGCCCTACTTCATCATAGTTGTAGAATTTAATCTTTATTTTGCCTCTTGGATTTTTCTTGGCCTACAACTCATTAAACTTATTAGATCTAAATTTTATTTTGAACTTTCTTACCATATATGCTTCTTGATCCGAGTAGAGTAAGGAGTCTAATTCTTGCTCGATCTTCTTAGCTTTGAAAGCGAGGTTCTGAGTTGGTTCCTTTTTATTTCTTAGACTTGCACATTGAGTTTCGTGTAATTCTAAAGTTGAAAATAAACTTTCTAAGTACTTACCTCATGATCTTTAGAAATGTAGAAAGAATCTACTATAGAGGTGCAATCCGGGGTCCTTGGGAAGGCATTGTGAGCGTATCAAAGAGAGTCCTAATTTGTTACCATCTATCCAAGATTGGTGATTTCAATGATCAATTCTTTGAGTCTGGCATGTAGCTGAGCAACCGTTTCCCCTTCTTCAAGTAAGAGGTTGCTGAGTTGGTTTCAGAGTAGATCTCTTCTTGCTAGGTTTGCCTCTGAGGTTCCTTCGTGTAACTCCAGAAACTTTTCCCAGAGCTCTTTGGCTGACTCGTAGGATTCGATCCGATTGACTTCTTGGGGTGGCAAAATGATCAGCAAATGAAACTCTACTTTATCGTTGGCCGTAAAGTTTGATTACTCCTTCTTAGTCTTGTAATGTTCTTCCTTTTTAGCTCTATGTCGATCTATGGGTGCTACAAAACTATACTTGATAATTAATAAAATATCAAAGTTAGTTTTAAAAAATAACTCCATTTTTATTTTTCAATTGGTGAAGTCCCCTTAGAACTTTGGTGGTGAATACTCACTCTGGCCATTTGTGCTTTAGATGACGATTAGTTCTTCTGAAGTGTCGTTACTCTGATACCAATTGTTGGTCCTAATTTTACCGACAAAAGGGGATGAATTGTCTTCAAGTTAGGATTTAAAGTTTATATTACTCTTCAGCTTAGGAATGAACATACGTTAGTTAAACAAGTAATAAAAGAATAAAAAGGAAGTAAGGAACACAAGAAATTTACTTGGTTTGCAACCTAGGTGGTTGCTAAACCAAGAAAAATTAAGCTAACTAAAAATCTTCTTTCTTAAAGGTAGAGAAGCCCTTTATAGTTTGAAAGCACAAACAATTAAAAATGAAGATTATAGAAATTAAAGCAAGTGTGTCATCTTCAACTCCTAGGACCAGGGTTCTATTTATAGTCCACTGGTCAAAATAGTCATTTTACTAATGTGACATCTTCGAGCGCCTAGATCCGGTCTGGGCACCTCAAGTGGTGCACTTTATCTGCTCGTAACAGTTATGCGACAATCCGATGATAAAACTTCATCCTTGCCCGGGAGCCTGGATCGGGCCAGGTGCCTAGAGCGGTTCGGATGCCTAGACTGGTCTGGGTGCCTAGAGTGTTACTGACGTGGACCCAAACATTATTTGTAATAATGTCTTTTCAACAAGATACCCTTTTGTGCCAGGGCGGTCTAGGTGCCAGACTGTCCGACCGCATGGAGTCCGGGCTCCTAGACATGGTCCAGGTGCTTGGACAAGCAGTTGACTTGTCTGGCTTCTATTCCGGTCGTTTGAGTGATTCTCCGACCATCAAGAGTTGAGCTCACCCCAATCCAATTTTGGTCTTCTCGTCGAGCAGTCTTCGCTCCAACTTCTCATCCCTCAGAAGCATCGTTGTCTCCTTCTCCCTCCACCGATGTACTCTTCCATATTTTCTCATCCCTCGGATGCACCAAGCCAGTTGACTCATTTTCCGTGTCATCCTTCCCATTCGCTGCATCTTTCGCTTGATTTCTTGTGTTCCTAAGTTCCTGCACATTTAGATATAAGGATTAAAATACAACATGCCTTAACTTGACTTGGTTGACCACATCAAAACCTACATAGGGTACTTATAGATTCTTCTAAGAAAGGTTCTAAGGGTAAGTCAAAACTAAAGCTAAAGGGAAGAAGAAGGCTAAAAAAGAAAAACTGGCACTAAAGGGCCCATTTCATCATTGTGGCAAGATGGGGCACCTGAAAAGAAACTATAATATTTATCTTGAGTCCATGAGGAGAAGAAGGTATCTGATACCCCATCTGCTTTAGGTATCTTTGTTATTAAATGTAATACTATTTCCTCATATACTTGGGTATTAGAATAGGGTGTGCCTCACATATATGTAATGACATACATTGGCTAAAGAATAGTAGAAGGTTGGTCAAGGGAGAAGCAAATCTACAAGTTGGCAATAGAGCAAACGTTATGGTTATAGCCATAGAAACTTATTTATTAAAATTCCCTAGTGGACTAGTTTTGGAATTGAATAATAACTATTATGTTTCTTATTTAATAAATAACATTATTTATATTTCTTGCTTAAATAGAAAAGGTTTTCATTTAACTTTTAGTAAAAATTGTTGTTACTTAACTAAAAATGGTATTTTTTTATGCGACTGGAATGTTATGCAAGGGTACCTACATGATAGATATATCTAATAACATAGTCAATATTGAAACAAGTAGCAAACACATTAAACAAGATAATCAGTTAACCTTCTATGCGTGACATTATCACTTTGACTATATAAGTAAAAAACGCATGTTCAAATTACACAGGTTTGAAATTTTAGAATTATTTGAATTGGATTCATTTGATACATGCACTTCATGCTTAAAAGGAAAGATGAGTAAGTTACCTTTTAAAGGAAAAGGTGAATGAGAGAATGATGTATTGGGCCTAATACATATAGATGCATGTGGACCTATGTCAATTCATGCATGAGAAGGCTATAGCTATTTTATTACCTTCATCAATGATTACTCACAATTTGGGTATGTGTGTCTATTAAGATACAGGTCTGAGACCTTTGAAATATTTAAAGAATACAAATATGAAGTAGATAAACAACTTGGAAAAAGTACTAAAATACTTCGATTGCATTGAGGTGGTGAATACTTAAGCTAAGAGTTTCAAGATTATCTCAGAGATAATAACATATTGTCTCAATGGACTCCGCCTTACATACCACAACACAATAGTGTGTTAGAGAGGTGAAACCAAACCTTGTTGAACATGGTTAGGTCGATGATGAATCATGCAAGTCTTCCCAAATTCTTTTGGACTTACGCACTCGAGACAGTTATTTACTTGCTGTACAGGGTCTCGACTAAGGCAATCTTTACTACTCCATATAAGATATGGACTGGTAAGAAACCTCATCTGTCTTATTTAAATACATGGAGTTATCTTACTTATGTGAAGATGTTTGTATTGAATAAGCTAGATGTTAAGTCTGATAAGTGTCTATTTATTGGTTACCCTAAGGAAACTAGGGGTTACCAATTCTATCATTCCTTGGAATAAAAGGTGTTTATTTTAAGAAATGTTGTATTCCTGGATAAAGAATTTCTCTTACAAGAAAATAGTATAAGTGAGGTTGAACTTGGGGCAGTTTAAGAGACCTCAGTGGACACAAAAGAGACGTCTAATCTGAAACTACATCCAATTACTCATAATGATGAGATAATGACTGAACTTGTTGTTACACCACCTCATTGTAAATCTAGTAGAATACGTCAAATTCCTAAGAGACATGATTTATTATAAGTGAATCGAAAGACATGTTGCTCATTGAGGATAAGGAGCTTATTAGTTATAAAGAAGTTCTCAAAAGTTTAGAAAGAGACACATGATTAAAAGCCATGAAATTAAAAATGGATTTCATGTTTGAAAACTAAGTTTGAAACTTGGTGGGCCCACATGAAGGTATAACACCTATTGAGTGTAAGTGGATTTTCAAGAAGAAAATTGACATGGGCAGTAATGTAATTACTTACAAAGTAAGATTGGTGACGAAAGACTATCGTAAAAAATATGGTATTGACTATGCCAAAACCTTCTCACCAGTAGCCATACTTAAATTCATTCTGATACTCCTGGCTATAGCAGCTCATTATGATTATGGGATATGACAACTAGATGTGAAAATAACTTTCCTTAATAGCAATATGTTTGAGAAAGTGTATACGATATAAACCGAGGGATTCACATTTGTTAACAAAACAAAGTATGTAAACTTCAACAGTCCATTTATGGACTGAAGCAAGCATCCAAGAGTTTGAATATCCATTTTGATAAGGTAATCAAAGAGTTTGATTTCTCATAAAATCCATATGAACCTTATGTGTACAAGAAGATTAGTGGGAGTACGGTCGTATTCCTAGTATTATATGTTGATGGCATATTGCTTATAGGAAACAATATGCATGTTCTACAGTCAGTTAAATTTTAGTTTTCTAAAACATTTTCCATAAAAGATATAGAAGAAACAACCTATATCATTGGGATTAAGATCTATAGAGATAGATCGAGAAAGTTGCTTGATCTTTCGTAATCTATATATATATATATATATATATATATAAAGTGTTAAAGTGGTTTAGTATGGAGGAATCCAAGAAAGGTTTTCTTCCCATGAGGCATGAAATTCACCTTTCGAAGTTTATGTGTCCAAGAACATAACACAAGAGGATGCACATAAGTCAGATCCCATATGTGTCAGTTATAAAATTGATCATGTATGCTATATTATGTACTAGGCATGATGTATCATATGCTTTGAGTATCATGAGTCAATATCAATTTGATCCAGGAATATATCACTGAGTGGCTACCAAAGCAATCCTTAATTACTTGAAAAGAACTAAGGACTTATTCTTGGTGTATGGAGATGGTGATATCGTTATACTCAAGTATACTGATGCCAGTTTCTAGATGGACAAGGATGACTCCAAGTCTCAGTCTAGATACATATTCACCTTAAATGAAGACACAATAAGTTGGAAAAGTTCCAAGAAAAAAACCATTACTGATTCTACCACTGATGTAAAATATATTACGAATTCTGAAGTAGTAAAGGAAGTTGTTTGGATCAAGAAGTTTATCACTAAACTTGGTGTGGTTCTGAGTATTGTTGAAGCATTACCATTTTACTATGACAACAATGAGGCCATTGCATAGACCAAGGAACCCAGGTCTATCAATGATCTAAATATATGGTTCGTCGCTATCACTTGATCAGGGAGATCATAAGTAGGAAAGAAATAAAAATTGAGAAAATTTCCATCGAAAGAAACCTAACGGATCATTTAAAAAAACCTCTATCACAAAGTAAGTTTGTGAGGTATGTTGAATCCTTTGGTATTAGATACCAAGGTGATTGACACTTAGGTTAAGTAGGAGTATGTTATGTTAAAGAGTATCCTAAGGCAATCACCTTAGATATTATATTATTTATTTGATAAATCAAATTTCCTATTTAAGTGTTCATTCTATATATATATATATATGATTTGACCTTAAAATTAATTAATGAAGTTCATAATACAATGTATAGCATGAAAAAAATATAATTGGATCATAATTAGTGAATATCTCTTCATGTGTAATTATGCACATATTGAAATCTTCCCTAGTCAATGAATTGATGAAAGTGGACATCGTTAATTCTGTGAGACTAGCACATGTTATACTCCTTAGTTTAACCAAACAGTCAATTCTCACTAGCTGAAAACATTGAGATGTTGAGAGTTAATATGTGGATGATGGTTAAGGGTAACTAGTTCATTGGATATGACCTATTATGAGATTTCATATGGTTCACTATATGTTTATAAAGATCTCATTATAGCTCGAGTGCAAGTTTTCTTAAACTTAAGGAATTCAAATCATCTTGGTCATAGAGGCTTATACTTTGACATTTTAGCAAACATCTCTTAGGAGGTGTAAGTCTAGGATGATTGGGTATAAGTCAATATATCCGAAGATAGTTGAATATCTCACAGAGTTCACCACTCCTTTTATAAAAGAGACATATACTCTAAGACCTCTTGTTAGAATTATTACTTGTAAATCTTTAGACAAAGCAAAACATATCAAGAGGATAATATTCTTGGATACGTGTTTAAGTAATTTGAATCTATAGGATAAGGAGCTATTATTTGTGCTAGGTGTGACATAGTTAGTCCAGTGAGGACTGATACATAGACCATGTCCTGAATTAAGTGGATATAAGATGACTAAAAGGAATAGACACACTGATAACTGTAGCCACTAAAGGGTTCAAAATTTATTCTGGGATCAACTATAATTTTTTAGTCAATTGTGGATCATGATATACTACTACTAGGTACCACTCATAATCGATTTATAATTAATGGTTAATTATAAATGACCAATATAATCAGGAACCTATTGGGTCACATGCACTATGAGTATATCTAAAAGAAGTAAATCAAGTTTAGAATTGAATTCTTAGATTAGAAGAGAAAGAATTTGGTAGGACTGGACAAAGGGCAAATATGAAATATACTTGTTGGGATGGAAATGTAAGTGGTTAATGGCTCTTGTAGGTGAGATGGATCAATTATAGTTTAGTAATAAACCAAATTGGTTTGGTTAGTTATAAACCAAATTTTGTTTGGTTTTAAACCAAGATGGTTTGGTTTTTGACCTAAGCTTATTGTTAATGGATCGAGTTGGCTTATTGGGTATGAGTTTAATCTTGCTTATCAAACCCAAATGGAGTTGTGTATATAAACCCCTCTATGAGAGAAAAATAAGAAGGTGGAAAACTTAATTATGAATTAGGTTTTTCTCCTCATCTCTCCCTCTCCATCTCTTATTACCGCCCAAAAGGGTACCACAACCCTTATTGTGTCATTGCCTCTAGCCCATCATCAGCTGCCCTTCCAGCCTTTGGGCCTTCTGAGCCTCCTTCTACCGCCTCCTATCAAAGCCCAACGATCGGACTGTTGGAGTGTATACTGAAAGCCTAAGCTTTGTAAACATTCATTATGAATAAAGAATCACATTTGGTCAAATTTTCTACATTTAGTTGTAGTTGTTCAATTAATTTATATTGTAGATAATATAGTATGTGGTGTCACATACAGAAGATGATATTATCAGTACCTTATAAATTATAAACAGTAGCTCACGACCAAAATGGAAAGGAACAAACCATTAGAAGGTCGTAGTGTAATTAGGTGTCAGTTTATCTTGACTGTATAATTACACTAGTACACTCAGAGTGTATTGAGTAGGACCATTTGAGGTCGTTTCTTTTATACTGACTTTATAAAGAAACAAAGACCTCGGTTATTATGGAAGTGTGTGCTCTTAATCCTAATATAATAACAAGCACATATATTTGATATTAATTTCTTTAATTTATCAATGGGTGAGATTTAGTTCGA
Source organism: Zingiber officinale (assembly GCF_018446385.1). Taxonomy (NCBI): domain Eukaryota; kingdom Viridiplantae; phylum Streptophyta; class Magnoliopsida; order Zingiberales; family Zingiberaceae; genus Zingiber; species Zingiber officinale. The sequence continues at coordinate 84,237,966 of NC_056000.1, read as the reverse complement.
TAAATCAACAAGCCCGATAAATTGGGAAATGATATCACTTATAGTGTGTGTTGTTGATTATAGAAGGAAACTGTGTCCTAGAGATACTAGGTTGATAATGTCCTCAAGAGGAGCTCATAAGGATTGTCATGTTAAACCCTGCAGGTGGACTTAGTCCGACATGACGATAAGGTTGAGTGGCACTACTCTTGGACTTAGATATTAATTAAATGAGTTGTCAGTAACTCACTTAATTAGTGGACATTCGATATCTTAAACACAGGGAGACTAACACACTCATAATAAGAAGGAGCCCAAAAATGTAATTTGGGATTGGTGCGGTAGTTCAATGATAGTTCTCTAGTGGAATGAATTATCATTGATAAAATTAAGTTGTGTGTTCGGGGCGAACACGGGATGCTTAATTTTATCGGGAGACCAAAACCAATTCCTCCTCTCGGTCCCTATCGTTAGGGGTGGCAATTTTTGACCCGACACGAAAACACGACCCGAACCGAACACGAAAAAATCATGTTAGGGTTGGGTAGTTTCGGGTTCGGGTCGAAATCGGGTCGACCCATTTGACCCAATTAATAAACAGGTCGGGTTCGGGTCAACCTGAAATGACCCGATTACAACCCGCGAACCCGTTTATAAATAATTATAAATTTAAACTAAAATTACAAATTTAAAAAAGTTAAAAACCTTAAACATAGAGATATGTTATGCTATTGATTGCAATGTTGCTATGGCTTATCATTTATGATATGAATTTTCAATTTGTGTAGATAAATGTTATTTTTAATTTTTAATTAAATATACAAATTTTATTTAATGAATTCAGGTCATATTCGGGTCAAACGGGTCAAACGGGTCAAACAGGTCAAACGGGTCAAACGGGTCGAACGAGTTAAACGGGTTAAACGGGTCAAACGGGTTAAACGGGTCAAACGGGTCGGGTTCGGGTCGGGTTCGGGTCAAGTGTAAATAAACAGATCAGGTTCAGGTTGAATATTTTGACCCGAAATAATAATCAGGTCGGGTTCAGGTTGTCATTTGCCAACCCGCCAACCTGCCAACCCGAACCTGTCAACCCGAACCCGAACCGAATTGCCACCCCTACCTATCGTAGCCTCTTATTTATAGAGTTCTATACCCACCTATACCCACCTTATATACCCACCCAATAGGGGCCGGCCAAGCTAGCTTGGGAACAAGCTAGGGCCGGCCTAGGTATAAAATTGAGTGGCCGGCCCTAGCTTGAACCCAAGCTAGTAGGGCCGGCCAAATTAAATTAAAAAAGAAATTTAATTTTAATTTTTATTATTATATGGAAGATATAATTTAAAGAGAATTAAAATTAAAATATCTCTCTTGTAAAAGATCTACAAAAGATTAAAGAAAGAGATTAGATCTCTTTCCTTATTTGTAGATTGGAGAGATGTTTTATTTTTCTCTTTAAAATTATTCACATGTTAATAAAATTAAAATTATAGAAATTTCCTTTTATTAACCATGAAGAGATTTTTAAAGAGAAATTTTATTTTTAAAATTTCCGGAAACAAATAAGGAAAGTTTTAATTGTTGATTGAAACTTGTCCAATTTGCTTCCTCTTGATGTGGCCGGCCATTAGAGTTTATTTGGGAAATTTTATTTTATTTTTCTCAAATAAATCATGTCAAGGAAATTAAGGAAATTTTATTATAAATAAATTTCCTAATTTGCCTAGGCCAAGGAATATAAAAGAAGGGGTAGGGGTGCCTTCATGAGACACAACCTCTATTATTTTCTCTCCCTCTTTTTCTTGGTGTGGCCATCCTCTCCCTCTCTTCCTCTTGTGGTGGCCGAACCTTTCTCCCTTCCTTGGAGCTCTTGTGGTGACCGGATACTACTTGGAGAAGAAGAAGAAGAAGGAGAGAAAGCTAGCATCTCTTGGAGCTTGGTTAGTATTTTGGTTTTTCTCCTTGGTAAAGCTTTTCCTTTGTGGCCGAACCTTGCTTGGAGGAGAAGAAGGTGGTTGGTGGTTTCTCATCTCGGTAGATCGTTGCCCACACAACGTCCGAGGTTAGAAGAGGAATACGGTAGAAGATCAAGAGGGTTTTCTACAAGGTATAACTAGTAATTTTTATTTCCGCATCATGCTAGTTATTTATGGAAATAATACCAAATACAAGAGGCTTACGTTCTAGAATTTCGAATATGTTTTTTCGATGTTGTGTTCTTTTGTTTTTTCTTTTCCTTGTGATTTGATTGTTTTCTTTGGTTAACCTAAAGTTATTTTAGGAAATTAAATATTAGCTTTCTATAAAAGGTTTTGTCTAGTCGGTGGTGGTTGCTCCCATATCCAAGAAGGCCATGTGCCTCGCCACGTCAGTACTGGGAACCAATTATGGAAATTAATATTTAATGAAATTAATAACTTAAGGAGACTTGGGTCGAACGTGTAAAGTTCCGCAGGAGATCCAAGTCAAAACCTAAAAGAACAAATAGATTAAGTTTTGGATCAAACGTGTTAAGTTCCGCAGGCGATCCAAAATTTAATTTAAAAGAACACATGGTAGCTAGGAAAAGGTTCAGATCTTTGTACAAAATTTTTGTACAGTGGAACCTATAGGTTTTTCGAGTAGCAACCAACACGGACAACAAGCAAGGGGCCTGCTATGCTGTGCTGTTGGACAACAATCAAGGACTTGTTGTTCCTTTCATCCTGCTGGCCTCTTACTTGTTGTCGGCCTTCTGGCCGCTAGACAGTAGTCGTCTGATAGTTAGACAGACTTCCAGCCACCCGACAACATCTCTTATGTCGCCAGTCAGCAACTTAAGGGTTGCTAACCTCTCCGTTTGGTGTTGTCGGGCTGCTTTTTCCGCCGAGTACCAATCTGAGCTGGGGTTTCTCTCTTGGATCTCGTTGTCTCCTCCCTTTGGCTAGTACCGAAGTGGAGACATGACTTGTGACTTAGAGAAGTCATCTTAAAGGTATCTCGGCGTGGATATGAATAGAGGAAATCCTTGTGAGGATTACTAGTTGATATCATTTCCATTACACATCATTCATCAGGTATAAATTCTAAACGAAATTATTTTTCTATGATTATGTCTACAGATGTATGTTCCTATGGTGGTGTGTGATGCATGTTATAATAATTTAGGAGATTATTATGCTTTTGTTGTATGTTTTTTTTTGAAAATATCCTCTTGTATGTGCATAAAAATACCCAACACTAGGCCAGTTATGGTTCAACTCCAAAAGTCATCAATCGATGGTTAATCATCGATTAAAAATAGTGGTTCAATTGTTTTTCCTATGTTTAGTGCTAGACCTCTTGGCGGTTTTGACTGTTGGAACAACCAACAGTTCTAGCTGTTGGGATGATAAAGAGGGGTTTTTGTATTTTTTCAATGATTAAGCTTATTTGACCATTTTTATTAATGGCTATGATTTAATATCTGTTACTCTCCAAAATATATAAATAGAGAGCTCATTTCATTATTTTCACTCACATTCTCTACTCTGATAATCTCATTCTCAATTTCGTAATCTCTACATGCTTTTAACTCCAATTCTACACACTTTTGACTTTCTCTTCTGAGTTCTAACTATAATGCAAGAAGGTCGAGGGAAAGATAGAGGACGAGGGAGAGGAGGTTCATCATCATCTCGATCTCAGAGGGGCAAGGAAAAAGGGAATCCGAACATTCACTCCACCGACGATGAGACCGAGCAACTTTCAAATCCAACCATGACACTCGAAACACAAGGAAGTATGGATCTAATTACTTCTAAGGTTCAGAAAGTTCCTCTAAAATCTTCAATTTTGACTAAACATTTTGATAAGGTCACCCTTTCGTTGGGAGAATTGCATGAAAAATGTAAGCATTCAATACTTCCTACAAATTCCAAGTCAATAGTGACTATGAGCCATTGAAATGAAATGTAGAAGTGAAGTACCCGACGGAATTTGGAATTAACCATGCTCAAGCACAATTATCTAGATTTTAAATTAGTGGAAGTAGTGATTCTTATTTATTTTTATATTATGATAATAAATTAAATGATTCATAGCTAAATTTATTTTTGTGAGACATCTTTCATTTAGTTTTGGATCTAAATGCACTTTTGAAGATTTTTATAAAGAATCTCTTAATCTATCTGCTAAACGTGTTCTTAGAACTACACTTATACAATTAAAAATTAGTAAAACAAGGGGAAAATTTTAATTAAAGAATTTAGTAAATTAAATAATAAAGTTATTTATGTTCCGATATTTGGATTAATCATTGTCAAACACATTCGTATATAGGTGTGACTTGCTGATGTGGTCAAATAAAAAGATGCATAGTTTTATCGTCAAGTAATAAAATATCGATTCACAGGGACTATTGATTAAGCACTAACTAAGTTTGCAAAGAAAGTTATCTAGATGATTGAGGTCATGTGTGATCATGATAGCAAGACATAAAGAGAGAGAGGGAGTTGAGAGAGCAAGAGATAGGTTTGAGAGAGGGCTTAGAGCAAATAAGGTCAAGAGACGGCAAACAGTCGAAGGGAGAAGTTGGATTGGGGGATGATTATAGGATTTTTGGTTTTACCATAATGATTGTAAACACCTAATCTATATTTGATTTCCTATCCTTAATGGTTATCTATGTAGGTAGACTATCCTATGACATCCGATGTGAACTTTGGGACTACACCGACGTATCCATTCCAATTCGTCGTCTACTTCCAGAGCGACAAAGCGGAGGAATTGCTTTCTTAAGGAGTTCCCTGTCACATGATCCCACAACCTCCAAGTTGGCTTCTCCTACTATGTGGTGATAAATTGGAACCGATCCATTCAGATCTATGATAGCCTATTACTCCTCGTGGCATATTGATCTATTTTCGTAGATGACTCTCCATGTTTCAAGTTTCTATGGGTCCAAAGATTTGGTTCTCCTTTTGGTTCATCCCTGCATCTCATGGGATATAAATCTTGTGCTTTTAACATCAAGATCATGTGTATATAGTAGGCCCGGACTACAAACACATATGCCATTAAATAAGAAACATGGAAACTCAATAGATTAAATAAAATAGTATTTACATATCAAAAGGGTTAATCCCTAACCCTAAAATTCAGAGATTTACTTTATAGAGAAGGAAATACAACTAAGAGATAAAGAAAATAAAAATCTACAACTCAATATACAAGATAGAGAGAAAAGAATGTTTATCAATGAAGATGGTTGCTTTAGGGTTTCTCTGAAAGGGGAAAACTCTCTCCTAAAGAAGGGGCATAGCCCCCTGGTTGAAGCTCCCCTAAACAAGGGTTTCATTGACCCTTTTATATCTTTCCCAAACTACCCAGATCTATTAGATTTACATGGCTTTGCCAAAATAAGTTTTTCACCCCTTATACTCAATTTTATTAGATTGGACCCTAAAGTAAACTTGTAGAGCTTGAGATTCTCTACATTTTGATAGGTTGTACCACTTATAACTCCAACCAAGCCTAAAGTTATGGCCATTCTAAGTTTGTATGTAGTTTTGGGACAAAGACTGACATGGCCGTTTAAGCTTGCATGGCCGGTCGTGGTCAGCTCTGGAAAATCTCTATTTTTTAACACAACCATGCCATGTTGGAGGCTATTGGATCCATTTTAGCACTATTTTATGCCCAATTTCTTCCGTATGAACAAGCTTGTGTCATGGGAGCCTTTTTTAGAATCCTTTTTATTCCCGAATGTTTTGTGTATTAGCTCGATAATGAGGCCATGACTAGTCGGTAGTTTTGAACCTTTTTTCATTTCCTTCTTCGTCTATCTTGGCCATAGTAGTACGCTCGTGTCATAGGACACGGATAAAGTGTGCTCCGTGCTCCAACTTCTCATTCCAAGGGATTTATGCTCCATTTTTGCTCTAAAAAGATGTCCTATCAATGAAAATAAACAAAAAGTAGTTCTCTGAACTAAAAGAGTAAAAATAATGAAATCACATAGAAATAGGGTGTGATAATATAAATTATGCTCATGAAATGTAGGTAAATGTACAACAATCAATGCCTAGAAATATGCATAATCTATGCACATCACTTGCCATGGATCGATAACTCCTAGAATATCCAAAAAAAATTATTATCTTATAGAGTTTTTGATGAATCACATAATGCTTATAACATCTCATAATTATTATATTTAATTTTAGAAGAATATATATTAACTCATGAAATATTTTCAATATCATTTGATAATACTAGTTCTAATACAGCTAGTATTGAAGAACTTAAATTTATATGTCAACGTGTTATTGGTGATTTATTTTTTTAATATTCATTGCATTTGTCATGTTTTAAATTTATGTATTCAAGATAGATTAAGAATTTTAGCAAATCATATTGAACCAATGAGAAATATTATTTTTTTATTTATGGTCGCATCTATCTATAATGAAATAATGGGATAAATTTTATAAAAATAATGGAATGAGATCTAAAATTTTTTTGACATGATGTACCAACATGATAGAATTCAACATATCAATTGTTACAAGATTTATTTTAATATAGAGAATTATTATTTTCATTTTTTACATAAAATATTAATAATACTAATATATATTTATTTTCACTATAATAGAATATTACAATAGTATTTGTGAAATTTTAAAAATATTTAATGATGCAACCGAACAACTTTCCAATATTTGTTATTCTACTTCTCATTTAGTTTTCAGAACTTTTTGTAATATAATATTAGTTTTAAATGAAAAGAGTACCAATGAATTTTTATCTTCTTGTGCATTATCAATGAAATGAAATGGAAAACAATATTTGTTTTCATATTCTTGAAATTTATTTAGTTGCATATGCTTTAGACCTAGATATAAATTAGAAGTTTTACCAGAAATGTTAGGTTTGTATTGTGACACTTTAATTCCATTTAGATATTCTTCTTCTCCCATTCCTAATAATATTGTATATAATAGTAGAAATTATGTATATGATATTTATAAAGAATATAGTATAAAATATGGAATACAACCTAATATTTTTAAAACACAAAATACTAGTTATAGTTATTTAAAACTTACAAAAGTACATATTTTATTAAAAGAATAGACGAAACATCCATGAGGATCCTCATGTTCTACACAGGAACTTGAGAATTATTTTATGACTTTTTTATTTTAATGAAACAGATAGCGAAATAAATTTCGATGTCTTAAAATGGTGGTCACAGAATATTCAAAGCTTTCCCACCTTCTCTATGATTGTTAAAAAATTTTTAGCTTATCCAGTGTTAACAGTTATTGTGGAACATACATTCAGTGCCAATGGTAACATATTAGATGAATGACAATCAACTTTGTCTCTCAACTCATTGGAAGCCCAAACATTACTCGACGATTGGACCAAAGCAAAAAAAAAAAAAAAAAAAAAAATCCAAGGAATGCAACTTTCATATGATAAAGTCAAAGAATTTGATACCAAAAGAACAAATACTACTAGAACAGGAAATGGAAGTGAGTAATAACATTTCTTTATAAGGTAAAAGGATAAAAAGGTAAGAGAACTATGTGGGCTTTGATTCCCTTATACCCTAAGGGGATACGTAGAAAACTTAAATAAGTACAAGCCTTTTTTTATTTTTATAATTTTATAATTTATAATTTTTTTAAATATAATAATCTTGAACCATGGTAAATCGTAGTGAACCGTGCACAAATAGTGAATCATGGCCAACTATAGCGAACCATGCACAAACCATTAATCAATAGTTCTGAATCATGAACCGTAATCATCTTGGATAGTTAGGGTTAAGGGTTGACCCCTTAAGAATCATCAAATTGGTGGTTCAAGATGATTAAGGTTAAGGGTTGACCCTTTAGGAATCGTTGAATTGGTGGCTCTGAACCATCAAACCAGTAGTTCTGAATTGTGGTCAGCTCTATCTTCAAATGAGTAATCTCTACCCACGTGAAGGATACCTTTGTCTAAAGTGTGGTGAGAACCTGCTCAGAGGGAGCTTAAGCTAATTGAGCTTCCAGGTTGACTACAAGCACTTGTACAGCTCGACGACCTTCCTATACTTTAGGGAATCGTTGGCTAAATACCACCAGTTTGGACATGTGGTTGGCCCCAGTCGACAAAAGTTCTTCTGCCAATGACTTGAAGGGCATGCCCTTGGTCTCTTCTTTATCATCCATCCACTTAGTAGCCACTGGATCGTAGAGAGTGAGGTCTAGTTTGTACTCTCCTGAAGCCTCTTGTTCGTGAGATACCTCTACAGCAACTGGGATGATGTCTTCACTCAAGTTAGGGAGAAAAGGGTCCGACAAGGCCATCATCTTGATGGGCCGAGAAGCCAAGGCCCAGATAAGGATGAGAAAAATTTGTTGATGCAATTGACCTCCAAGGTTTTGATGTTTGTTTGTCAATATATTTAATGGAGTTTGGTTAAGGTTGACCTAGCCAGAGAAAAGTCTAGTCAAGTCAAAGGTTAACTAGATGACTAGCAACAGAGAAGTCTAATTAAGTCAAAGATTAACTAGATGACTAGTAAGGGAAAGTCTTGGTGAGTGAAGTCAGGTGGTGAAAGCCCTAGTGAATGAAGCTAAGCTCTAGTGAGTGAAGTTAGGTGATAAAAATTCTTGTGAGTGAAGCCGGACGGTGAAAGTCCTAGTGAGTAAAGTTAGGTGATGAAAGTCTTGGTGAGCGAATCTAGGCATGCAGTGGAAAGTCCTATGAGTGAAGATAGATAGTGGGAAATCCTAGGAGGAGGTAACTTAGGTAATGAAAAATCTTAGAGGAGTGAACTCTAAGCAAGTGTGACTGAAAGGTTTTCGGTTGACCACACGTGGTTGATCTGATCAACAAATCTTGAATACTACTAACACTACTTTACTTTACTATTTTATATCTATTGTGTCAACTCAGTGTCGCAGGAAAGATTTACTCGATCAGGCTAATCAAACACTAAGCTGGACCATATAAAGTCCAAATAGGTTTGGTGGACTGAATTTTTGGAGGGTAAGTTGAGGTAACCTTCTGGAGTGAAGTTTTAAGGTCATGTCCCAGTTCGGGACAAACTTTAGGTGTTGATCCAACTGAAGAAACCAACGAAGGTTTTTAAATTAAGATCAAGACAGTCCTAACTGTCATACTCATGCATCTTTACTATCTGTCTAACTCTATTTTACAGGACTTCTATTATTATATATTGTCTATGCTAACTTTATTTTATAGAAAAATAAAGTTCTAGAATTGACCAAAGGTTCAGTAGACTGATAGTTGGGATCAATCGACTGATCTGGTTAGCCTGGCATAGATCAGATCGAAGTCTAGCAAATATGGTAAATAGTATTTTCAGTCGATATATACATGGGATTAGTTGACTTATCCAGCCAACATGGCAAAGATCAGATCAAAACTCAACGAATATGGTATACACCTTGTTCTATCAATGGATCAGTGAGATCAGTCGACCGATCATAAAAAATAATGAAAGCCAATTAGATCTAATCGTGTAGAAAAGGTATACTCAGGATTATGTCAACTGATAAGCTTGATTAGTAGACCAAGCATCGAAAATCATGGGATCAAGTAGATCAAAATGGGGCAAACAAAGAAGGGCGTGGAGATTAGTCAATGGATAAGATGTTCAGTCGATGGATAGGTTCAGTCTATGGATCATGTTTTCAATTGACTGAACGGTACCTATAAAATAAGCCCTCGGGGTCCAAGTCGAACAATAACCTCACTCATTTCTGCATTCCGTCTCTGTTGTTGCTGCAGTGCAAGTTCTACTACTACTACTACGCTAAGAGGCTATTCGACAACCTACGCCAAAGATTCATTCTTCATTATTGGTATATTTATTATTGTACTTACATATTATTGTAACTACTTGTATGAAATTTCTTCTTCCCTAAAGATTTTTCAAAGAGAAGAACTATATTAGTTTACCCATTAGAAGCTCTATTAATGATCACAAACCTTGGAGTAGTAGTTATTAGGCTACGAATCAAGTAAAATTGACTGAGTCTATGTCTCTCTTTCTATTCCACTACTATTCACTTTGATTCAATTTTACTCAAAGAAAAGTAAAGTTTTAAAATGATCAAGATTCACACCCCTTCTCTCATCTTGTACAATCCTACAATTGGTATCAGAGCAAGGCTGCTCTGAAATAGCTTAATAGTTTTTGGAGTTTGTTAAAATCTTTCTTTTTCTTTTAAAAATTTTTTCTTCTCATTTTTTCTATAGCATTCTTTTCATATTTATTTATCTTGCACTACTTATCCCAAGATAAAGTCTTGAAAATAGCTTTTAGTTATATTGTTTTACAAGAATAAAAAATGTCTCAACAAAGTTTGAGTACCTATCGCGCAATTTCTAAAATTGGAGATCAACTTGTGGAGTAGAATCAAGAAAGATTTTACACTACTAGTCAACAAATTCGAAGAACCACTAGAAATGGAAAGGTGGACCTCCGATATTAAAAGCAAGGTTCAAGTTGACACCCGGGCCACATTCACTCTCTAGTGTGGATTGATGTATGAAGAACTCTATCGGGGCGGACCCTTTGAAAGGTCCAAGGACTTATGAGACAAGTTGGTAGAAAATCATGAGGAAACCTACGCTTCAAATGTAACAAAAAGCAAACTTAAGTTAAATAATTTATAACAATAACATGTAGTACATTGAATCATCCTATGAAGAATCCAACATGGAGGAACCAAAGAAAAGAAACTTCATGGCACTAACAACAAAAGAATAAATAACCAAATCCAAATCCGAGTTTGAGTATGAGTCTGAGTTGAGCCATGGATTCGTATCTAGTTCAGAAGGATAAGATTAGGTAACTTCTCCCTTAAAAAATAAAATGCCTAAAATAATTGTATGTCTAACTAAAAATTATCTGAATCTAAGGATCAGATTGACATGCTCCTTAAGGAAGTCAAAAACCTTAAAGAACAAGTCAATTTAAACCCCTTAACTAACCATGCTGAGGATAGAAACTCAACTCAAGTTGCAAAGATTGAGAAAAAAAATTCCATCTTAAAGGGTAAAGTTGAGGGACTCAAATAAACATTGGAAGATGATGTAGGCCCCTTGGAGGCCGGCTAGAGGGGGTGAACAACCCTGCAAAGAAAATGAACCTTCCTCGAACTTTATAGCTTTATTAAACTAACACTTGCATAAAATAAGTTTAAGAAGTAAACTAAGAGTAGAGGCACGAAGGGGTTACTTGGTTACAACTGGAGAGGTTGTTAATCCAAGGAAGTTGAAAGCTTAGTAAACAGTCTCCTTCAGGCAGAGAAGTCTCTTACAACATTTATGGCTCACAAACAAGTAGTAGAACAAACTAGAAGCATTTACAAGTGTTGTTTTGAACCATTGGGACCAGGGTTATATTTATAGCCCTGGTCGGGGTGCCTGGAAGGGTTCCAGATGCCTCTAGGAGGATAAAACTTTATCCCTATCATAACGCAATGCACCACGTCGTGTTTGGATAAAATTTGATTTTGGCCACCTGGAGTCCAGGTCTTCCGCTCCGATTTTGCTCGTATTGGTCCAGGTCTTTCGCTCTGGCTCCACTCACTTGGGTGATCTCGGCCATCCAAATAGGCCTCACTCGAACCCAACTTCTGGCCTTCAAGCAGTCTTCTACTCTAACTTCTCGTACCTCAGAAACGTCATACACCTCCTTCTCATCTACCCGCGTACTCCTTGTAGCACCTCGTCTCTCGGGCGCACCAAGCCTGTCGGCTCTCTCCTTTGCCATCCTTCTCGCTAGTTGCATCTTTTGCTTGACTTCCTATGATCCTAAGTTCCTACACACTTAGACACAAGGGTTAAATACCAACAGGACCTAACCTGACTTGGTTGATCACATCAAAACTACCTTGGGGGTACTAACAGATGATGATCGGATGGTCGATCAGGATCTTATATATAGTTATTAGTCTATTTAAAGCATCATTGGTGAAACTGGACTCAACTGACTTATACCAAGGAGCAGATGATGATTTCGCAGCCATGGAAGACACACTACTAGGCTACAGAAGCTATACTGGCGGATTGATGACCACTGGATAATTGGAATCGAAGATAAAGATAAAGAACGAGGCAACTTACAACATGATGGGAGTTAAAGCACTCAAAGAAGAAGGCAACGCAAGCGATGGATAGAAAAACTTGCATAACAGGGGCAACGACATCCTTCTATAACCTAATATATCCTAGCTCGATCAACTGAGGTTGTTAGATTTCTGTTGTTGCATGGCAGAATGAATTTTCAATCATGGGATCGAACACATGGATTAAATCAAATTCAAGTGATCATTACAATGAGGATGGAGCTTCGTATTCCTTGACGTGGGTTATATCATATTAATGTGATGTAACTTCATAGATACACTAGTGCATTCTGGTCTCAGAGATTAAGGCAGATGACACATGCACTACATTTAAAGCATAATATTGGATATGCTCTTACATTTAATGCATAATCTCCTTAAAAATATGCAAGGGACCTACAACATATTTGGGGTAGTTGAGGAACATATAATTGCTCCATTCGGTCACACCACAATCCAGTCAGTCAGACTCCCACCTCCTTTAACTAGACATAAAGGGAAGACTTATAATCTGGTAGATAATCAGAAAGTGTCACGTGGATAAGGAAGTTAACAATCCTGCTGAGGTGACATTCAAAGTAAAGGGAGAGCTAAGCTATTCCCTAAACCTATTGGCTTCGACTACTAGTATTCCTATCTTCGTGATGCTCCTAACCCCAGGCCGTCATATCTCTAAACCGCTCCTCAAATCGGTGGCATCCCAACTCCATGATGCTCTCAATCCTAGGATGTCCCATCTTTGAGTTTTCCCTTGACTCAGCGGCCTTCCGACTCCATGGTGTTCCTAATCCTGGGTCGTCCACCCCTAAACTGCCTCCCGATTGCCATAAAAGATGGCTCGTCGAAGATATGGATGGCACCCATTATTTCCCAAAGATCGGGGGACACAAGACCGTTTTATCCAAAAGAGGTGGGGAAACATCATCATTTATTTCGGGATATGTGGATAGTGAACGTACATATCTCGAGATTAAATTATTTTAGGAAGTAGATAAAGCTCATGCGGATCTCAGGATTTCAAATTATTTCAGGAAGTAGATAAAGCTCGCAAGGATATTGGGGCATGTAGAGAACATAAGAGTCAGCCACCTCTCTATAAAAGGTAGCCACTCCGATGATTATAGGAATGCGTACACATATGTATCAAACCCTAACTATTGTTCTTCTTTCTTCTGCCGTTGCCACAAGAAACTAACTTAAGCATCGAAGTGGTTGTGCAAGGGAACTCCCCCACTGCGTCGGCCATCATTCTAACCCTCTTTTTCATCTTCTTTCGTCTAGGCTCTAGGATACCTCCTTACCTATCCTTGTTGTCGCTAGGTGTTTGACGACCAAGATAACATCCACGCCAACTCACTAGTGGTTCGTTCGTTAGCATTCTCAGGCAAGATCATCATCCATATCTTTGATGAAAATGATAGAGTATATAGAAGATGCATTTAAGATATCAAATTGTACTTCTACTAAGTCAAAGTTAGTATAGCCAACTAATTGGACTTCTCTAGTATATAATTTTTTCCTATTAGGATGGGCAGATGATAGATTGTCTAGTTCATTATAAGAAAAACAAATTATTGTGTTTGCATATGTCTTTTTGGGTTTGGATTTTCTAACATGTTTTTCTTTATTCAAATAAAGCTTTTTAGTTCTGCTCTTTCTCAAATAGTAAATTGTTTTGGGATTATGTTTTGGTTTAGGATTTAACATGGGTCTTCTCCATCTTCTTTGGTTTCCAGAACCATATTATTAAGGGGTATAAATTTGGCTCAAATACTAAGTGCATTTTTCTTTAAGTTTGGTGATGATATTTTGTATCTTGACTCCTATGCTATCATAGAATAGAGGAACATTCATCTCAATCTATATTTTATGAATCTCTTTTTCCAAGTCTCCGGGTAGTTTACTGAATAACCTTTCTCCTAAGATTGGATTATAGTAGTTCCCTGATACAACAATAAGTGCTAAAAAGTTATTGCAAAAATATTTTATCCAATTCCAATTAATTCCAAGTCTCTCATGACTTCTTTTTAGTCGTAAGTCTAATCCTGTATTTGCATCCCTATTTGTTAAAAGCATATGGATTGTGTTGGTGAAATTGACACCAATAATCAAACCTGAGTTTTGATAAATGACAAGTGGATTAAAGTTAGATGTGTTGTTATTTAACCTTTTTACCAAGTGTGCAGGACTTGACTGGTCTGACACCAGGCTGAAATTCAATTAGGTCTGGAGGACTTGATAGCTGGTGTAGAAGTTCATATAGGTCAAGAAGTGACCCGATAGCTAGCGAAAAGTCCAACTAGGTTTGCGGGACCTAACAGCTGGCCTAAGTCCAATTGGGCCTACGGACCTAACAACTAGCGAAAAAATCTATTGGACCAAGGTAGAGTTAATTGATTCTGCAAGGTAAGTAAGGTAAGTCACTGGAGGAGAGCGTTTCGGTGAAAATAAGTCCCAATTTAGGACTTTAGCATAAGTCCAATTTAAGTCCATTTCATAAATCTAAATTGAGATTCTGATTAGATCCTGATCTCGGAGAGATAGAATTTAATTACTAAACTACTTATTTTTATTGTGCTAACTTCATCTTGCAGGGTATACTTTGTTTTGTCGGACTAACACATTTTCTAGGGTGAAAAGAGCACAAAATGCCTCAGGTGAACAATACCTGAGGCACCTTCCATGTTAAGAAAGGTGTCTTGAGCTGGGTGATGGAAGGCACCTTCGAGAGCTTGGAAGGCCCCTTCGGTCGGATAACCTAGAAGACCTCGGCAATGATAAGGAACTATTTTCTTAGGATATAACTTTGCATATGGAAGGTACCTCCAGTGCTTTGAAAGGCTCCTTCAACACTCTATAATAAAAGAAAGCTTCGAACAGTGCAATGAACACAACTCTTTTATAAGCCTTTGTGCATCCATTCGACGCTCCAATCACTCCAACTTCATGATGCTGCTCTGCTATGATGCTACTGTGCCCAACTACTACTGAGGAACTATCCAACACCTAGCCTGATCCAATTATTTACAAGTGTTGGGTAACAAAGTGTTCTTTGTGTACTTAATTATTACTTAAAAGGCAAGTGTAGCTTGTTATATTTATCCTATCTTTTCTATTCTACTCGTTTCCCTCTTCTGACAGTTTAGGAGAGGATTATAGTGAATTACTCATTGATATAGTCAGTGGGATTATGGCTCTTAGAGTAGGAGTTGTCGAAGGTTCCAAACCAAGTAATCGATCGAGTTCTTGTGTGTTTTATTTTCGTGTTTAGTTTTTCGCTGCATACTTATTTTGTAAATTGAAAAAGATAAGTTTTTAAAACCACTTGATTCCTCCCTTCCCCTCATGTGCATAATGATCCAACCGATTACATAGCTAAAATTAAGTATATTATTACCTTGAGAGGCAATTCTGATGACTTCATTTGGAAATTTTAATCTAAAAGCTTCTCATGCAGCTCTGGTTATATCTCCTTAGTAGTTTTTGCCTTCTCGGATCATAGAATCTCACGTTTTGATATCAAATTCATGTTTATCTTGATAATATCTATTAACAGATATGATCCATTATTTTAAGTAAATATCATATAACTAAGGATCACATTTAATTATATTTAAAAGTACTAGGTCTTTGCCAAAGAAAGTAACTTCTCGTGGCCTCCTTTTTCTTATTGTTCATAACAAAGGATTATTATTTGTATAAGGAGTCACTTCTCTTCTAGGTGGATGTCCTTGGCTATAGTCCATGGTTCTCATAGAACTCTCAAGATAATTAACTTCATAAGGTGGTCTAGAAGTTGTAGAGGTATTCATTAGATCTTTTTCTGATAATATAGAGATATTGACAGTATCTTTAGTATTTTTTTGAGCTATTATATTTTTTTTCTTGATCAAAATATAATATCCAATTATCCTTAAAGTTTCTTTTCTTACTTATCGAATTTTTCAAGTTCAGTTAAGTCTTTTTAAGTTAGGTATGTTGCTACCTCTGCTGGTAAGTAAACATATTTATCCAAATCATGAAAGAATTAAGTTATTTCTTCTAACCTATACATCAAGTCATATGCCATTTGACTAGCATGTTGAATCTTAGTTCCTCTTACTAAGCTCATGTTTCTAGCATGTAAGTGCTTAAGTAGTTGTAGAGGAGTTTGTTCTTCTACATTCATCAGGTTTATCATTTCTTCTGTTTCTTCTTCATTTTGTGAAGTAGAAGGCTGGTATTTTAAGAATCTAACAGTTAAGTTTCCTCTTTTATCTGTGTATCGTGTGGCATCTATAGTTTTAAGTGTTGGCTCTGTTGGGTGCTACTCGGAATTTCGTTCTGTTTTCCCTGTACAAAAATTTGTACAAACACAAAACTTTTCCTAGCAACCCATGTGCTTTTCATAAGTTAAACTTGGATTGCAAATGAAACTTAACATTATTAATCCAAGTTCATCCCATGTGAGCTTCAGAAGTTAAACTTGGATTGTAAATGAAACTTAACATTATTAATCCAAGTTCAACCCTTATGTTCATCAGAAGTTAAACCATATTATAGAAGTTGATTAAATATCTATTTCAAGGATTAACTTCCAGGTCGTTGGTGAGGCACTCGACCTTCTTGTTGGGACCTTGTGCCCGCTAGAGGGGGTGAATAGCGACTCATTGCACTTTCATTGGTTTGCTTCGTCTTGATAATGTGCAGCGGAATACAAAGACACAAACACTCACAACGCTAATAACTAGGATTTACTTGGTATCCACCTCAAGATGAAGTGACTAATCCAAGAATCCACACATGACACGCTATCTCCACTATGAATCACTCCTTCTCGGTCGCAGCCGGAGGCAGAGAAGCCTCGTACAAACTCACACAACAATACACACAAAAATACAAGAAGAAGGAATATAAATACACGTAAAGACACTCTCTTCTTGCTTACTTGTGCTTGTTGTTTCCTCTTGAACCTTGAGAGAACACTCCCAAGAGCCTTCAAGAACTGGCGGTGAAGATTAGAGAAGCTCGTTGTGAATCGCAGAGAAATCGCAGGAAGAAGAACGCAAAGTTCTGACGAAGAAAACGCTTCGCCCAGGCTTTAAACAGTGCTCTCAATCGATCCAATCCATCCCCAATCGATTGCCACGTCAGCACCGCTCCATCCTAGCTGTCCATCGCTCATTTTTGTAGGACCGTTAGATTCGATAGAGGGGGGGGGGTGAATATCGATTCGAAAATATCGAGTATAAGCGCAGCAGAAAAGTAAAGTAGACACAGGGTTTTTTACTTCGTTCGGAGCCTGTGACGACTCCTACTCGAAGGCCCGTACTCCTTGAGTACTTTCATTGGGCAATTCACTAGCAATTCGGATAATTACAATTTAAGTACAAAAAGATGCTAATGAAAAGAAAAACAAAGTTGTACCGACAGACAAGGAATTTAAAAGAGCGGGAACGTGTCGTCGGAGCTTTGTGAGCGTCGTTGGAGCGCAGAGCAGCAGAGCGAGTAATCTTAGAGTTCTCAGATGTGAAAGATGATTCTGAGGCTCCTGCCTGGGGCTTCTTTATATGTTGCTCCGGGTGCCTGGATTCCTTCCGGACGCTTGGAATGTGACGTAGCTGCTCAAACCGAGATGCTCCACGTGGTGACGACTTGGCCTGGATATAATTTGCTTTCCGGGCGCCCGGATCCCCTCCGGGCGCCCGGACCACCTTGTTCCAGAAAACTCCCTTTTCGTGCAAAACAAAGTTAGTCCGAGGCAATATATATCCTGTAAAATAGATTGTTAGCACACTTATGAATTGGCACAAATAGTATGACTTAGATTCTGTCTTTCCGAGACCGGAATCTAGTCACGATCTCGACTTAGACATCCGAAATGGATCTAAGCCGGATCGACGCCTAATGTTCCCTTCCCGGGAATGCGTCCTCGCAGTCACTCCCCTCTAGTGACTTACCTCACTTACCTGCCAAACGTCCGGTCAGCCCTTCGACCCGTCTGGACTTCTTGCCAAGCGTCCGGTCAGCCCGTCGACCCGCTTGGACTTCTTGCCAGCTATCCGGTCAGCCCGTCGACCTAGCTGGACTTCGTGCCAGACATCCGGTCAGCCCGTCGACTTATCCTGCACACTCGATCAAAGTGTCAGACAACAACAAAACTAACTTAACATATTTGTCATTCATCAAAACCTAGGTTAGACCGTTAGTGCTACCCGCACCAACAATCTCCCCCCTTTTGATGGAATGACAACCTGGTTAAGTTAGTGAAATGAATAAAACAGGTACATGGTAGTTAGTTTTAGTGTTTTCAATTTGGTTTAGCTAACTTAACCAGCTAACCCTCCCCCTTCGGCATTCATCAAAAATAGGCAAGGATAAACAAGCATAGTGTAGAGTTACTGTAAAAATTTAAGAAACAACTAATTTTGGAGAATATCTAAGTCTGATTCAAAATTCAAAGATACTGATAAACGCACAATTTAAAAAAATGGTCAAGTTGACTTGGGGGAGTCAAATTTAAATTTTAAAAAGTCTAAGTTTAAAATTTGATTTTTCAAAACAAAGCAAGAATTAAACAAGTAAAATGAATTTTTCAAGAAGTAAAATTTTAGCCAAAATAATTTTGTTAAGGCTAATTTGATAAAAGCTAAGTTTGGAAAGTTTAATTTTCAAGCATATGTTATAAAACTGAATAAGTTTAAATTTGCAATATTCAACTTTTAAAATCAGGTTTAAAAATTAAGTGGGATTAAACTTCCAAGTTTTTCAAACACTTAGTTAATTTTAACTTTTTGAAAACTGGTGTTGAAAAATAAGTTAGTTTTAAAATAAATGTACAAAAGCATTTTTAAACACACAAAATTTTAATTAATTTCTCCCCCTGAACTTGATACTTAAAATTAAACAGCTGTCTAACCAATTATTTACTAACTAACTATTAGAAGATAGTAGCTTTCACTTGGTTAGTCAGATTAAGTTGATTATAAGCAGTCAGTGTTTGACTTGACTGATTAACTTAATCTGATTAATGTCTGATTTGTATTTAACATCCAGACTTATGCTGATGCACTGAAATAAGCATCTTAAGTCCAGACAGTTGGCCTATGCATCTCACCCCTTTCTATGTTTGTAAAAACACAAGCAAGGTAAACTTAAGGTGTTGGTGAGATGCTCAAAAACTAGTCCTATGGGTACATGCTTTCTAGGGATTCAAAACTAGTCTAAGGCCAAAACTGTTTTTGAAAATCTAAAACTGGAAAGTTTTGAAAACAAACAAGTTTAACTTATAATTTGAAAACAATTATTTTTGGAAACAATTTTGAAAAATCCTAGTCTATTAAGCACATCCCTAATTTTCGACGTAAGTTGCTAAATTCACTTTCAAGGAGTGGCTTTGTGAAAATGTCAGCTAAATTTGATTTGGACTCAATGTATTTGAGTTCAATATCACCTTTAGTAACATGATCCTTGATAAAGTGGTGTCTAATTTCAATATGTTTGGTTCTTGAATGATGCACAGGGTTCTTGGTTAAGTTAATTGAACTTATATTGTCAATTAATACTTTTACATTTGTGATATTTAAGTTGAAATCTTTTAGAGTATGCATCATCCATAATAATTGTGCAACACATTCGCCTATAGCTATGTATTCTGACTCAGTTGTAGATAGAGCAACACAATGTTGCTTTCTACTAAACCAACTGACAAGTGATGAACCTAATAATTGACATCCACCACTTGTGCTTTTGCGGTCTAATTTACATCCAGCATAATCTGAGTCAGAATACCCTATTAGTTCAAAATTATTTGTCCTAGGATACCAAATTCCTACATTTGTTGTTCCCTTAAGATATCTAAAACTTCTTTTAACTTGTGTCAAATGGGATTCCTTAGCACAAGTTTGGTATCTAGCACACATACTAACTGCAAATAAAATATCAGGTCGGCTTGCAGTTAAGTACAGTAGGCTACCTATTGCACTCCTATAATATTTTAAATCAATTGGTTTTCCATTTGGGTCATTGTCTAAGATTGTGTTTACTGCCATAGGTGTTTTTATTTCTTTTGTATTTTCCATTTCGAATTTTTTAAGTAAGTCTTTAGTGTATTTATGTTGATAAATATAATTTCCTTTATTTGTTTGTTTGATTTGTAATCCTAAGAAATAAGTTAATTTTCCTACTAAGCTCATTTCAAATTCTTTTTCCATTAGATTAATAAATTTTTCTAAAAATTCTGAATTTGTTGAACCAAATATTATATCATCTACGTATATTAGTTAAAACCTTTTAGGCTTATGGTAGGATTATCTAGATGTTTGATTAAACACTCTGTGGATAGAAATTTAACCTTATACCTAGTATCACACAATTGACTTATACTCAGAAGATTATATTTAAAATGTTCAACAAGTAAAACATTTGTAATTATAAAGTCTATTTTTAATTCAATATTACCTATACCAATTACCTTGAGTTTGCCGTTGTTTCCAAAGGCAACTGTTCCTAAGCTTTTGTAAGTGAGTTGAGCGAACTTGGTGTGATCTCCAGTCATATGTTTGGAGCAACCACTGTCCAAAATCCACTTGGTTTCCTACAGTAAGTAGGATTTAAAGTTAGTCTTTTTATTTTTGAGCAGGCATTGTTTAAGTTAAGTTTTAAAATTAAAGTGAGTTTTAAGTTTGAAATTTTAAGTTTAAAATTAAAATTTTGAAATTAATTTTTAAGTTTAAAATTAAAATTTTGAAATTAAAGTTTTGAAATTAATTTTTAAGTTTAAAATTAAAATTTTGAAATTAATTTTTAAGTTTAAAATTAAGATTTTGAAATTAATTTTTAAGTTTAAAATTAAGATTTTGAAATTAATTTTTAAGTTTAAAATTAAAATTTTGAAATTAATTTTTAAGTTAATTTTTAAGTTTAAAATTAAAGTTTTGAAATTAATTTTTAAGTTTAAAATTTTGAAATTAATTTTTAAGTTTTAAAATTAAAATTTTGAAATTAATTTTTAAGTTTAAAATTAAAATTTTGAAATTAATTTTTAAGTTTAAAATTTTGAAATTAATTTTTAAGTTAATTTTTAAGTTTAAAATTAAAATTTTGAAACCTTATTCATCTCACCCGATCTAAATTACCAATCAGGGAATCCTATGATTTTGTGAGATGAAATTGGATTTTTAATTATTGAGTTTTGGTTTAACTTGTGTTAGATTCAGATTTAGCTTTGGTCTCCACAAATAGGCAATCTTCGGATAAACTTCTAAGCTTGGTGAGTCACATGGACGCCATTAGAAGTAACCAACCTTTCGAGGTTTTCCAAATAGTCCTATCCACGAAGCTTAGTACTAAATCTTGGTCTAACTGGTTAGGATTCATTTAAGGGTAGCTTCGGTCAGTTCCACTTGGCCAAATGCACCAGATCGAAACCATATCTTTCTAGACATGCGATGCCCAAGTTTCCCTAACGTACTATCATCCAACAACTTCACCAGTACCATGATTCAAGTTAAACTTGGTCTCTAATCCTAATTACCCTGCCGGGTTAGTTTTTAGGTTACCCTGTTGGGTAAGTTAGTTTTGGAGGTGTCAGCTATTCTGGAGCCTCCCCCTGAATTATTGGCCATTGATTTAAATTTTGGTTTTAGGTTTGTGTCGATTCCTTTTATAGTTATGGTTAACTTGGTGATAATTTTGTTGATTTTTAAAGTGTTTAGATTTTGAATTTGATTTAGGTTTGTATTTTGGATTTTGGTTTGGTTTATTCGATTTTATATAATGTATTTTTTCTTTAGGTATATAATATTGATTAAGTCCTATTTGCGTGGTTAAGCACGCTTTCGGAACCCAAGCTAGATTAGTTGATTTGTATTGGGTTATTAATGATTTGAAGGTTTTATTTGAATTCAACTTATATCCTAGTCCGGTTTTATTATAGCATGCTTTTTGATTATTTAGGATTAAGTCTAGATTTTTTGATCTTGTTGTGAATTTTTCTAACATTTCTTTTAAATTGTTAATCTCATTTTTTAATGATAAATTCTCCTCCTCGAGTGTTAGATCTTGAGTTGGATTTGTATTTTCTTTTTGTTCCTTGAGGTTTTGATTTTCCTCAAGAAGTGATTTGTTTTCATTTTCTAGTTTAATCAATTTACTATTTAAACATGAAATAATTCTAAAAAATTTTTTGTTTAAATTAAAATCTACCTCATTCGGGCCTTCGGAAACGAGTACGGACTCGTGGCTTGTTTCGGGTTCAGACCCGTCTTCATCTTCCGACTCGTCTTCTGTTTCAGCTTCGCGGGCCATCAGTGCGAGGTGGCTCTGATGTTTCTTCTCTTCTTCCTCCGATTCGTCCGAGGAGTCGTCCCATGTTGCTTTGAGGGCTTTCTTTTTGGTTGACTTCGGTTTGTCGAACTTCAGTTTTGGGCATTCATTCTTGTAGTGTCCCTTTTTATTGCAGCCAAAGCAAATCACGTTCTTTTGTTCTGAGGGAGAGCTGATCTTTTGAAGGTCCTTTTTGCTGAAGCTCCTTTTTCTCCTGGTGAACATTTTTCTTACCAAGTTCACCAGGTGTTCTTCGTCTTCGGAGTCTTGGTCGGAATCTTCTCCATATTCAGGCTTGCTCTTCTTTTCCTTGGACGAACCTGCAAATAAAACTATACCTTTCTCGGCTCCAGCATTAGTTTGTTCATGTAATTCTAATTCACAGAAAAGCTCGTCTAATTTTAACTTAGAAAGATTTTTAGAAATCTTGTAGGCATCTACGATTGATGCCCACAAACTATTACGTGGAAAAACATTTAATGCATACCTTATTAAGTCTCTGTTTTCCATCTGGTGGCCTATCGCATGAAGCCCGTTGAGGATGTCCTTGATCCTCGCGTGGAGCTGATTTGCCGTTTCACCTTCCTGCATTTTTATATTAAGAATTTTATTTAAGAGCAGGTCTCGTTTGGTTACCTTGGCGTCGCTCGTTCCCTCGTGCAGCTTGATCAATTTGTCCCACAGCTCTTTAGCATTTTTGTGTGGACCGACTCTGTTTAGTTCTTCTCTTGTAAATCTGCACTGTAGAGTGTTGATCGCTTTATTTTCTGTTGACGCTTTTTTCTTCAAATCTGCTGTCCAGTCTTCGGGATCCAGTATATTCCCAGAGTTGTCCGCTGGAATTTTATAGGGTCTCGTGACGCTCATCCACCGGTCGAAGTCTGTTTTGAGGTAAACCTCCATGCGCTTCTTCCAGTACGGAAAATCGTCCCTGTTGAAGAGTGGAGGTCGTACTGTACTGAAGCCTTCTTGTTGGGACATCCTGTACACAAGTAAATAGCCAAAAAAAATATCCCAAGACTTGGTCTGGAAGAGAAAAAAGTAGAAAAATCTAGATTGGTGTTGCACCAATTTATATTTAATTGAAAAAAAATATTAAAAAAAATAAACCAGTTTGGAATAAAGTGTAAAAGTGAAGACCGAAAAATAATAAAAGGTTTCACCCCCAGTCTGATTGGTGGTTGCACCAAATCAGAGCGGTACCTGCTCTGATACCACTTGTAGGACCGTTAGATTCGATAGAGGGGGGTGAATATCGATTCGAAAATATCGAGTATAAGCGCAACGGAAAAGTAAAGTAGACACAGGGTTTTTTTACTTCGTTCGGAGCCTGTGACGACTCCTACTCGAAGGCCCGTACTCCTTGAGTACTTTCATTGGGCAATTCACTAGCAATTCGGATAATTACAATTTAAGTACAAAAAGATGCTAATGAAAAGAAAAACAAAGCTGTACCGACAGACAAGGAATTTAAAAGAGCGGGAACGTGTCGTCGGAGCTTTGTGAGCGTCGTTGGAGCGCAGAGCAGCAGAGCGAGTAATCTCAGAGTTCTCAGATGTGAAAGATGATTCTGAAGCTCCTGCTTGGAGCTTCTTTTATATGTTGCTCCGGGTGCCTGGATTCCTTCCGGGCGCCTGGAATGTGACGTAGCTGCTCAAACCGAGATGCTCCACATGGTGACGACTTGGCCTAGATATAATTTGCTTTCCGGGTGCCCGGATCCCTTCCGGGCGCCCGGATCCCCTCCGGGCGCCCGGATCCCCTCCGGGCGCCCGGATCCCCTCCGGGCGCCCGGATCCCCTCCGGGCGCCCGTACCACCTTGTTCCAGAAAACTCCCTTTTCCTGCAAAACAAAGTTAGTCCGAGGCAATATATATCCTGCAAAATAGATTGTTAGCACACTTATGAATTGGCACAAATAGTATGACTTAGATTCCGTCTTTCCGAGACCGGAATCTAGTCACGATCTCGACTTAGACATCCGAAATGGATCTAAGCCGGATCGACGCCTAATGTTCCCTTCCCGGGAACGCGTCCTCGCAGTCACTCCCCTCTAGTGACTTACCTCACTTACCTGCCAGACGTCCGGTCAGCCCTTCGACCCGTCTGGACTTCTCGCCAGCTATCCGGTCAGCCCGTCGACCTAGCTGGACTTCTTGCCAAGCGTCCGGTCAGCCCGTCGACCCGCTTGGACTTCTTGCCAGCTATCCGGTCAGCCCGTCGACCTAGCTGGACTTCGTGCCAGACATCCGGTCAGCCCGTCGACCTGTCTGGACTTATCCTGCACACTCGATCAAAGTGTCAGACAACAACAAAACTAACTTAACCTATTTGTCATTCATCAAAACCTAGGTTAGACCGTTAGTGCTACCCGCACCAACAGTTTTCTGCCCAACGGTCACTTCCCAATCGATCGATCGATCGATTGGGACTGCCTGAATCGATCACCCGATCGATTCAGAGCCTTTCTGTGCTCTTGCGATCGCGCGAGAGCTTCTGCTGCCCAATCGATCGCCCGATCGATTGGGAATGCTTCTGTGCCTGCGATTTCACATCCCAATCGATCGACTGATCGATTGGGCCTTCCCACAATCGCAGCACACTCTAATCGATCCACTGATCGATTGGACTCTAGTTCAATCGATCGCCCGATCGATTGACCAGCCTGAACTTGACTCAAACTCAAGTCCAAATTCCCAAACCCAACTCCCGATCAACCATGACCTATTGGGTCTCCATGCCTAGCACTTGGCCACACCCGACCAACCTCGAACTAGCCTTCTAGTCTCCTCCATCAGCCTTACGTCTCTCGGATATCTCCCATCCTTCACGCCTTGCCTTCAGGAGCTTCCTTTGGCCTCATCCTAGTTATCGAGTTCTCCTTGTCAAGTTACACTAGGACTTACCTTGCCAAGACAACATGCTTGGACTTACAACCTTTGCCAAGATCACACTTGGACTTTCTATTGCCTGGCTCCTCACCAGGACTTCCCAATTGCTTGCCTCCTCACTAGGACTTTCTCCTTTGCTAAGATCACACTTGGACTTTCAGTTGCCTGGCTCCTCACCCGGACTTCCCAAATGTTTGGCTTCTCACCAGGACTTTCTCCTTTGCCAAGATCACACTTGGACTTTCCAATTTGCCTAACCTCTAGTTAGGACTTCCATACGCCTAACCTCCAGTTAGGACTTTCACCACTGCCTAAACTCCAGTTAGAACTTCCATACGCCTAACCTCCAGTTAGGACTTCCACCACTACCTAAACTCCAGTTAGGACTTTCCCAGTCAAGTCTCCTGTCAATCTTGACCTACTTGACTTGTATCCTCATCAACCTGGTCAATTCTTTGACCATCTCCATAACCGGACGATTGCTCCAGCAATCCCCTTATATTGTCAATCTCCTTATATTTTCAAACTCCTTATATTGTCAAACATCAAAACTTAAATCCTGACTCAAGCTTGACTCAACTCAAGCTTAGTCAAACTGGTCAAACTTGACCTGGGGAAATTGCCCCAACAATCTCCCCCTTTTTTATGTTTGACAACGCCTCTAAGTTAGGCCTTAACCTCTTCTTTATACCAAGGCTAAATCTCATAGTCTTAATCTCTTCTTTATCACAAGGCTTGAATGAAGGTTTCCTTCATTCTCTCCCTTTCCTAGAGGACAAACTCCCCCTACTTGGGATGAAAGCCTAACTTAACCTTCCATTCTCCCCCTTTGTCACACATCAAAAACTGACAACAAACTCTTCTCCTTAAGAGTTAACTCTACGTTGTTTACAACCTCATATATTGTTAACAACCCCACAATGAAGATCTCATATTCTTCATTGCCACCAAAGCTCCCCCTTGAGCTCTATTTCACTTCACACTGCTCATCCTAGAGAATGCCTCAACTTCTCAATGAAACTCCCATTCATTATATTCAATGCTCCCCCTTGAGTAGTAATCCTCTTTACAAAGCTTATCCAAGAGTATTTATCATCCTAGCAATGAAGATAACCAATCTTCCATTGCTCCCCAATACTCGGCCCTGAGTATTAATTTATCACGAAGGTTTAACCCCCTTCCAAGGTCTTTTGAAATGATTTTAATGTTTTCAAAGAGTAACTCCTCCTAAAAACATGGTCAAACTTCTATCATTGCACCAACAATGACTTGGAGTTCCTAAATAGTTAGGAAAACCAAAACTTGAAGTTTTAAGGTTCAAAATTCAATGATGAAATGAAACCCCAACCTAAACTTCACCTAAATCTACCTTAACCAATCCATACTTGCTTTCAACATGAAAACTCCCCCTAAATGGATATAAGTGTATGCCAAAGGGTTAGGAATGGTTAATGACCCTTGAAAACTAAAACTTGAAGTTTTAAGGTTTCAAAATTCAGAATTGAAGCTTATCCTAAACTTCACTTTGGTTTCTCTTAACCAATCCATACTTGTTTTCATCATGAAAAACTCCTCCTAAACGTATACAAATGTATTCCATGGGATTTGGAGTGGTTAACGGGACTCGAAGTGACTTGAAGTGCTGAAATCAGGCTTTTCAGGCCAAAATCAGACTTCCCAATCAATTGAAGTTGGGACTCAATCGATTGAAATCACTTTAATCGATCCATTGATCGATTCCACAAGCTACCGCTCACAAAAATTCCCTCTGAATCGATCCAGCCTGGATCAATCGATTGGCTGATCGATTCACTACCCTTCTATTTGTGGGAATTGGTGTCCCAATCGATCGGCTGATCGATCGAACCCATCCCAATCGATTAGCTGATCAATTGGGTTCCTGATTTCCTGAAATTCAATTTTAGCGAAATTCAGAAACTCCCCAAAAATTTTTAAAAAAATCTAAAAATTATGAAAATTCATGTAGACATTATTTAGGGTATACTTTATCAAGGAAAAATATTTTCTATGAAAATACTTCTTATTTTCAAATATTAACACAAATTTAAAAGCTTGTAAAAACTTTAGTGTTTTCTTCAAATTTGTGTATAACTATTCAATGATGATTACTATCAAAAGATAGTCTTCACCAAAGTTTTCCAAACGCATTTTAAAATCATTTTCAAAACCAATATCTAACCATGTTCTTTGGGCTCAATGCACATTGTTAGGACCTTCGGATAGCGGCTAGAGAGGGGGGGGGGGTGTGAATAGCCGACCTCAAATTATTGTTTCTTCCTACAATTTAGGTTAGCGCAGCGGAAATACAATGTAGAAACGAAAGTGGAGAAGATCAAACCTCAAACACGATGATGTAACGAGATTCGGAGATGATACTCCTACTCCTCGGCGTGTCCGTAAGGTGGACGAAGCCTATCAATCCGTCGGTGGATGAGACCCCGGAAAATCGGCTAACAACAACTCCTTCTGGGTGGAGAAACCTCGCCACAAACTCTTTTGCAATAGCAATAAAGGAGTACAAGATAGAGCAAGAAAACAAGAAGAATATGAATGTAACAACACTTTGCTTGCCTTCTTGTCGACTGGAGTTCGATGAAGCAACAACTTCACGATGCCAGCAGCAACTGATCAGCAAACCAGCCGAGGGAAGCTCACACGAAGCTTCAGAAACACAGAGCTCAGCAAAGCTCAGATCGCAAGAGTGAGGAACAAGAAGAAGAGTTACTGTAGAGGCCCTCGACCTCGATATATATCCTGCACCTGCTGCACCTGTGAAGAAGACAAAGAGCAACACAGAAATCTAGCCGTTGTGTCGCAACGGCTAGGACTGGACCGATCAGGCTCCAACCTGATTGGTTTGGGAGACTCCTGATCGGTCTGTGGACCGATCAGGCCCTAGGCTGATCGGTCCCCAGATCGATCAACCAACTCTCATAGAGAGTTGGCTTCGAAGTCTGATCGGTCTGTGGACCGATCAGACTATAGGTGGATCGGTCCACAGACCGATCCCCTCCTATCGCTCTCTAAAGTCCATCGCTTCCTGATCGGTCTACAGACCGATCAGTTAACCCACAGAAATATTCTGTTTGGTTACTGATCGGTCACCAGACCGATCCAGACAATCAGAGTATCACTGGATCGGTCACCAGACCGATCCAATGCCTTAGAGCTTCCCAGCCCTAAACCCTAAAGCCTTCCCGGTCTAGAGAACGAGCTACCGAGCCCTCTCTGACCTAGTCCGGAGAACGAGCTACCGAGCCCTCTCCGACTTCCACGTTCGGTCCAGAGAACGAGCTACCGAGCCCTCTCTGACTTAGTCCGGAGAACGAGCTACCGAGCCCTCTCCGACTTCATCCGGTCCAGAGAACGAGCTCCCGAGCCCTCTCCGACCTAGTCCGGAGAACGAGCTACCGAGCCCTCTCTGACCTAGTCCGGAGAACGAGCTACCGAGCCCTCTCCGACTTCGTCCGGTCCAGAGAACGAGCTCCCGAGCCCTCTCTGACCTAGTCCGGAGAACGAGCTACTGAGCCCTCTCCGACTTCGTCCGGTCCAGAGAACGAGCTACCGAGCCCTCTCTGACCTAGTCCGGAGAACGAGCTACCGAGCCCTCTCCGACTTCCTCATCTGGTCCAGAGAACGAGCTCCCGAGCCCTCTCTGACCTAGTTCGGAGAACGAGCTGCCGAGCCCTCTCCGACTTCGTCTGGTCCAGAGAACGAGCTCCCGAGCCCTCTCTGACCTGGTCCGGAGAACGAGCTACCGAGCCCTCTCCGACTTCCCATGCCAAGCTTCCATACTTTGGACTTTTCCCGTGCCAAGCTCCCTGCTTGGAGTTTTCCGTGTCAAGTCTCCATACTTGGACTTTTCCCGTGCCAAGCTCCCTGCTTGGACTTTTCCGTGCCAAGTCTCCATACTTGGACTTTACCCGAATCAGGTCAACTCAAGTCGGGTCAACCAGGTCAACCTTGACCAAAGGTTGCACCCACAATCTCCCAAGTTTGTATTCTTGTCAAACATCAAGATACAACTTTTCTATTCTCGTCAAACATCAAAATACACCTCGAGTCAGGTCAACTCGAGTCGGGTCAACCAAGTCAACCTTGACCTAAGGTTGCATCAACAATCTCCCCCTTTTTGATGTTTGACAAAAACCATAATCAAGTTAGGTTAACCCGATAACCTAACTTAGGTTTTCTAATAGTTCTCCAATGTTCTTCCTTGAACATTCTCCCCAAACTCCAATGTTCTTCCTTGAACATTTTCTAAACATTCTCCCCCTTTTTGACACACATAAAAAAGAGTGAATCAAGGTCAAGAGTTTCTTCCTAATGAAAGTCCCATACCTTTCATTGAAACCCTTAATTTCCCCCTTGATACTAAATACAACAATCAACATAGTGATCATCCCATATCACTCATCTTGACGAGTAAAAACTCCCCCTAAACGTCAACTCCCCTTTGACCAATAGGTAAAACTCCCCCTAAAGGTCAACTCCCCCTTGACCATTGCACCAACAATGTCTTGGAGAGTTTCAATCCTTTAGAAATCTAAAATACCAACTTCCAGCTGAAATTTCAGACAATCAGTCGAAAATCAGCATTTTGGCATGCTCAGCCCTTTACTGGATCGGTCACCAGACCGATCCACACTTCCCCGGATCGATCCAGTGACCGATCCAGACCTCCCTGGACCGATCAGCATCCCCTCTGATCGGTCCACAAATCTCTGATAGGGATTTTTTTTTTTCTCCCAAAATTCAGAAACCCCTAAAAATCATAGAAAATTCCAAAAATTGTAAAATTTTGAGGATGCATTCCTCATAACATATATTATTATGGAAAAATAGTTTTCTATGAAAATAACTTCCATTTTTAAATCTTGATACAAAGTTCGAAAGACTTTGAAATAGTTCAAGGTTAATCCATCTTTGTATCAACTTGCTCAATGATGAATGCTATCACTAGAAAAGCTTCATCAAGGTTTTTCAAATCAATTTTGAAATGATTTTAAACCATTCAATTTAGGATCACAATCTTAGGGCTAAATGTACATGACTTGTACACAAGCTTTCCCTATGATCCTCAATTTCGAATTAGGCTCATCTAGGTACAAGAACTATGCACCTTGATCCTAACTCATAATCCTAATATCTCACACACATCTAAGGTGTATCAAACACATCCAAGTCAATTTTGATGTGAGATATGGGTTTAGGTCATCTTAAGCTAAGTTCTCATGCATTTTCTAGACAACAATTTGATCTCCATATCAAATTATGTTTTTATCCTTAAATCAATTTAATTGATCATAAATGCAAGAGATGATGACATGACATATAATAATATCATAAGTGTACATATGTGTCAATGTCATGATGTCATGGCATAAAGTATGACACTTAAATAAGGCATGACATATAACTAACCTAAGTATTATCATGACATTTCAAATGATAGTAAATTAGATATGATGTCATGACATGGCATATGGCAAACAATATATGACAAATAACATATAAAGGTATAGAAAATACCGAATTCTAGCCTTAGTTGCCATTTTGATAATTTTGATCATTTTTCCATAAATTCTATATTCCTAAGTGTAATAGACCTAAAATCATATACTAAAGATTTTTAGATCACTATGTGCCAATTAGATTGACCCTAGAAAATTCCTCAAATGTGGTTGGCACATCCTAATCACCTTAGGAATAGTTTTTAATTTCATTTTCAAGGCTTGGTTATACCTTGAAGCTTCCTAAAATGCCACATTTTGCCATGATTAGGTTAACTACCTATCCAAATAAGGTGGGCACACCCTAAACCATCTAGCGTGATGAAATCACGCTCCTAGGAACCCAAAACCTATTTGAGCTCATTGGGTTCACTAAATATTCACTAGGGATGACTTCCCTAGCAACCCTCCTAGGCTTTAAAGCCTTGGTCATTTGGGACTCATCAAGATCAACTCTAGGGGTGACTCCTCTTGTGACCTTGGTGATGGTCTTCCTAGCCCTAGGTCTTGTTCCATAATCGAATGGAACATTATGGTAAGTGGGCTTGACCACTTGAGACTTAGGTTTGTGACTCAAACCTCTCATGTCCTTGGGCTTTTGCTTTTGACCCTTAGACCCTAGAGTTGACTTCTCCAAATTCTTAAGAGTCTTTTCTAAGGTGTCAAGTCTTGACCTCAAGACTTGATTTTCCTTCTCTAATACCTCAAGTTTTAATTTGTCATTTTTCTTTGAGGTATTCCTAGGCATATGTCTTGTTGTTTTGCGATTCCTATCTAGGTTTTCCTTAACCTTAGATGAGTTAATTCTAGGGTTGGCATTTCTAGTATCATCCTTACCTAGACTAACATGTTTGGCACCTAAGCACATGTATCGGTTTCTATGGTTATCATGCTTATCATCATTGGCAATTGCAATAAAGCTACTAGCATGTTTCTTATTAGAATTGCAATAATGTGCCTTAAAAGATACCTTAGGGTTTGCCTTAGCTCCCCCCATAGATGTGCTTGGTCTCTTGTCCTTGTGAGGTTGCCTCCCCCTCGGACATTGGCTCCTATAATGTCCCCTTTGCTTGCATTGGAAGCACACCACGTGCTCCTTGCCCTTGCGTATCGGGACTCCGGCTTCCTTGACTTTTGGTGCCGGTGGAGTCTTCCTAATCCTCTTTGGACATTTACTCTTGTAATGCCCATATTCCCTACACTCAAAGCACATTATATGTAATTTACTTGAAATTAAGTTGCTTGAGTTACCTAGGGTTGAGGATGAACATAAACTCTCTTCTTCATCCCTTCCGGAGGTAGAGGCTTCTTCTTGCACCAATCTTGATGAAGAACTCTCCTCCTCTTCTTCCTTAGATGTTGAGTAGCCCTCAACTTCTAATTCCATACCTCCATGATGTGAGCTACTTGGCTCACTTGACTCCTCTTCATGACTTGAATTGGAGCTCTCCTCATGGAACTTAGCCAAGTTGTTCCACAACTCCTTGGCATCGTTGTATCCACCTATCTTACACAAGATATCATTAGGTAATGAAAATTCAAGGATTTTCGTTACCTCGTCGTTGATTGTGGATTGGTGGATTTGTTCCTTCGTCCACTTCTTCTTCTCGAGAGGTTCTCCCTTTTTATCCACCGGAGGAGTAAAACCTACTCATACACAATTCCAATTCACTAGGTTAGTCATAAGAAAATACTTCATTCTTACCTTCCAATACGCGAAGTCGTCGCGATCGTAGAAGGGTGGAATCGTGATGTCTTCTCCAAGTAGATCCATTCTCTAGCTTGTGCTCCCCCGGGTGTTAATCCGACGAAGAGAAACCTCGCTCTGATACCACTTGTTAGGACCTTCGGATAGCGGCTAGAGAGGGGGGGTGTGAATAGCCGACCTCAAATTATCGTTTCTTCCTACAATTTAGGTTAGCGCAGCGGAAATACAATGTAGAAACGAAAGTGGAGAAGATCAAACCTCAAACACAATGATGTAACGAGGTTCGGAGATGATACTCCTACTCCTCGGCGTGTCCGTAAGGTGGACGAAGCCTATCAATCCGTCGATGGATGAGACCCCGGAAAATCGGCTAACAACAACTCCTTCTGGGTGGAGAAACCTTGCCACAAACTCTTTTGCAACAGCAATAAAGGAGTACAAGATAGAGCAAGAAAACAAGAAGAATATGAATGTAACAACACTTTGCTTGCCTTCTTGTCAACTGGAGTTCGATGAAGCAACAACTTCACGATGCCAGCAGCAACTGATCAGCAAACCAGCCGAGGGAAGCTCACACGAAGCTTCAGAAACACAGAGCTCAAATCGCAGTAAGGAGGAATAAGAAGAAGAGTTACTGTAGAGGCCCTCGACCTCGATATATATCCTGCACCTGCTGCACCTGTGAAGAAGACAAAGAGCAACACAGAAATCTAGCCGTTGTGTCGCAACGGCTAGGCCTGGACCGATCAGGCTCCAACCTGATTGGTTTGGGAGACTCCTGATCGGTCTGTGGACAGATCAGGCCCTAGGCTGATCGGTCCCCAGATCGATCAACCAACTCTCATAGAGAGTTGGCTTCGAAGTCTGATCGGTCTGTGGACCGATCAGACTATAGGTGGATCGGTCCACAGACCGATCCCCTCCTATCGCTCTCTAAAGTCCATCGCTTCCTGATCGGTCTACAGACCGATCAGTTAACCCACAGAAACATTCTGTTTGGTTACTGATCGGTCACCAGACCGATCCAGACAATCAGAGTATCACTGGATCGGTCACCAGATCGATCCAATGCCTTAGTGCTTCCCAACCCTAAACCCTAAAGCCTTCCCGGTCTAGAGAACGAGCTACCGAGCCCTCTCTGACCTAGTCCGGAGAATGAGCTACCGAGCCCTCTCCGACTTCCACGTTCGGTCCAGAGAACGAGCTACCGAGCCCTCTCTGACTTAGTCCGGAGAACGAGCTACCGAGCCCTCTCCGACTTCATCCGGTCCAGAGAACGAGCTACCGAGCCCTCTCCGACTTCATCCAGTCCAGAGAACGAGCTCCCGAGCCCTCTCCGACCTAATCCAGAGAACGAGCTACCGAGCCCTCTCTAACTTCCTCCGGTCCAGAGAACGAGCTCCCGAGCCCTCTCTGACCTAGTCCGGAGAACGAGCTACTGAGCCCTCTCTGACTTCGTCCGGTCCAGAGAACGAGCTCCCGAGCCCTCTCTGACATAGTCCGGAGAACGAGCTACCGAGCCCTCTCCGACTTCGTCCGGTCCAGAGAACGAGCTACCGAGCCCTCTCTGACCTAGTCCGGAGAACGAGCTACCGAGCCCTCTTCGACTTCCTCATCTGGTCCAGAGAACGAGCTCCCGAGCCCTCTCTGACCTAGTTCGGAGAACGAGCTGCCGAGCCCTCTCCGACTTCGTCTGGTCCAGAGAACGAGCTCCCGAGCCCTCTCTGACCTGGTCCGGAGAACGAGCTGCCGAGCCCTCTCCGACTTCCCATGCCAAACTTCCATACTTTGGACTTTTCCCATGCCAAGCTCCCTGTTTGGACTTTTCCGTGCCAAGTCTCCATACTTGGACTTTTCCCGTGCCAAGCTCCCTGCTTGGACTTTTCCGTGCCAAGTCTCCATACTTGGACTTTTCCCGTGCCAAGCTCCCTGCTTGGACTTTTCCGTGCCAAGTCTCCATACTTGGACTTTACCCGAATCAGGTCAACTCAAGTCGGGTCAACCAGGTCAACCTTGACCAAAGGTTGCACCCACAATCTCCCAAGTTTGTATTCTTGTCAAACATCAAGATACAACTTTTCTATTCTCATCAAACATCAAAATACATCTCGAGTCA
This sequence comes from Zingiber officinale, assembly GCF_018446385.1. Lineage (NCBI taxonomy): Eukaryota > Viridiplantae > Streptophyta > Magnoliopsida > Zingiberales > Zingiberaceae > Zingiber > Zingiber officinale. The sequence continues at coordinate 84,203,308 of NC_056000.1, read as the reverse complement.
GGTCAACTCGAGTCGGGTCAACCAGGTCAACTTTGACCTAAGGTTGCATCAACACACATGACTTGTATATTAGCTTTCCTAATGATTGGAAGTCACATGGCTATGTGCTTTGATGAACCTAAAACTCAACAAGATGCACTAAATCAACATCTTGAGTTTTGTTCACCATCCTAGCATCTCACTTGTATCTAATGTGTGCTAAAACACATACAAGTCACCTTATGATTCTTTGTGAGATGTATATTTGGTTTTTACCCTAAACCAAGGGATCATGCATATCTATCTAGGCATTAAGAGACTTATGATCATCCACCTAGGATGTCATTTGGTATAATCCCACTTGTTGGGATATTTACCATTCTTAATAAATGCCTTTTGTCCTTAATTATAAGGAAATTAACATAATGCATGATGTTACATGACATACATCAAAATAAGTAATTTTCAAAAGAAAAACATGCTATAGCTACATGATGTATGTATGACATGACATGACATGGTATTTTTATATTTTTCATAATAAGAATGAATGCAACACATGATGTCATGACATATGATAGGTAATCAATCATGGCACTTTAGAATAAATAAAATATACCTAGATAATCTATCTAAGTATCCTTAAACCTTAGCTAAAACCTTAAAAATTAAGCCTAGATTGCTTATCTCTTGAAAGAATGCCAAAACCCAACTTGATATTTCTTTTACCCCTTTTCTATTTGTGCCAATTGAAATTAAGAATTCATCCTCAAATATTTATTTGGCACATATTACTCTCTTTAAGGATCAAACATTTAGATTGAGACTTAATTTTGCTCTTAATCCCTTAAGAACATACTAATATCTCAACTAGACATTTCTTATCCTTTCTCCAAGTGTGCCAACTTACCTTTGATGTGATTCCTCAAGGTTTGGCACAACTTACTCTTCCAAAGAGTAATTAATTTGATTAAGGTTTAAATTTTCCCTTAACCCCTCAATAGAATACCAAATTTCCAACTTGGTATTTCTTTTTTACATTTGTGCCAATTTAAATTTAAGTCCAATTCCTCAAGACTTGGCACATTTTACTCCTCCAAATAGTAACACTTTAGATTGACACTTAGATTTCCCTTAAATCACTAAGAAGATACCAAAATCTCAACTTGGTATTTCTTATGATTCTCCAAATTGTGTCAATTTAATTCAAACATAATTCCTTAAGATTTGGCACATGCTACTCTTTCCAAGAGTGATAATTTGGATTAAGGTTTATATTTCCCTTAATTCCATACGAAAATGTCGAATTCCAAATTTGGCATTAGTTTTGCTTCTCTCAAGTGTGTCAATTTAACTTAGTTCAACTCTTCAAATTTTGGCATATATATTACTCTTTCAAAGAGTAACCCTACAATCCTTTTTATTTTCAAAGGTTAACAATAACCTTGAAAATGCTCTCAAGTGTCAACTTTAACAAGGTTGGGTTAACTACCCTTCCAATTGAAGTTGACATTCTCTAAACTCATTTAGGGTGTAGAGAATATGTTCCTAGGAACCCAATACCTATTGGTGCTCCTTTAATGCTCTAGGTACTCACTAGGGATAACTTCCCTAGATACCTTCCTAAGGACCTTTCTAGGCTTCTTAGAAGCCTTGGTCACTTCTAGGGATAACTTCTCTTGTAACCTTCTTTGTGACTTTATTAGATCTTTTTGGAGCCTTAGTCACCTTTACTCGATCAACTATAAGGATGGCCTCCCTTGTGACCTTCTTTGTGACTTTGTTAGACTTCTTAGAAGTCTTAGTCACATTGGTCTTGCCAAAAGAACCTTTAGGAATTCCTTCCCTAGTATCCTTGACTTGACCTCTAATCATAGGGTTGGTTCCATAACTATATGGAACCCTATGAAAGGAAGTCACATCCTTCTTGACTTTAGGTTTGTATCCCAAACCTCTATAGCCATTGGATGACTCTTGTCTAGTTTTTTCTAGGTTGTGCTCATTTTGACCCTTGAGAATATTTTCCATTCTTGCTAGGGTTCTTTCTAAACTATCAAGTCTTGTCCTCAAGACTTGGTTTTCACTCCATAAATCCTTAGATTTTGGTTTTTCATTAAATCCTTGAGCATTTCTAATTTTAGGCATATATCTAAAGTCCTTAGAATTATTGCCTAAGTTGCTATTTACCTTCCTAAACTTAGGTATGGTAAATCTAGCATAAGGAGGAATATATTTATCCTTAAAGCCATCATGCCTCCTATTCTCATGATAATTAGAATCAAAATGATAAAACTTATTTCTAGCATGCTTTTTATCATGTGTCAAAGGAATAGGTTCATTAAATGATACCTTTGTTTTTACCTTGGAAGCTCCCCCTAGATTTATGCTTCCTCCTTTGACCTTGATCGACTTCTTCCCCTTTGTACATTGACTTCAATAATGTCCATTTTGATTACATAAGAAACACATAATGTATTCCTTGCTCTTCTTTGTTGTGGAGATTGTCTTCTTGGGCTTCTCCTTGCCCTTGGGTACTACTTGGCTCTTCTTTTTGGCCAACTTAGGACACTTGTTCTTGTAGTACCCATGCTCCCTACACTCAAAACAAATGATATGATTTTTGTTATTTACAATTGAAGTTTCTATACCTTTGCTTGTAGAGATGATGCTTAATTCTCCATTTGATGTAGCTTGAATTGTGGAGGTAGCATCTTCTTCTTCTTCTTCTTCTCCTCTTGAGGGTGTGTGTAAGATATGCGAATTTATTTTTAGGGTTATCGTGGAATAACCTTATGAAAATTTTAGGAAATTATAGAATTTTTTTTTGGAATTTTACTGAGGTCGTATGACTAGTTTTGCTGGGATAGGAGTGGGGGTCTGTTTAGAAATATGCGGGTGAGAGTTTAATTGAGGAGGTACTTAGGGTTTATTTCCCTTAACCCTAACCCTAAGTTACTTATTAATAGGTTTCATTCCTCACCCGAACCCTAAAACCCAACCCGACTCTTTCCTTCCTCTTTCTCTCTCGCGCGAACTCCCCGACGCCGACACCTGCCTCAACGATCGTCGATTCTCCCCTTTCCTCTCTCGGTGTCGCCGGCGAGGAGCAAATCTTGGAGTGTGGAAGGAAAAGGTTAGCTATATCCCAACCCTTCTTCTTTCCAACCTTTTCCCCTTCTTTAATCTCGGCGAACAGCAGTGTTGGATCCCTGAATCCGTTGATTTCGCTTGTTGTCAGGAGAGAATCGAAGGCACCGGCATTGGATCTGGCCAGCATCGACCGATTGTGTGAGGTCATGATCATTATCCCTCTCTGATCTCCTTCCCCTGTTCGTCGGCAAGAACGGATCGTGCCCTAACGGTGGGCTTGGAGGTAAGCGATTTAACCTGGTAGTGGATTAGGGCATTTGAATCTTTTACATCGAGTTGATTCAGATGGTTTCTTCTGGAGAGTAGGCATTTGGGTATAGGTTACGGCCACCACAGCACCGTTGAATAGCCTTCTTCATCGGATCTGTGTTTTCCCCCAGCGATCAAAGAAGAGGTACTGAGATCTGTTTATTGCTGTTGTTAACAGATTGTTTGATGACTTCTTGTTGTTCTTTCTGCTTGAACCGGTTGGTGAGGATACAATGGGTAGTCTCTGTTGTAGGGAATTGATACATTGTTTAATTCATGTGCTCTTGATCGATCATTAGTTATAGTAGATGTTATCTAGTGGGTTTTGTGTGTTGCTTAATCTAGATTAAGGATGGAATCAACAAGACTTGTCTTGTTTGGTTGTTATAGGTTTTTGGCGTACGGTGTCACTAAAATTTCTGTGAATTAATTTGATCTGAAATTTTTAACAGAAATTGGCAGACAACGTTCTGTTTAATTGCTTCTGTGGGGTCGGGTAATGGAAGATTGTAACATTGAGGATCTAATGGGAATTTAGATATTGGATGGTTTAGGTTAAAATGTAAATTTAATATGGTTATGTTAAAAGAAGGGAGCCGTACCTATGGTTAGCGGTTCTTTTGGAGTTAATTAATTATTTGTAGGTGATTCATTTATGTGTGATATATATATATATATATATGAATTGTATGTGTGACACAGGACCTTGATCTATATGAGCAGCGTGACGTGGGGGTGGTTCTGTTGATACGGGATATATCGAGGCGGGTATTTCTTCCTTATCTCCTATTTAGTTCTTTGAACTATAAAGCATGGTTATATTTGGATGTTTAGGTTGCATTACCTTAAATCTGTATATTTATTTTATTCCTGCTTGTCTCTTTCTATTTGAGCTTTGATATGATCTTGTTTACCTCGATACAGTCTCACCCTTAATATCGGAACTCTGTGCATGTGCATATGTAGAGTTTGTATCCTAGAGTTGTCTGGTTGGTATGATTAGCGTGTTTATCATGCATATTGATGTTGAGTGTACATGTGACGGGTATGTGGTATTGGGGTTGTATAGTTGGTTGACCACGTTGTGTGTTGGAGTATGTATATACGTTTGTGGTGGTTATTGGGGGTGTTGGGGTACACAATGGATGATGGTATTTATATTGTGACTATTCACATCATGTCATCATTCATTGCATACTGACGACTAATGTCTCCCTTATGGTGAGAGGGTCGTCAGTTGTTTATAGCTGCCCATTGGGCCACTTTTGGAGAGTGGTAGCTAGGAGTGGAGCTAGTCCTGTCGCGCTTGCTCAGCCGTTCGGTGATTATACTCTGTCAGCCTCGACCACTCTGGAGTAGTGGGTTTTGAGGGTACAGTAGTCAGAGGGCTTGAGTTGTGAGTGGTCAGGGACCCTTAGTTGGGTAGTTATGTAACTACTTAGCTGACCGTCCACTTTGGCCGCCTATAGCGGTGCATGTACTGGAGGCTAGTACGGTTTGTTACGGACCCAAGCCTCTCGGCCATATAGGGGTCGTGGTGTCTAGAGAGGTGGGGGGGTGACCATGGAGCATGCATGCACTTTTGCATATGATGCGCGGTGCATCTGGGGAGATATTTTTGCATACATGCCTAGTAGATATTAGTTGCATGTGATTGTGTACTGTTGCATTTGTTTGCGCTATGTATGTTGCATTTGGGTGTCATACTGCATACATGTCATCTATTTTACATGTATATGCAGTCGTATCTATATTTGCATAGGTGTCTCAAGTAGATCTGTTGCTAGTCCGGTGAGTTCCCTGATTTTGGTATCATGGTATTGATTCTAGTCGAGAATGTGCATCTACTGTGTCAGGTATGTTTATGTATAGTCTGTTAGGATGTATACTAAAAGCCTAGCTTTTGGTATAAACATTTATCTAGAATTAAGAATCACATTGGTCAAATGTCTACATTTATGATAAATGTAGTTGCTCAATTAATTTATATTGAAGATAACATGGTGTGTGGTGTCATACACAGAAGATCATGTTATCGGTTCCTTATAAATTATAAACAGTAGCTCACGACCAAGATGGAAAGGAACAAACCATTGGAAGGTCGTACTGTAATTAGGTATTAGTTTATCTTAACTATATAATTACACTAGTATACTTAGAGTGTATTGAGTAGGACCATTTGAGTTCATTCCTTTTATACTGACTTTATAAAGGAACAAAGACCTCAGTTATTATGGAAGTGTGTGCTCTTAATCCTAATATAATAACAAGCACATATATTTGATATTTATTTCTTTAATTTATCAATGGGTGAGATTTAGTTCGATGAATCAATAAGCCCGATAAGTTGGGAAATGATATCACTTATAGTGTGTGTTGTTGATTATAGAAGGAAACTGTGTCCTAGAGATACTAGGTTGAGAATGTCCCCAAGAGGAGCTCAAAAGGATTGTCATGTTAAACCCTGCAGGTGGACTTAGTCCGACATGACGATGAAGTTGAGTGGTACTACTCTTGGAGCTAGATATTAATTAAGTGAGTTGTCAGTAACTTACTTAATTAGTGGACATTTGTTATCTTAAACACAGGAAGACTAACACACTCATAATAAGAAGGAGCCCAAAATGTAATTTGGGATTGGTGCGGTAGTTCAATAATAATTCTCTAGTGGAATGAATTATTATTGATAAAATTAAGTTGTGTGTTCGGGGCGAACACGGGATGCTTAATTTTATCGGGAGACCAAAACCAATTCCTTCTCTCGGTCCCTATCGTAGCCTCTTAATCATAGAGTACTATACCCACCTATACCCACCTTCTTACCCATCCTATAGGGGGCCGGCCAAGCTAGCTTGGAGACCAAGCTAGGGCCGGCCATGTTTTGGTTCATGGGTGAATTCATGTGGCCGGCCCTAGCTTGAACTCAAGCTTAGGTGGCCGGCCCTATTAAAATAAAAAGGAATTTTATTTTTAAAATTTTTCTTATGTGGATAACATGATTTAAAAGAGAATTTAAAAATTTAAATCTTTCCTTTTATAAGATTCTACAAAAGATTAAGAGAAGAGTTAAATCTCTTTCCTTATTTGTAGATTAAAAGGTTGATTTTAATTTTGGTTAAAACTTTCCTTTTAATCATGTTCATGATTTAAAAAAGAGTTTAAAAATTAAATATCTCTTTTATAAAGCTTCTACAAAGATTAAGAAAAGATTAGATATCTTTCCTTATTTATAGATTGGAAGAGATTTTAATTTTTAAAGATAACTTTCTTTTTATCCACATGTTTAAAAGAAATATTTTAATTTATAAAATTTCCTTTTTATTGACCATCATGAAGGGAAAAATTATTAGAGAAATTTTTTATAAAATTTCCGGAAACAAATTAGGAAAGTTTTAATTCTTGATTGAATTAAATTTCCTTTGTTTGGTTTAAAGTGGTCGGCCACATTGTTGATGAGAACAAATTATTTTTAATTAAATAAATTTTCCTTATCAATGGCAAAAGAATTAAGGAAATTTTTATTTAAATTTCCTTATTTGCCAAGGCCAAGGATTATAAAAGAGAGGGTAGAGGTGCCTTCATGGCGAACAACTCTATTATTTTTCCTCTCTCTTTTTCTTCCTTGGTGTGGTCGGCCATCTTCTCCTCTTTTCTTCTCTTTGATGGCCGAACCTCATCCTTCTTGTGGAGACTCATATGGTGGCCGGATCAAGTTTAGAGAAGAAGAAGAAGAAGGAGAGAAAGAAAGCTTTGTTTCTAGCATCCCTTGGAGCATGGTGGTGGTGGCCGAACCTCTTCATCCTAGGAGAAGTTTTGATGGCCGAAACTAGTAAGGAAGAAGAAGGTGCTAGGTGGTTCTCATCTCGGAAGATCGTTGCCCACACAACGTTCGAGGTTAGAAGAGGAATACGGTAGAAGATTAAGAGGTCTTTCTAAAAGGTATAACTAGTAATTTTTTCTTTCCGCATCATACTAGTTATTTTTGGAAATAATACTAAATACAAGAGGCATACGATTCTAGTGTTTCGAATTTGTTTTCGATATAGTGTTCTTTTGTTTTTCTTTTCCTTGTGATTTGATTGTTCTTTTCGGTTGACCTAAAGTTATTTTAGGAAATTAAATATTAGCTTTCCTTAAAAGGTTTTGTCTAGTCGGTGGTGGTTGCTCCCATATCCAAGAAGGTCATGTGCCTCGCCACGTCAGTACTGGGAACCAATTTTGGAAATTAATATTTAGTGGAATTAATAACTTAGGTGATTTGGATCAAACGTGTTAAGTTCCGCAGGAGATCCAAGTCAAAACCTAAAAGAACAAATAAATTAAGTTTTGGATCAAACGTGTTAAGTTCCGCAGGCAATCCAAAATTTAATTTAAAAGAACACATGGTAGCTAGGAAAAGGTTCAGACCTTTGTACAAAATTTTTGTACAGTGGAACCTCTAGGTTTTCCGAGTAGCAACCAACAATTGGTATCAGAGCAAGGGTTTTGCCTCTGTGTATTTGGTATTAGTTTAATTATGCACATGTCATACATAATTTAGGTAGGTTAATAGTAGGATGTGCTAACTTTGTGGATGCAGGATCCAACTATTATGGCTTTTAGTTATTATGTGTGTGATTGGACCCTTGGACATGTCAAGGGCATTTATATATGTGTGTATGATTGTATTAAAATACAGCAGGAGCTGTATTTAGTTTTATTAGGATTTTATTTTTGATCTAGATACATGTACATTCCTTTTATGGAATATAGGATCAAAAATGTAAAATTCTATTTATGTCGCGGATCAAATCTTGCAAAGCGTGGAACCTTCTAAGGACCAGAGGCGCAGCGGAACTAGGAGCAAGATGGATGCGACAGCTAGATCCGGTGGCGATGGCCAAATATGGCAGCAGCTTGGGATGACAACACACGGAGGACAACTAGAGATAAAAGCCATAATAGTTGAAAATTAGATTTTCTATTTATTGCTTTTATATTGTGCTGTGTGTGCATGTTAGTTTACAAGTTTAGTAGGCTAGCATAGTTAAAATTCCTCATTTATAAATAACTAAGTGGGAGAGGGATTTTTAAGTAAATCCTATGGTCTCCATTACTGGTTTGTAAGTGATGCAAACAAGCTTGCGCGTTGGCTCTGAGTGCCTTCCTCCATAACGGATGAGCTTGTTTGTGGATCACTAGAACAGACCTCCATTTTTGGATGACTATAGGAAGTTAATTAAGAGCGTGTGATCTTCCCCAACGGAAGGGGCATAATCTTATTAATGGACTTAGTGTCAAGTAATGGTATACACTTAGACACATTTAATAGTATCCTCCCCAACGGAGTCACTACTATCACTTGTGTGACCAAAGGGAAACCAACTATTGATTTGTCATAAAACTATAGATTGGCAATATAATAAAATTAATAAACTCCTCTTATAAATGATGAATTTGTATACGTCCACGCTAACGTGGCATGCAAAATTCACGGTGTTTGAGGTGTTGGTGAATTTAAATAATATTGTTTGAGAAATCAATGTTATTTTAAAATTCAAAAGTTTTTGACCAAATATTTGATCAAAGACAGATCAACTATTAATTTTATTCGTCATAAAGTAAAGTTGACGAGATAATAAAATTAATGAATAAAATCTCCTCTTCGATTTTGTATACGTCCACACTATCGTGGCATACAAAATTCATGGGGATTTTTAAGGAGTTGATCTTGACCAAGTATTTTTGTGATTCTTAGGATTTAAAATGTTTGTCAATCCCTTAGTAGTCATACTATAAGAAAGACTTAGTAATCCCAATTGTAATGATTGGAAATAGGACTTGGACATTAAGGTAGACTGTCTTCTTAGAACTAAGAACAATATAGGTGTATTTAATTCATTAGTTGAAACATGTTTAGTGGTGTTATCTACCAGAACCTGGAGTGTAAATATAGATGCCATTAATCATTGCAGGGTTCCAGGAAACCCGGCAACTAAATGAAAATTAAAACACCGTCTACATGGGCACTACTATAAAAATGGTAGCTGTTGCAGTGGGAGATGTTTATCTTTTGATAAGAATAAAACATGGATTTTTGAGTAATTGTCTTTACGCACCAAGTTTAGAAAGAACTAGTTTTCAGTTTCTAAACTATTCAAAGAACTTGATATTCTGCCTCTTTTAATAACAAAGTTGTTATTAAGAAAAAGAGGGAAGTTATCTGTTCTGGTACGTTGGTTGACAATTTATAAATCCAATAACTCTCATGATGCAACAAAGAGAAAGTAACCTTCGAAAATGAACCAATTATATCTTTAGCTTCTAAGGCTAGGTTATATTAACTTGAGTAGGATTCATTGGTAGCTGATGAACTTTTGGGTTCATTAGTAGTGGAAATCTTTCCAACCTACGAGTCTTACTTGGAAGGAAAAATAACCAAGAAGCTTTTAAGTCTAAGGGGTATGGAGTCAAAGATATATTGGAATTGGTTCATTCTGATTTGTGTGATCCTATGACTATCCAGACAAGAGGTAGTATTGAATATTTCAACAACTATTCAAGATACAAATAAATTTACTTAATGTACCGCAAGACTAAGTACTTTGATTAGTTCAAAGAGTACAAGACTGATGCGGAGAAATGTTAAAGTAAAAGTCACTATGGTAAGATCGTAGTGGCAAGTACCTCTTGGGAGAATTTAGGAGTCACTTATCAGAAGTAGGGATTCAATCCCAACTAACTGCACCTGGTACACCCCTTCAGAATGGTATAGTAGAAAGAAGGTATAAGACTCTTATAGAAATAAGGAGATTGATGATGAATTACCAAATTCATTTTAAGGATATACTCTGGAAACGGAAGTGAACTTAGTACCTTCCAAAGTCATAACTCTCTACTCATATCGAATTGCTGAATAAGCGTAAGCCCATTTTGAAGCATATTTGGATTCAGGTAGTCCAGCACATATGCTGAAGAGAGACAATGATAAGTTGGACAGGAATTCACTTGTTTGTGGGTTATCCTAGAGAAATGAAAGTAGGTTTATAGTCTTAAAAATCAGAAGGTCATTATTAGCATCAATGATCGATTTTTAGAAAAGGACTATGTAATAAATCATGTGCCCATAAGAAAATTTGTTCTTAAGGAAATAATAAAAGACATGTCTAATCTAGTACCAACTGTACAAGATGAGATACCACAAGAAAACTGCATCACGTATCACAAATGATACACAATTGCAGATAGTGCCTCGTCGTAGTGGGAGGGTTGTTTGGCAACCTAAAAAAATTCATGTTTTGGGAGAGTTTTTGGACTCGATCCCTGGAGGACATGAACCTGATCTCCGGACATATGACGAAGCACTCCAAGATAAAGATGCAGCATCTTGGCAAAGAGTAATGAATAAAAGAATTAGAATATATGTATTCTAATAAAACCTGGAAGCTTGTAGAACCACCAAATGGTGTAAAAGCCTTTGGGTGTAAAAAGGTCTATATTAGGAAAAGAGGGATAGACAGGAAGGTAGAAACTTTCAAAGCAAGGCTTGATGAAAAAGGAAACTTTTTCACTGGTAGCCATGCTTAAGTCTATCCGGATTCTTTTATCTATTTGGCAAGTGGATGTCAAGACAGTATTCCTTAATGGAAGTCTTGAAGAAAGCATCCATATAAAGCAGCCAGAAGGGTTCATTGCAAAGGGCTAAGAGCATCTTGTGTGCAAGCTCAATCAGTCTATGGACTGAGGCAAAGCTTCAAGGTCTTGGAACATCCGGTTTATCAAAGTAATCCAGATCTTTGGATTTAGTAACCGGATAAGTCTTGTGTATACAAAAGATGTGATGAAAACGTGGTGGTATTTCTTGTACTATACTTAGATAACATTTTTTGGTAGTTGGAAACAATATCAAAATGTTGTCAGAAGTAAGGGTATGGTTGTCCAAACAATTCGATATAAAGGACTTGGGAGAATGTATATATTCTTGAGATCAAATTAATAAGGGATTGCAAGAAAAGAATATTTTACTTATCCCAAGCTTCATACATCGGAAAAATCCTTGCTCGTTTTAAGCATACAAAACTCCAAGAAAGGTTTCTTACCTTTTAAGGATGGAGTAACTTTATCTAAAGATATGTCTCTGTAGACATCAAAGGAGATAAAGGCAGTTCTTTGTCGGAAGCCTAATGTATGCTATGCACGAGATCAGAAATCTGTTTTGCCAAGGGCATAGTTAGCAGATATCAAAGTAACCCTGGACAAGGACAGTAGACTGCAGTAAAGCATATATTGAAGTACCTTAGAGGCACTAGAGATTATATGCTAGCTTACAAGGCAGTTAATTTGGTCCCTGTGGGTTGCATGGATTTTGACTTCCAATTGGATAGGGACAATAATAAGTCAACCTCGGGGTTTTGTGTTTACTTTAGGAGGTAAAGTCATAACTATGGAAGAGTGATAAGCATAGATGTTTTTCTAGATTCCACCATAGAAGCTTAGTATATGGCAAGCCTCTAAGGTAGCCATAAAAGCTAAATGACTCAATAACCTCAAGATAGACTTAGATATGATTTCTGGTTTATCCAAAAATTATTACAATTTATTGTAATAATATTGGTGCAGTAACAAACTCGAAGAAACCATAAGTCTATAAGGCAAGTAAACACAATAGAGCGCAAGTACCACCCAATACGAGAAATCGTATAAACGAGGAGAAGTTGTTGCCGCCTAGATTACATCAGGTGATGACCTACAACTAAGGTCCTTAAGGCAAGAGCTTTTGATGGGCATGTGAAGGGTTGGGAATCAGATGTATGGCAGTAGATATAGCAGCTTAGTCTTTTAGTATAAGTGGGAGATTGTTAGGATGTATACTAAAAGCCTAGCTTTTGGTATAAACATTTATCTAGAAATAAGAATCACATTGGTCAAATGTCTACATTTATGATAAATGTAGTTGCTCAATTAATTTATATTGAAGATAACATGGTGTGTGGTGTCATACACAGAAGATCATGTTATCGGTTCCTTATAAATTATAAACAGTAGCTCACGACCAAGATGGAAAGGAACAAACCATTGGAAGGTCGTAGTGTAATTAGGTATTAGTTTATCTTAACTATATAATTACACTAGTACACTTAGAGTGTATTGAGTAGGACCATTTGAGTTCATTCCTTTTATACTGACTTTATAAAGGAACAAAGACCTCAGTTATTATGGAAGTGTGTGCTCTTAATCCTAATATAATAACAAGCACATATATTTGATATTTATTTCTTTAATTTATCAATGGGTGAGATTTAGTTCGATGAATCAATAAGCCCGATAAGTTGGGAAATGATATCATTTATAGTGTGTGTTGTTGATTATAGAAGGAAACTGTGTCCTAGAGATACTAGGTTGAGAATGTCCCCAAGAGGAGCTCAAAAGGATTGTCATGTTAAACCCTGCAGGTGGACTTAGTCCGACATGACGATGAAGTTGAGTGGTACTACTCTTGGAGCTAGATATTAATTAAGTGAGTTGTCAGTAATTTACTTAATTAGTGGACATTGATTATCTTAAACACAGGGAGACTAACACACTCATAATAAGAAGGAGCCCAAAAATGTAATTTGGGATTGGTGCGGTAGTTCAATAATAATTCTCTAGTGGAATGAATTATTATTGATAAAATTAAGTTGTGTGTTCGGGGCGAACACGGGATGCTTAATTTTATCGGGAGACCAAAACCAATTCCTCCTCTCGGTCCCTATCGTAGCCTCTTAATTATAGAGTACTATACCCACCTATACCCACCTTCGCACCCATCTATAGGGGGTCGGCCAAGCTAGCTTGGAGACCAAGCTAGGGCGGCCACATGTTTTGATGGGTGATTGTGGCCGGCCCAAGCTTGAACTCAAGCTATGTGTGGCCGCCATTAAAAATAAAAAGGAATTTTATTTTAAAATTTTTCTTATGTGGATAACATGATTTAAAAGAGAGTTTAAAAATTAAAATATTTCCTTTTATAAAATTCTACAAAAGATTAAGAGAAGAGTTAAATCTCTTTCCTTATTTGTAGATTAAAAGGTTGATTTTAATTTTGGTTAAAACTTTCCTTATTTATAAATCATCCACATGTTGAAAAGATAAATTTTAAAATTAAATATCTCTTTTATAAAGCTTCTACAAAGATTAAGAAAAGATTAGATATCTTTCCTTATTTATAGATTGGAAGAGATTTTAATTTTTAAAGATAACTTTCTTTTTATCCACATGTTTAAAAGAAATATTTTAATTTATAAAATTTCCTTTTTATTGACCATCATGAAGGGAAAAATTATTAGAGAAATTTTTTATAAAATTTCCGAAAACAAATTAGGAAAGTTTTAATTCTTGATTGAATTAAATTTCCTTTGCTTGGTTTAAAGTGGCCGGCCACATTGTTGATGAGAAAAAATTATTTTTAATTAAATAAATTTTCCTTATCAATGGCAAAAGATTTAAGGAAATTTTATTTAAATTTCCTTATTTGCCAAGGCCAAGGATTATAAAAGAGAGGGTGGAGGTGCCTTCATGGTGAACAACTCTATTATTTTTCCTCTCTCTTTTTCTTCCTTGGTGTGGCCGGCCATCCTCTCCTCTTTTCTTCTCTTTGATGGCCGAACCTCATCCTTCTTGTGGAGACTCATATGGTGGCCGGATCAAGTTTAGAGAAGAAGAAGAAGAAGGAGAGAAAGAAAGCTTTGTTTCTAGCATCCCTTGGAGCATGGTGGTGGTGGCCGAACCTCTTCATCCTAGGAGAAGTTTTGATGGCCGAAACTAGTAAGGAAGAAGAAGGTGCTAGGTGGTTCTCATCTCGGAAGATCGTTGCCCACACAACGTTCGAGGTTAGAAGAGGAATACGGTAGAAGATCAAGAGGTCTTTCTAAAAGGTATAACTAGTAATTTTTTCTTTCCGCATCATACTAGTTATTTTTGGAAATAATACTAAATACAAGAGGCATACGATTCTAGTGTTTCGAATTTGTTTTCGATATAGCGTTCTTTTGTTTTTCTTTTCCTTGTGATTTGATTGTTCTTTTCGGTTGACCTAAAGTTATTTTAGGAAATTAAATATTAGCTTTCCTTAAAAGGTTTTGTCTAGTCGGTGGTGGTTGCTCCCATATCCAAGAAGGTCATGTGCCTCGCCACGTCAGTACTGGGAACCAATTTTGGAAATTAATATTTAGTGGAATTAATAACTTAGGTGATTTGGATCAAACGTGTTAAGTTCCGCAGGAGATCCAAGTCAAAACCTAAAAGAACAAATAAATTAAGTTTTGGATCAAACGTGTTAAGTTCCGCAGGAAATCCAAAATTTAATTTAAAAGAACACATGGTAGCTAGGAAAAGGTTCAGACCTTTGTACAAAATTTTTGTACAGTGGAACCTCTAGGTTTTCCGAGTAGCAACCAACATAGTCATTGTATCATATATGGCTAGATGTGTTACGTTTCGATAGCATGATTCTATTCTTATTATGGAAACAGTATCCCTTGGTTCTTATGTTGTTGTACCTACCATGCTTTATTCTATTCTTACCCGCTGAGTTTCTTGTACTCACCACCCCGTCTATACTGTTATGTTTTCAGGTAGTAGGTAGATGACATGGAGTTACTTGGAGTATGCTGCCAGCCGGTCCCACTTCCCGCGTTACATCCGAGATTCTTATCGGTTTTTAGTCTCTTACTATTAGCATTTCATGTTTCGTGGATTTGGTGTTGTTATATCATACTATGTCTTGATACGTGTATTGTGGACTTATACCTGTGGTGTGTTTTGTGGACTTTCGCATTTGTGGGTTTCATATTCATTTTTCCGCTATGCTTCTGATATAGCCGTGTGGGCTACATATTCAACTGCGTGGTTGTGGTTATTTTCATGTATATATATCCCAGCCGCATGTGGCTGACGTATTTTGCATGTATGTGAGGTTCAGATTGTCACCGGTACAGGGGAGGTGCTGCCGAAATTTTTTTTGGGAGGGACTTCCCCGGGGACGTTACAGTGTGAGTGCTTCCACCTCTTCAATTCGTGAGGATGTGGATGCTTCCACCTCTTCCTCTCTTGAAGATGTGGATGATCTCTCCTCATCTTCTTTTTCTTCCTCGAATATTGCACTCGTGTCAACATCCGATTGGTCCTTCTCTTCTTGGACCAATGGGCCCTTTTCCTTGGGTTCCTCCACTCCTTGGAGTTGTGTAGGGGTCTCATGATAAGCAATGATCTTTTTTCAAAGATCACTTGCACTTGTATATTCACCTACACTTACAATGATATTAGAAGGTAATAAATTTAGCAAAATTTTAGTTACCTCCTTATCGGCCTCCGCTTGTTCCCGTTGTTCCTCGGTCCAATGTTGAGGTCGGAGGCGCTTCCCCTTCTTGTTCATTGGAGCTTCAAATGGGTCCTCCAAGACCATCCATTGGTTCCAATCCATTTGGAACCAAGTCTCCAATCGGTTCCTCCAAAAATTGAAGTCCTCTTTGTCGTATGGAGGTGGAATCCGGATGTCCCATCCGAGAGGTCCTTCACTCTCCATCTTTTTCTTCCTCTAGCTTCTTGCTCTCTTGGCGGTTAGTCCATATAAGAGCAACCTTACTCTGATACCAATTGTTGGGACCTTTGTGCCCGCTAGAGGGGGGTGAATAGCGGCTCGTCGCGCTTGCGTCGGTTTGCTTCGTCTTGATAATGTGTAGCAGAATGCAAAGACACAAACACTCACAACGCTAACAACTAGGATTTACTTGGTATCCACCTCAAGATGAAGTGACTAATCCAAGGATCCACACACAACACGTTATCTCCACTATGAATCACTCCTTCTCGGTCGCAACCGGAGGCGAAGAAGCCTCGTACAAACTCACACAACAATACACACAAAAATACAAGAAGAAGGAATACAAATACACGTAAAGACACTCTCTTCTTGCTTACTTATGCTTGTTGTTGCCTCTTGAACCTTGAGAGAACACTCCCAAGAGCCTTCAAGAACTGGCAGTGAAGATCGGAGAAGCTCACTGTGAATCTCAGAGAAATCGCAGGAAGAAGAACACAAAGTTCTGATGAAGAAAATGCTTCGCCCAGGCTTTAAACAGTGCTCCCAATCGATTCAATCCATCCCCAATCGATTGCCACGTCAGCACTGCTCCATCCCAGCCGTCCATCGCTCGTTTCCTGCGCAACGGTCACTTCCCAATCTTCGACCGATCGATTGGGACTACCTGAATCGATCGCCCGATCGATTCAGAGCCTTTTTGTGCTCTCGCGATCGCGCGAGAGCTTCTGCTGCCCAATCGATCGATCGATTGGCAGCTCCCAATCGATCGCCCGATCGATTGGGAATACTTCTGTGCTAGCGATTTCACATCCCAATCGATCGACCGATCGATTGAGCCTTCCCACAATCGTAGCACACTCCAATCGATCCACTGATCGATTGGACTCTAGTTCAATCGATTGCCCGATCGATTGACCAACTTGAACTTGACTCAAACTTAAGTCCAAATTCCCAAACCCAACTCCCGGTCAACCGTGACCTGTTGGGTCTCCATGCCTAGCACTTGGCCACACCCGACCAACCTCGAACTAGCCTTCTAACGTTCTCCATCAGCCTTACGTCTCTTGGATATCTCCCATCCTTCACGCCTTGCCTTCAGGAGCTTCCTTTGGCCTCATCCTAGTTATCGAGTTCTCCTTGCCAAGTCACACTAGGACTTACATTGCCAAGACCACATGCTTGGACTTACAACCTTTGCTAAGATCACACTTGGACTTTCTGTTGCCTGGCTCCTCACAAGGACTTCCCAATTGTCTGCCTCCTCACCAGGACTTTATCCTTTGCTAAGATTACACTTGGACTTTTAGTTGCCTGGCTCCTCACCAGGACTTCCCAAATGTCTGGCTTCTCACCAGGACTTTCTCCTTTGCCAAGATCACACTTGGACTTTCCAATTTGCCTAACCTCTAGTTAGGACTTCCATACGCCTAACCTCTAGTTAGGACTTTCACCACTGCCTAAACTCCAGTTAGGACTTCCATATGCCTAACCTCTAGTTAGGACTTTCACCACTGCCTAAACTCCAGTTAGGACTTCCATATGCTTAACCTCTAGTTAGGACTTCCACCACTGCCTAAACTCCAGTTAGGACTTTCCTAGTCAAGTCTCCTGTCAACCTTGACCTACTTGACTTGTATTCTCATCAAGCTGGTCAACTCTTTGATCATCTCCATAACCGGACAATTGCTCCAGCAATCTCTTTATATTGTCAATCTCCTTATATTGTCAAACATCAAAATTCAAATACCGACTCAAGCTTGACTCAACTCAAGCTTAGTTAAATCGGTCAAACTTGACTGGGGAAATTGCCCCAATACTTCTTGGTTATGGGATCATCCACCACTTCCTAGACAAAGCCTTTCAAAGAAATTGAATATTTAAACTCCTCACAGTAAACCCTAGGTTTAACTAAAGAGACCTCAATCGAATCACAAAATTGAAACACAAAATCGAAACACAAAATCGCTAGCCTTTTGTGTTGGTATTTCAGGATCCATACAAAGAAAAACTAAACTAGTACACTGCGGAAACAATTAACTAGTTATACCTTTCTTTGTAACCTAAAGACCTCTTAATCTTCTGCTGTATTCCTCTCCTCCTCTTGGACGTCGTGTGGGCGACGATCTACCAAGACAAAGACACCCAACCTTCTCCTTCTTTTCCAAGCTTTCGGCCACCAAAGAATACAAAGTGAAGAGGCCTCCTCCTTCTTCTTCTTCTCCTCCAAGCAACTAGCCACAAGGTGAAGGTCCTTCTTTAAGTGTCGCCGGCCCTTATGAAGAGGACAGGGGAAAAGAGGGAAGAGCCGGCCACAATAAATTAGAAGAGGAGCCTTGGTTACAAAAAGGAAAGATTAACAGAATTAAAATATCTCTTTTAACCATTGCAGATAACTACAAAAAAGGAAAGATTTTAACAAAATTAAAATCTCTCTTTTAACCATTATAGATAACTAAAAAAAAGGAAAGATTTTAACAAAATTAAAATCTCTCTTTTAATCCATTGTAGAAAGCTATAAAAGGAAAGATTTTAATAAAATTTTGTTTTCAACAAAACATTCTTTTCTCTTCTTGTATGACCGACCCCATGCTTGGTCGACCCAAATCTTGGGCACCAAGAGAGCTTGGTCGGCCCCTTACTTGGGTACCAAGCAAGGATGTGGCCGGCCCCTCATTTGGGTAAGAAGAAAAATCAAAACGGGTGAACGCGAGGCTTTATAGAGGCTACAGCAGGGACCGAGAGGAGGAATTGGTTTTAGCCTCCCGATGAGCTTGAGCTTCCTATATTCGACCCGAACACCCAACTCAAGTTCATCAATAATAACTCATACCACTAAAGAGTTATTATTAAACTACCACACCAATCTCATATTACATTATGGGCTCCTTCTTATCATGAGTGCATTAATCTCCCTGTGTTTAAGATATCGAATGTCCATTAATTAAATGAGTTACTGACAACTCACTTAATTAATATCTAGCTCCAAGAGTAGTACCACTCAACTTCATTTTCATGTCGGACTAAGTCCACCTACAGGGTTTACATGACAATTCTTATGAGCTCCTCAAGGGGGCATTATCAACCTAGATAACTAGGACACAGCTTCCTTCTATAATCAACAACACACCATATAAATAATATTATTTCCCAACTTATCGGGCGTATTGATTTAACGAATAAATCTCACCCATTGATAAATTAAAAAAATAAATACTAAGTATATGTGTTTGTTATTATATCGGGATTAAAAGTACGCACATCCATAATAACAGAGGTTATGTTCTTTTATGTAGTCAGTATAAAAAGAAACAACCTAAAATGGTTCTGCTCAATACACACATAATGTACTAGTGTAATTTTATAGTCAAGATAAACTAGTACCAAATTACACTACAGTCATTCCAATGGTTTGTCCCAATCCATCTTGGTTGTGAGCTACTATTTATAATTTATAAGGAATTGATAACATGATCTTCTGTGTGATACCACATACCATATTATCTACAATATAAATTAAATGGACAACTGTATTTTACTAAATGCAGATATTTGACCAATGTGATTCTCATTTCAAAATAAATATTCATAGAAAAAGCTAGGCTTTTAGTATACATTCTAACAATCTTCCACTTATACTAAAAGACTATGCTCCCATATATACTGTCATACATCTGATTCCTATCCCCTTAACATGTCCATCAAAAGCTCTCGCCTGAAGGGCCTAAGTGAAAGGATCCAGGTTATCTGCTGATGCAATCTTGGTGACAACAACTTCTCCTCGTTTTTACAATGTCTCGTATTAGGTGGTACTTGCGCTCAATGGATTTACTTGCTTTATGGGCTCGTTGTTCCTTCGAGTTTGCTACTGCACCACTATTATCACAATAAATTACAATAATTTTGAGAAAACTAGGAATCACATCTAAGTCAATCAAGAAGTTTCTAAGTCATAAAGTTTCTTTGGCTGTCTTAGAGGCTACCACATATTCAGCTTCCATGATGGAGTCCGAAACGCATTTCTGCTTAACACTCCTCCATGCTATGACTCCACCTCCCAAAGTAAACATATACCCTGAGGTTGATTTACTATTGTCCCTATCTGATTGGAAGTCAGAATTCGTGTAACCCACAGAGAGCAAATCATCTGCCTGGTAAATTAGCATATAATCTCTAGTCTTTCTTAGGTATTTTAATATATGATTTATGGCAGTCCAATGTCCCTGTCCTGGATTACTTTGATATCTGCTAACCATGCCCACAGTAAAATAAATATCCGGTCTCATACATAGCATTGCATATATTAGGCTTCCTACAGCTGAAGCATAAGAAACTGCCTTCATGTCCTCTATCTCCTTTGATATCTTAGGAGACATCTCTTTAGATAAATGTACTCCATGCCGAAAAGGTAGAAAACCTTTATTAGAGTTTTGCATGCTAAAATGAGCTAGAATAGTATCGATGTACGAAGCTTGGGATAAGCACAACATCCTTTTCTTGCGATCCCTTATTACTTTGATCCCAAGAATATGTCCACATTCTCCCAAGTCCTTCATATCAAACTGCTTGAACAACTATACCCTTGCGTCTGACAACACTTTGACATTGTTGCCAATGAGCAAAATATCATCTACGTATAGTACAAGAAATACCACCACATTTTCGTCACTCTTCTTGTATACACAAGACTCATCCAAACACTGAATGAATCCATAAGACTGGATCACTTCATTAAACCGGATGTTCCAAGATCTCGAAGCTTGCTTCAGTCCATAAATAGACTGATTGAGCTTACATACAAGATGTTCTTTGCCCTTCGCAATGAATGCCTCTGGTTGCTTCATATGGATGTTTTCTTCAAGCATTCTATTAAGAAAAGCTATCTTGACATCAATTTACCAAATCTCATAATCCATATGAGTGACAATAGATAAAAGAATTTAGATAAACTTAAGCATGGCTACCGGCAAAAAGGTTTCCTCATAATCGATTCCCTCTTTCTGAGTATATCCTCTTGCAACAAGCCTTGTTTTGAAGGTTCCCACCTTCCCGTTTGCCCCTCTTTTTCTTTTGTAGACCCATTTACACCCAATGACTTTTACACCATTTGGTGGTTTTACAAGCTCCCAGACCTAATTAGAATACATAGATTATATTTCAGAGTTCATTGCACTTTGCCAAGATGTTGCATCTTTATTTTGGAGTGCTTCATCATATGTGCAGGGATCAGATTCATGTTCACCAGGGATCAAGTCCGAAGACTCTCCCAAAAACATAAATCTATCAGGTTGCCGAACAACCCTCCCACTACAACGTGACACTACTTGTAATTGTGCATCATTTGTAACATGTGTTGCAGTTTCTTGTGGTATCTCATCTTGTACCATTGGTACTAAAGTAGACGTGTCTTCTCTTATTTCTTCAAGAATAATTTTACTCATGATTTTGTGGTTCATTACATAGTCATTTTCTAAAAATTGGGCATTGGTGCTAACAATGACTTTATGATCTTTAGGACTATAAAATAAATCACCTTTCGTTCCTTTAGGATAACCCACAAACAAGCGAACTTCTGTACGTGATTCTAACTTATCAGTGTCTCCCTTCAGCACATGTGCTGGATTATCCCAAATCTGAATATGCTTCAGACTAAGCTTACGCCTATTCCACAATTCTGTGGGAGTAGAGGGTACAGACTTAGAAGGTACCAAGTTCAGAATGTACACTACCATTTCCAGAGCATATCCCCAAAACAAATTTGATAATTCTGAATAACTCATCATTGGTCTAACCATTTTCATAAGAGTCCTATTCCTTCGTTCTGCCACACCATTCTGTTTGGGTGTACTAGGTGCAAACAGTTGGGATTGAATCCCGACCTCTGATAAGTAACTCCTAAACTCTCCTAAGAGGTACTCACCACCACGATCAGACCGTAGTGTCTTGATACTTTTACCATGACATTTCTCCACATCAGCCTTGTATTCTTTGAACTCATCAAAACACTCAAACTTGCGACGCATCAAGTAAATGCACCCGTATCTCGAATAGTCGTCTATAAAAGAGACAAAATATTCAAAATCACCTCTTGCCTGGATAATCATAAGTCCACACAAATTAAAATAAACCAATTCCAACACATCTTTGGCTCTATACCCCTTAGCCTTAAAATGTCTCTTGGTCATTTTTCCTTCCAAGCAAGACTCGCAGGTTGGAAAGTTTTCCACCGCCAATAAACCCAAAAATCCATCGGCTATTAACCTTTGAATCCTACTTAAGTTAATATGACCTAGCCTTAGTGTTAAAGATATGTTTGGTTTATTTCCGAAGGCTGCTTTCTCTTATTTAAATTAGAATATGGGTTATTAATTTTCATTTGTTGTATCGTGGGAGTTATTAGATTTAGAGTATACAAATTGCCAACTAATGTACCAGAACATATAGCTACCCTATTTTTCTTGACAACTACTTTGTCATCAAAAGAAACAGAATATCCATCCATAAATAGTTTGGAAACTGAAATCAAGTTCATTCTAAAACTTGGTACATAAAGATAATTTCTCAAAATCAATGTTTTATTCCTATCAAAGGATAAATAAACATCTCCCACTGCAACAACCGTCACTTTTATAGCATTACCCATGTAGACGGTGATTTCCCCTTCATATAGTTGTCGGGTTTCTTGGAACTCCTGCAATTAATTGCAGACATGATCAGTGGCTCCCATATCTACACACCAGGTACTGGTAGATAACACCGCTAAATATGTTTCAACAACTAATGAATAAGATACACCTTTATTGTTCTCTCTTTTGTGAGGACAATCCAAGTTTTGTTTCCAATCAATGTAATTGTTAGAATGTATACTAAAAGCCTAGCTTTTGGTATAAAACATTTATCTAGAAATAAGAATCACATTGGTCAAATGTCTACATTTATGATAAATGTAGTTGTTCAATTAATTTATACTGTAGATAACATAGTATGTGGTGCCACATACAGAAGATGATGTTATCAGTACCTTATAAATTATAAACAGTAGCTCACGACCAAAATGGAAAGGAACAAACCATTAGAAGGTCGTAGTGTAATTAGGTATCAGTTTATCTTGACTGTATAATTACACTAGTACACTTAGAGTGTATTGAGTAGGACCATTTGAGGTCGTTTCTTTTATACTGACTTTATAAAGAAATAAAGACCTCGGTTATTATGGAAGTGTGTGCTCTTAATCCTAATATAATAACAAGCACATATATTTGATATTTATTTCTTTAATTTATCAATAGGTGAGATTTAGTTCGATGAATCAATAAGCCCGATAAGTTGGGAAATGACATCACTTATAGTGTGTGTTGTTGATTATAGAAGGAAACTGTGTCCTAGAGATACTAGGTTGATAATGTCCTCAAGAGGAGCTCATAAGGATTGTCATGTTAAACCCTGCAGGTGGACCTAGTCCGACATGATGATAAGGTTGAGTGGTACTACTCTTGGACTAATATATTAATTAAATGAGTTGTCAGTAACTCACTTAATTAGTGGACATTCGATATCTTAAACACAGGGAGACTAACACACTCATAATAAGAAGGAGCCCAAAAATGTAATTTGGGATTGGTGCGGTAGTTCAATAATAGTTCTCTAGTGGAATGAATTATTATTGATAAAATTAAGTTGTGTGTTCGGGGCGAACACGGGATGCTTAATTTTATCGGGAGACCAAAACCAATTCCTCCTCTCGGTCCCTATCATAGCCTCTTATTTATAGAGTACTATACCCACCTTCTATACCCACCTAAAGGGGGCCGGCGAAGCTAGCTTGGGAACCAAGCTAGGGCCGGCCTAGGTATATATTGGGGTGGCCGGCCCTAGCTTGAACCCAAGCTAGAGGGCCATTAAATTAAAAGAATTTTAATTTTAATTTTTATTATGTGGAAGATATAATTTATTAAAGAGAATTAAAATTAAATTATCTCTCTTGTAAAAGATCTACAAAAGATTAAAGAAAGAGATTAGATCTCTTTCCTTATTTGTAGATTGGTGAGATATTTTATTTTCTCTTTAAAATTTATTCACATGTTGTAAAATTAAAATTATGAAAATTTCTTTTTATCAACCATGAATAGATTTTGAAGAGAAATTTTAATTTTAAAAATTTCCGGAAACAAATTAGGAAGTTTTAATTGTTGATTGAAACTTGTCTAATTTGATTTCATGATGTGGCCGGCCATTAGAATTTAATTGGGAAAATTTTATTTTATTTTTCTCAATTAAATCATGTCAAGGAAATTAACGAAATTTTATTGTAATTAAATTTCCTAATTTGCTTAGGCCAAGGAATATAAAAGAAGGGGTGAGGGTGTCTTCATGAGACACAACCTCTATTATTTCTCTCCCTCTTTTGATCCTTGGTGTGGCTGGCCATCATCCTCTCCATCTCTTCCTCTTGTGGTGGCCGAACCTCTCTCTCCCCTTGGAGCTCTTGTGGTGGCCGGATACTACTTGGAGAAGAAGAAGAAGGAGAGAAAGCTAGCATCTCTTGGAGCTTGGTTGGTGTTTTGATCTTCTTCCTTGGTGAAGCTTCCTTATTGTTGGCCGAACCTAGCTAGGAGGAGAAGAAGGTGGTTGGTGGTTTCTCATCTCGGAAGATTGTTGCCCACACAACGTCCGAGGTTAGAAGAGGAATACGGTAGAAGATCAAGAGGTCTTTCTAGAAGGTATAACTAGTAATTTTTCTTTTCCGCATCATGCTAGTTATTTTTGGAAATAATACCAAATACAAGAAGCTTACGTTCTAGTATTTCGAATATGTTTTTCGAAGTTGTGTTCTTTTGTTTTTTTTTCTCTTGTGATTTGATTGTTCTTTTTGGTTAACCTAAAGTTATTTTAGGAAATTAAATATTAGATTTCTATAAAAGGTTTTGTCTAGTCGGTGGTGGTTGCTCCCATATCCAAGAAGGCCATGTGCCTCGCCACGTCAGTACTGGGAACCAATTATGGAAATTAATATTTAATGGAATTAATAACTTAAGGTGACTTGGGTCTAACGTGTTAAGTTCCGCAGGAGATCCAAGTCAAAACCTAAAAGAACAATTAGATTAAGTTTTGGATCAAACGTGTTAAGTTCCGCAGGTGATCCAAAATTTAATTTAAAAGGACACATGGTAGCTAGGAAAAGGTTCAGACCTTTGTACAAAATTTTTGTACAGTGGAACCTCTAGGTTTTCCGAGTAGCAACCAACAATTGGTATCAGAGCTAGGGTTTTTGCCTCTGTGTATTTGGTATTAGTTTAATTATGCACATGTCATACATAATTTAGGCAGGTTAATAGTAGGATGTGCTAACTTTGTGGATGCAGGATCCAACTATTATGGCTTATAGTTATTATGTGTGTGATTGGACCCTTGGACATGTCAAGGGCATTTTATTGTGTGTGCATGATTGTATTATAAAATACAGCAGGAGCTATATTTAGTTTTATTAGGATTTTATTTTTGATCTAGTTATATGTACATTTCTTTTATGGAATATAGGATCGATGGATGTAAATTTTATTTTATGTTCGATCTAGTTTACATGTACATTCCTTCGAGGAATATAGGATCAAAATGTAAAATTCTATTTATGTCGCGGATCGAATCTTGCAAAGCATGGAACCTTCTAAGGACCAGAGGCGCAGCGGAACTAGGAGCAAGATGGATGCGACAGCTAGACCCGGTGGCAGTGGCCAAATATGGCAGCAACTTGGGATGACAACACATGGAGGACAACAAGAGATAAAAGGCATAATAGTTGAAAATTAGATTTTCTATTTATTGCTTTTATATTGTGCTATGCGTGCATGTTAGTTTACATATTTAGTAGGCTAGCATAGTTAAAATTCCTCATTTATAAATAACAAAGTGGGAGAGAGATTTTTAAGTAAATCCCATGGTCTCCATTACTGGTTTGTAAGTGATGCAAACAAGTTTGCGCGTTGGCTCTGAGTGCCTTCCTCCATAACGGATGAGCTTGTTTGTGGATCACTAGAACAGACTTCCATTTTTGGATGACTATAGGAAGTTAATTAAGAGCGTGTGATCTTCCCCAAAGGAAGGGGCATAATCTTATTAATGGACTTAGTGTCAAGTAATAGTATACACTTAGACACATCTAATAGTATCCTCCCCATCGGAGTCACTGCTATTATTTGTGTGACCAAATGATACCAACTATTAATTTTATTTGTCAAAAAGTTAGGTTGACAAGATAATAAAATTAATGGGTTAAAACCCTCCTTTTACAAATGTTGAATTTGTATACGTCCACACTAACGTGGCATACAAAATTCATAGTGTTTGAGGTGTTGGTGAATTTAAATAATATTGTTTGAGGAATCAATATTTTTTAAATTCAAAAGTTTTTGACCAAATATTTGATCAAAGACAGATCAACTATTAATTTTATTCGTCATAAAGTAAAGTTGACGAGATAATAAAATTAATGAATAAAATCTTCTCTTCGATTTTGTATACGTCCACACTATCGTGACATACAAAATTCATGGGGACTTTTAAGGAGTTGATCTTGACCAAGTATTTTTGTGATTCTTAGGATTTAAAATGTTTGTCAATCCCCTAGTAGTCATACTATAAGAAAGACTTAGTAATCCCAATTGTAATGATTGGAAATAGGACTTGGACATTAAGGTAAACTGTCTTTTTAGTACTAAGAACAATATAGGTGTATTTAATTCATTAGTTGAAACATGTTTAGTAGTGTTATCTACCAGAACCTGGAGTGTAGATACAGATGCCATTAATCATGTCCGCAATTCATTGCAGGGTTCCAGGAAACCCGGCAACTAAATGAAAATTAAAACACTGTCTACATGGGCACTACTGTAAAAATGGTAGCTGTTGCAGTGGGAGATGTTTATCTTTTGATAAAAATGAAACATGGATTTTTGAGTAATTGTCTTTACGCACCAAGTTTAGAAAGAACTAGTTTTCAGTTTCTAAACTATTCAAAGAACTTGATATTCTGCCTCTTTTAATAACAAAGTTGTTATTAAGAAAAAGAGGGAAGTTATTTGTTCTGGTACGTTGGTTGGCAATTTATAAATCCAATAACTCTCACGATGCAACAAATGTAATTAGTAACACATCTTCTAACTTTAAGAGAAAGTAACCTTCGAAAATGAACCAATTATATCTTTGGCTTCTAAGGCTAGGTTATATTAACTTGAGTAGGATTCATTGGTAGCTGATGAACTTTTGGGTTCATTAGTAGTGGAAATCTTTCCAACCTACGAGTCTTACTTGGAAGAAAAAATAACCAAGAAGCTTTTAAGTCTAAGGCGTATGGAGTCAAAGATATATTGGAATTGGTTCATTCTGATTTGTGTGATCCTATGACTATCCAGACAAGAGGTAGTATTGAATATTTCAACAACTATTCAAGATACAAATAAATTTACTTAATGTACCGCAAGACTAAGTACTTTGATTAGTTCAAAGAGTACAAGGCTGATGCGGAGAAATGTTAAAGTAAAAGTCACTATGGTAAGATCGTAGTGACAAGTACCTCTTGGGAGAATTTAGGAGTCACTTATCAGAAGTAGAGATTCAATCCAAACTAACTGCACCTGGTATACCCCAACAGAATGGTGTAGAAAAAGGAAGGTATAGGACTCTTATGGAAATAAGTAGATTGATGAGTTATTTAGAATATTACCAAAATCATTTTAAGGATATACTCTGGAAACGGAAATGAATATAGTACCTTCCAAAGACAGAACTCTCTACTCATATAGAATTGTTGAATAGGCGTAAGCCTATTTCGAAGCATATTCGGATTCGGGTAGTCCAGCACATATGCAGAAGAGAGACAATGATAAGTTGGACAGGAACTCACTTGTTTGTGGGTTATCCTAGAGAAATGAAAGTAGGTTTATAGTCTTAAAAATCAGAAGGTCATTGTTAGCATCAATGACCAATTTTAGAAAAGGACTATGTAATAAACCATGTGCCCATAAGAAAATTTGTTCTTAAGGAAATAATAAAAGACATGTCTAATCTAGTACCAACTGTACAAGATGAGATACCACAAGGAAACTGCAACACATATCACAAATGATACACAATTACAGAAAGTGCCTTGTCGTAGTGGGAGGGTTGTTAGGCAACCTAAAAAGATTCATGTTTTGGGAGAGTTTTTGGACTCGATCCCTGGAGGACATGAACCTGATCTCCGGATATATGACGAAACACTCCAAGATAAAGATGCAACATCTTGGCAAAGAGTAATGAATAATAGAATTAGAATATATGTATTCTAATAAAATCTGGAAGCTTGTAGAACCACCAAATGGTGTAAAAGCCTTTGGGTGTTAAAAGGTCTATAATAGGAAAAGAGGGATAGAAAGGAAGGTAGTAACTTTCAAAGTAAGGCTTGATGAAAAAGGAAACTTTTTCACTGGTAGCCATGCTTAAGTCTATCTGGATTCTTTTATCTATTTGGCAAGTGGATGTCAAGACAGCATTCCTTAATGGAAGTCTTGATGAAAGCATCCATATAAAGCAACCAGAAGGGTTCATTGCAAAGGGCTAAGAGCATCTTGTGTGCAAGCTCAGTCAGTCTATGGACTGAGGCAAAGATTCAAGGTCTTGGAATATCCGGTTTATCAAAGTAATCCAGACCTATGGATTTATTGAGTAAACGGATAAGTCTTGTGTATACAAAAGGTGTGATGGAAACGTGGTGGTATTTCTTGTACTATACGTAGATAGCATTTTTGGTAGTTAGAAACAATATCAAAATGTTGTCAGAAGTAGGGGTATGGTTGTCCAAATAATTCGATATAAAGGACTTGGGAGAATGTATATATTCTTGAGATCAAAGTAATAAGGGATCGCAAGAAAAGAATATTTTACTTATCCCAAGCTTCATACATCGGAAAAATCCTTGCTCGTTTTAAGCATGCAAAATTCCAAGAAAGGTTTCTTACCTTTTCAGGATGGAGTAACTTTATCTAAAGATATGTCTCTGTAGACATCAAAGGAGATAAAGGAAATAAAGGCAGTTCTTTATGCTTCGGCTGTCGGAAGCCTAATGTATGCTATGCACGAGATCAGAAATCTGTTTTGCCAAGGGCATAGTTAGCAGATATCAAAGTAACCCTGGACAAGGACATTGGACTGCAGTAAAGCATATATTGAAGTACCTTAGAGGCACTAGAGATTATATGCTAGCTCACAAGGCAGTTAATTTGGTTCTTGTGGGTTGCATGGATTTTGACTTCCAATCGGATAGGAACAATAATAAGTCAACCTCGGGGTTTTGTGTTTACTTTAGGAGGAAAAGTCATAACTATGGAAGAGTGATAAGCATAGGTGTTTTTCTGGACTCCACCATAGATGCTGAGTATATGGCAAGCCTCTGAGGTAGCCATAAAAGCTGAATGACTTAATAACCTCAAGATAGACTTAGATATGATTTCTAATTTGTCCAAAGATTATTATAATTTATTGTAATAATAATGGTGCAGTAGCAAACTCGAAGAAACCATGAGTCTATAAGGCAAGTAAACACAATAGAGCGCAAGTACTACCCAATACGAGAAATTGTATAACGAGGAGAAGTTGTTGCCGCCTAGATTGCATCAGATGATAACCTAAGGTCCTTAAGGCAAGAGCTTTTTGAAAGGCATGGGAATCAGATGTATGGCAGCAGATATGACAGCTTAGTCTTTTAGTATAAGTGGGTGATTGTTAGAATGTATACTAAAAGCCTAGCTTTTGGTATAAAACATTTATCTAGAAATAAGAATCACATTGGTCAAATGTCTACATTTGTGATAAATGTAGTTGTTCAATTAATTTATACTGTAGATAACATAGTATGTAGTGCCACATGCAGAAGATGATGTTATCAGTACCTTATAAATTATAAACAGTAGCTCACGACCAAAATGGAAAGGAACAAACCATTAGAAGGTCGTAGTGTAATTAGGTATCAGTTTATCTTGACTGTATAATTACACTAGTACACTTAGAGTGTATTGAGTAGGACCATTTGAGGTCGTTTCTTTTATACTGACTTTATAAAGAAACAAAGACCTCGGTTATTATGGAAGTGTGTGCTCTTAATCCTAATATAATAACAAGCACATATATTTGATATTTATTTCTTTAATTTATCAATGGGTGAGATTTAGTTCGATGAATCAATAAGCCCGATAAGTTGGGAAATGACATCACTTATAGTGTGTGTTGTTGATTATAGAAGGAAACTGTGTCCTAGAGATACTAGGTTGATAATGTCCTCAAGAGGAGCTCATAAGGATTGTCATGTTAAACCCTGTAGGTGGACCTAGTCCGACATGATGATAAGGTTGAGTGGTACTACTCTTGGACTAATATATTAATTAAATGAGTTGTCAGTAACTCACTTAATTAGTGGACATTCGATATCTTAAACACAGGGAGACTAACACACTCATAATAAGAAGGAGCCCAAAAATATAATTTGGGATTGGTGCGGTAGTTCAATAATAGTTCTCTAGTAGAATGAATTATTATTGATAAAATTAAGTTGTGTGTTCGGGGCGAACACGGGATGCTTAATTTTATCGGGAGACCAAAACCAATTCCTCCTCTCGGTCCCTATCGTAGCCTCTTCTCTAGTACACCGCGGAAGCAATTAACTAGTTATACCTTTCTTTGTAACCTAAAGATCTCTTGATCTTCTGCTGTATTCCTCTCCTCCTCTTGGACGTCATGTGGGCGACGATCTACCAAGACAAAGACACCCGACCTTCTCCTTCTTTTCCAAGCTTTCGGCCACCAAATAATACAAAGTGAAGAGGCCTTCTTCTTCTTCTTCTTCTCCTCCAAGCAACCGGCCACAAGGTGAAGGTGTAGGGGATCGGTGGCCGACTTGAATGGGGGTTGGATAGACGGCGTCCCCAAATCGATTGATCTTCCTACACTTGTTAGTATGCGCAACGGAATATACAAAACAAACAAGCTAAAGGAAATTAAACTAAAGACAAGAAAGAATGCAAACCAAGCTACACAATCATTTACGTGATTCGGAGATAAAGCTCCTACTCCACGGCGTGTCCTTGAGGTGGACGATCCCTATTCGTCGGTGGATTACTCCCCGGAAGACCTCCAGCTAGCTCACGTAGCTCCTTGTGGGTGGAGAAACCTCACCACAACTCTCACCAAGGACTCTTTACAAGCTAGGGCACAGGTAGACTACTAATAGAGATTGACCACCTCTATTTCGTCAACTATAACCAAGCTCCCAAGCTTTGGTTATATAGGTCGCGGGTTGAAAACCCCGCCTACCAGTCGACTGCCAAAATATGCAGTCGATTGCCCTCTGTGAAAATTTGATTGTTACATCCCAACGGCTCGATACCAGTCGACTGCTAAAACTTGCAGTTGACTGGTGCAGTCGACTGCTAAAACATGCAGTCGACTGATCCACACTAACCGAACGAACAGAACTATTCTGTTCGCACCCAATCGATTGCGCGTTCGACTGTACCAGTCGACTGCTAAAACATTCAGTCGACTGCTACAGTACTGCTATAATAACGCTACAGTAAAATCCTAAAACTAGGATTTTACTCCGAGTATAATTTCTCATGCACTCGTACCCTCACCCTTATGACTCACTTGACGCTTCTTTGCAGCCTTGACCTCTTGCCTTCAAGCCTACTTCCTTTGGCTCTCGTCCCTCGAATGCATTCAAGCCCGCGACTCGTCCCCAATGTCATCCTTCGCGTATGCCTTGAAGTCGCTTCCCTCGGCCCTTGTCCTTTTTGCCTTGTCCACGGTCCCTCGGATGCTCCATCCTTCACTGGACCCGAAGTCGTCAACCTGAGTCACATGTGTATCCTGCAGTCCTGCACAACTCAAATACACATATCAAATAACAAGGGTGAACCTAACTTAAACCCTTTGCCCAAACACCAAAATACATGGTCGCACGGACCATTGGGATTGCTCCAACAGAAGGTCCTTCTCCAAGTGCATCCGACCCTTATGAAGAGGAAAGGGGAAAAGAGGGAAGTGCCGACCACAAGAAATTAGAAGAGGAGCCTTGGTTACAAACAATGAAAGATTTTAACAAAATTAAAATCTCTCTTTTAACCATTGTAGATAACTACAAAAAAGGAAAGATTTTAATAAAATTAAAATCTCTCTTTTAACCATTGTAGATAACTACAAAAAAGGAAAGATTTTAACAAAATTAAAATCTCTCTTTTAACCATTGTAGATAACTACAAAAAAGAAAGATTTTAACAAAATTAAAATCTCTCTTTTAATCCATTGTAGAAAGCTATAAAAGGAAAGATTTTAACAAAATTTTGTTTTCAACAAAACTTTCTTTTCTCTTCTTGTATGGTCGGCCCCATGCTTGGGCACCAAGCATGGCTTGGTTGGTCCACATCTTGGGCACCAAGAGAGCTTGCCCGGCCCCTTGCTTGGGTACCAAGCAAGGATGTGGTCGACCCCTCATTTGGGTAAGAAGGAAAATCAAAACGGGTGAATGCGAGGCTTTATATAGGCTACAACAGGGACCGAGAGGAGGAATTGGTTTTGGCCTCCCGATGAGCTTGAGCTTCCTGTGTTCGACCCGAACATCCAACTCAAGTTCATCAATAATAACTCATACCACTAAAGAGTTATTATTGAACTACCGCACCAATCTCATATTACATTATGGGCTCCTTCTTATCATGAGTGCATTAATCTCCCTGTGTTTAAGATATCGAATGTCCATGAATTATATGAGTTACTGACAACTCAATTAATATCTAGCTTCAAGAGTAGTACCACTCAACTTCATTATCATGTCGGACTAAGTCCACCTGCAGGGTTTACATGACAATCCTTATGAGCTCCTCAAGGGGGCATCATCAACCTAGATAACTAGGACACAGTTTCCTTCTATAATCAACAACACACCATATAAATAATATTATTTCCCAACTTATCGGGCGTATTGATTTAACGAATAAATCTCACCCATTGATAAATTAAAGAAATAAATACTAAGTATATGTGTTTGTTATTATATCAGGATTAAGAGTACGCGCATCCATAATAACAGAGGTTATGTTCTTTTATGTAGTCAGTACAAAAAGAAACAACCTCAAATGGTTCTGCTCAATACACACATAATGTACTAGTGTAATTTTATAGTCAAGATAAACTAGTACCAAATTACACTACAACCATTCCAATGGTTTGTCCCAATCCATCTTGGATGTGAGCTACTATTTATAATTTATAAGGAACTGATAACATGATCTTATGTGTGACACCACACACCATGTTATCTACAATATAAATTAAATGGACAACTGTATTTTACTAAATGCAGATATTTGACCAATGTGATTCTCATTTTAAAATAAATGTTCATACAAAAAGCTAGGCTTTTAGTATACATTCTAACAGACTCAGGTGTTTCTAGGGTGATAATCCACTTAGTCCTACTAGGGGTTCAGAATTAAAGTCTCTTGATTTTAAGAAGTAGATTTCTTTTGAAGGGCTTTAATGATATCATTTATCTTAACTTTAAAGTGATTGTTGATATGATTCATTATTTTTCCATGGAATATAATATCTAACTTGATATTGCTATTCTAGAAATCTCCATATCCTTTTGCTTGTACCAAGATTTTAATGTCTGATAAAACTTTTGGCCGCCATATTAAAATTTAGACATAAATAAGTAATTTCTAAATTATATATTATTTATATCAACTTATATAAATTCTATGATTGTCTTTTACTTATCAAAAAATTGGGAGTTATATAGTACAAGTAAGACCTTACCTTTTACTCTTTTTCTAGTTAGGCCTCTTAGTCCGAACATTAATACTAGGTGGATATAGTTATGTCATCTACTAAGAAGTGCCCTAGCTGATTCTTTAGGCATTAGACTAATTCTTTCTTTCTCTATATCTAAAAACAGAAGTATTGAAAGAAAGAGTTCTCTTACTATCAATCATCTGGGATTCAGTGTATTTAACTGTTTATTAGATAACACAGTGAAATCTTTATCTACTTCTATAAATTCTAATCTATGATTAAAAAAACTATTTCTTCTTGTCAGAATATTGTCTAGCAAAGAGGTGGTATTTGTTTCTAGTTGTCTTCCTCTTGTTGTTTGAGAAGGACCAATAAAAGATTCAGTCTAAGTTCATGTAAGGCTCATTTTGACTAAGTAGGGTTGTAAGTTAGAAATGAGTAAGTTTTGGGGATCTTCTGGTAACTGTTTCCGGTGGATAACTTATTTAAGTCTTTGTTTATGTTTTATAGAGCCTCTTTCTAGCCTGTGGAAGGATTGGTCCCTTGAACTTGTTTTCTAAGTCCAAAAGTTTGTTTTCTATAAAAGTTATTTTGTAGTGAAGCAATGTTAACTGGGCTATTATGGTGTTATTTTGTTGGGCGTGTATCTGATCACTTTTCTCAGTCAAAACAACTTTATAATATCCATCCTCTTTTATTTTGGGGTGTTGTTGTACATAATCTAAAGCCTCCTCATAATATATATTTTTAAATTTTATTTTGTTCATTTATACTTGAGATCTTCAAGTACAGCATGAAGAGTGTGAATTTCAGTTTCAAACTGAGTTCTATTACTTATAATGAGGCTTTTAAAGTCAAGAAAAAGATTCTTAGATTGAATCAAAACCTCTTTAATTAGGTTTATTTTTGTTTATAAGTTTGGTTAGGGCTAATATATCCTGTCTTAAAGGAATACTATCCAAATGAAGTTTACCAAATTTCTTGGTGAAAGCACCTTGTGATTCTTTTAAGTAATCTATATTAGATTTGATTTCTCCAAGTATTTGGTTTTTCTTGACAGAACTAGTAGAAATAGAATCAAGTATTCTATATGATTTCTCTTGATGGTTTTCTAAAGACCGTCCCAGACTAATAAGTGAGTAACATAATTTAAATGCTGATTTTCAAAATGTAAATAATGTTTGAAAGTGTTTGTTTTGAAAGGACAACTATGTTTACCAAAGTTAAAAGTACAGAAGTTTGTAAAGTCTCTAAGTAGTCTAGTTTTCTATTTTCGGATAGAGAACTAGAATTCATAAACCAAGTGTACCAATATTCAAACCTTGGCTCTAATACCAAATCAATGTCAACTATGGATACCAAATCATCATCAATCATGACTATCAATCATGGTTGCTAACACGCTTGCTGCTTGCTAACGCGGCTGTGTATAACTGGTTGGTCCGAAGTTATGTATCTAGGCTTATTGCTAACCACTATCCTCTAGAGCTATGAGTAGAACAGCAAGAGAAGAACAACAGAATTAGAGGTGTTATGAGGTTTTCCAATGCCTAACAGTGACCAAAGAAATAAACCTGAAAATTTACCCTAGGTTTCTTAGCCTTCTCTCTATGGCAACTTAATAAAATTTTCTAGGCTTAGGAGTGACTCTGTCTTCCTCTCATTTCACTTTAAGAATCCTCATACTTTATCCAAATATAGTTTGTAGAAGGGTAACTATCCAAGGGGGAGGATGGAACCTCCAAGTTTTTCTAAATTTATTGATCCTATGTGAAAGCTGAGCAGATGGTTAGTTGAAAATGTGGCTTTGTTGTTGACTTGCTGAATATTCTATGCTGTCCTGTAACACAAGGAGTGTCAGTACCGAGTCAAGGAAGAGGTCCCAGCGTTCGCTCTTCGAATCTCAAGTCAATACTCGGTCTCAGAGAGGAAAGTAATAGACTGTAGTGAAAGACGTGTACAAATAAGAAGCATCGCACACCTCCACCTGTAGATAAAAATTTCCTTTTATAATGTCACTGTAGCGCCTATGCACATATCCCAAAGTATATGCATATTTTCCAAAGCCTTCATAAGAAAAGACAAGTCGAAAAGTGTCCTTACCACCTTTTCTTAAATGAGCACGCAAATCTCTATGATGTGACAGGTGAGAAGTTTCTAAAGTACTATTTGTCTGGAGGATATTCTCTATCATTTCCGGCACAAACTTTCAAAAAAATATGATATGACACATGTGGGTCCCGTTGTAGCTTGATCGACCGCTACTCGGCCGGAATATCACTAGCTCAGCCCATAGAATGCAACTACTGACATGCTCTTCCCTCGGCTTTCATACTGTCAGAGAAACGCACTGTGTCCGATCGGCCCATACCGTCCAATCGGCAAAGACAGTGAATTAAGTAACTTAGTGTTTGACTCTCAACTTTATCGGCAAGATACAAAGGACGACTGATGGGATAGTTTGGTCGGCCCTTCGCGTCTGATCGGCACAGTCTTCAGGTCTTGTCTCCACGTTAGACGGTCTGATCTCTACGTCCGACCAGCGCGGTGGTCCCACTCGATCAAACACTACCTGATCCACAGTCTTCAGGTCTGTCCGACTTTGTAACTTTGACTTCCACGTCAGCCGATCTTTATTACTTTGATCTTTTTTTTTTTGAGAAGATTTTTTTTCTGAAGATATACATCTGTCGAAAATTAATCTTTACTCTATTGTAAAAATTCTATCACTCGAAAATTAATCTTTACTCTATTATAAAAATTCTATCACTCTCTAATTAATTGAACACTAGAACAATATTTTGATTTCAAAACAATGTTATAGGGATAATTTTACTTGAATAATTTACTTTGTATATCTAATAATTAATCCCGGAAGAGCCGTTAAATGCGACCCGAGTCACCCGTGAGCCCATAATTGAACCCAAACCCACATGGCAGTTGCGAACCCGGTCGGCTCAAAGTCGCATGTGAATGTGATCAATGCACATGTGACTCCAGTCCAGCCGTACAATCGTGGCCAATAATTTAAGCGGATTTGGTGCGAGAATCTGGCCTCGAAAATTAAACCCATGATTGGGCAATTAAACCCGGTTCAGAAAGGGGGCGTGGATGAGCGATGAGGTGAAGATGCTCACGTGATACGCTTCCTTTCATTTTATATATATATATATATATATATATATATATATATATATATATATGGTAAATTTGACTGATCAGAAAATAAATTTATCTGATTAAAAATTAATTAAGTAATATTAAAATAAAGTAATTAGGTATTATTTTCAAAATTAAATATAAAAATAGATGAAAAAGGAAGATATTATTTGGATACCTTTAATAATAACCCTATATATATAATTTGCAACACCTTTACCTTGCATATTTCTGACCGCGCCTCACATTTTCGAGCGGCCAAATGGTCAGGTGGATCATTTTGATAACCATGGGTATATATATATATATATATTAGATTTTATTTTTAGAGTTTAGGAATTGAGTTATACTTTTAAAATTTAAAAAAAAAAATAGATACTCACAGGGTATAATATATATATATTTAGGATATTTAAAATTTAAAATTTAAAGAATTTTTTTTTAAAAAAAAATTAGGCGCTTGGATCAATTTTAGGCGCCTTGACTAAAAAAATTGAGGCGCTTGGATTAATTCTAGACGCCTCGACCAAGCTATCATGAATCATTCCACATCATGTGTGTGTATATATATATATAATCACAATTAAAATTTTATTTTAGCTCCATCGTCATTTTATTTCAACTCATATTCCCATCGTAATTTTATTTCAGTTCTTATTTCTCCATATTGCATGGATGTTTGCCAAAACTTTTAATTGAACCTAAATTCCCCTTATTTGCTATTTCATCTCACTACCTGTATTACTCTATCTGTTGTATGAGCAACCGACGCCACCACCTTTCTTGTGTCTCCTCACATGCGTCTAGCTGCAACTTGAGTAATATAATCGTGACAAAACTTCTCCCTATTAGTGCACTATATCTGTGGGGCATTACCGCAGCTGCTGCCCCCACTCCTATCGTTGCTACCTTCCTCCATGACCACCATAACATCACATTTATTGCTATCCTCATTGATAGTTTTGTCATTGTCGGTCTCTCAACCACAACCGATGTCGACTCTGCCCTGTCGTCATGACTCGGCCGCAACCACCATGTCGACTATCAACCCCAAATAATTTTAAATCTTGGCTACGCCCCTGATCCACCTTATGTTGATTTGTAAAAATTAACATCATCTTAGGGCTAATTTATAGAAACCACTACCAAGGTGGTATGGTGGTGCTAGCACCACCATACCAGCAGCATCCACCTTGGTACTGCTAGTTTTTACAAAACAACATCAAGGTGGTGCTGATTTGTAGAAACTAGCATATTAGGTGGTGGTGGTTTTTACAAAATATCATCATCCACCTTGGTGCTGATTTGGTACTGGTTTGGTAGTGTGACACTATCTTGGTGCTGGTTTGTAAAATTTAGTATCAAGGTGACGATGATGTTGAAAACTAATAAGTAGAGGAAAGAAATAATATAAAGCTTTTTGATCATGTTATTACTAAAGCCAATAGACTATAATGACAATAATGAAAATAATCTCTAATTGATTTTAACTTGGTAATATATATATATATATATATATATATATATATATATATATATATATATATATATATACTCTGCGCACTCACCATGGGCGGCCACGCTACGAAGGATGACCCTCACAGGTGGGGGCACCCAAATCACTTTTGAGTGCCCCCGATCATTTTCCATGTGAGAGTTGGCCATTGTGGTCATCCACGGCGAGCATCCGGATCACTTCCGAGTACCTTGACCAAATAATCATCCATGCACGTCGTGCATGGTGTATAGTGTGTGTATATATATATATATATATATATATATATATGTATATCTATATTTTACTATTTTATTAAGAATCTCCCCATTTACTAACTAACTTTTGTATTGGTGAAGCTCAACATGAAAGTACATTTTAATATCCTTTTTACTATTCATATAAAAAATAATTTTAATGTTTATTAGTAATTTCCACAAATGCATCTATCAATGATTTAGAGTTTGAGACTTAGTTGCGCTGGGCGTATTATTAAGAATTTTCTCATTAATCAATTAAAAATCTATAATTATTTTTAGACCCATATTTTAGAATTGATAATAATGCGAGCAGATAATCTTCTATAAATACCTTGGGCCGACGATGTTAAAAAATATACTTTTTTTAGTTTTTTTTGGCTTAGATCAACTATGATATTAAATTAAAAATAGGGACAATCTTCAAAAGTTAAAACTATCTTTTATAGGTCAATTCTTCTTTCCCCCAAATCTCTCTATACATTGACCCACCTGATATAAAGGGGCACGCAACGTATGTGCACAGTTACATGTATATATATATATATATATATATATATATATATATATATATAGCCTCTATTTGTGATCACTTTCACTATCATCTTGAATGCCCTATCTTTATTCCCTTAGGACGGTGTAGTAACTAGCGCATGAGGTGTTATCACTATGAGGTCTGGGATTCGAATCTCGACAAAGTCGAGATAAATATCTCCCTTATGTGTTAGTCACTATTTCAAAGATTAATAACTGTCCATGATTTATCTCCTTCATATTGATTCTGAGACGAATTAACAAGAACATTGAAGATGAACATATTCATCTTTTATCACCTTAAAAACCCTATTTTTAACTTCTCATGTATTTCATCGTCATCATCTTGACCTCCCTCCCCTGTCGAGAGTGAAACGAGAATATGCTAACTTTCACACTTTATGCATATCGTCAAGAGTCGGTCTCGTTATTTGTTACTTAGACTAATGCATCCCTACAAATTTTATATCATTATCACATCATTAATCATTATCATGTGCTCTCTCTCTCTCCTATTGCTTTATAATCCCTTTTTTTATCCCTTGAAAAAAAACAATTTTATTCCACTCATAAATAAATTTAAGATAAAAATAAATAAATATATTTTTCCAATTGAAAAAAAATCAATGTTATATGAGTGGAAGTGTGTACGTGGAACGTGGAGATGAGTTTAATTATGGCCTTTCATGTTAGTCCATATATCGTGGACATATTGACACCTTAATTAAGAATTAATAATATTTAGTAAATAGCCCTGTGACATAACCGAATTAATTATTACAGGTTTACAGAATAATATTTAGTAAATAGTTATTCGATACTTACATAAACATTAGGGTATATTTATCATGTGCAAAGATGATTACATATTAATTTAGTTTTTTTTTAAATATATAATTGTAGTTGACAGTTAATCAGTTAGATGTCTACATTATGCTATAAATTAATAGAATAATATTCAATTAAAGAGATGCAAAAATAATAAAATTCAATTAATATATAAATAATTATCTCGCAATCTAATTTTTATAAATATTATATACAAATCTATTCTA
The DNA here is from genome assembly GCF_018446385.1 of Zingiber officinale. Lineage (NCBI taxonomy): Eukaryota > Viridiplantae > Streptophyta > Magnoliopsida > Zingiberales > Zingiberaceae > Zingiber > Zingiber officinale. Next base: position 84,163,051 of record NC_056000.1, on the reverse strand, counting down.
GCAATACTTTTTATTTTTATTTTCTATTTTTCTACATAAGTGAGTAAATTTTTGATAAAAAAAATGAAAAGGACATCCTATTATGTAAATCATAAAAATCACTTCATCAAATATTTTATAATATAAAATATCTCTTATTCTAATATTATTATGGCAGCTATAATGTGAAAAATTAATTAATTATTTTTAATAAAAATTATTACACATCAAATAATTTTTATTTACTTGGTCAAAATTACTTAAATTTTATTAAAATAATTTTAAATTAATTAAAATTATTTTAAAATAATTATAACAGCTACAACTATAACAGTCACTTAAATAAATCCTACCTCCTAAAATTTTAAATTCTAAATATTAAAATAATTAAAATTATTTTAAAATAATTATAACAGTAGCTATTAAATAGCTACTAAGTATGTGTTATAATGCTATAATAATGTTGGATTAACGGCTATAGAATAATTGTTATACATTATAGCAACTAGTTACTACAATAGTATAACTCATATAACTCTTATAATAGCACTGGAAAGTGATAGTATTCTCGGTATAAAATATTTTATGCATACCCTTTTGATTTTATTTTTTTTTTAAAAGAAGTGTTTTTTATAATTTGATTTTTACCAAATATAATTCCAATACAATATGTATACATATAATATTAGAAGTTCTTAGGCCATGTTCTCACACCGATTTGCCATTTGGAAGAACCAAATTATGGGTTGACTAATTTATATTTCCACCAATCAAGAAAATATTTAATATTCAATATTTAATATTTAATATTTATATTTGTAGTGCATTGATGATGAGTGGTAGTGAGTTGTTAAAGGGAAGGAAATGGCATGATTAAATAGCCTTCACATTCTAAGCATGCCAAATAATGCATTAATTGCATGTCTACCCTCTGTCTCTCTCGACTCACAATTAACTTCAACAAATATCTCATAACTTTTTAGTTAGTTAAAAAGTGTTTCATGATTTTAAAAACTATGAATACTTTTAATTTTAAAAAAAGTATTTAACGAATTATTATCAATTATAAATTCATATTAAATAGACACCATTTCATTTTTCCTACTTTTTTTTTAAAAAAATTTAACTATATTCATTTTCCTCATTTTAAGCCACTGTAAAATGCCTTTCAATTAAAAAAATAATTCTTTATAAATATTAAATTAGAATAATATTTAGTCAAGAAGAAGAAGTCCTTACTTCATATATTTTTAATTAAAATTGCTTCATATAATTTTAGTCAAAATTATTTTAATATAATCTAATTATGTTAATATTAATTCAAATTATTCTAATATGAATTAAAATTATTTTAATTTAGTAAAAAATGCTTTAATACTATTATAGTAATTTTGATATAAAAATTATTACAACATGTATAAAAGAGCATCTAAATCATAATAAAACGTCCTTTTTATTTTTTTTATATTTTTTTTATCAAAACATATCATCCCATATAAAATATATAATATATATATATATATATATATATAACTCTTATAAAAACATTTAAAATAATTCTAAGATGTATTAAAAAAAAATTAATTCAAATAGTCTCATTTACTAGTCTTGAATGATGGATCAGGTTCTACATCAATTTCCCATCAACTTAGATACTTTGATGCATTCTAAGACCTGTTAGAATACATACTTATATAAATACTTACTGTGCAGTAATTATAAATCTTAGCCATTTTATTGAGTAGGAATTATGATTTCTATAATCTCATAATTACTATAATATTATTAAAAATAAGAATATTTTTAAAAGTAAAAAATAGGAAGTAATTTTTTTTAAAATTTTATTTTATTTTAATAACAAATGAGGTGCACTGGTGAATTCCAAGTACCACGTACGATGCCGTCATGTTTACTTGAAGGGAAAGGAAAGTTCAAATTTTTTGGCATAAATGGAAAGGACGGTTACAGTGGTCCATCAATTATTTTCCAAGAGCAGTACGATAAATTGGGAAGCAGCAGAGCAGAGACCTGCAAAGCTGCCGCAGCAGCGAGAGAAGAGGAAGGAAGGAAAAGGGACTGAGCCGACCGCTGAAAACCACAGCAGTTCTACATCAAGCTCCTCCCTTTCCTCTTCCATCTACCCGATTTACTGCAGCGACAACGATCCTGAGCCACCTGTTCGATAGCCATAACTCTCCTCCTTCACCTCCTCGCCATGGCCGCCGCTGCGGTTATTTAGCCTCTTCCTGCAGTTCTTTTGGAGTTTTGTAGGCTTGAGGGAGATGGCGGCGGCGCTGGAGTGCTGGTCCGGCCGGCCGAGCACCGACGAGGACATGGTGGAGCAGGTGCTTATGCAGACTCATGATCGGTCTGAAGCTTTCCATCGCTCAGAGGAGGCGTCGCCGGCCTGCAACTCTTCGGCGTCTTCTTCTTCTTCTTCGTCGTCGTCGTCATCCTCCTCCCCGCCGTCCCCCTCCGCTGCCTTGCCGGCGCCGAAGAAGTGGCAGCGCCTCGGCCGTAACTTCGCCGGCGCTATCGCTGCCCTCCGCAGCTCCCTCTCCATTAACCTCGACTCCGTCCGCGATCCCTCGCCTTCGCGCTTCGACCGCCTCTTCCGAGGCGGACGGAACCTGGGATCTCACCCCCCGGAGAAGTTCTTCTCCAGTGCCCGCCGCCATTTTGAAGCATTGCCCAACAGGTTTTCCCCTCTGTCGATTGGTTTCCTTTCCTTTAGCGGCTTTGCTTCGCTGAGAACTAAAGACTCCTCCTTTTTGGGTTGAATCAATGGGGCGGCGCAGCTACGCGCAAGCAGGCTTCGACATGAAAGATGTGCTTTTGCATGTGAGATTGGTGGAGCAGGTAATGGCGGACGACCACCCAGCGATCAACCTCCAGGAGATTCACGACGACGACGGCGGAGGCAGTGAGGGAGTGGTCTTCAAGGTCACATTCGCCTGCAGCTCGCCCCTGTCATGGCCGGCGATGTCTGGATCTCTTGACACCTCGCTGATCTGCTGCAAGAAGATCCAGATCTTCGAGAAGAAAGGCTTGACGCTCGGCGTCGTCACCGTGCTCGTCCGAAGAGGCACCGAGCGGCAGTTCAAGTCCCGGATAGAGGCCTCGGTGAAGGCGGCGGTGAAGAAGCCCAAGACCGGCGGCGTCAAGCTCTCCTTCGGACTCTGCGGGTGCCAAGAGGAGAGCTCGAGGGCGATCGAGGAGGACGCCCAGTTCGAGGCAGAGGACGGGCAGTCGGCCGACGGCGACGGGCTCCGGCGGGCGCAGCAGCTACCCTGCCCACTCCCGATCTCGTCGGTCGTCGTCTCCATCGACGAGTGGCAGAGCATCCGGTCAGGCGGGGAGGATCTCGCTCGGTGGGTGCTGAACCCCGACGAGGTGGACCTCCTTGACCGCGCTGGGCCCACCGCCTTCAGGGGCGTTTACAGGGAGCGGCGGGCGTGGGTCAAGAAGCTTCGGGGCTGCGACCGGGGGAGCGCCTACGACGTCGAGGTCCGGCAGGACCTGCTCCAGCTGATGACCTGCGGCCAGAGGAACATCCTCCAATTCTACGGCATCTTCTTCGAGGAGAGGCATGGCCTCTGCGTAGCGACAAGGATGATGGACGGCGGATCCGTGCACGATCTGATCCAGAAGAGCAGAAAGCTTCCGGCGAGGGAGGTGGTGAGGATCGCCCTGGACGTTGCAGAGGGGCTCCTGTTCATGAACAACCATGGAGTCGCTTACAGAGACCTCAACACGCACAAAATTCTACTGGACAGGCAGAGGAACGCTTGCCTCGGCGACATGGGCATAGTTACTTCCTGCAACAATGCCGGCGAAATCACAGAGTACGAGACCGCCGGATACAGGTGGCTGGCACCTGAGGTCAGTGCCTCTCATTAGCTCATTCTCTCCATTACAGATTCAATTGAGTTATCATACCTCCATAAACTTAGCATGTAAGTTTACTATGGATTTCACAATCGACTTAGTTGTCGACAACACAACTAGCATGATTGCTTGAAGGAGGGCCTCTCTCTTCACTCGCGGACACAATTCGCTTGAAGGCTCTACGAACTTAATGCCTAGATTCGTATATGAAGCCGCCCTTCACATGAACTTCCCTTTTGGATTATAGTCAATCAAATCTTATGATCTCTATAGAGTTTACAATGGACTTTACGATCAACTTAGTTCTCGATACAACTTGCTTGATGATCATGTGAAGGAGTGCTTAGCTCATAGCGCCTAGATTTATATATGAATTCGTTTTAGAATTCATGCGCTAGATTTCTATATGAATTCGTTTTAGAATTCATGCGCAAACATAGAAGGCCCTTCATATGAACTACCCCTCTTGGATTAGTCAATCAAATCTTATGATCTATATAGAGTTTATCATGGACTTTAGCATCAACTTATTTCTTGACACAACTTGCATAATGATCGCTGAAGGAGTGTTGAGCTCTTCACTCGCTCATACAATTCAGAAGCTAAACACCTAGATTCATATACGAATTCATGCTCTATGGTTGAATTGCAAACATCTGTCCTATAGATCTTACAATATCCTTTTGGCACACTGAGTGATAGTGTTTGATACTGATGCAGATAATTGCCGGGGACCCTGAGAGTGTGTCAGAAACTTGGATGAGCAATGTCTACAGCTACGGCATGTCTCTGTGGGAGATGCTGAGCGGTGAGGCAGCCTACTCTTCCTTCTCTCCCGTCCAAGCAGCGGTAGGGATCGCAACCTGTGGCCTGAGGCCAGAGGTACCCAAAGACACCCCTCAGTTCCTCAAGTCACTCATGCACAGGTGCTGGAACAGCAACCCTACAAAGAGGCCTCAGTTTGCAGAGATCATCGCGATCCTAAGCAGGCAAAGTGGCCGATCGTAAAATGTGTCTGAAAAAGCGTGCTTTAGCTTTCCTACTGTGAATGTGGTTTGTGATCTTTGTTTGCAAGAGAGTGAGTGAGTGAATGAGTGAGTTGAGATTGTGATGGTTGCATTCCTATATGCTTTTTTTTTGTCTGAAACAGCAAGCTACATTGGATCTACTGAAACTTGCATGCTCTCTATTCTCTTGTTTGTGTAGGGTTGTCTCTTGTCAAATTATCATCTGGTCCACTCGCCTTTCACTCGCTGTATAAAGTAGTATGGTGTCCAACAACTTTCCCCACTTGATGGTCCAACACCGGCATGATGATAGATAAGTGTCCGGGTTTATCCTGACTAATCTTAGAGGTAAACAGTCTTTCTTTTTATCCTTTGGCTCACTTATTGAGTAAATTCAGAGTAAAATCTAGGATATTCGTCCCATTTGAAAATGATCCCGAGTGTTTTACTATTGCACCACCTCTGTAGGGGCGGTAGATGAGTATTTTAGTTCTATTGTTAAGGTAGCATCTTCTCATGGTTTCATGTAAAATATCATAACAAGGGATGGATCCAAATCGTTTGTATAAAAGCTAGTGGTTGGTGGAAGATTTGGGTGTTCCTAAGGCAAGTTTATTCTTATTTTGTGATAATTTTTTAAGTGTAAATTGGCTTGTAAGTTAATTTATGCCTTCAAAATTAAAGATTTTGAAGGGAGGTACCACATTATTTAGCTCGAACTCATCCACTCGGCGCGAGCCATATTCACCTTGAGTAACTAAGTCATGTCTGAATTGTCAGAACTCAATTTGTATTCCTTTAGTTAAGATCCCACTTAACTATCTGAGTCAGATCAACAATTAAAGCATATTTGACCTTAATAGATTTAGGGGTAATTTATCAAATCCCGCACAAGGTTATGAAAACTTGATATTTACTAAAAGGCTATTCCTTAAAATACTTCATCTATTACACCTCCAAAGCAAATCAAATTATTATTATTTTTTACCTAAAGCAAGAGGATGATAAGTCCAACCATTCTTGGAACAAAGAGAAAAGTGTTGGATTTTATGGCTTTTAGGTAGACTTACTTATAATTTGTACATGTGGATATATGTCATTTGTGAACCAAACCCGTCATGTGATATAAGATAATGGATGCAGATTCACTATATATGAGTTTGATTTTCGTTGGATTAAGGATCTGATAGAACTTCTCGTTCCCCATTGATGAGAGTTTTTGATGCCATCACCCTAGCTCCTCTGGAAGGCCTCTTCGTCTTTGTCTTCTTCTTCCGCTGGATCTCGAGGAAGACACATTATAACAATAGCTCCTCTGTTGCATTCAGGTTCCATTGTCCTTATTGCAGTTTTTGTATCTATTTGTTGTGCTATAGTGATTCATGAAACTAGATCTCATGTTTATGATTGTTTTCTCTGTTCGAGTTCCTTTTCTTCATAGAATTCATGTGGTTAGGAGAAAATTATAATTCTAATAAGTGGTATTAGAGCGAGATTGTTTCATTGATTTCTATAGGTATAGAGTTAGGGTTTCTCGTCGATGCTGATGTTTTATGCTAGATTAGGATTTCTTGGTATCAAATGATCTTTGTTTGACTGAAACTCAAAAGAAAACCTAGGATAGACTTTTTTTCCAAGTTTTTCTTATTTTTCATAAAGAACATGAAGAACAGTAGCAACCACTCTCTTTTTCTTGGAAAACCATCTCTTTTGATCCATTTGAGGTCAAATCACAATTGAGCAATTGATTGCCATGGTCAGGTAATCGATTGCCAAGCCTAAATTAGTGAACAAAATAGACGAGAATCGATTAGCCAGTTCGATCAGTTGACACCAATCAATTATCTTAATTAGCAATTGATTGACACGATTAGATCGAACATATGCTCGATTTTCATTGCCTAGCTAGTTCAACTGCTTGTAGAAATCGATAGGTGTCTTGCACCAATCGACTTCTAATTAAAGGGTCAAACATAGAAAGTCACTGAATCAATTGACCAGTTCAACTGCAACTTTCAATCGATTGGTGATTTTCACCAATTGACTAATGGCCTTGAGGTAGTGTACATAATCAATTTGAATTAGTTAGCTAGATTGACTGCCTGAGGCAATCAATTATTGATCTTCAGCAATCGATTACCAATTTTGAAGTCGAGCATAGAAGGCTCAAGGATCGACTGGCGAATCGATTGATGATCACCAATAGATTGCCATGAAGCAACAATTGATTGTTAGGTGTGATGTTGAATACAGAAGGTTTTGTGATCGACTAGCTGGATTGATTGGTGATACCAATCAATTGACAAACACCATCAATCAATTGATGGTCATAAAGTCAGATACAGAAGGTTTTCAAGTCGATTGACACATCGATTGACAAGTTTAATGTATTCTGTGTCGATAGATGTATATTTATGTTGAAATTAATTAATCCAAAGGAAAATTATTTTTAGGCTAGATATATGTTTAAAGGTAGGTTACAACTATGGAACAAAATTTGTTATTTGTTTAGATCATACACAAAATATGTCGATCCAAAAGAAAATATATTGTATGACTGATTAAGGTTGTTGTGAGCTATGGACTATTATATACCTTATATAAAGTGTAAGTATGCGGATAATGTGTCGGCCAAAGAAGACACATTATGTGGCTACCTAAGATTTGAGTTATATTTGATAGTATCGCTAACAAATTGCCTTTTTAATCCAAAGATAAAAAAAATGCAAGGTTGTATTTGATATGTCATAAGGAACCCATTTATATGCTTTTATTTGCATAATTTTATGATATTTATTATCTTAATTATCTACGTTCTTGACTTTAATTAAATCGTGAGCTTATAATTTCTCTCTCTCTTAATTCAGTGTAATAAGTAATTGTGAACATTAACAACATCCCCACATTAATTGGATCAAACTCTGTGGAATGAAAAGAGTAAGCAATCGTAGTCTTGGGCTGCATGAACTTAGACTATGCATTGAGAAACAATTGTCCCGCACCTTTAACTAGTTCTAACACTATAAAGCAGAGGGCTGAATTTGAAAAGTGGGAGTGATCAAACCACATGAGTCTAAGTATCATGTGGCTTTCAAGTTTGACACCAATTAAAGGTTCATTAACTGAAGGAGAGGATGCTATGAGTTTCCTGAACCAATTAATAGTTTGATTCGTGTCAAATGAAAAAGACTACTATACTTCTTTCGAAGTTCGTGTCCATGTAGTATAATGGCAAAGAAAACATAAGGGAGTACACTATGAAAATATCTAATATCATCACAAATCTAAAAGCACTAAAACTCAAAATGTCAGAGAGTATTGTTAGTGCATTTTGTCTTTATGTCTCTACCTACACTGTTTACTACTTTTAATATTTCATATAATAATCGAAAGAAACTGGACATTGAATGAACTTATTTCTTAATGCGTATAAGAAGAGGAGAGACTAAGGCGTAAGACATCTGAGAGTGATTATTTGACATCTGATTCTCAAGATTCGAGCAAGAAGAAAAAGAGGATCAATAATAAGGAAAAAGGTAAACAAACTATAGATTCTGGGGGTTATGACCATAAGGAGTATAAGAAATAGGATAAGGAAGCCACTTGTTTCTTCTATAAGAAAAAAAGTCATATAAAGAAAGGCTGTTCCAAATATGCCAACTAGCGTGTTAAGAAAGGTAAACTTTTAAATTTTGTTAGTTCGAAAGTCAATTTAGCTATAGTATTCACATTTAGTAGATAGATATTGTGTTATTACTCATATAAATGTTACTATGCAGGATTATCTCAAGAGCTATCTTCTGCTTGATTGTAAAAGATATATTTATACAGGAAATTAAAACAGACTAAAGTAGAGTCCATAAGTATTTTTAGTCTTTATTTAGGAACTATTTTTTTTTATAGATTTAGAAAATATATTTATTGTACCTTTTTTCAGATGAAATTTAATTTTAATTTTTTGTTTGAATAAATCAAGTTATTATTGTTCATTTGAAAATAATTTTTTTATATTTTCTTTAATTCAGTATTGGTTGACAATAATTTCTTGGTTGATAAGCTATATAAATTAAACACCTTAACTGGTATGTCTGACAATGTGATTATGCATAGTATAGTTACGAAATTCAAATTAACTGATAAGAATTTTTCCATGTTATGGCATAGACATTTAGGATATATATCCAAACAACGCCCAGAAATCTTAATGTCATATTAAATTCTCAATTCCCTTGACATGTTAGATTTTGATGTCTGCATAGAGTATGTTAAGGGGAAGACTACTAACAAAAGAAATAAAGAGACTAGCCATTGTAGTGATATTTTAGAGCTAATACATATATATATTTGTGGATCATTCCCTAAGGCATCTTGGAATGGACACACATATTTTATTATCTTCATAGATGACTACTCTTGATTCGATTATCTATACCTTATTCATGAGAAGTCACAATTGTTGGATCGAGATGCGCTAGGGGGGGGGGGTGAATAACGCTCGTGACTTTCACTTGGCATAATCGAAAACGTTCGAGTAATGCAGCAGAAATAAATAAAGCAAACACATAGAAAGACCCAGTATTTTTACTTGGTTCAGAGCCTTGGGCGACTCCTACTCCAAGGCCCACGCTCCTTCAGCGTTTACTTTGGGCAACAACTATTATATCAAAAAAAGTACAATTGGAATATTACAATTGTACTTTTTAAAACTATACCAACAACTCTAAATGGAAATCTTGCAGCTTCGGGTCGTCGGAGACTTGTCGTAGCTTAGCCGAGTCATTTCTTGAGCAGCACACGAAGGATGAATCACTTAGAATCGATGTTCCAAGCTGCTGGTCGAAACCTCTATACAAGGGCTGTTGAAGGCGCCTCAAAGCCCCTTGAAGGCGCCTCCATCACAGTTGAGTCAGCCGCGCCGATAAGCCCAGACCTCGTCGTTGCTCATCCACTTGAAGGCGCCTCCATGCTCCTTGAGGGTGCCTTCAAGACTGTTCGAGGCGCCTCAAGCCTTCATGAGGGCGCCTCTAGCTCCACAGCGCACACACTCCAGCCTTTGCACCCGAGGCGCCTCCAAGCTCCATGAGGGCACCTCGGGTACTGTTCATCTGAGGCATAAAGTGCTATTTTATCCCCACAAGATAGGTTAGTCCACAAGACAACAATATATCCTGCAAAACAAAGTTAGCACATAATAAATATAGCAACAGAAATATTTTGACAGTCTCCGGACTGCCCAGTTCTGACTTCGAATTTTCGACTAGAAACCCTAAGTCGAACCGACGCCTATTGTTCCCTCCACGGGGAACACACCCTCACCTACTCCACTCAGGAGAGCATACCTGATATTAGTCCGGTCCTCCAGACCGACTGGACTTTCTGCCTAGGGTTACCACCCCCTAAGACCTAGGGTTACCACCCCCTAGGGTTTTTCTGCCACCTAGGGTTACCTCCCCCTAGGATCTAAGGTTACCCCCCCTTAGGATTTCCTCCACCTAGGGTTACCGCCCCTAGGACCTAAGGTTGCCACTCCTTAGATTTTTCCTCCACCTAGGGTTACCACCTCCTAGGAGCTAGGGTTACCACCCCCTAGGATTTTTCACCTGCCTAACCACAGTTAGGGCTTTCTTGTAAACTTATTCACACACGTTAGACAACAAAGAATCTTAACTTTGAATCCCTTTGTCATTATCAAAACTTAGGTTCGATCGTCGGATGCTTTCCGCACCAACAATCTCCCCCTTTTTGATTATGGCAACAAAAATTCAAAGTTAAGAAAAATAATGCCATTAAAAGATAAGCATGGTAATATAAGCATAAGCATGATAGTAAAAATATAAGTATAGAGCTCCTTAAGTATAAAGATCCCCCTTAATAAAAGCTCCTCTTATTATAATTTTTTGAATTTTCTTATATACTCTCCCCCATTGTCATATATCAAAAGTCAACAAAAAGAAGGTAAAGAAAAATTGAGGAAGTGATGACTGGCCTTAGCTAAGAATAATTACATTTAGCTTGTAAAATTAAAAACACTTTGATAAATCGAAATATTTGAATCTTTCTTTTATAACTTAGGTAACTTTTTTCTTTTAAGATACTTAGTTTTAAAGATTTAGCTAAACTTTCGAAAAAGAGAAAATTTTAAAAATTTTCAAAAACATAATTTTCAAAAACTAGCTTCAGAAACACCAAGTAAAGGAGTAGAAACTTTAGCTAAGGAAAAGTTTTCAATTTAAAACGTGACTTAGCTAATTTTAGAAACATGCAAAAGCTTTAAGAAGGAAGAAACGAAAACACTTTGTTAAGTTATTAGTTTTAATAGAAGGGAGTTAAATAGGAGAGTGACTAACGACTTAGCTTTAAAAACAATTTCTCTTATAAGATTTTTTAGCTATGTGAAATCAAAAGATTTGAAAAAAATCTTTTTCCTTTAGAAATTGCAAAAATAAGTTTTAAGAATACTTTAACTAAGAGAGTTAAATCCTTAGTTTTTGAAATTATCAGACTTTGAAAGAAAAATTCTTCCTTAACAAATTACTTAAAAGATTTGGAGAGAAAATTTAGCTAAGAAAAATAATTTATCTTTAAAAAGATCACTTAGCTAATTTTGAGTCAAAAACTTTTAGTTTAAAGAGCCAAAAAGAATTTTTTAGAGATTCAAAATTTGAAAAATACTGAACTTGAAAATAATATCAACTTGTAAAATTTTAACTAAGGTCATTTTCACTTAGAACCATAAAGAATAAGAAAAGTTAGTTCTCTTTCCAAAAAGTCCTACAGTCCAACCATGAGTTGTTGGACCGCCGGGGCCGGCTAGAAGGGGGGGGGGGGGTTGAATAGCCTGCAAAATCAAAAACGAAAACTCTTCTCGACTTTTTTTAAACTAACAATTGTATAAAATAAATAAGCAGAAAGTAAAAGAAGAGACTCACAAAGATTTGACTTGGTTACAACCGGGGAGGTTGTTAATCCAAGGAAAATATCGCACTAGTACTCCTTCAGGTGGAGAAGCCTCTTACAGCAATAACGCACAGAAAAATAGAAACTAAACTACAACTGGAAGCGCACAAGTGTTGGAATACACAATTTCTGAGTTGATGAAAAGCTTCTGAACCAAGGCTATATTTATAGCCTTGGTCGGGGCGCCCTGGGGGGGATAAAACTTTATCCCCAATGAAACGGATCGCGCTTGACGCGATCCGATCAAAAAGCCACTTCCGGGCGCCCGGAATGGATCCAGGCGCCCGGACCACTAAGTCAACCATGTTGACTTTCTGGTCCGGGCCTTCTGCTCCGGTGCTGCTCGCCTCGGTCCGGATCTTCCGCTTCGGCTCCGCTTGCTTGGGTGATCTCTGCCATCCAAAATAGGGCTCACCCAAACTTAACTTCAGATCTTCTCGAGCAGGCTTCTGCTCCGGCTTCTCGTCCCTCGGAATCGTCACGTGCTTCCTTCTCGTCCAACAGCGTACTCATCCGCAGTCTTCGTCCCTCGATCACACCCCGTGCCGACCTTCTCGCTAGCTATGTCTCTTGCTCCCCGAGCATTCTTCCGCTCTAGCTTCTCGTTCCTCGGAACCATCGCACACTTCCTTCTTGTCCGCCGGTGTACTCTTCTACAGCGCCTTGTCCCTCGGATGCACCGCCCACGTGCCGTCCTTCTCGCTAGCTGCGTCTTCCGCTCAACTACCTGTGCTCCTAAGTTCCTGCACACTTAGACATAAGGTTAAAATCACACAGGACCTAACTTAACTTGTTGATCACACTAAAACAACCTTGGGGTTCCAACAATCTCCCCCTTTTTGATATGAGCAACCTAAGTTAAGCTAGGATAAATAGACATAAAAATAAACTAACTAATTTTGCAATAGAGTGCAAAAAAGATAGAAAATTTTGGTCTACCTCCCCCTAGACTTATACTTTTCCTTCTCCCCCTTTGATCACATAAAAATTGGGGTTCAAAGAAAAACTCTAAGGGGAAAAAAATTGTAACTCTGAAAAATTTACAATAATTTTCAATGAAAGAAAATGTTCTAAGTTAAAAGATTTCTAAGTAAAACTTTAAGTAAGAAAATTTTCTAAGTAAAGCTTTAAGTAAGAGATTTTTTTTTAAAAAAATATGACTTGGGAAATTTTGCAAAATTTTTTTGAAATTTTTCTAAGTAAAAGTTTAAGCAGAATTTCTAATTTTAGAAGAACTTTTATTTTTCTAAGTAAAAGGTTTTATGCAAAAAAAATTCTAAGTAAAAAAATGTTTAAAGGGTTTTTAAAGCATTATTAAATTTCAACCTTAATGCTTTATCAGAAAATTAATTAAATATTTTTATTGCAATATTTTGACTTCCAGGTCGTGGTGAGGCACTCGACCTTCTTGGTTATTGGAGCAACAACCACTTCCTTAGACAAAGCCTCATAAAGAAATTTTAATGTCTAATTTTCTTGCTGAAAGCTCTAAATCTAATTAGTTCAAGTTCAAGTCAGATAGGACCTTGGAACCCAATATAGGTTCCAACCTTTTAGATTGACTAAAAATTTTTTAGGGACATATCTTTTTGAAATGTTCCTAATTTACCCCTTATGATATCTAAAATATCAATTTAAATTGTTAAATTTTCTAACACTGGTATTAGATGAGCATGCATAGTTTTTCAAATTATCATTTTCTACTTTTAATTTTTTATTTTCTAATTTAATCTTGTTGAATTCTTCTATCGGACAAGATTTAGCTAATATTATTTTTAAATTCTTAATTTTTTTTTCTAATTTACAGCAGTCTTTAGTTAATAATTTAACAAACTTAAAGAGTTTATCGGGAGGAAGAGATCGTACCTGACTTACCTTGTCGATCTCATTGTCCGTTTCTCCCCCTGAACTACTGCTGTCTTCCGACGTGGCTCCCCCTTCATTGATGCTCTCGATGCTCATTTCGGAAGAGCTTGACTCGCAGTCGTCGTCTTGATGACTTTCCATTAGTGCAAGTCAGGAGAAAGCTTCGACTTCTGATTCGGACGACGTGTCGTCCAATGTCGCTTTTATTGCCTTGCACTTTTGGACAACCTTCTTGCTTTTATCCTTGTCCTTGTTCTTTGGCTTGGGGCAGTTGTCCTTGATGTGCCCTTCTTCATCGCAGTGGTAGCAGCGGATGGTCCTTTTCTTTTTACCTTGCGGATGGTTAGTTTTTCTAGACTTACAAAGATTCTTGAATCGTCTTACCATCATTACCATTTCATCGTCGTCGAGAGAAGACTCCGACTTAGGTTCGTCTCTCGATGCTTTAAAGGCGACGTTATTCTTGGGCTCCTTTGTACCTGCACATCTTGATTCGTGCACTTCAAATGTGGAAAATAATTCTTCTAATGTTATTTTTTCTAAGTCTTTTGAAATATAAAAGGTATCTACTAGTGATGCCCATTTTGAATTTCTGGGAAAGGAATTTAATGCGTACCTTAGCGAATCCCGGTTACTTACCATCTCTCCGAGATTTGAAAGTCCAGTGATGATTTCCTTTATTCTTGAGTGCAGATGTGCAATTGTCTCGTCTTCCCCAAGTCGTAGGCTGGTGAGATGGTTGCGGAGTAAATATCGTTTTGCGAGCTTGGCTTCGGATGTTCCTTCATGCAGCTTGAGGAACTTCTCCCAAAGTTCCTTCGTGGAGTCGTAGTTGCCGATCCGGTTGACTTCTTGTGGCGGAAGAACGGTTAGTAGATGGTACTCAGCTTTGCCATTTGCCACGTAGTCGGCCTGCTCTTTTTCATCCAGTGGTATTTCTCCTTACCTTCCGGGGCTGTAAAACCAAATTCCATAATTAACATTAAATCGAAATCATTCTTAAAGAATACCTGCATTCGCTTTTTCCAGCTAGCGAATTCCCCTTCGAACTTCGGCGGGTAGATGCTTGGTCCGACCATTATTTCGTTGCTTCGTTCGGCGGTTAGTCCTCCTGAAGCGCCTTGGCTCTGATATCACTTGTTGGACCACTGGGGCCGACTAGAAGGGGGGTTGAATAACCTACAAAATCAAAAACGAAAACCCTTCTCGACTTTTCTTAAACTAATACTTGCATAAAATAAATAAGCAGAAAGTAAAAGAAGAGGCTCACAAAGATTTGAATTGGTTACAACCGGGGAGGTTGTACATGTTAATCCAAGGAAAATATCGCACTAGTACTCCTTCAGGCGGAGAAGCCTCTTACAGCAATAACGCACAGAAAAATAGAAGGTAAACTACAACTGGAAGTGTACAAGTGTTGGAATTCACAATTTCTGAGTTGATGAAAAGCTTCTGGACCAAGGTTATATTTATAGCCTTGGTCGGAGTGTCTCAAAGGGGTTCTGGGCGCCCTGGGGGGTGGGGGGATAAAACTTTATCCCCAACGAAACGGATCGCGCTTGATGCGATCCGGTCAAAAAGCCACTTCCGGGTGCCCGGACGGTCTGACTGCCCGGACCACTAAGTCAACTAGGTTGACTTTCTGGTCCAGGCCTTCTGCTCCGGTGCTGCTCGCCTCGATCCAGGTCTTCCACTCCGGCTCCGTTTGCTTGGGTGATCTCTGCCATCCGGAATAGGGTTCACCAAAACCCAACTTCCGGTCTTCTCGAGCAAGCTTCTGCTCTGGCTTCTCTTCCCTCAGAATCGTCACGTGCTTCCTTCTCATCCACCAGCATACTCATTCGCAGTCTTCGTCCCTCGGTCGCACCCCGTGCCGACCTTCTCGTTAGCTGCGTCTCTTGCTCCCCGAGCATTCTTTCGCTCTGGCTTCTCGTCCCTCGGAACCACCGCAAGCTTCCTTCTCGTCCGTCGGTGTACTCTTCTACAGTGCCTCATCCCTCGGACGCACCGCGTTCCGCCCTTCTCGCTAGTTGCGTCTTCGCTCGACTACCTGTGCTCCTAAGTTCCTGCACACTTAGACACAAGGTTAAAAACATACATGACCTAACTTAACTTGTTGATCACACCAAAACAACCTTGGGGTTCCAACATGAGTAACTTAATTTCCTTAGGCACGTGTCTAACCATTAGCTACTAGCTGTTTTCCTAGAGGGCAACAGTTTTCACTTGGTTAGTCAAGTTAAGTTAGTGATCCAGTTAGTTTTGACTAAGACATGATAACTTAACTTGATTAATGTAAGTTAGGTGTTTATAGCCCATACTTATGTCGATGCACAGACATAAGCATTCTTAAGTCCAGACAGTACCCTATGTATCTCACACCATTCTAAGTATTTTCAAACACAAGTAAGTTAATCCTAGTGTGCTTGTGAGATGCTCTGGCTGAAACTAGGGGTACATGATTTCTAGGGGGTAAATTCCTAGGCTAAACCAAATTTTTGAAAAAACTAACAAAAGTTGGAATTTTGAAAAATATTTTTCCTAGGATTTAAAACCAATTTTCAAACCAAGTTTGGTTTATGCAGAAATAAGTTCTATTCTACTAAGCACATTCTTATTTCTCTTCTAAGTGCACTGAACTCAAGTTCAGGTAAGGGTTTTGTGAATATGTCAGCTAGATTTGATTTTGACTCAACATAGTTAAGTATAATATCACCCTTGGCTACGTGATCCCTTACAAAATGGTATTTTACTTCTATATGTTTAGTTCTTGAGTCGTGAATTAGATTCTTGGTTAGATTAAATGAACTTATGTTGTCAAATTTTAGTATTCTGATATTCTAGTTGATAGTCTTTTAAGGTATGCATCATCCATAATAATTGAGATGCACTTTCTCCTAGGGCTATGTATTCAGCTTCAGTGGTAGATAAACCAACACAGTATTGCTTTATGCTTGACCAACTTACTAGGCACTGACCTAGAATTGACAGCTGCCACTTGTGCCCTTTTTATCTAACTTGCACCCGGCATAGTCTGAGTCAGAATAGCCAGTTAGATCAAGGGTACAAGACCTAGGGTACCAGAGTCCTATGTTTAGGGTTCCCTTAATAGACCTAAGTATTCTTTTGACGTATGTTAGATGTGACTCTTTTGCATAAGATTGGTATCTTGCACACATACCTACTTCAAAAAGAATGTCTGATCGACTTGTAGTTAGGTACAATAGACTCCCTATCGCACTTCGATAGTATTTCAAGTCTACTGATTTTCCTTTTAAGTCTGAGTCAATTTTAATGTTGGTGGCCATTGGTGTATTAATATTTTTTAAATTTTCCATTCCAAATTTTCTAATTAACTCCTTAGCATATTTAGTTTGAAAAATATAAATTCCATCTTTGGGTTGTTTAATTTGTAACCCTAAGAAGAAGTTAAGTTCTCCTACCAGACTCATTTCAAATTCATTTTTCATTAATTTGGTAAATTATTTTAAAAATTTGGAGTTAGTTGAGCCAAAAATTATATCGTCTACATAAATTTGGGCTATAAAAATATCTTTTTCTAAAATTTTTATAAATAGGGTTGGACCTTCCGATTTGGACTACAATTTTTACTCATGGGCTTGTGGTTCATAGTATAGTCCTTTTCTAAAATCGGGCATTGGTGCCAACAATGACCTTCCGATTTTAAGGACTATAAACCTCTTTTCGTTTTTCTAGAATAACTCACAAACAAGTGAGCTCATGTCCAACTTATCAGTGTCTCTCATGTGCTATACCACCCAAATCTGAATATGCTTCAGACTAGGCTTACGCATATTCTGCAATTCAATGGGAGTAGAGAGTTCTGACTTAGAAGGTACTATGTTCACTTCCGTTTCCAGTGTATATCCTTAAAATGAATTTGGTAATTTTCTGAATAACTCATCATCGATCTAATTATTCCATAAGAGGCTTATACCTTCTTTCTACTACACCATTATGTTGGGGTGTACCAGGTGCAGTTAGTTAGGATTAAATCTCGTCTTCTGATAAGTGACTCCTACACTCCCCTAAGAGGTACTCGTTACTACGATTTCACCGTAATGTCTTGATACTTTTACTTTGACGTTACTCCACATTAGCCTAGTACTCTTTGAACTAATCAAAGCACTTAGAATTGTGGCACGTTAAGTAAATGTATCCTTATCTTGAATAGTCATCTATAAAAGAGACGAAATATTCGAAACAACCTCTTGCCTGGATAGTCAAAGGTCTACACAAATCAGAATGAACCAATTCCAACATATCTTTGGCTCTATACCCCTTAGACTTAAAAGCTTCTTGGTTATTTTTCCTTCCAAGTAAGACTCGTAGGTTGGAAAGATTTCCAATACCAATGAACCCAAGAGTTCATTGGTTATTATCCTTTGAATCCTACTCATGTTAATATAACCTAGTCTTTGATGCCAAAATTATGATTGGTTCATTTCCGAAGGTTACTTTCTCTTATTAAAGTTAGAAAATGTGTTATTAATTTCCATTTATTGCATCGTGGGAGTTATTGGATTATAAATTGTCAACCAACGTACCAGAATAGATAACTTCCCTATTTTTCTTGATAACAAGTTTGTTATCAAAATAGACAAAATATCTATTCTTTAATAGCTTAGAAACCGAAATCAGATTCTTTCTAAACTTAGTACGTAAAGACAATTTCTGAAAATCCATATTTTATTCCTATCAGAGGATAAACATCTCCCACTGCAACAGTTGCTACTTTTGTAGTAGTGCCCATGTAGATGGTGTTTTCCTTTTCATATAGCTGTCGGGTTTCCTGGAACCCTGCAATGAATTGCAAACATGATTAGTGGCATCTGTATCTACACTCCAGGTACTGGTAGATAACACCACTAAACATGTTTCAACAACTAATGAATTAAATACACCTATATTGTTCTCAGTTCTAAGAGGACAGTCTATCTTAATGTCCAAGTCCTATCATTATAATTGGGACACTAAGTCTTTTCTATAGTATAACAACTAGGGGATTGACAAACATTTAAAATCCTAAGAATCACAAAAATATTTGGTCAAGACCAACACTTTAAAATCCCCGTGAATTTTGTATCCCACGAAAGTGTGGACATATACAAATTCAAAAAGGAGATTTTGTCCATTAATTTTATTATCTCGTCATCCTAACTTCATGACAAATAAAATTAATAGTTGGTCTATCTTTGATCAAATATTTTGGTCAAAACTTTGAATTTAAAATAACATTTATTCCTCAAACAATATTATTTAAATTTACCAACACCTCAAACACTGAGAATTTTGCATGCCATGATAGTGTGGACGTATACAAATTCGAACATTTGTAAAAGGAGGGTTTTACCCATTAATTATCTTGTCAATAAATCTTTATGACAAATAAAATTACCTCAAATACCGTGAATTTTGTATGCCACGATAGTATGGACATATACAAAACCAAAAAGGAGATTTTGTCGATTAATTTTATTATCTCGTCATCCTAACTTCATGTCAAATAAAATTAATAGTTGGTCTATCTTTGATCAAATATTTTGGTCAAAACTTTGAATTTAAAATAACATTGATTCCGCAAATAATATTATTTAAATTCACCAACACCTCAAACACCGAGAATTTTGCATGCCACGATAGTGTGGACGTATACAAATTCAAACATTTATAAGAGAGGGTTTTAATTTTATTATCTTGTCAACTTATCTTTTTGACAAATTAATAGTTGGTTTTCCTTTGGTCTCACAAATAATAGCAGTGACTCCGATGGGGAGGATACTATTAGACGTGCCTAAGTGTATATCATTACTTGACACTAAGTCCATTAATAAGATTGTGCCCCTTCCGATGGGGAAGATCACACGCTCCTAATTAATTTCCTATAGTCATCCTAAATGAAAGTTTGATCTAGTGATCCGCAAACAAACTCATCCGATATGGAGGAAGGCACTCAGAGCCAACGCGCAAGTTTATTTGCATCACTTACAAACCAATAATGGAGACCGTGGAATTTATTAAAATAAATCCCTCTCCCACTTAGTTATTTAAAGTGAGGAATTTTAAACTATCCTAGCATACATCACATGCATACATACACATCACAGTAAATAAAAGCAATAAATATGAAAATTATTTTTCCAACTATTATGGCCTTTTCCATCACTGTCCTCCGTGTGCTCCAACCCTAGCTGCTGCCATCCGCCATCGGGTCGAATCGTCGCATCCATCTTGCTTCTTATTCTGCTGCGCCTCTGGTGCTCCAAAAGTACCACACCTCACAAGCATCCGATCCGCGACAAAAATAGAATTTTACATATATCGATCCTATATTCCTTGAGGGAATGTACATGTAATCTAGATCAAAAATAAAATTCTAAAATCCTAGGGTTAATACAGCTCCTGCTGTATTAGTTACATACAATCATGCACACACACAATAATGCCCTTGACATGTCCAAGGGTCCAATCACACACAACATCTATAAGCCATAATAGTTGGAGCCTACAACCAAAAAGTTAGCACATTCTACTATTATCCTGCCTAAATTATGTATGACATGTGCATAACCTATTTGAATTCTAAACACATAGAGGCAAACCCTATCTCTAATACCAATTGTTGGTTAGTCCTAGGAAAATATACCGGTTCCACTGTACAGAAATTTTGTACAAGTGTCGAACCTTTCCTTAAATAACCTATTGTGTTCTTTAGAAGTTAAATTAGGAATCGCAGACAGAACTTAACATCATTGATTCCAAATTTAACTTATCTGTTCTTAATGGTTTAGATTTGAATCGCAAGCAGAACTTAACACTATTGATTCAAATCCACCTATGTTATTAATTCCATTAAATATTAATTTCCAAAATTGACTTCTAGGACTGCATGGCGAGGCACATGACCTTCTTGGATATGAGAGCAACCACCACCGCCTAGACAAAGCCTTTTAACGAAAGCTAATATTTAATTTCCTTAAATAACTCTAGGTTAACCAAAAAGAACAATCGAATCACAAATTCGTAAACAAAGAAAACACAAACTCGAAAAACTAATTCGAAATACTAGATCTAATGCCTCTTGTGTTTGGAATTCATACAAAGGAAAATAACTAGCATGATGCGGAAAACAATTGCTAATTATACCTTCTCTTTGTAAACTAATGACCTCGAGATCTTCTGCCGTATTTCTCGCCTCGCCTTGGACGTCGTGTGGGCGACGATCCTCCAAGATGAATACCACCCAAAAGCTTTCTTCCTCGTCCTCTAAAATCCGGCCACCACCACCACCAAGGAGAAGAGAGCAAAGGGAAAGGGAGAAGAGAGAGGGCCGACCACACCAAGAGATCCTCCAAGCAAGAGAATAAGAATTGCGTCTCATGAAGCCTCCTCACCCCTTATTTTATAATACTTGCCCAAGGCAAATACGGGAAGAATTTTTACAAAAATTAAAATCTTCCTCATGTTTTTCCTTTTCTTTCCTCTTGATTGAATCAATCACCAATCATATATTTGATTGGATGATGATTTAATCCTATTGGCCGACCCCTATAAGGAAAGAAATATATTCTTTTATAAAATTTTTCAAGAAGAAATCCTCTTATAAAATTTTACAAGCTCTCTTTCAATTCCCTAAAGTAGGAGTTAAAAAAGCAAAGTTTTAAAAATTAAAACCATGTTTTAAAATTTAAAACTTCTCTTATAAAATTTCCTTTTTTAACATGGTGATAGAAAATTTAAATTTTAAAACTTCTCTTCCTTTTTTTTCTAAACCATGAGGATGGTTAAAAAAGGAAAGTTTTAAAACTTTTAAACTTTCTTTTAAAACATGTGGCCTAATTCAAATAAGGAAAATTTTAAAATTTAAAATCTCTCTTTTAAAACTTGTAGTTTTCTACAAAGAGAAGATTTTAAAAATTCAAAACATCCCTCCTTGTTTGAATTATTGTGGCTGACCCCTACTAGCTTGGTCACCAAGCAATAGGGCTGACCCCTATAGAAGAGGATATGGCCAGCCATTGCTTGGTCACCAAGCAATGGACCAACCCCCTTCTTGGACACCAAGATGAGCTTATATTTGGATGGACTTGAGGCTTTAATGAGGCTACGACAGGGACCTAGAGGAGAAATTGATTTTGGCCTTCTAATGAGCTTGAGTATCACGTGTTCGCCCCGAACACACAACTCAAGTTCATCGATAATAACTCATTCCACTAGAGAGTTATTATGGCACTACCGCACCAATCCCAAATTACATTATGGGATCCTTCTTATCATGAGTATGTTAGTCTCCCTGTGTTTAAGATAACAAATGTCCACTAATTAAGTAAGTTACTGACAACTTACTTAATTAATATCTAGCTCCAAGAATAGTACCACTCAACTTCATTGTCATGTCGGACTAAGTCCACTTGCAGGGTTTAACATGACAATCCTTATGAGCTCCTCTTGGGGACATTCTCAACCTAGATAACTAGGACACAGATTCCTTCTATAATCAACAACACACTATAAGTAATATCATTTCCCAACTTATCGGGCTTATTGACTTATCGAGTTAAATCTCACCCATTGATAAGTCAAAGAAATAAATACTAAATATATGTGTTTGTTATTATATTAGGATTAAGAGCACACACTTTCATAATAACTAAGGTCTAGTTCTTTTATAAAGTCAATACAAAAGAACTTACCTAAAATGGTCCTACTCAATTCACTTGGAGTGTATCAGTGTAATTTATTAGTTAAGATAAACTAATACTTAATTACACTACGACTACTTCAACGGTTTATTCCTTTCCATCTTAGTCGCGAGCAACTGTTTATAATTTATAAAGAACCGACAACATGATATTCTGTGTGTGACACCACACACCATGTTGTCTAATATATATATATTAATTGAACAAATTACATTTAACAAATAAATGTAGATATTGACCACTGTGATTCTTTATTTCTAAATAAATGTTTATACAAAAGCTAGGCTTTTAGTATACACTCTAACTATCTCCCACTTATACTAAAAGACTATGCTGCCATATATCCTGCCGTACATATGATTCCCAAACCTTCAACATGCCCATTAAAAACTCTTACCGTAGGGGCCTTTGTGAAAGGATCTTCCAGATTATCACTTGATGCAATCTAGGCGGCAACAACTTCTCTTCGTTTATACAATTTCTCGTATTGGGTGGTACTTGCGCTCTATTGTGTTTACTTGCCTTATGAACTTATGGTTTCTTCGAGTTTGCTACTGCACCACTATTATTACAATAAATTGTAATAATTTTTGGGCAACCCAGAAAACATGTCTAAGTCCATCATGAAGTATCTGAGCCATACAGCTTCTATGACTGCCTCAGAGGCTGCCACTTACTCAGCTTCTATGGTGGAGTTCGAAAAAGTACCTTTGCTTATCACTCTTCCATAGTTATGACTTCACCTCCTAAAGTAAACACAAAACCCAGAGGTCGACTTACTATTGTCCCTATCTGATTGGAAGTCAAAATCCGTGCAACCCACAGGGACCAAATTATCTGCCTTGTAAGCTAGCATATAATCTCTAGTGCCTCTAAGGTACTTCAATATATGCTTTACCGTAGTCCAATGTCCTTGTCCAGGGTTACTTTGATATCTGCTAACTATGCCCTCGGCAAAACAGATTTTTGATCTCGTGCATAGCATACATTAGGCTTCCGACAGCCGAAGCATAAGGAACTGCCTTCATTTCCTCTATCTCCTTTGATGTCTTCGGAGACATCTCTTTAGATAAAGCTACTCCATGCTGAAAAGGTAAGAAACCTTTCTTGGAGTTTTGCATGCTTAAAACGAGCAAGGATTGTTTCGATATATGAAGTTTGAGATAAGTAAAATATTCTTTTCTTGTGATCCCTTATTACTTTGATCCCAAGAATATATGCATTCTCCCAAGTCCTTCATATTGAATTGTTTAAACAACCATACCCTTATTTCTGACAATACTTTGATATTGTTTTCCAACTACCAAAAATATTATCTGTGTATAGTACAAGAAATACCACCACGTTTCCATCACACTTCTTGTATATACAAGACTCATTCGGTTATTAAATAAATCCATAGGTCTGGATTACTTTATTAAACCGGATGTTCAAGACCTTAAAGCTTTACTTCAGTCCATAGATTGATTGAGCTTACACACAAGATGCTCTTTGCTCTTTGCAATAACCCTTCTGGTTGCTATATATGGATGTTTTCTTCAAGACTTCCATTAAGGAAAGCTGTCTTGACATCCACTTGCCAAATCTCATACTCCATATGAGAAGTAATAGATAAAAGAATCCGAATAGACTTAAGCATGACTACCGGTGAAAAAGTTTCCTTTTTCAACAAGCCTTGCTTTGAAAGTTTCTACTTTCCTGTCTATCCCTCTTTTCCTATTGTAGACTTATTTTCACCCAATGACTTTTACACCATTTGGTAATTTTATAAGCTCTCAGACTCTATTAGAATACATATATTCTAATTCTATATTTATTGCTCTTTGCAAAGATGCTGCATCTTTATCTTGGAGTGCTTCGTCATATGTCCGGGGATCAGGTTCATGTCCACCAGGGATCAAGTCCAAAGACTCTCCCAAAACATGAATCTTTTAGGTTGCCTAACAACCCTCCCACTACGACGAGGCACTTTCTGCAATTGTGTATCATTTGTGATACGTGTTGCAGTTTCTTGTGATATTTCATCTTGTACAATTGGTACTAGATTAGACGTGTCCTTTAATTTCCTTAAGAACAACTTTTACTCATGGGCTTGTGGTTCATAGTATAGTCCTTTTCTAAAATCGGTTTGGTCGAAGTGTGGCTTCTAGGCGCCTTGCCTTTTCGCTCATCCTGAACGGGAGCATCATCCGAAGATGATCCTCATTCCTAGTTCGCCTGGACTATTTCTGAGGGGGTTTGGAAAAAGGCACGATGGAAGGGGATTGGTGCATGCAGCGCTTCCCCCTGCGTGCCGGTCGGCCTCCTATTCTTCCCCCATACGAAAACTTGTTCCACTTGGTCTTGTTTTGCTCGTCTTCCGACTGTCGACGTCGCAGGCTGTGGTGCTTGTCGATCGACTAACGCCTGTTGTTGCTACTACTCGACCATCTTCGTCGCTCGGGCTTGCACAAGCATGTCGAGCTCCTCCTTGGTGAGTCGTCCAGTGTCCTCCATCTTCTCAACTTGGATGAAGGTTAAGTTCCCACGGGTGACGTCAATATGATCCTGTCTGAAAGTCGATGAGATGGAAAGCTGGGGATACGATTATCCCACTGACCACTCACAGACTCCGCTCCACCCTGTAAGATAGATGACGTCAGTGACGAGCCAGGGATGGGGTCCCCGACGTTGGCCCTCCGACGCTCAAGTCAGTCACCGACGATGATGTAGAAGGCGGAGCAACAAGAATGAATACTGTAGCATAAATAATGTACCTCGCGTACTTCCGTCGATGCTTGGATCTCCCTTTATATAGAGTTCCTGTAGCGCGCGTGTACGCTTCACCAATTGGGCATGCTTCTCGAAGTTTCCCCTGAAAAGACTTGTTAGTAAAGTGTCTCTGACACAATACCTTAACAAGCCGAACATATCTCTGATGTGACAGTGAAAATTTCTGTCGTACGATTTTCTTGTTGACCATGCCTGGTGTTAGCGGCACTAACTCTCAAAAGGATATCGAGAGATAACACAGTGGGTCCGTTGCTAGGCTGAGCGGATTAACCGCTCGGCCGAAACTTAGCTGCACCGGTGTCGAGTCCTGTTGCCGGGCCGAGCAGGCGAGCTGCTCGGCCAGAACTTCGCTGTGCTCGTGCCGAGTCCTGTTGCCGGACCGAGCGGGATAGCTGCTCGGTCAGGTTTCTGCATATCGTCCGACCGACCAATACGGTTATAATCCGTTTAGCCATATGATACCTAAATGTTGACCGCCCTAAATTTGACCCCCATCGTGGCAACTAACCCTTATAGGGTGGGCCCCTCCTTATCACCATATCACTAACCTTTAGTTAGGACTTCCCTTGATAATCATCCTGTCAACCTTTGACCTGATTAGACTTCTCTTTTCTAGTCATCTGTTCAATCTTAACCTGACTAGACTTCTCACTTCTAAAGATCAAGTTATGTTTGGATCAATCCTTAGTCAAACTTGACTAAACAAAGGTATATTGTCAAATATTGAAACCCTAGAGGCTAATTGTACCAACAACTTAGACAGCAAGAGGTTCACTTCAGGCTATATTTTACTATTTGCTAGAGGGGTTATATCATGGAAAAGCGTCTAATCGACGTTATTAGTCACTTCTACTATGAAGGTTGAGTGGATAACAGGCTACGAAGCATCCAACTAGGAGATTTGGCTGTGGAACTTTATCACAGCATTGCATATCGTTGATGACAATGACAGACCATTAAGGATCAATTGTGATAATAAAGTTGCAAAATTTTATGCCAAGAATAATTGCTACTCATCGAAGTCAATGCACATCAACATCAAGTTTCTAGCGGTTAAAGAAAGAGTACAGAATCGTTAGGTGATAATAGAGGACGTCAGCATAGATTTCATGTTGACAAATCTATTCACCAAGGGTTTGATGTTTAAGGTGTTTCATGCGTATGTTGTGAATATGAGGGTCTTTCTTATAGAAGAAGTATCTATCAAGTGGGAGTTTGTATTTATTTTATTATTATAGTGTACGGGGTGTGTAGGGTAAGGTATGCAGGATATCAAAACTCTATATATAGAGAGAGTTTTGATACCCAGCACACCTTATGTACACCCACATTTTTTTTTTGATTTAAAACTTTTTTGTGCTTAATACTATTATCCAACCCCTAAATCCTAAAACCAAAAGCTTATTGGCATAACCGGGAGTTTAAAAAAATAAACAAAAAAGCCATCGTTTTGACAGCTGTGAGAGGCGCTCACCGCTACCACTCAAAGACAAATATTTTTGTTTTGATTATTGTATGTATATAAAACTCAAAACATTCAGGTGCATTTTATGTGTTTATTTGACATTCTGAAGTAAAGTATCATGATTTAATATTATTGTTTAGTATATTGTGTTTGTAGACATGATATAGATTTTATTTTTAAAATCATAAAGTTTATATCATGATTTACTATTACAATTTAGAATAAAGTATCTGGATCAGACTCTTTTGGGTTACCATTAGAAACAGTTGGAAATTAACATGTATTGATTACATTTCATATAATTTCCATACTACACATCCACATTTTGATCTATATAATTAATAATTGGTATTGTGATTATTGTTAGAAATTATTATAGTTATGTACAATAAGTATGACATCTTTAGTCCTATATCAATAAAGTTAATGGATCAAATTATTTACAGAGATATTTTGTACCCATAAAATTTGACATTATTGTTAATGTCAATTAAAGTTATACTCATGTGTTGTATACAAATCACATGTACCCCAAGTGAAAAATTGTTAGATTTTATCTCTTTTAGGTGGGTTTACTTATAATTTATACATGCGGATATATGTCATTTATGAACCAAATCCATTATGTGATGTACCTGAAGTTTATCAAGGTTTGGGTTAACTAATGTGGGCTTATATGTGTAGAATCCATAACTTGTACTGTTATTATTTATGAGCTGATAATATATCTGGATCCACTATATATGAATTTGATCTCCATTAGATTAGGGATCTGACAGAACTTCTCATTTTCCATCGACGGAAGATTTTAGTGTCGTCACCTTAGCTCCTTCGGAACACCTATCCCATTGACAAGAGTTTTCAGCGCCGTTACCTTAGCTCCTTTGGAAGAGCTCTCTGTCTTCGTCTTCGTCTTCGTCTTCTTCTAGAGGATCTTGAGATCAAGAGGACAATGACTCTTCCGCTGTATTTTGGTTCTATTGTCTTTATAGCAGTTTCGGATCTATCTGTTGTGCTATAGTGATTCATGAAACTAAATCTTATGTTTAGGATTTTTATCTCTGTTTGAGTTCCCTTTGTTTCTAGAATTTGCTTGGTTAAGAGAGAAATCTAATCCTAACAAAAACGAATGACCCTTACCGAAGGCTCTAGGAAAGGCAAAGAACTTACAGGTATTCAATGCCGCCTCTCATGATCAATTGACAAGTGCAGGATAGGAAGCAGTCCAGGAGAATGCTTACCATGTTTCTTGCACACAATAGTTTCTATGTTCATCGTCAACAGTGCTGGATCGCAAAGGAAGTCCGTAGAACAAGAAGCCGAGAACAGCTTTTCGAGCAGCCACCGAGTGAACTACACATCTTTTCTGAAGGTTCAGTATCAATACAAAATGTAGCAAAAGAGAAACCAGTTAATGATACAAAATGAACAATTTAGAAATCACATTCGCACTATACCTCCATGAAGAATCCAACTATACAAGATACAGCAATGACTGGAATTACAAAGAAAACAATGATCCTTGTGAAATCTTATTGAAAACTCCATTAGGTTTATTCCTGTACATGTGCTACCAATCTCTACCCTTTGACGCCTCATTCTTTACAACTTAACGCCAAAGCTGAATTTAAACATTTGTTGGTACATCGGTTTCCTTTGATCAAACCTTCTATAGCATTTTCAGAATCCATAACTTATATTTGCTTATGTACAAGTATAAAAGACAGGGACCTAGGAGACCTTTGTCCGAGAGGAGCTTGCAAAGCTTAATATAGGGCTCTATGTTTCCAGATTCTTGTATGCTCTTTCTTAGTCCTTGCAAAACAGCAACCCGATCCAAGTAGTCTGGGCATAAGCCCAACTCAAGCATCCTTATGAGCGTTTCTGAAGCATCTAAGTTGTACCCTCCTTTCAAGTACCCTCGTAGAAGCCATGAAAATGTCTTCTTCCTGAACCCGGCGCTCATAGCCTCTGCCCCAGCAAGCAGCCGATTAACCGCACCCGTTTCCTTTTGTGAAGCACAAGTTGCCAGAACTGCATCATATAGCTCCCTGTCAGGCTCCTTGCCAGAGAGTTTCATTAGCCATAATTGCTGCTCCGCCTCAAGTCCAAGACCAGCACATGTATATAGCGAAAGAAGCCTCTCATGAACAACTCCGGAGACCATGGAGCTACCCTCCTGCAGTGCCCAATTGGACAAAAGAATTCCATTGCTTATGAGGACCGACTGATATTTCTCAATGCTGCTGAGATTTTCAACATCCAGTTTGTCAATTGCGCCAGTCTTTATTGAAGCTTTCAATTTTCGCAATGCTTTTGAGAACTCCTTTTGCTCTTTAACAAGTGCTGTCAATGCAATTACATAACTATAGAGTTCAGGTTTTAACTGATTCTCTTTAAAATCAATAACCAATTGAACTGCTTCCAAGTAATTTCCATCTACCTGAAAGAATCATAAAAGAAATTAAATCAACAAAAGCCCTTGATATATAAACACAAAGTGAATACCACATGAAGAAGAACAAAGGAATGATGAATGTCTAGAATGTATCTTTGATAAACTATCAATTGTATCTTTAATAAACTATACTCTAGCTTGAAAATTACATACTCTGCAGAATTGTATCTTTGATAACAACTATATTCTTTTTTTTTTACCCTCTCCTGACTCAACAAAGCTCATTTATTTTTTGTTTTAATGAATAAATTTTTTAATGCTGTATAACAACCATGAGCAGAACTCTTGAGAGTCTAGACAAATTGCATGAACAGAAACTAAATTGTACATATAAGATAGAGCTGAAACATGTAAGCATTAGATTGGATAAAATGCTTCAAAATTAGCAAAGAAAAATAGAAATAATACTAACTACACAAACTTGGAGATAGATGACAAGCCCTTAGTGCTCATCAATTCCATTAAAAGACCATCTAACTAATTTTAAAAATCTTCTTCAATAATATTGGAGATGTAATGGAGTTGCCACATGTTTACCATTATATTGTGTTTCTCATATGAGTATCCAGTTGTGCATACTTCTGGAGGCCAAACCTTCAACATTGATACTAAGAGACGATTTGTTGTAGGTGTTTACAAAGGCATAATAAGTTACTTGGCCTTAAACATTGGTATGGAGGAATATTAATGCTCACCTAATTACCAGATATTCAAACTTATCCAATCTAGAAATTTATAAGAAAGGAAAATATGCACTTGATGAACAAGCAACACAAGCCTAAAGAGCATGTCAAGAAAATAAACAATAACAAAACTGAAGTTTGGTCGGCAGTACTATAAACAAAATCGTATTAGGAAATCACAATCAGTGTAAGAACATACCATCATCTTCCACACGAGATACCCAACTAGCCCTCTGTCGCCCACTCCACCATCTTCAATCTTACTGCTGCCGACTCCCCCACGTCTCAGAACATCCTTGACAAAGGCCACCGCTTCGTTCTTCTTCCCCTTTTCCCAGTACAAAGACACCACCTTTTCCACCATGCTGAACCCCGGATCGAGCCCCACGCAGTCCATCTCATTGAGCAGCGCGACCACGTCCCCAACCTCGTGCTCCCCACCAATTAGCCTCTCCATCCAGCCGCAGGCGATGGAGACCATGAGCTCCATCGTCTCCGCGTCAACCCGGTTCTCCTTGCGCAGCCAATCGAAGACCTCGAGCGCGCAGTAGGAGTCTCTCCCGTCCTGGGCGAAGTAAACCAGCACCAGCTGCAGCTCCCGGGCCGACAGCCGCTCGACCAGCTCGCCGAGAACATCGGAGGGGTCCCGCACCATGCGCTCCAGCTCCTCGATCGCTTCGAAGAACCCTTCCCCCATCTCCTCCTCGGCGTGTCTGATGAGGAGGCGGTCGAATCGGACGGATTCGAGAGGCTTGATGCGGGAAGACCAGAAGCGGGAATTGGGGACAGAATTAGGGTGGGCGAAAGGGGGATAGAACTGTTGGTGAGGTGGGCGGCGGAGAAGGAGGGGGCGTTGGCTGAGGGCCGAAGAGGAGAAGGAGAGGGGAGTGCCGATGGGAGGAGAGAGCGCCATCGATCTTGGTCTCCGGTCTCCCCTCCGGCGACTCTCCCAGTGCTTATGGATTGAATCATTCAAAAGCGGTGCCTCCCCATCCAATAAATATGACCAGTATACGTATTTTTTTAATTATTTTTTAATTTAAAAAAGAGTGGCAAAATGCTGGAAATATAATACATAAAATTAAAAATTCAACAAATAATATTTTTTGATAAGCTGGTGGTCGAAGAGGGCAGGTAAAGCCAACGTAACTTGCAGAAATACACCCTTTATTATGATTATCATCAAAAGAGCACCCCGTGCTTATAATTTTCGGTAATGGCAAATTTAAATTAAAATTGCAGGGCTTTACTCTTATTTGTTTTTTTTTGAGGAAACCCTTCCAGAAATTCTCGGCGGCGCTGGGTCAAACCCAGGCCCAAGATGATAATCATAACAAAGGGCCTCGGTTATAGCTTTCCCTTTGTTAAAGCCTTAAAGGGAACCTTCAGAAATTCGCGACGGCGCTAGGCCAAACCTAGGCCTAAGAGGGGGTTTGGAAATAATTTTCAACTAGCAATTACCGTGTCTAGTATAACCTCACTAGCTGTGGTTCTAGGGGTGATAATTTCTGATTCAACATGAAAATTGGACCCGAATCAAAATATAAATATAAATAAATAAATAAATAAATAAATATATATATATATATATATATATATATATATATATATATAGGATTCGGATTGATTTAATTGACAATAACATGAATTCGGATTAAATGTGGGTTAAGATAAATATATTTTTATAAATGGATCATTTCAAATCAGGTTCATATTATGGGTCATTTCATGAGTTTGGATCAAATACAGATAAATGGATCTAGTTCGGATTAAACAATTTGACTCAAAATATTAATTAGTCGGATTCAAATTTTTATCTTCCAACCCGTTAACTCACCAATCTGATCCACATTTCCCCCTTCCTTCCTTCCTTTTACGACATTGGCCTAAATGCAAAGATGATTTTAGCTATTGAACCTCACGTCGCATCTCCCCTGTATGGGTGACAATCTGAAATATTACTACATACAAAATATACATCAGCCACACATGACTGGAATATATATACAACTACGCAATTTATATCATCAGCCCACTCGGCTGGAACAAAATAAACACAACCACGCAGTTATATATATATATTTAACAGCC
Organism: Zingiber officinale; assembly: GCF_018446385.1. Lineage (NCBI taxonomy): Eukaryota > Viridiplantae > Streptophyta > Magnoliopsida > Zingiberales > Zingiberaceae > Zingiber > Zingiber officinale. The sequence continues at coordinate 84,131,162 of NC_056000.1, read as the reverse complement.
CACTCGGCTGTACTAAAAACCAATACAGCAAAAAAAACGATAAAGAAAAATCATACAAACTAAAAACAACAACTGCTAGACAGCTAGGCTTTACACAACAACCACAACAACACAAAACACAATAACAACACTAAATACCAAATACACAAAATGCGTAAACAAAACTCGAAGCGGTCTTCAGATGTGACGTGGGAACCGGTAGACAGGATACTCCAAGCGACTCCAAAAGTCTACCTGCTACCTGAAATAGAAATAGCTCAATGGTGTGAGTTCAAAGAACTCAGCGGATATCAAGCTGACATGCCTAATAAGATATAACTAACAGAAATAATCATGTAGTACAGTTTCCTGAACAAAGTAGGAAATCTAGACTGCAAAGGCTGAAGAAACTATACTCACCAGGGCCTTCTATCTGGAACATACAATTATCAGACCAAATACCTTATGTCTCCTGTATGCATGTCAATCATATACAACCATCAAAATGCAGCAAACAAAGTGCAACAATCACAAACCATAAATGCAATCAATGCACGCGATGGTGAGACCGAGTGGGTAGGGTTATGACAACTGTGTACTCTGCCATCACTACTCCTGAGTGGCCAAGTGGACAGGATGCTGTCGGAGTACACCTATCCTCCTACCCCAAATAGAGTGGAGGAACTCAATGCTCTAATCTCCTTGAGTCAGATCAAAGGAGGGATCTCTGCCCGCTACATGCTGCAGTCATCGCTACCCATGAGCGGACCAGCGAAGCCCTGATAGAGCAAACTGCAACACACACTCTGCCTGAAATACCACTAACTCATGAGTGGTTGTGTGTGCACAGGTCATGTAACTGGCGATGTGCTCAACAATAATGGAGCCGACAATCACACAACATGCAATCATGCAAGATGGTGCATGACACTAAGCATGTAAATCCTAACCATAATCACCTCCACATAATATATAGCAAACAGGAAAATAAATCATACCATGACCTAGGTATCACAGATCTAAGTACACATGGCAAATAATAAAATCCAAAAATAACTAGTCCTATACTCAGTGAAGCCTAGTATGTCAGTTACTCTAGGAACTAATGTACACATGGTAATAGTCAAGAGATATAAACATGGATACATAACAAGCAATAAACAGAACATCCTATAGGTATCAAAGTGGCATACCAAGGGCAAATCTAAGCATGATCATTGCTATTAGCTATAAATTACTATGCATATCAAAGTGACATATCATAAAAGATAAGTCAAGAGATACCCGCCTCAAAAGAAGATCATGCTAAACAATCCCCACATCGAAGTGCTCATTTCGAAACAACGTCCTGCAAATCACATAATGTATGATATAGCTAATCAAGTATGAACTAGTTAGCTAATTCTATCATGAACCAAATAACTAACTAAACCCTAATCTGATTAGGAATCTATACATTAATTCTATTTCAATTATTAATCCCAAATCTGACAGTTAACTAATCTCATTAATCTTGTTAGATTTAACTCAATACATAATTCATTGCATTTACCTCAAATCTATGTTAACAGATTCAACTCCGATAAAGAACAGGAGGCAGTGGAAGACCTGCAACCGGTTAAGGCTTGGTGACTGGTTCGTGAGAGGGCGGTCAACTTCTACGATCGGGAGGTGACAGTGGCGTCGGGTGTAGGGCAGTGCAGCATGACCACACTGTTAGGGCGATCGACGCACAAGAATCAGATCTAGGGTTCGGTTGGCCGATCGTGGAGAAAGAGGAAGGAGACAAGAATCGGGGCAGAGGCGATCGACGTCGATGCCCGACGACCTGCAAATGGTGGTGCGACCTCAGGTGGCGGCGGCGAGTTTCTAGTGTCCGCGAGGAAAAGGGAGCAGGAGCTCGGTGAAGAGGAGATTCTAGTGAAGAGGAGATTGAGTATCATAAGAAATGGGTAAAGGCAGATGAGATGGCGCGGTGTTACATTATGACTTCAATGTCAAATGTGCTGCAACATTAGCATCAGGACTTGCCAACTGCCTATAACATGATGAACACTCTCAAGGAACTCTTCGGACACCAGAATCGAACTGCTAGGCAAGAGGCAATGAGAAAATTAATGACAACCACCATGTCAGAGGGGGCACCCGTTAGGGATAATATCCTAAAGATGATGGCTTACTTGAACGAGATACAAATCCTTGGAGCTGAAATCGATGGGGAAACTCAGGTCGATATTATTCTCCAAACGCTACCCAAAAGTTTTGAGCAGTTCCACCTGAACTACAGTACGAATAAAAGTATTTATTCATTGGCAAAACTACTCATAGAACTTCAGGCGGCAGAAGGGCTATTTCGTTATAATTCTCAAATTCATTTTGCTGAAAATGTTTCTACTTCTAAGTCGAAAGGCAAGAAGAAGAATAAGAAACAAGCTGGCTCGGCAAAGAAAGCGAAACAATCTTTAGGCACTGGACTTAAAGCAGGAGTAAAGAAGCAGAAGGGCAAGTGCTTTATTTGCAAGCAGTCTGGACATTGGAAGGCGGACTGTCCTCGTAGGAAAGAGAACAATAAAGGTATATCTTATTCTCTTGTAGTTGAAACATGTTTACTGGTGTTATCTACTAGTACTTGGTGTGTAGATACAGGAGCCATTGATCATGTCTGCAATACATTGCAGGGCTTCCAGGAAACCCGACGACTATATGAGGGAGAGATAACCGTCTACATGGGCAATACTATGAAAGTGGAGGCTGTTGCAGTGGGAGACGTCTACTTATCATTTGATTGAAATATAACTTTGATTTTGAGAAATTATCTTTATATACCAAGTTTTAGAAAAAATTTAATTTCAGTTTCTAAACTGTTTTTGGATGGATATACTGTTTCTTATGATGACAAAGTGCTTGTCAAGAAAAATAGGGTAATTATCTGTTCTGGTACATTAGTTGACAATTTGTATACTCTAAATCCGATAACTCCCACAAAGCAACAAATGAAAATTAATAACACATCCTCTAATTCTAATAAGAGAAAGGAACCTTCAAATATGAACCAAATATATCTTTGGCATATAAGACTTGGTCATATTAACTTGAGTATGATTCAAAGGCTAATAGCCGATAGACTTTTGAGTTCATTAGTGTTGGAAAATTTTCCAACTTGTGAATCTTGCTTGGAAGGAAATATTGGATCGAGACCGTGCTAGAGGGGGGGGGGGGGGGGGAATAGCCACTACAACAAATATGACTTTCCGCAGCGCATCATCAACGACGTGTGGTTAGAGCGCGCCGTTAATAATAGTTTTTACGGCATGCCCAATTATGTGCACTACGGATAGTGTAATGTTTATACAAATGACGGCGTGCAAAAAAAGTATGCTGCTAATAAACTTTTCTACGGCGTGCAAAGTGCGCCGTTAAAACTTAATATTAATGGCGTGCAGAGCGCGCTGTTAATATTATTATACTTATATGAATGACGACGTGCAAAAAATACACGCTGTCAATAAATATTATCTGTAAAAAAATATTAACAATATGCTGCACATTATTAATATTTTTTTTAATTTTAAAATCCCTAAACTTTTGTTCCCACCTCGAGTGCAAATCCTTAGCCAAATTCTTTCCGCTAAATCCCTAAAACCACCTCGCGACTCCCTCTTCATCGAAACTTTTCTGCAGCAAACCTTACTCCTCTTCGCCAAAACCCTTGTTCTCTGTTCGAAACCTTCCTCTATGCCAAAATCTTCCTCTCTGCCGAAACCTTTTGTGCTTTGCCTATGCACTCCACCATCTCTACGGCGCTCCTCCTTCATCACTCTCATCGCTCCCCCTTAGTCGCCGCAAGATAACTACAACCGCGCACTTCTGCCCTTATGTTATTCAATGCCTAGCAATGTGAGTCCTCATCGACAACCTCTTCGAAAAATTAAAAAGGGTTTTGATTAGATAAAAAACATTCCTTTTACCCCTGATTTCTTTTCAGCAAGGTTGATTCCAAAAATCAATAATGTATCGTGGAGGGGGAACTTCAGCTTGAGGGATGACCTCTCTGATCAATCATACGGGAAGTCTCGCCAGTGGATTCTTGGATGTCGGCGATGCCTTCAAGTTCACCTTCCCCCTTCTCCATGACCTTGCTCAGTTGGAGCGTTATCGAGTATAGTTGTAACGACCCAATTTTCCTCACTAGGAGTTTTAAAAGTTCTTAAAAATATTTAGAAATGCTATAGAAATATTCTAGAGATTTTTAGAGTATTTTTATACAATTTTTGGAGATTGTTTAGTATTTTTACTAAACGAAAGAAGTTGCAAAAAAAAAAAAAAAAAGAAAGAATGTCCAAGCCGAGATTCGAACCGTGGATCTTGGGTTAAGCCAAGCCTTAAATGACTTCGGTTAGCCAACTATTCCACGGTTGTTTTGTTATAATATAAGGGAATTAAATATAGTTAAGCGGTCTTAAGAAACGAAATAAAGTTTCCGTTTAAAAAGGAGCCGAGGGCGGCTCGAACCCAAGACCTTCGGGAATTCGTCTTTCCAGCGGACCAAGCGCGCACGCTGATGTTTCGTGAAAGAGTAAGGCACGAAATATTCTTAAGCCATAACAGAATACCCTAGGTTATAAAAGGATAAGTTAAGAGAGGGATTAGTTATTTTCTTTTCCCTCAAAATTCCTCCTCTCGCATGCGGCGACGACGTCGGCTCCTGCTTGGGTGAAATCGCAGCCGAAGCTAGGGCTTCGATCCGGCGGTCGGCCAAGGTTCTCCGAGGGGTTCCTCCATCTCCTTAAGCTCTTCTCGATGAGGAGTCGGGAGCACGAAGAAGAGTCGGGATTTTGAGCTCGCCGAAAGCCCTAGAAGCCTCCTTCTCGGTTGTAAGTCCAAGAAACCCAAGGTAAGTGCTTCCTCACCTGCAGTAGAGTTGTTCTTCTTGAATTCGAAGTATGTTGTAAGTTTGATTTGGTTTTGGAATTTCCACCATGGATTTCAAAGGAAGAACGTAATTAGATTAAGCATGTAGGTTTGTGTTTTGAGGGTTACTGCAGAATAACTATGATTGGGCTGGGTTTCTCCTTGCCGTGACACTGGGTATGCAGAATTTTTAGGTTTTGCGCTTTCTTTTGTTGCCATGACACATAGCAGGAAGAACCACTATTAAGTGCAGATTTTCGATTAAGCTTTACCTAAGTTTTAAATTCCAGCAGATTCAAGCATACCATCATCTTCATGTATCAATTTCTTTTATCATAATAGCATTCTTTCCTTATGCCTTGCTTTGCTGGAAACAATTCAGAATCTGTAGATGATCTAGTTGCATTTCGTTTGGTTTCTGTGAACATTGTTTGAAGCTGGGATTTGATATAGAATTGCCTCTCGAGATTGTTCGGTTTCTTTGTTGAGGAATTCGATCTCTGGTTTGCGTTGTTGAACCCTTACAATTAAGTTTTATGATACTTGCAAGTTGTTGCATTAGTAAATTTAATGTAGATACTTCACCTAACTTCTTAGGAGTTTTGGAATTATGGAACACTTAGTGATGTAGTATATATTTTATCATGCACTAATAGATTTCATATTCATTAAGTGCAGATTTAGTTTAGTTTCATTAAGCAAATGCATATTTAGTTTAGTTTTTAGCATGTGCAGATTTAATTCCGAGATTTGATTTCCTTCTTCTAATTTCCATTGTAGCATGTTGAAGAATTTTGTTTTACTACCTGTTAGTATTGCCGAAAATTAGATGTGTGATCATTGGTGGTTTAGGATTGAATGATAGATGATACATGTTGGTAGTTAGGAATTTAACTAGTTAGGGATTTAACTAGTTAAGTTTTCTTTTTATTTCTGTGGAAGCATGCTTAAAGTATCGCTGTACAGATTTTTATTAAGTAGAGCAGTGCAGACTTTTATTATGTAGAGCAGTGCAGAATTTATGTTAAGCTTTGTATGCAGATTTTTGTTTAAGTATTGCAGTATTAGAATTTGTTTAAACATTTCAGTTTTTAAAGAAGCATTTTCTTTGTTAGAAGTATTAACAAGTATAAGAAAGATAAAGAAAAGAAAGAAAAAGGCCAAGGCTTTAAGTAGATCCCGAAGTCAAGACTTTAGGGATTTTGGCACACAAGGTGCTAAAGAAAGTGCCGAGGCATTATATATTAGAAGTATTAAAAGATAACAAGTATTTTACTTTTATCAGTGGCACTGTACTGGACTCTCAGATGTCCTTGGGTTGGGCTCCATAGTCGTCCCTAGATTTAGATAACCTAGTATGCAGGACACTCAGTAGTCCTTGGGCTGGGCTCCTATAGTCGTCCCTAGGTTTAGATAACCTAGTAAACCCTACTAGATTCGGGACCAGCTATCTCGGGTCTAGTTAGGGATGCGCGCATAGCAAGTACAGTTGCCGGACCCAAGAAGAAAGTTGATTATTATTTTGAAGTATTATAAGTATAAGTTTTTGAACAAAAGAAATAAGTTTCACATAAGTATAAAAGTATAAAAGAATAATTTTAGAACAAATGAATCAAGTTTCACTTTATTTTAGAATCAGCAAGTTTAGTTCCCTTTTATGCTAGCATGTTATTTAGATTAGCTTACTGTTCTTTGCTATTAGAAGAGCATGAGTAGCTTTACATGTTTAGCACTTCAGTATGTTTGTTTATTTACTAGTAGATGAGCATGAGTAGTTTTCCCTTTGAGCATTCAGTTTTAGTTTTCAGTATATTCACATGCATATCAAGTTTTTGTGAGTTAGATAGCGCTTACTAAGCATTTTGCTTATAGATTACATTTCCTCTTACTGCAGATAAAGGAAGGCGACAAGGTGGCGCAGATGATGTGTGATGCCAGGACTATGGAAGTCTTGGGACTAGAAAGGAGTTCCTTTAGTCTTCTTTCCTTGTTTTTAGTTTCCGCATTTCAGTTATTGTAAACATTTGAGTTGTATTTTAAGTTCATGTCATTTGAGATTATTCTGTTTAGATTGCATGTAGGATGAGTTCAGTTTAGTAAGTAGATATTTGTGTGTTGATACTTATTTAACTGCGTGGGTGTTTGATAAATGTTCCAGCCGCCTGTGGCTGATGTATACTATGTTTGTATCTCATTTTAAGGTCACCGGTACAGGGGAGACTCTGTCGAAATTTTTCGGTAGAGACTCCTCGTGTTTTCGATCATACCGGTTAAGTAGAGTTAGTAGATAAGTAACGGTCATCCTTAGAGTGTAGTAGTATAGTAAGAAGGGTGGTCGTTACAATAGTGCCAAAAATGAATCCACCAAAGAGCTCCACCATATCAAGGAGATCGTAAGGTGAGGCGTCGATTACCTACTAAAGACCTTCAATTCTTCCACCGACACCACTAATAACATCGTTGTAGAGGTAAAGGAGAGCAAAAAAAGACCATTTTTATAGAAATTAACCCTAAATGGTGCTTTGAAATATTTAGTTTTTATAGGTTGAGCAAGGTTTAGCTTTAAGAGGATCTAAGCTAAACGACCACTACTCTTGGATGAGGCCAGAGGACATTGATTATCGGTGCTGGTTGCCATCTGTTGGGCTAGGTGCTCTGACCTCGCCACAGAGGTTGCTGCTGCTTTAGTTGTAGCTTCCATTGACTTCAAAAATGACAAGGCCAACTCCTACAAGCTTGTCCATGGCGTTTTCACTCTTTGGAAGTTCACCTCTAGAGATATCAAGCACAAAAACATATATATTGGACAATGGGATGCCGCCTCGTACAATTCAACTAGTTTAGTTGCTTCTTTGAAATGAATTCAATTCCACTTGGATACATATTCATCAACTTACAATGAGGTATTCATTATTCCATGGATTCTTTTATGTGGTAGTTTGTTTTAGACAAACTTATGATCTTAATGTTATAGTTAAAGGAATGTGAGATTGTCTTCGATTCATAGGCATCTTTTAGTTGAAAAGATGGAAGTATGTATGCGGAAAATTCACAATGAATAGGAAGTAGAAGTTTAGATATGCCCAAATTGTATTGATATCTATATGGTAATGTCTTTATGTTTGAGATGATTGCTAGAACAATGATGTTTGTATGTTAGAGATACAACATATTGAAAATAATTAGGCAATTAGCAGTGTGGTTGAGGGCTGTTTGTCATGCTCTAGTGTTTGTAGATGGTTAAAAAGGAGATTTTCAAGCAGTGATACATGGAAAATGTACAAAAGGGGGAAAAAAGAGAGAATATTTTTAAGTGCTACTGTACTATATTGCCACAATTTTGTAGATATTTTAAATAGAATTTTATGCATCTATTTTTAAATTTTTTGTAATGTAATGAGTTACATTGGAGTTTTAGCTGTGTTTGTGCTGTTATTTCTCATCTAATCATAGTAGTATCTACTTTGATCATCAACCAACATTTTATATTATGGCCAAATTACTATTTTGTATTCATTACTTCATTCTTTTTATATAATATTCACAATATTCTTTCTATATAATGTTCACAATATGTAGACATAGACTTAGGGTTGTTCAATCTCTGCACTATAAATTATTTTTAGAATAAAAATATTTGATGCTTTATTTCCTTCATTATGTCTTGATTCTCTTTGTATAGTTGGCAACTTCTATGCTTATCTTTGTACAACTACTTTTGAGATTCTAACTTACTTTGTTGTGTAAATACATAGTAAATATTCACATTTGCAAGACATGATATATTACTAGTTTGGGTGAAAGACAAAGTGCTTCCCTTTAATTTTCAATCTTGTTGTTTCAGATTCTTTACACTCCTATCAATATGTTACATTTTACTAGCAATCTAGGAGATTAAATGAAACAAAGTACCTTGCAAAGAAATTTTGCAATGGGAGTTAAATATCAAATATGAAGTTGAGTATTCTCTATTCTTTTCATTCTATTTCTTGTTTGTTTATTCTCTTCAATAGGCCTTGTTGAATAGTGCTTTTCTTTGTATCTAATGGGTGAATATGTTGTTGAAATGCAACACCATTTAGCTTATAACAAAGTAAACTTTCGAGTATATGTACAACATCAATTAGTCATGATAGTCTCAAATATTTAAGTGGGTTGTATAGAGTTTATCCATCCATTGAGCTTATGCAACTTTAGTCATAGTAATATTCAATTCTCTTAATTCATTTTAATTACATCATTTAGAGTTATGTTTCCTCCCATTATCCTTCACACTTTCATCTCTATTAACTTGTCTAGCTATACAATATATAGCTTGGCGTAGAGCTAATGAAGGGACAAGATATAACCCTGAATAGTTGAGTAAAAAAAATACGACTTATATATATATGGGTTAAAAAAGTTTGGTTTGCATGAGAAACTATATACTACTGCATTAACTTAAGTTAATCTAAAAAAGTAGTTGTTTTAAAGGTATATATTGTAGGCTCATTTTTTTTATCAGTGAACTAAAAGTTTAATAATCAATAATCCTTTTTTAAATCATTTTTAATACTATATGAGACGTTTCTCACCAAATTGATGTACCTTGTGTCTATGCTATTTGTTTTGTTTTGTCATCTTATTTTTTTGTTTTCTTCTTGAAAACATTTCAGCTTAATGCTCATACTTTTGATTTTCAACAAGTTTATTTTACTGAGTCCCCACTGATCACCTCCTCTCATGTCTTTTGCTTTATTGACTTGGATAACGATCTTCATTGAGTCCTCAAATTGTTTTACACAGCCTCATGCATAGATTTTTTTTCCTCCTGTGTTCCTTTTCTTTTCTATACACCAATAGGTTGTAATAGAAATTAGTGTGTTTCAGTAATTTTTTACGATTTAATGTACTTAATCTTATATGTGATTTAATGATTAAACTGAAGTATTCTTATTTTCCTTCTCAACTCATATATGTTTTATTAATTTAATCAAGTTTACTAACTGAAACTCTCATCATGGTTAATTTGCAGGTTGTAATTCCCTTACATCAATTGATTTCAATTGTGCCCTCTATAAGAAAAATAAATTCTACCGAAAAGTATATTCAGGTCGACAATCATGAATTCTGGTTCATGGAGTTTTTGAACTACGACATTTCTCTGCACCATCTGCATGAAACTTTGCGCCATATGCAAAAGGAAGCATCGCCACGACTATAGATCCAGATGTTCCAACCATGTAACTTTGGTACTGGGCAATAGACTTAGGGTCTTTCTTTGGTCTATGTCTATATTTATATTGTTGTTTAGAGAAATTGATGAGTTTTGTAAAATGATTATCATGAATAAAAATTATGTATTCACATTTTGATTTTATTTTATAATTTATATTCTATTTTAAGTGGTGTATGAAATGGGATAATGCCGAAATTTTAAATTTATATTATATATTTTAAATAAATATTAGTGATAATTATATGATATTTTAACTGTGGCGCACAACGTATGCTGTGGATATTATTTTTCGCGACGTGCAATGCATGCCGCGGATATTATTTTTCATGGCGTGCGTTGCACGCCATGGATAATAATATATGCGACATGCAAAGCACTTTCTACGGCATGCAACGCATGCTGCGGATATTATTTTCCGCGGCGTGCGTTGCGCGCCGCAGATAATAATATCCGCAGCATGCGTTGCACGCTGCCAATAACCTAGAACTTTCAACAGCTTTCAATTGTGCAGCATACAATGCACGCTGCGGAAAGTAAATTTACGTGCTGCGAAAAGTCATTTTTGTTGTAGTGAGCGCTCGTGGCTTTCACGAGTTTCGTATTCGTAAAATGTTCGAGTAAATGCACAGCGGAAAGAAATAAACAAACACACACAGAAGACCAAGGTATTTACTTGGTTCGGAGCCTGTGGCGACTCCTACTCCAAGGCCCATGTTCGTTGAACGTTTACTATGGGCAACACCTATAATATCATAAAAGTGTTACAAGCTAAGTACAAGAAGAATTATACCAACGACAATGGAAAACAGAAATTCGAAAGCTCCGGGTCATCGGTGTCGAGTTGTAGCTTTGACGGATTATCTTGTTAGCAACTAATCGAGGAAAGATTGCTTGTTAAATGATTACTTTGTTGCTGCCTCAAGATGTCCTTTTATTGGACATTGAGGGCGCCTCCAATGCCCCATGGAGGCACCTCAAACCTCAAATTTCATCCCGCTTCCTACGCTATGATAAGTCTTCGGGTCACTGCCTCTTATCCGCCTAGAGGCGCCTCCATCAACCACTGAGGCGCTTTCAAGCCAGCGTCTAGGGCGCCTCAGGTTCCCTTGAGGGCGCCTCTGAGCCCACTGCACAACCAGCTTCTGCCTTGTACCCGAGGCGCCTCCAAGCTCCATGGAGGGCTCCTCGGGTACTGTTCATCCGAGGCAAAAGTGTCTCTTTCGTCCCTGCAAGATGTGTTAGTCCACAAAACAACCATATACCCTACAAGACAAAGTTAGAACATAATAAATATAATAAATAAAATATTTGACAACCTTCAGGCTGTCCGATTCTGACTTCGGATTTCCTATCGAAAATCCTAGGTCGAACCGACGCCACTGTTCCCTCTTCCGGGCAATGCGCCCTTACCTATTCAACTCAAGAGAGTTTACCTTTTGCCAGTTCCGTCCTCCAGACCGACTGGACTTTTGCTCAGCGCTCGAGTCTTCCGGTCTTCATGCTGGACATCCGGTCGACGACCCATCCAGTCTTCCACCCGGTTGGCGACACTAGGATTTCAACCTAGGGTTACTGCCCCCCTAGGATTTTTGCCTGAAGACCTCGACCCGCCAAGGATTTCCACATAGGGTTACTGTAACAACCCAAATTTCCTCATTTCAAGTCCTAATGGTACTTATAAATATTTAGAAATGCTTTAGAAATATTCTAGAGATTTTTAGGAATTTTTAGAGTATTTTTACGTAATTTTCGGAATTCGTTTGGTATTTTTACCAAAAGAAAGAAGTTTCAAAAAATAAAGAGGTTCGGCCGAGGTTCGAACCCGCGATCTCCAACCCGTTCCGAGACTTAAGCAAAGCGTGATGACCAAGAATCCAGCAGGGCCGTGCTGATCAAAGAAAAGGCAAAAATAATTTAAGTAGTAGTAGATAACGGAAATATTTGGGTATTAAAGGGAGATAATAGAGTAACTTAGGTAATATCTCCCGTGCCCTAAACCTTTTCTTTTCTCCCTATCGCGTGCGACGACGACCATCTTGGGTGGAAACGAAGAGGAAGCTAGGGTTTGGCTCTGGCGGCCGGCCAAGGATCAAATCCGAGAGGTTTCTCTACCATCGTGATCACCTTGGCGAGGAGAACAAGTGGATGTGAAGAAGTTGCCGAGAGCTTGAGTTTTGCCGAAGCCCTAGAAGCTTCTTCTCGGTTGTGAGTCCAAGAAACCAAGGTAAGTGCTTCTCACCTACAGTAGGAGTAGCTTTGGAGTTGTTTTTATTGGTGCAATATTCCCTAGGTCAAAGTTGACCTGGTTGACTGAGCTTGAATTGGGTCAAGCTCGAGTCTTAATGTTTGGGTTTCGATGTTTGACAATACATGGAGACAAGACATGGAGATTGCAGGTACAATTGTTCATGTGGTGAGATTGTGAAGGAGAGTCAAGTAGGTCAAGGTTGATTGGATACTTGACTGGAAAATCCTAGTGAGTGAAGCCAGGTGAAAGTCCTAACTAGGAGGTTAGGCAGACTGGAAAATCCTAGTGAGTGAAGCTAGGTGAAAGTCCCGGTGAGTGAAGCTGGGCAGCTGGAAAGTCCTAGTGAGTGAAGCCAGGCAGAAGGAAAATCCTAGTGAGTGAAGCTAGGTGAAAGTGTTGGTGCGGGAAGCATCCGACGATCGCACCTAAGTTTTGATAATGACAAAGGGATTCAAAGTTAAGATTCTTTGTTATCTAACATGTTGAATGAGTGTTTCAGGAAAGTCCTAACAGTGGTTAGGCAGGTGAAAACCCTAGGGGTTGGTAACCCTAGGTCCTAGGGGGTGGTAACCCTAGGGGGCGGTAACCCTAGGCCATAGGGGGTGATAACCCTATGCGGAAAGTCTTTGTGGGTCGAGTGCTTCAGGCAAAAGTCCTAGGGGGGTAACCCTAGGTGGAAAGTCCTGGTGTCGTGAACCAGGTGAAAGACTGGACCAGCCAGGAAGCGAAAGTTCAGCAGAAAGTCCGAAGCATTGAGCGCCGAGCAAAAGACCAGTTGATCTGGAGGATCGCACTGGCAACAGGTAAATCTCCTGAGTGGAGTAGGTGAGGACGCGTTCCCCGTAGAGGGAACAGTAGGCATCGGGTCGACCTAGGGTTTCCGGTTGGAAATCTGAAGTCAGACTCGGACAGTCAGGAGACTGTCAAACCTTCGTATTCATACTATTATTGTGTACTAACTTTGTGTTGTAGGTATTTTGGGACTAACATGTTTGCAGGTACCAAAAACACAAAGTACACCTCGGATGAACAGGTCCAAGGCGCCTCCATGGGGCTTGGAGGCGCCTCGGGTGCAAGCCGAAGCCAGCTGTCCAAAGGAGCTGGAGGCGCCTTCATGGGGACTGAAGGCGCCTTCATGGGGACTGAAGGCGCCTTGGACCGTGGCTTGGAGGCTCCTTGGAGTGGCGTTGGAGGCGCCTTGAGGTGGATAATGAGCAGTGGTCAAAGCTTGATCGACAACAGATTAATCGAGATAAAACCTTGGGTTGGAGGCGCCTTGGAGCTTAATGAAGGCGCCTTAAACACCCTTTATAAGGGTGTCTCGAAGCAGCAGCCAAGACAACTCATTCCAAGCAATCCTTCTGCGACTAGCTGCTAACGACACGATCCCGAAGTGCTGCGACGACCCCCTGATGAACCGGAGCTCCGAATCTTCAGTTATTCATATTATCGTCGGTATAATTTAATCATTTCTTATTGATTATTGTACTTCACTTGTAATTCTATTCGAGCTATTAGTTGTTGCCCACGGTAAGCGATCAAGGATCGCGGGCCTTCGAGTAGGAGTCGAGCTCAGCTCCGAACGAAGTAAATACCCACGTGTTTGTGTTGTTTTTCTCTTTTATTCCGTTGCGTTACTCAAGTGTTTAATCGAACGATTTACGATTCTGAACCAATTGAAAGCCACGAGCGCTATTCACCCCCCTCTAACGCTTCTCGAACCAACAATTGGTATCAGAGCTAAGTTGCTCTGAATTGGTGAAACCACCAATCAAAGCAGGGGGGTTACTTTTTGAAAACATAATTAGATATCGTTTGTATTAAAAATAAAACCTTACGCCTTTCATTTTTTCCCTCCAAAACCATTTTCAAAAAATTAATTTTCATCTTTTCACCATTGGTTGGAATTAGTGAAATATCGTGTTTTCAAAAATTTGTGGTAATATTTTTTTATAATATTTTAATAATTCCTGAATTACTATTTTCATCTTTTATAATATTTTTTAAAAATTCCTGAATTACTATTTTTAATTCTCTCTCGCACTACTAATCTAAGACTAAGTCTTGGAACAAGCTTTATTGTGTTTATTTTGCGAGATTGTCTTTCTAAAATGACCCATCAAGAAGGCTACAACATTGCTCGCCCACCGCTCTTCTCCGGGGATGATTTCGGATACTGGAAGGGTCGGATGGAGGCGTATCTCCAGACTCACTTTGAAGTCTGGATGATCGTCAAAACCGGGCTTCAACTGCCAACTGACGGCGCCGGCAAGCCACTACCGTACGAGAACTGGGACGCGAACCTTATCAAAAGGGTAGAAGCAAACAAAAAAGCAACGTATACACTTTAGTGCGGCTTAACAAATTCAGAGCTTGATCGAGTTGGAAAGTTCTCAAGTGTGAAGGAGTTATGGGAGAAGCTAATTGAGCTGCATGAAGGCATTTTTGATACAAAAATAGGTAAGCATGTTTTAATTAACGAATTATTTGAGTAGACTAATACTACTCCGGCCGAGAAAGGTGTTGCATCATTTGCAGGTACAAGCAAGACAAAGAAAGTGTTAAAGGGAACATGGTCTGAGTTATCAGACGAATTTGAATCCGATGAAGAAGAACAAGAAAGCCTCCTCGCTCTACCAGTACTAGCACATGTTGCCAAAACCGAGTCCGAGCTTGAATCTGAAATCGAGAGTGAATCAGACACCGAGTCCGAGCGAAGCCACAGATCCGCATCCGTTTCCGAAGGGCCCAAACCCACTGTGAGTTCTTTAATGTCTAGTATTAACTTAGATGGCTTAGAAAATTTAATTCCGTACTTGCTTAAAAAGTTGGCTAAATCCAACATCCGGGTTAAGTCACTCCAAAAGGAGGTAACAACCCTTAAGGAAGCGACTGACTCGAGTTCTTTAACTGAGTCAGTTCAAATTGGAAGTTCAACTCAAGTCCAACAACTTGAGGAAGAAAATTCCAATTTGAAAGCTCAAATTAAAGAACTCAAGGACACGTTGGAACGGTTCACCTTGGGTTCCAAGAATCTGGATCTGATTCTTGGAAAACAACGAGTCGTTTACAACAAAATTGGACTTGGATTTAAAACTAAAATAAAATACAAATCATATCTATCGCTAGTTAATAGAAATAATAGAAAAATTGTCCAAGCATGGGTGCCAAAGTCCAACCTGGTTAATCAAGTCAGACTTGGACACTATTGGGTCCCCAAGGATCAAGTCTATTACCTTGATAGACCATATCGAGGCTATGATCCAGGGGGAGCCAATAGAAAATCTATCTTAATTAATAAATAAATTTATTGATGATTGTTTATTTACTTTCCTTGTAATAAGCATGTTTAGAATAGGATAGTTTAAGGACCTAGGCGTAAGTTATACTTGTTAGTTAAATCTAAGGGTTTCAAAAAGAAAATTAAATATATATTTTCTTTGAACGGTTCTGTCTAGGAAGGGGTGGATGTGTTAGAGTGTATACTGAAAGCCTAAGCTTTTGTAAACATTTATTTTGAATAAAGAATCACATTTGGTCAAATTGTCTACATTTAGTTGTAGTTGTTCAATTAATTTATATTGTAGATAACATAGTATGTGGTGCCACATACAGAAGATGATGTTATCAATACCTTATAAATTATAAACAGTAGCTCACGACCAAAATGGAAAGGAACAAACCATTGGAAGGTCGTAGTGTAATTAGGAATTAGTTTATCTTGACTATATAATTACACTAGTACACTTAGAGTGTATTGAGTATGACCATTTGAGGTCGTTTCTTTTATACTGACTTTATAAAGGAACAAATACCTCAGTTATTATGAAAGTGTGTGCTCTTAATCCTAATATAATAACAAGAACATATATTTGATATTTATTTCTTTAATTTATCAATGGGTGAGATTTAGTTCGATGAATCAATAAGCCCGATAAGTTGGGAAATGATATCACTTATAGTGTGTGTTGTTGATTATAGAAGGAAACTGTGTCCTAATAATCTAGGTTGATAATGTCCCCAAAATGAGCTCATAAAGATTGTCATGTTAAACCCTGCAGGTGGACTTAGTCCGACATGACAATAAGGTTGAGTGGTACTATTCTTGGATTAAGATATTAATTAAATGAGTTGTCAGTAACTCACTTAATTAGTGGACGTTCGACATCTTAAACACAGGGAGACTAACACACTCATAATAAGAAGGAGCCTAAAAATGTAATTTGGGATTGGTGCGGTAGTTCAATAATAGTTCTCTAGTGGAATGAATTATTATTGATAAAATTAAGTTGTGTGTTCGGGGCGAACACGGGATGTTTAATTTTATCGGGAGACCAAAACTAATTCCTCCTCTCGGTCCCTATCGTAGCCTCTTATTTATAGAGTACTATACCCACCTTCGTACCCATGATGTAGGGGCCGGCCAAGCTAGCTTGTGGTTCAAGCTAGGGTCGACCAAGCCTTGGTTCATGGGTCGCCGGCCCTAGCTTGAACCCAAGTTTAGGTGGCCGGCCCCCATTAAATTAAAAAGAATTTTAATTTTAAAATTTTCTTATGTGAAAGATATAATTTATTGGAGAGATTTAAAATTAAAATATCTCTTTTAAAAGGATCTACAAAAGATTAAAGAAAGAGATTAGATCTCTTTCCTTATTTGTAGATTGGAAAGATATTTTATTTTTTCTTCTTTATAAATTATTCACATGTAGAAAAATTAAAATTATAGAAATTTCTTTTTATCTACCATGAAGGGATTGTAAAGAGAAATTTTATTTTTTAAAATTTTTCGAAGACAAATAAGGAATTTTTAATTGTTGATTGAAAATTATCTTATTTGCTCTCCATGAGGTGGCCGACCATATACAATTGATTAGGAAATTTTATTTAATTTTTCTTAATTAATTGTTATCAAGGAAAGTTAAGGAAATTTTATTGTAATTAAATTTCCTTATTTACCAAAGCTAAGGAATATAAAAGAGAGGGTTGAGGTGCCTTCATGAGACACAACCTCTATTATTCTCTCCCTCTTTTTCCTTGGTGTTGTGGCTGGCCATCCTCTCTCCCTCTCTTCCTCTTTGTGGTGGCCGAAACTCTTCCTTGCTTGGAGCTTTTGTGGCGGCCGGATACTACTTGGAGAAGAAGAAGAAGAAGGAGAGAAAGCTTGCATCCCTTGGAGCTTAGTTGGTGGAAAAAGTTCTTCATCCTTGGATTTTGGTGCTTGGCCAAAACTTGAAGGAAGAAGAAGAAGGTGTTAGGTGGTCCTCATCTTGGAAAATCGTTGCCCACACAACTGTTGGATCAAAAAGAATTTAGATATCTCCACAATGACATGATATTGTCCACTTTGGGCCTAAGCCCTCATGGTTTTACTCTTGGGCTCTACCAAAAGGCCTCATGCCAATGAAGATATCTTTTCTCTTATAAACCCATGATCTTTCCCATGTGTTTCCAATATGGGACTATGTTTGTAACCTTGCAACCCCAACAATCCCCCCCTCAAACAAAGGACCATAGGCTTCCTACGTCCAATCCTCGACCCACCAGGTCTTCCTGCCCCTCGGTCCACCCGACCTACTAGGACTTCCTTGCCTAGCCGCAACTAGGACTTCCTGCCTGGTGTCTGGTCCTCTTGATCCGAATATAGGAGCCCCCCTTTCTTTGTTCGAGGTCAATATTGTACCCACATGGCTCAATCAGATCATAGCTCTTGTGCACAGTCGGCGGTTAGTCCTTCTGGCAGTCCAGGCTCTGATACCAATTGTTGGATCGAAAAGAATTTAGATATCTCCACAATGACATGATATTGTCCACTTTGGGCCTAAGCCCTCATGGTTTTGCTCTTGGGCTCTACCAAAAGGCCTCATGCCAATGAAGATATCTTTTCTCTTATAAACCCATGATCTTTCCCATGTGTTTCCAATATGGGACTATGTTTGTAACCTTGCAACCCCAACAACAACGTCCGAGGTTAGAAGAGGAATACGATAGAAGATCAAGAGGTCTTTCTAAAAGGTATAACTAGTATTTTTTCCTTTCCGCATCATACTAGTTATTTTTGGAAATAATACCAAATACAAGAGGCATACAATTATAGTATTTCGAATTTGTTTTCGATGTTGTGTTCTTTTGTTTTTTCTTTTCCTTGTGATTTGATTGTTCTTTTCGGTTGACCTAAAGTTATTTAAGGAAATTAAATATTAACTTTCCTTAAAAGGCTTTGTCTAGTCGGTGGTGGTTGTTCCCATATCCAAGAAGGCCATGTGCCTCACCACGTCAGTACTGGTAGCCAATTTTGGAAATTAATATTTAATGAAATTAATAACCTAGGTGATTTGGATCGAACGTGTTAAGTTCTGCAGGAGATCCAAGTCTAAACCTAAAAGAACAAATAGATTAAACTTTGGATCAAACGTGTTAAGTTCCGCAGGCGATCCAAGTTTAATTTAAAAGAACACATGGTAGCTAGGAAAAGGTTCAGACCTTTGTACAAAAATTTTTGTACAGTGGAACCATTAGGTTTTCCGAGTAGCAACCAACAATTGGTATCAGAGCTAGGGTTTTGCCTCTGTGTATTTGGTATTAGTTTAATTATGCACATGACATACATAATTTAGGCAGGTTAATAGTAGGATGTGCTAACTTTATGGATGCAGGATCCAACTATTATGACTTATAGTTTTTTATGTGTGTGATTGGACCCTTGGACATGTTAAGGGCATTTATATATGTGTGCATGATTGTATTATAAAATACAGCAGGAGTTGTATTTGGTTTTTATTAGGATTTTATTTTTGATCTAGTTACATGTACATTCCTTTTATGGAATATAGGATCGATGGATGTAAATTTTTATTTTATGTTCGATCTAGTTTACATGTACATTCCTTCGAGGAATATAGGATCGAAAAATATAAAATTCTATTTATGTCGTGGATTGAATCTTGCAAGGCGTGGAACCTTTTGAGGACCAGAGGCGCAGCGGAACAAGGAGCAAGATGGATGCGACAGCTAGACCCGGTGGCGGTGACCAAATATGGCAGCAGCTTGGGATGACAACACACGGAGGACAACCATAGATAAAAGTCATAATAGTTGAAAATTAGATTTTCTATTTATTGCTTTTATATTGTGCTGTGTGTGTATGTTAGTATACAGTTTTAGTAGGCTAGCATAGTTAAAATTCCTCATTTATAAATAACTAAGTGGGAGAGGGATTTTAAATAAATTCCACGGTCTCCATTACTAGTTTGTAAGTGATGCAAACAAGCTTGCGCGTTGGCTCTGAGTACCTTCCTCCATATCGGATGAGCTTGTTTGTGGATCACTAGAACAAACTTCCATTTGGGATGACTATAGGAAGTTAATTAAGAGCGTGTGATCTTTCCCATCGGAAGGGGCACAATCTTATTAATGGACTTAGTGTCAAGTAATGGTATACACTTAGGCACAACTAATAGTATCCTCCCCATCGGAGTCACTGCTATTATTTGTGTGACCAAATGATACCAACTATTAATTTTATTTGTCAAAAAGTTAGGTTGACAAGATAATAAAATTAATGGGTTAAAACCCTCCTTTTACAAATGTTGAATTTATATACGTCCACACTATCGTGGCATACAAAATTCACGGTGTTTTGAGGTGTTGGTTAATTTAAAATAGTATTGTTTGAGGAATCAATATTATTCTAAATTTAGAGTTCTGACCAAAAGTTATTTGTGATTCTTAGGATGACTTTTAACCCACTGTCCATCATACTACAATAGAATAAACTTACTGGTCCTAACTACATAGATTGGAAAAGGAACCTGGACATTGTTCTTACTGCTGAAAGCTATAAGTTTGTACTGACTGAGCCTTGTCCTGATGCACCCACTGGTGAATCTACCCAAGAGGAGATTGAATATCATAGAAAATGGGTAAAGGCAGATGAGATGGCGCGGTGTTACATTTTGGCTTCAATGTCAAATGTATTACAACATCAGCATCAAGATTTACCAACAGCTTATGATATTATGAACAATCTCAAGGAACTCTTTGGTCATCAGGATCGGGCTTCTAGACAAGAAGCCATGAGAAAGATAATGACAGCTACCATGCAAGACGGTACTCCTGTGAGGGATCATATCCTAAAGATGATGGCTTATCTGAACGAAATACAGATCCTTGGAGGAGAAATTGATGGGGAAACCTAGATCGATATGATCCTCCAAACACTACCTAGAAGTTTTGAGCAATTTCGCCTGAATTACAATATGAACAAAAGGGTATATTCATTGGCGGAACTACTGACAGAACTTCAGGTAGGATTTCGTCACAATTCTCATATTCACTATGCTGAAAATGGTTCTACTTCTAAATCGAAAGGAAAGAAGAAGAAGAAACAAGTTGGTTCAGCAAAGAAAGTGAATAAATCTCAGAGTACAGGACCTAAAGCTGGAATGAAGAAGCCGAAGGGCAAGTGCTTCATCTACAAGCAGTCAGGGCATTGGAAGGCGGACTGTCCTCGTAGGAATCAGAACAACAAAGGTATATCTCATGCTCTAGTTGTTGAAACATGTTTAGCGGTGTTATCTACCAGCACTTGGTGTGTAGATACGGGAGCCACTGATCATGTCTGCAATTCCTTGCAGGGGTTCCAGGAAACCCGACGACTAACTGAAGGAGAGATTACCATCTACATGGGCAATGCTACTAAGGTGGCGGCTGTTGTAGTGGGAGACGTCTACTTATCTTTTAATAGAAATAGAAATTTGGTTTTAAGAAATTGTCTTTATGTACCCAGTTTTAGAAAGAATTTAATTTCAGTTTCTAAACTATTTTTAGATGGATATTCAGCTTCCTTTAGTAACGATGTAGTTATTAAGAGAAATAAAGTGATTATCTGTTCTGGTGTATTAGTTGGCAATTTGTATACTTTAAATCCAATTTTCCCACAATGCAAAACATGAAAATTTATAACTCATCTTCTAACTCAAATAAGAGAAAAGAACCTTCGGAAATGAACCAAGCATATCTTTGGCATCTAAGGCTTGGTCATATTAACTTAAGTAGGATTCAGAGGCTTATAGCCGATGGACTTTTGGGTTCATTAGAGTTGGAAAAATTTCCAACTTGTGAATCTTGCTTGGAAGGAAAAATGACCAAGAGGCCTTTTAAGGCCAAGGGGTATAGAGCCAAAGAAGTGTTAGAATTGGTTCATTCTGATTTGTGTGGTCCTATGTCTATCCAGGCAAGAGGAGGTTTTGAATATTTTGTCTCTTTTATAGATGATTATTCAAGATATGGATACATTTACCTAATGCGCCGCAAGTCCAAGTGCTTTGATAAGTTCAAAGAGTACAAGGCTGATGTGGAGAAACGACTAGGTAAAAGTATCAAGACACTACGGTCTGATCGTGGTGGCGAATACCTCTTAGGAGAGTATAGGAATTACTTATCAGAGGCCGGGATTCAATCCCAACTGTCTGCACCTGGTACACCCCAACATAATGGTGTGGCAGAACGAAAGAATATGACTCTTATGGAAATGGTTAGATCGATAATGAGTTATTCAGAATTACCAAATTCATTTTGGGGATACGCTCTGGAAACAACAGTGTACATTCTGAACTTAGTACCTTCTAAATCAGTTTCTTCTACTCCCACAGAATTGTGGAATGGGCGAAAGCCCAGTCTAAGATATATTCGGATTTGGGGTAGTCCAACACATGTGCTGAAACCAGATGCTGATAAGTTAGAATCTCGTACAGAAGTTCGCATGTTTGTGGGGTATCCCAGAGGAACGAAAGGTGGTTTATTTTATAGTCCTAAAGACCAGAAGGTCATTGTTAGCACTAATGGCCAGTAGAAAAATTGTTTTAGAAGAACTTAGAGAGGACACGTCTACTTCAGTACCAACAGTACAAGATGAAGTACCACAAGAGACCGCAACACGTGTCACACATGATACACAACCTCAGACAGTACCTCGTCGTAGTGGGAGGGTTGTAAGGTAGCCTGAAAGATTCATGTTTTTGGGAGAATCTTCGGATTTGATCCCGGGTAAACATGAACCTGATCCCCGAACATATGACGAAGCACTCCAAGATATAGATGCAGCATCTTGGCAAAAGGCAATGAATTCTGAAATAGAGTCTATGTAGTCTAATAAGGTCTGGGAGCTGTAGAACCACCTGATGGTGTAAAAGCCGTTGGATGCAAGTGGATCAACAAAAGGAAAAGAGGGATAGACGGGAAGGTAGAAACCTTCAAAGCTAGGCTTGTTGCAAAAGGGTACACTCAGAAAGAGGGAATCGATTATGAGGAGACCTTTTCACCGGTAGCCTTGCTTAAGTCTATCCGGATACTCTTATCCATTGCTGCTCATATGAATTATGAGATTTGGCAAATGGATGTCAAGACAGCTTTCCTTAATGGAAGTCTTGAAGAGAACATCCATATGAAGCAATCAGAAGGGTTTATTGAAAAAGGCAAAGAGCATCTAGTGTGCAAGCTCAATCGGTCCATTTATGGACTAAAGCAAGCTTCAAGGTCTTGGAACATCCGGTTTAATGAAGTAATCCAGTCATATGGATTTATTCAGTGTCCGGATGAGTCTTGTGTATACAAGAAGTGTAACGGAAACGTGGTGGTATTTCTTGTACTATACGTAGATGATATTTTGTTAATTGGCAACAATGTCAAGGTATTATCGGATGTAAGGGTATGGTTGTCCAAATAATTTGATATGAAGGACTTAGGAGATTATGCACACATTCTTGGGATCAAAGTTATAAGGGATCGTAAGAAAAGAATGTTGTGTCTGTCCCAAGCTTCATATATAGATACAATCCTTGCTCGTTTTAGCATGCAGGATTCCAAGAAAGGTTTCTTACCTTTTAGGCATGGAGTAGCTCTATCTAAAGAGATGTCTCCGAAGACATCAAAGGAGATAGAGGACATGAAAGCAGTTCCTTATGCTTCGGCTGTAGGAAGCCTAATGTCTGCAATGCTATGTACGAGACCTGATATCTGTTTTGCCGTGGGCATGGTTAGAAGATATCAAAGTAACCCTGGACAAGGACATTGGACTATGGTAAAGCATATATTAAAGTACCTGAGAAGGACTAGAGATTATATGCTAGTTTACCAAGCAGACGATTTGCTCCCTGTGGGTTACACGGATTCAGATTTCCAATCAGATAGGGACAACAGTAAGTCTACATCAGGCTATGTGTTTACTTTGGGAGGTGGAGCCATTGCATGGAGGAGTGTTAAGCAGAAATGCGTTTCGGACTCAACCATGGAAGCTTCTGAGGCGGCTAAAGAAGCAGTATGACTCAGGAACTTTCTAATGGACTTAGATGTGATTCCTGGTTTGCCCAAAATCATCACAATTTATTGTGATAATAGCGGTGCAGTTGCAAACTCGAAGGAACCACGAGCCCATAAGGCAAGTAAACTTATAGAGCGCAAGTACCACCTGATACGAGATATCGTGAAGCGAGAAGAAGTTGTCATCGCCAAGATTGCATCAGTAGATAACCTGGCAGATCCTTTCAATAAGGCCCTTCCAGCAAAAGCTTTCGATCGGCATGTGGAGGGAATGAGAATCAGATGTATGGCAGAAGATATGGCAGCTTAGTCGTTAGTATAAGTGGGAGATTGTTAGAGTGTATACTGAAAGCCTAAGCTTTTGTAAACATTTATTTTGAATAAAGAATCACATTTGGTCAAATTGTTTACATTTAGTTGTAGTTGTTCAATTAATTTATATTGTAGATAACATAGTATGTGGTGCCACATACAGAAGATGATGTTATCAATACCTTATAAATTATAAACAGTAGCTCACGACCAAAATGGAAAGGAACAAACCATTAGAAGGTCGTAGTGTAATTAGGAATTAGTTTATCTTGACTATATAATTACACTAGTACACTTAGAGTGTATTGAGTAGGACCATTTGAGGTCGTTTCTTTTATACTGACTTTATAAAGGAACAAATACCTCAGTTATTATGGAAGTGTGTGCTCTTAATCCTAATATAATAACAAGTACATATATTTGATATTTATTTCTTTAATTTATCAATGGGTGAGATTTAGTTCGATGAATCAATAAGCCCGATAAGTTGGGAAATGATATCACTTATAGTGTGTGTTGTTGATTATAGAAGGAAACTGTGTCCTAATAATCTAGGTTGATAATGTCCCCAAGATGAGCTCATAAAGATTGTCATGTTAAATCTTGCAGGTGGACTTAGTCCGACATGACAATAAGGTTGAGTGGTACTATTCTTGGATTAAGATATTAATTAAATGAGTTGTCAGTAACTCACTTAATTAGTGGACGTTCGACATCTTAAACACAGGGAGACTAACACACTCATAATAAGAAAGAGTCCAAAAATGTAATTTGGGATTGGTGCGGTAGTTCAATAATAGTTCTCTAGTGGAATGAATTATTATTGATAAAATTAAGTTGTGTGTTCGGGGCGAACATGGGATGCTTAATTTTATCGAGAGACCAAAACCAATTCCTCCTCTCGGTCCCTATCGTAGCCTCTTATTTATAGAGTACTATACCCACTTTCGTACCCATGATGTAGGGGCCGACCAAGCTAGCTTGTGGTTTTAAGCTAGGGCCGGCCAAGCCTTGGTTCATGGGTGGCCGACCCTAGCTTGAACCCAAGTTTAGGTGGTCGGCCCCCATTAAATTAAAAAGAATTTTAATTTTAAAATTTTCTTATGTGAAAGATATAATTTATTGGAGAGATTTAAAATTAAAATATCTCTTTTAAAAGGATCTACAAAAGATTAAAGAAAGAAATTAGATCTCTTTCCTTATTTGTAGATTAGAAAGATATTTTATTTTTTCTTCTTTATAAATTATTCACATGTAGAAAAATTAAAATTATAGAAATTTCTTTTTATCTACCATGAAGGGATTGTAAAGAGAAATTTTATTTTTTAAAAATTTTCGAAGACAAATAAGGAATTTTTAATTGTTGATTGAAAATTATCTTATTTGCTCTCCATGAGGTGACCGGCCATATACAATTGATTAGGAAATTTTATTTAATTTTTCTTAATTAATTGTTATCAAGGAAAGTTAAGGAAATTTTATTGTAATTAAATTTCCTTATTTACCAAAGCTAAGGAATATAAAAGAGAGGGTTGGGGTGCCTTCATGAGACACAACCTCTATTATTCTCTCCCTCGTCTTCCTTGGTGTTGTGGCCGGCCATCCTCTCTCCCTCTCTTCCTCTTTGTGGTGGCCGAAACTCTTCCTTGCTTGGAGCTTTTGTGGTGGCCGGATACTACTTGGAGAAGAAGAAGAAGAAGGAGAGAAAGCTTGCATCCCTTGGAGCTTAGTTGGTGGAAAAAGTTCTTCATCCTTGGATTTTGGTGCTTGGCCGAAACTTGAAGGAAGAAGAAGAAGGTGTTAGGTGGTCCTCATCTTGGAAGATCGTTGCCCACACAATGTCCGAGGTTAGAAGAGGAATACGGTAGAAGATCAAGAGGTCTTTCTAAAAGGTATAACTAGTATTTTTCCTTTCCGCATCATACTAGTTATTTTTAGAAATAATACCAAATACAAGAGGCATACGATTCTAGTATTTCGAATTTGTTTTCGATGTTGTGTTCTTTTGTTTTTTCTTTTCCTTGTGATTTTATTGTTCTTTTCGGTTGACCTAAAGTTATTTAAGGAAATTAAATATTAACTTTCCTTAAAAGGCTTTGTCTAGTCGGTGGTGGTTGTTCTCATATCCAAGAAGGCCATGTGCCTCGCCACGTCAGTACTGGGAGCCAATTTTGGAAACTAATATTTAATGAAATTAATAATCTAGGTGATTTGGATCGAACGTGTTAAGTTCTGCAGGAGATCCAAGTCTAAACCTAAAAGAACAAATAGATTAAACTTTGGATCAAACGTGTTAAGTTCCGCAGGCGATCCAAGTTTAATTTAAAAGAACACATGGTAGCTAGGAAAAGGTTCAGACCTTTGTACAAAAATTTTTGTACAGTGGAATCATTAGGTTTTTCGAGTAGTAACCAACAGGATGATCCCATACCCAAGAAGGCCTAGAGCCTCGCCTTGACCTGAGAACCAATATTTGAAATACATATTTAATTGACTAATTGGAAAACCTAAATTTAACTCAAAAGTAAATTAATCCTTAGATATAACCTACATCAAGATAACCATCTCACAAAATTACTTTAGATTACCTTATTGACAATATAGAATCGGGTGAGATGGATCTAAGAAATTAAAATAAATTAACCAAATTAATTCAAATTAATACAAATTAATTCATATTATCATATTAATCCAATTTAATCTAATTAATCAAATTAATGAACTTAAATAAATTAATCTAATGCAACAAACACTTTTAAAAAAATTATTTTAAAAAGTATTTTAAAAATTCTTTTAAAAATCCTCCTTTTAAAAATTATTTTAAAAACTAATTCAAAATCCTTATAAAAATTCTTTTAAAAATTATTTTAAAAACTATTTAAAAATCCTTTTAAAAATTATTTTAAAAATTATTTTAAAAATCCTTTAAAAAACTATTTTAAAAACTATTTCAAAATCCTTTTAAAAATTATTTTAAAAATCCTTTTAAAAATAATTTTAAAAACTATTTCAAAATCCTTTTAAAAATTATTTCAAAATCCTTTTAAAAATTCTTTTAAAAATCATTTTAAAAATTATTTTAAAAATTATTTCAAAATCCTTTTAAAAATTCTTTTAAAAATTATTTTAAAGACTAATTCAAAATCCTTTTAAAAATTCTTTTAAAAATCCTTTTAAAATTTATTTTAAAAATTATTTCAAAATCCTTTTAAAAATCCTTTTATAAACTAATTCAAAATCCTTTTAAAAATTCTTTTAAAATTCCTTTTAAAAATTATTTTAAAAACTAATTCAAAATCCTTTTAAAAATTCTATTAAAAATCCTTTTAAAAATTATTTTAAAAACTAATTCAAAATCCTTTTAAAAATTATTTTAAAAAATAATTCAAAATCCTTTTTAAAATCCTTTTAAAAAATTCTTTTAAAAATCCTTTAAAAAATTATTTCAAAATCCTTTTTAAAAAAACCCTTTTAATAATCCTTTTAAAAATTATTATAAAACTATTTCAAAATCCTAATAAAAATTCTTTTAAAAATCCTTTTAAAAATTATTTTAAAAATTAATTCAAAATCCTTTTGGAAATTCTTTTAAAAATTATTTTAAAAACTAATTCAAAATCCTTTTAAAAATTATTTTAAAAAATATTTCAAAATCCTTTTAAAAATTCTTTTAAAAATCCTTTTAAAATTATTTTAAACACTAATTCAAAATCCTTTTAAAAATTATTTTAAAAACTATTTCAAAATCCTTTTAAAAATTCTTTTAATAATTCTTTTAAATATTATTTTAAAAATTATTTCAAAATCCTTTTAAAAATGATTTTAAAGACTAATTCAAAATCCTTTGAAAAATTATTTTAAAAATCCTTTTAAAAACTTATTTGAAAATCCTTTGAAAAATATTTGAAAAACTTATTTGAAAAACTTATTTAAAAATCCTTCAAAAAATATTTGAAAAACTTGTTTGAAAAATCCTTTGAAAAATATTTGAAAATCCTTTGAAAAATATTTGAAAAACTTATTTGAAAATCCTTTGAAAAATATTTGCTTATTTGAAAATCCTTTGAAAAATATTTGAAAAATCTTTGAAAAACCTATTTATAAATCCTTTGAAAAATCTTTGAAAAACTTTTTTAAAAATACCTTAAATTTTTTTTTGAAAATTTATTACAAAATCATTTAAAAATTATATTTTGAAAATCAATTTCAAAATCAATTTCAAAATGCTTTGAAAATTCTTTTATAGTCATTTGAAAAATCTGCTGAAAAAAAAAATTACACTTCAGTTTTAAATATTTATTACAAATTCATTTAAAAAGCTAAGTGTTTATCAAAGTATCTTTAGAGCCCTATTAATAAACTCACTTGGTTACCAGGATTAATAAACTCTAATACTTAACCCTGGAGGTTTAGAGTTCGAATCCTGGGGGAGGCAAAAATCCACTGCCAGGGGTGGAAAGTCCTAGTGAGTAATGACACGGCCAAAGGGTCGTCGGTCGACGACATGAGAGGTCGCCAAATGGGCCGACGACATAAGGGTCGCCACAAGGGCCGCCCAAGAGGCTAAAGGGCCGGGTCGTTACACTGAAGGCGCCTTGGACCGTGGCTTGGAGGCGCCTTGGAGTGGCGTTGGAGGCACCTTGAGGTGGATAATGAGCAGCGGTCAAAGCTTGATCGATAGCAGATTAATCGGGATAAAACCTTGGGTTGGAGGCGCCTTGGAGCTTAATGAAGGTGCCTTGAACACCCTTTATAAGGGTGTCTCAAGCAGCTGCCAAGACAACTCATTCCAAGCAATCCTTTTGCGACTAGCTGCTAACGACACGATCTCGAAGTGCTGCGACGACCCCCCGACGACCCAGAGCTCCGAATCTTCAGTTATTCATATTGTCGTCGGTATAATTTAATCATTTCTTATTGATTATTGTACTTCACTTGTAATTCTATTCGAGCTATTAGTTGTTGCCCACGGTAAGCGATATAGGATCGTGGGCCTTCGAGTAGGAGTCGAGCTCGGCTCCGAATGAAGTAAATACCCTCGTTTTTGTGTTATTTTTCTCTTTTATTCCGCTACGTTACTCAAGTGTTTAATCGAACGATTTATGATTCCGAACTGAGTGAAAGCCATGAGTGCTATTCACCCCCCTCTAACGCTTCTCGATCCAACAGAAAGTCTTGGTGAGTGAAGCCAGGCAGAAGGAAAAACCCTAGTGAGTGAAGCTAGGTGAAAGTCCAGGTGAGTGAAGCCGAGCAGCTGAAAAATCCTGGTGAGTGAAGCCAGGTGAAAGACCTAGTGAGTGAAGCTAGGTAGTATGGAAAGTCCTGGTGAGTGAAGCTAGGCAAATGAGAAGTCCTAGTGAGTGAAGCCAGGCACAGGAAATCCAGATGGATCAAGTTTGATCAGACATCTGGTGTTGATAAGTCCATGTGGGTCAAGGATTACCGGACACTTGGCACGAGGAGAAAAGTCCAAGTAGGTCAAAGGGATTGACCGAACACTTGGTGAGGGAGACCTAGCAGATCAAGGATGACCGGATGCTAGGCGTGATGTACCAACAGGTCATAGTTGACCGGATGTTGGTTTTAGGGACTCTTGGACTTGATTGGGCAAGTCCACATGGGCTGGATCGATCAACCAATCGATTGGCTCATGCCCAATCGATCGGTTGATCGATTGGGAGAGTGGCGATCGCACAGAACAGCTCTGGATCAATCGACCGATCGATTCAGAGCCTCCAATCGATCGGTCGATCGATTGGGAGTCGCGATTCTGCGCGATAAGCCCTGGATCGATCAGCCGATCGATCCAGGCATTTTCCAAGAGCACAGAGGTGCTCTGGATCGATCGACCGATCGATCCAAAGCCTCTCCAATCGATTGGGAGCAATCCGATCGATTGGGATTCGACAGTTGGCGTGGATAAAGCCATTGGCGAGCACTTTTCTGCGAACTCCTTCCTCTCTTCTCCACAGGCGATCACGACAGCTTCTCCACAACATTTTTCCACTCTCACCGCTAGTTCTTGAAGGATCTTAGAGAGACATCCAAGTCAAGAGGCGTGTCTACAACAAGAAGAAGAAGCTAGGGTAGGGTTTCTTTGTACAAATCTTGTAAGCTTTCCCTTGTATTTGCTTCTCTTTGTTTCTTGTTGTATTGAGAGTATTGTAGGGCTTCTCCGCCTTCGGTAGTTACCGAAAAGGAGTGTTTACATAGTGGAGGGTGTGTGAGTGTGTGGATCCTTGGATTAGTCACCTTTTCTTGAGGTGGATACCAAGTAAATCCTTGTGTTAGCATTGTGTGTGTGTTTCTTCATATTTTCCGCTGCATATCTTTGAAGAAACAAGAAACGACGAGCACGAGATCGCGCCGAGCTATTCACCCACTCTCTAGCTACATATTTGGTCCCAACAAGTGGTATCAGAGCGAGGACGCTCTTCACTGGAATCATCGCCGGAAGGGGCAACAAAGCTAGAGGGTGTTGAAGTTGGAGCAAATTCTATCGAGTCAAAGACTTCATCATCAAGCTCAACTTCAAATGGAATTCCAATATGGTCTTGGATTCGACATAAGGGTGCCTCCACCATATGTTTCTACAAGTTTTGATTCTTGGAAATCAAGGATCGAGAATTTTCTTATGATGGAGATAGAGCAATGGTTTGCTCTAATGGAAGGTTTCGAAGCTCCAACAAACTCCAAGGGAAAAATTCTCAAGAGGAGCAAGTGGAGCCAAGACCAAATCCAAAGATGTGAGGCCAATGACAAAGTGACCAAGCTTTTGGTCAATTTATTGCCGAGCAACATCTTGGAGCAAATTGGAGATTTTGAAGATGCCAAAGAGCTATGGATCAAATTGGCCAAGATTCATGAGATCCCCTCCACTATACCAATCCAAGAAACATTCAAAGAGGGTGACTCATTGGAGCAAGACCAAGAGGAGGAGAATTCTGAAGGTGAGAGATGCTCATCTTCCGAAGAAGAAGTCCAAGAAGCTTCATCTTCAAAGGAATGCAATGAAGAGGGCAAGGAGAGGGCATACTCCTTGTTCCATGTACAAGATGAAGATGAAGAAGCCTCCACCTCTAGGATTGAGGGGGAGTGTAGATTGTTGACATCGGATCAAGAAGAAGAAGAAGCTTCTACATCCGAGTCAAATGGAGAAGAAGACATTGTATCCTCCAAAAATCAAGAGACATTAAAGGGAGGATCAAGTGTCATCCCTACACATGAAGGTATAAATGTTTCAATTAAAAATAAAAATCATATTATATGTTTTGAGTGTAGGAAACATGGGCACTACAAGAGCAAGTGCCCTAAATTGGCCAAGAAGAAGGGCCAAGTGACACTAAAGGGCAAGGTGAAGCCCAAGGAGACCGTCCCCGGAACAAAGAAGAGTAAGGAGCACATCGTGTGTTTCTCTTGCAATCAAAAAGGACATTACCGGAGCCAATGTCCTAAGGGGAAGAAAGCGGTCAAGGCTCAAGGAGGAAGCATGAGTCAAGGGAGAGCCTCCAAGGTAAAACGAAAGGTATCATTTATTGAGCCTACCCCTTTAAATAATGGTAAAAAGCATGATAAGTCTAATTTTTATCATTTTAATGCTATTTACCATAGAAATACGAAGCATAATAGTATTAAGGAAAAACATGTAGCTTTTCATGATAAAACTACCACACCTAGGGTTAGGAAGGTAAATGAAAATCTAGGTAAGAAAACAAAGAATTTTTTGTATGTGTCTAGAAACAAAAATGCTCATGGATTTAGTGAAAAATCAAAATCTAGGGATTTATGGGAAGAAAATCAAGTCTTGAGGTCAAAACTTGATAAAATGGAAAAGACCCTAAAAAGGATGGAAAATATCCTTAAAGGGCAAAATGAGCATAGCCTAGGTTTAGGACAACAAAAGTCATCCAATGGTCATAGAGGTTTGGGATATAAACCAAAGGCTAAGAAGGATGTAATTTCTTACCATAGGGTTCCATATAGCTATGGAACCGAGTCTAGGTCAAATGGTCAAGTCAAAAATACTAGGAAGGTTATTCCTAAGAGTATTTTTGCAACAAAAGTGACTAAGACTTCTAAGAAGTCCAAGAAAGTCACAAAGAAGGTTACAAGGGAAGAAATCCCTAGAGTTGACCTAGAAAATGTGACCAAGGTTTCTAAGAAGCCTAACAAGGTCACTAGGAAGGTATCTAGGGAAGTTATCCCTAGTGAATACCTAGAGCATCCAAGGAGCACCAATAGGTTTCAGGTTCCTAGGAGCATTTTCTCTACCCCTTAGATGGGTTAGAGAGTGTCAACTCTAATTGAAAGGGTAGTTAACCCAATCATGATAAAGTTGGCACTCTAAGAGCATTTTCAAGGTTATTGTTAACCTTTGAAAATGATAAGGATTAATGGCTCACTCTTGGAAAGAGTAAGATGTGCAAAAAATTTGAGTATTTGGATTTAATTTTAGTTGGCACAAGAAATCAAGTCTAAATAAATGCCAAGTTCGGATGTTGGCATTTTATTGGGAAGTTAAAGGCAAGTCTAAGCCTTATTTTAATTTGTTACTCTTTAAAAGAGCAATTTGTGTCAAAATTTGAGGAATATGCTTAATTTAAATTGGCACAAAAAATTTGGAAAATCAAAAGAAATGTCAAAATTGAATTTTGGCATTTTCTTGGGAAATAGTGGGCAATCTATGGTTAGATTTTAATTTAGCTAAGGGTTAAGGATACTTAGATAGATAATCTAGGTATTTCATTTATGCTAATTTGTCATTCTTTATTTTCCCATCATATTGTTGGTGCAACCTTAGGTCAAGGTTGACCTGGTTGACCTGACTCGAGTTGACCTGACTCGAGTTGTGTTTTGATGTTTGACGATGTTTGACGATGTTTGACGAGAAGAGAGTTGTATTCTTGATGTTTGACAAGAATAGGTGTTTGGGAGATTGTAGGTGCAACCTTAGGTCAAGGTTGACCTGGTTGACCTGATTCGGGAAAAGTCCAAGCAGGGAGCTTGGCACGCGAAAAGTCCAAGTATGGAGACTTGGCACTGGAAAAGTCCAAGTACGGAGACTTGGCACGGGAAAAAGTCCAAGCAGTAGCTTGGCGCGGAAAAGTCCAAGTATGGAGACTTGGCAGGGAAAGTCAAACAGGGAGTTTGGCACGGGAAAAGTCTCAGTGAGCTGGGCACGGAGAAGTCCTGGTGAGTGAAGCCGGGCAATGGAAATCTGGTGAGTGAAGCCGGTGAAAACCCTAGTGAGTGAAGCTAGGTGAAAGTCCCGTGAGTGAAGCCGGCAGGGAAAATCCGGATGGATCAAGGGTGATCGGACATCCGGTGTTGGGAAGTCCAAGTAGATCAAGGGAGTGATCGGATACTTGGCACGAGAAAAGCCAAGTGGGTCAAAGGGATTGACCGAACACTTGGTGGAGAATTCTAGCGGTCAAGGAGTGACCGGATGCTAGGAATGATGAACCAACAGTCAAGGTTGACCGGATGTTGGTGTAGAAGCACGAGGTTTAGGGTGGGAGTTTGGATCGATGCGGGGATCGATCCGGTGATACATGGATAGCGATCGGTCACCGACCGATCGATAATGATCGATAGCCTCAGGTTATCGATCGTGCGGAGACCGATCGGACAACGATCGAGGCGCAGAAGTTCGGAGAGAGAAGCCTGATCGGTCTACGGACCGATCGGGGGTTCTGATCGGTCCATGGACCGATCGGGGTAGAAGCGAAGGCTAGGGAATGGATCGGTCTGTGGACCGATCCACATGGAGCCTGATCGGTCCACAGACCGATCTAGGCACTAGCCGTTGCGACGCAACGACTAGATTTCTTCTGTGTTTCTTCGCTTTCTTCGCAGGTTATAAAAGGAGGGCTGCTGCTGCGAGCCTCGAGTCTTCTTCTTCCTTCTTCTTCCTTGGATTGAAGCTTCTGCTTCTGTGCTCTGAGGTTCTGAGCTTTGTTGAGCTCGCTTCCGAAGCTTCGCGTGAGCTTCCAGTCGTCGATCAGCTGCTGCAGTTGGGTTGTGAAGTTGCTGCTTCATCGCCTCCGGTCGACAGAGATGGCAAGCGAGTGTTGCATTCATATTGTTGTTTGTATTTGCTTCTTGCTTTCCTTGTACTCCTTTCTTGTTGTTACGAGTATTGTGGCGAGGTTTCTCCACCCACAAGGAGCATCTATTAGCCGGTTCTCCGGGGACTCATCCACCGACGGATTGATAGGCTTCGTCCACCTTACGGACACGCCGAGGAGTAGGAGTTTATCTCCGAACCTCGTTACATCGGTTTGTTTGAGGTTTGTCTTCTTTCCCTTTCGTTTCTGTGTTTATTTTCTGCTGTGCTAATACGTTTTGTAGAAAGAAACGACGATTTGGGGTCGGCTATTCACACCCCCCTCTCTAGCCTCCGTACGAAGGATCCTAACAAGTGGCATCAGAGCAAGGTTGCTCTTCGTCGGATTAACACCCGGGGGAGCACAAGCTAGAGAATGGATCGACTCGGAGAAGACATTACATTTCCTCCCTTCTACGAGTGCTGCGACTTCGCGTATTGGAAGGTAAGAATGAGGTATTTTCTTATGTCTAACCTTGAAAATTGGAGTTGTGTTCAATTAGGTTTCAAGCCTCCGATGGACAAGAAAGGAGAAACCCTAGAGAAGGAGTGGACCAAGGAGCAAATCCACCAATCAACCATCAATGATGAGGTAATGAAAATCATTGAGTTCTCTTTACCTAATGATGTTTTGTGTAGGATAGGTGGATATAACGATGCCAAGGAGTTGTGGAATAACTTGGCAAAGTTCCATGAGGAGAACTCCACTTCAAGTCATGAAGAGGAGTCAAGTGAGCCAAGGAGTTCACTTCATGGAGGAATGGATTTAGAAGTTGAGGGCCACTCAACATCTAAAGAAGAAGAGGAGAGTTCTTCTTCAAGTTCGGAGCAAGAAGAAGAAGCTTCTACCTCCGGAAGGGATGAAGGAGAGAGCGTTCATCCATCCTCAAACCTAGGTAACTCAAGCATTTTAATTTCTAGCAAATTACACATAATGTGCTTTGAGTGTAGGGAATTTGGGCACTACAAGAGTAAGTGTCCAAAGAGGGTTAGGAAGTCTCCACCGGCGCCAAAGGTCAAGAAAACCGGAGTCCCGATATGCAAAGGCAAAGAGCACGTGGTGTGCTTTCAATGCAAGCGAAGGGGACATTATCGGAGTCAATGTCCGAGGGGGAGGCAATCTCACAAGGACAAGAGACCGAGCACGTCGATAGGGGGAGCTAAGGCAAACCCTAAGGTAACATTTAAGGCACATTCTTGCAATAATAATAAGACTCATGCTAGTAGTTTTATTGCAATTGTCAAGAATGATAAGCATGATAATCTTAGGAATCAATATATGTGCTTAGGTGCCAAACATGTGAGCCTAGATAAGGATAACACTAGGAAAGCCAACCCTAGAATTAACTCATCTAAGGCTAAGGAAAACCTAGGTAGGAATCCCAAATCAACTAGACACATGCCTAGGAATGCCTCAAAGAACAATGACAAATTAAAACTTGAGGTATTAGAGAAGGAGAATCAAGTCTTGAGGTCAAGACTTGATACTTTGGAAAAGGCTCTTAAGAACTTGGAGAAGTCATCTCTAGGGTTTAAGGGTTAAAAACCAATGTCCAAGGACAAGAAAGGTTTGGGTCACAAACCTAAGTCCCAAGTGGTCAAGCCCACTTATCATAATGATCCATTCGATTATGGAACAAAATCTAGGGCTAGGAAGACCATCACCAAGGTCACAAGGGGAGTCACCCCTAGAGTTGATCTTGATGAGTCCCAAATGACCAAGGCTTTAAAGCCTAAGAGGGTCATTAGGAGGGTTGCTAGGGAAGTTATCCCTAGTGAATATTTAGTGAATCCAATGAGCTCAAATAGGTATTGGGTTCCTAGGAGCATCTTCTCTACCCCATAGATGGGTTAGAGAGTGTCAACTCCGATTAGAAGGGTAGTTAACCCAACTTTGAGGAAATTGACGCTCAAGGAGCATTTTCAAGGTTTTTGGGAACCTTTGAAAATGAAATGGAATATTTACTCCTTGGAAGAGTAAAATGTGCCATCATGGAAAATGATGATGTTAATTTCAATTGGCACAATTTGGGAAAATCTAGAGAACTCTTGAGGAAAAATGAAACATGCCAAGATTTGAGGATAAATTTGATCTTTAAGTGGCATGGATGAATCTAGAGTTCAAGAAGTGTCAAAATTAGGATTTTGGCATATTAGGGCAATCAAGGGTTAAAGCTTAAGTATTAGCTAAGGCTAAGGATACTTAGATAGGTAATCTAGGTATGTCTTATTCATGCTAAATCTTGCCATGATTATTTGCCCTCACATGTCATGACATCATGTTTAATTTTATCATTTGATATGTCATGATAAAGCTTAGGTTCTTTATATGTCATGCTTTAGTTAAGTTTCATACTTTATGCCATGACATCATGACATTGGCACATGTTTTCATTTATGATATTATTTCATGCCATGTCATCATCTCTTGCATTAATAATCAATGAAATTGATTTAAGGATAAAAGCACATTTTGATATTGAGATCAAATTGGTGTTTAGAAAATGCATGAGAACTTAGCCTAAGTTGACCTAAACCCATATCTCACATCAAAATTGATTTAAATGTGTTTGATACACCTTAGATGTGTGTGAGATATTAGGATGATGAGTTGGGATCAAGGTGCATAGTTCTTGTACCTAGATGAGCCTAATTCTAATTGGGGATCATAGGGAAAGCTTATGTACAAGTCATGTACATATAGCCCAAAGATTGTGGTCCCAAATTAAAGGGTTTAAAATCATTTCAAAATTGATTTGAAAAACCTTGATGAAGCTTTTCTAGTGATAGCATTCATCATTGAGCAAATTGATACAAAGTTGAGGTAAACTTGAACTATTTCAAAAGTTTTTGAACTTTGTATCAAGATTTGAAAATGGAAGTTATTTTCATAGAAAACTATTTTTCCTTGACAGTATATGGTATGAGGAATGTATCCTCAAAATTTCACAATTTTTTGAATTTTCTAGAATTTGTTGTGAGTTTCTGAATTTCGGGAGAGAAGAAATCAGAAACCGCCTGATCTGAACTTGGATCGGTCACTGGACCAATCCAGGGAAGGCTGGATCGGTCTAAGGACCGATCCAGAGGGGTCCTGATCGGTCTGGTGACCGATCAGGCGTGCTGAATTTGCTGAATTTCGACTGTGGTCTGAAATTTCAGCTGTGGGAGTTGAGTTTCGGGTTTCTAAAGGTTTGAAACTCTCCAAGACATTGTTGGTGCAATGGTCAAGGGGGAGTTGACCTTTAGGGGGAGTCTTAACTAATTATCAAGGGGGAGTTTTTACTCCTTAAAGACTTTTGAGGATTAGTGATATGGGATTGTCACTAAGTTGAGTGTTGAGTTTAGTATCAAGGGGGAAATTAAGGGTTTCAATGAAAGGTATGGGACTTTCATTAGGAAGAAACTCTTGACCTTGAATCCCTCTTTTTGATGTGTGTCAAAAAGGGGGAGAGATGTCCCAAGGGGGAGAGTGTAGGTTTTGGAAGAATGTTCAAGGAAGAACATTGGAAAACCTAAGTTAGGTTATCGGGTTAACCTAACTTGATTTTGGATTTTGTCAAACATAAAAAAGGGGGAGATTGTTGGTGCAACCTTAGGTCAAGGTTGACCTGGTTGACCTGACTCGAGTTGACCTGACTCGAGTTGTGTTATGATGTTTGACGATGTTTGACGAGAAGAGAGTTGTATTCTTGATGTTTGACAAGAATAGGTGTTTGGGAGATTGTAGGTGCAACCTTAGGTCAAGGTTGACCTGGTTGACCTGATTCGGGAAAAGTCCAAGCAGGGAGCTTGGCACGCGAAAAGTCCAAGTATGGAGACTTGGCACTGGAAAAGTCCAAGTACGGAGACTTGGCACGGGAAAAGTCCAAGCAGGTAGCTTGGCACGCGGAAAGTCCAAGTATGGAGACTTGGCACGGGGAAAGTCCAAACAGGGAGTTTGGCACGGGGAAAAGTCCTGGTGAGTGAAGCCAGGCAGTCGGGAAGTCCTGGGCAGATTGGAAATCCTGGTGAGTGAAGCCAGGTGAAAACCCTAGTGAGTGAAGCTAGGTGAAAGTCCTGGTGAGTGAAGCCGGGCAAGGGAAAATCCAGATGGATCAAGGGTGATCGGACATCTGGTGTTGGGAAGTCCAAGTAGATCAAGGGAGTGATCGGATACTTGGCACGAAGAGGAAAGCCCAAGTGGGTCAAAGGGATTGACCGAACACTTGGTGGAGAATTCTAGCAGGTCAAGGGAGTGACCGGATGCTAGGAATGATGAACCAACAGTCAAGGTTGACCGGATGTTGGTGTAGAAGCACGAGGTTTAGGGTCGGGAGTTTGGATCGATGCAGGGAATCATACAGATGGATAATTACACCGATCGATCGATCGATAGCAAGGATCGATCGGGAGACCGATCGGTGAGCCTCTGTGCAGAGAAGATCCGGAGGAAAGCTGATCGGTCTACGGACCGATCAGAGATTGATCGATCACTGATCCGGAGTTCTGATCGGTCCATGGACCGATCGAGACGAAACAAGCGAGGCTAGGAATGGATCGGTCGTGGACGATCCACATAAACTGATCGGTCCACGCCGATCAGCACTAACCGATGCGACGCAAGCCTAGATTTCTTCATGTTTCTTCGCTTTCTTCGCAGGTATAAAGGAGGGCTGCTGCGAGCCTCGAGTCTTCTTCTTCCTTCTTCTTCCTTGGATTGAAGCTTCACGTGCTCGAGGTTCTGAGCTTTGTTGAGCTCGCTTCCGAAGCTTCGCGTGAGCTGCTGCAGTTGGGTTGTGAAGTTGCTGCTTCATCGCCTCCGGTCGATAAAGAAGGCAAGCGAGTGTTGCATTCATATTGTTGTTTGTATTTGCTTCTTGCTTTCCTTGTACTCCTTTCTTGTTGTTACGAGTATTGTGGCGAGGTTTCTCCACCCACAAGGAGCATCTATTAGCCGGTTCTCCGGGGACTCATCCACCGACGGATTGATAGGCTTCGTCCACCTTACGGACACGCCGAGGAGTAGGAGTTTATCTCCGAACCTCGTTACATCGGTTTGTTTGAGGTTTGTCTTCTTTCCCTTTCGTTTCTGTGTTTATTTTCTGCTGTGCTAATACGTTTTGTAGAAAGAAACGACGATTTGGGGTCGGCTATTCACACCCCCCTCTCTAGCCTCCGTACGAAGGATCCTAACACATATGTCATGATATCATATTTATTTTTGCATTCATGTGTTATTATGAAAAACATAAAAATATCATGCCATATCATACATACATCATATAGTTAAAGGAAATTTCTGTTGAAAATTATTTATCTTTGATGTATGTCATATCACATCATGAATTATTTTAATTCCTTGCAATTTAAGGACAAATGACATTTATTAACAAATAACATCCTTGGTGGATGTTCATAACCTCAAAATACCTAGGTAGATATGCATGATTCCTAGATTAGGGAAACACCAAAGTTTACATCTCACTAAGAACTATAAGGTGACTTGTATGTGGTTTCGTACACATTAAATATAAGTGAGATGTTAGGATGATGAAAAAAACTCAAGATGTTGATTTAGTGCATTCTTTTGAGTTTTAAATTCATCGAACACATAGTTATGTGTTTTCTAATCATTGGGAAAGCTAATGTACAAGTCATGTGCATTGAGCCCAAAGAACATGGTTGGAAATTAGTTTTGAAAATGATTTCAAATATGTTTTGGAAAACCTTGATGGAGACTATCTTTTGATAGTGATCATCATTGAAAAGTTGGACACAAACTAGAAGAAAACACTAAAGTTTTTACAAGTTTTCTAGTTTGTGTCAATCTTGGAAAATATGAAGTATCTTCTTAGAAAACTATTTTTCCATGATAATATATGCCCTAAATAATGTTCACAACAATTTTCATGGTTTTTCAAATTTTATAGAATTTTCTAGGGGTTTCTGAAATTCACTAAAATTGAATTTCAGTTTTTCAGTGCTTCAATCGATCACCCGATCGATTGAAGTGCCTTAATCAATCGGGCGATCGATTAAGAGGAGTTTTCTCATGAGCAGAAGCTCATTGGATTGATCAGCCGATCGATCCACGCAGTCTGAATCAATTAGTGGATCGATTCGGTAGGGTTCAATCGATTGGGACCCAACTCCAATTGATTGTGGATGCTGATTTTCACTGGGAAACCTGATTTCAGCATTTTGAACCATCTTTAGTCTAGGTAACCATTCCTAACCCCTCAAAACACATTTATATATATTTAGGGAGAGTTTTCATG
This sequence comes from Zingiber officinale, assembly GCF_018446385.1. Lineage (NCBI taxonomy): Eukaryota > Viridiplantae > Streptophyta > Magnoliopsida > Zingiberales > Zingiberaceae > Zingiber > Zingiber officinale. The sequence continues at coordinate 84,090,813 of NC_056000.1, read as the reverse complement.
ATGAAAACAAGGATGGATTGGTTAAGGAAGACTAAGTAGAAGTTTAGGTTGAGGTTTGGTTTCAATATTGAATTTTTGAACTTCAAAACTTCTAAATTTGGGTTTCCTAAAGGTTTAGAGATTCCAAGTCATTGTTGGTGTAATGACAGAAGTTACGTGCATGTCTTTAGGGGGAGTAACTCTTTAAGGACATGAAAATTTATTTTTCGTACACCTTGGAAGGTGGTTAACCTTCTTTAGCAAAAATGCTCAAGGTTGGGCATTTGAATGTAATGAAGAGTGGATATCTTCATTATTCAAGTGATGTTTGCTCACGGATGAACAATTGATGACAATGAAGGGTATGAGACCTTCATTTGAATCGTGTGTGAATATACCAAGTGGTATATGCTCAAGGATGAGCGTTTAGAATAATGAAGGGTATGAGACCTTCGTTATTGTGTTGTGAACAACGAGTGAAGTTGTCAACAACGTTGGGTAACTCTTCAGGGGGAGAGTTTTTGATGTGTGCCAATAGGGGGAGAATGTGTGGTTATGTTAGGCCTTCATTACCTAAGAGGGAGTTTGCCTTCTAGAAAAGGAGGAGAATGAAGGAAACCATCATTCTTACATTGGCATGAAAGGAGTGGAGGCTATGACATTAGCCTAACTTACAAGTAGTATTGTCAAACATCAAAAAGGGAGAGATTGTTGGTGCAATATTCCCTAGGTCAAGGTTGATCTGGTTGACTGAGCTTGAATTGGGTCAAGCTCACGTCTTGATGTTTGGGTTTCGATGTTTGACAATACATGAAGACAAGACATGGAGATTGCAGGTGCAATTGTTCATGTGGTGAGATTGTGAAGGAGAGTCAAGTAGGTCAAGGTTGACTGGATACTTGACTGGAAAATCCTGGTGAGTGAAGCCAGGTGAAAGTCCTAACTAGGAGGTTAGGCAGACTGGAAAATCCTAATGAGTGAAGCTAGGTTAAAGTCCCGGTGAGTGAAGCCGGGTAACTGGAAAGTCTTGGTAAGTGAAGCCAGGCAGAAGGAAAATCCTAGTGAATGAAGCTAGGTGAAAGTCCTGGTGAGTGAAGCCAGGCAGAAGGAAAAACCCTAGTGAGTGAAGCTAGGTGAAAGTCTCGATGAGTGAAGCCGAGCAGCTGGAAAATCCTGATGAGTGAAGCCAGGTGAAAGACCTAGTGAGTGAAGCTAGGCAGTATGGAAAGTCCTGGTGAGTGAAGCTAGGCAAATGAGAAGTCCTGGTGAGTGAAGCCAGGCACAGGAAATCCAGATGGATCAAGTTTGATCAGACATCTGGTGTTGATAAGTCCATGTGGGTCAAGGATTACCGGACACTTGGCACGAGGAGAAAAGTCCAAGTAGGTCAAAGGGATTGACCGAACACTTGGTGAGGGAGACCTAGCAGGTCAAGGATGACTGGATGATAGGCGTGATGTACCAACAGGTCATAGTTGACCGGATGTTGGTTTTAGGGACTCTTGGACTTGATTGGGCAAGTCCACATGGGCTGGATCGATCAACCAATCGATTGGCTCATGCCCAATCGATCGGTTGATCGATTGGGAGAGTGGCGATCGCACAGAACAGCTCTGGATCAATCGACCGATCGATTCAGAGCCTCCAATCGATCGGTCGATCGATTGGGAGTCGCGATTCTGCGCGATAAGCCCTGGATCGATCAGCCGATCGATCCAGGCATTTTCCAAGAGCACAGAGGTGCTATGGATCGATCGACCGATCGATCCAAAGCCTCCCCAATCAATTGGGAGCAATCCGATCAATTGGGATTCGACCGTTGGCGCGGATAAAGCCGTTGGCGAGGACTTTTTTGCGAATTTCTTCCTCTCTTCTCCACAGGCGATCATGACAGCTTCTCCACAGCATTTTTCCACTCTCACCGCCAGTTCTTGAAGGATCTTGGAGAGACATCCAATTCAAGAGGCGTGTCTACAACAAGAAGAAGAAGCTAGGGTTAGGGTTTCATTGTACAAATCTTGTAAGCTTTCCCTTGTATTTGCTTCTCTTTGTTTCTTGTTGTATTGAGAGTATTATAGGGCTTCTCCGCCTTTGGTAGTTACCGAAAAGGAGTGTTTACATAGTGGAGGGTGTGTGAGTGTGTGGATCCTTGGATTAGTCACCTCTTCTTGAGGTGGATACCAAGTAAATCCTTGTGTTAGCGTTGTGTGTGTGTTTCTTCATATTTTTCGCTGCATATCTTTGAAGAAACAAGCAACGACGAGCACGAGATAGCGCTGAGCTATTCACCCCCCTCTAGCTACATATTTGGTCCCAACAGTTTCTTCTCATTTTTCCGAAGCATGATGTAGGGAGTAATGTATTGATGTTGCTGCCGTGTATCTTAAAGAAAGGAAATAGATTTGTTTTTTTAGCATGTGGTTGGTTGCTTCAGATTTTGTAGTTGGAAATTCGGAAGTTGGATTTCTTCAGATTTAGGAATATGCTATTTATGGTTTCGTATTTTCAAATTTTGGTTTAGTTTTCCTCTTGGCTTCGGAACATGTTGTACAGAATTGAGATTTGTTGTGGGCTAAGAGTAATTCTGAGACTTGTCTCCTCTTTTCATTTCTGCAGTAGCTAGTTTAAGGAATTCTGTTGCTCTATAATAAAGAAACTTGGAGTTTGCTTGTATGTGGAATATAGGTGTCCTATTAAACTCTTTAGAGGAGTATGAACATCTCTTTAGAGCTGATGTGCAATACAGGTTGTGCCCTAAAAGGGGTTCGAACAGGTTCTTTAGTATGCAACTAGAATTTCCTTTGTTTTGTTATCAGTAACTAGGCATGAACAATTCATAGTAGAAGTGCAGATTTTTATTGAGCTTGAATGCAGATTTTCGTTAAGCTTGTATGCAGATTTTTTATTAAGCTTGAATGCAGATTTTGTTAAGCTTGTATACAGATTTTTGTTAAGCTTGTATGCAGATTTTGTTAAGCTTGTATGCAGATTTTTGTTAAGCTTGTATGCAGATTTTTGTTAAGCTTTGTATGCAAATTTTTGTTAAGCTTTGCATGCAGTTTTAGAATCTGTTAAAGCATTACAATTTTGTATGAGGCAGTCTTTTATTATAAGTATTAATAAGTAACAAGTATTTTATTTGAGAAAGGCTAGTACCCAACTTCCGAGGTTGTCGTTAAACAAATCCAAGTGACAGTTTCCGAGGTCTCGGCCCTGGTAAGACCAAGGTCTTTACCCTCGTAAGACTGGTGGTTCGCTACCTCAGTTTCTATTAGGGAGCGCACAATGGTACTAAGCTTGGGCCCAAGAGATTATTATTTTGAAGTATAAAAGTATAAATTTTAAACAAGTGAAATAAGCTTCACATAAGTTTAAAATTCAGCAAGTTTAGTTTCTTTTATGCTAGCATGTTATTTAGAATTTTCTTGCTGTTATTTGCTATTAGATGAGCAGCTATATATGTTTAGCATTTCAGTATGTTTGATTCATTTATTATTAGATGAGCATGTGTAGTATTTCTTTTAAGCATTTAGTTTATAGATTTATTCCTGTTCACATGCATATTCGAGTTTTGTGGGTTAGATAGCGCTTACTAAGCAATTTTGCTTATAGTTGCATTTTCCTCTTACTGCAGATAAAGGAAAAGGAAAGCTATAGTGAAGGAAGACGACAAGGAGGTGTGGATGGATGTGTGATGTCTGGACTATGGAAGCTTTGGGATTTAGTTTAAAAATTCATTAAGATTTTGTATTCAGAATGTTGGAGCTATTCTTTCATATTGCTGGATTTTCTTATTGAATATTTTATGTTTTAGAATTCTTCCTTCTATTTGCTATGCACATTAGTTCCGCTAATTGAGTTGTATCACTGTTGCATGCATGTTCAGATTAATATATATATTTTTAGCATGTTCAGATTGATATATAGTTTTAGTTGTGAACATATGCTTGAGTAGAATGACAAGATGAGTTAATTATATTTCAGTTGTTACTAATTGCATGTTTTTCATTTTTTAAGAGTTTTATGTATTGATGTTTACATGTGAGTAACCCTAGTTAAGTAAAGTTAATAGTTCAGTAGCATCCCACTCCCATAGACTAGTAGTGAGGAGGGTGGGGTCATTACAAGTTGGTATCAGAGCCAAGTTCCCATTCTCCAGCATCATACACACATCAGCATCAGCCTTGCCGTCTTCAAGTAAGAATGTATTTATACTTTCTATAAATGTTTTCCTTTATTATTTATGTGCAGTATAGAGAAATGTTTAGAAGTACTGCTCACCTGTAGTAAGAGGTGTTTTCCGTTGATTTCTCATCAAAGAAATATTGTATGTGTAGATTTCTTTTGTGTTCTATGCATGATTGTGTGTTACCTAGTTAGTTTCACTTATATATGCATATAGAAAAATACCCTATCAGTATTTTGAGTTTAAGAAAAGTATAAGAAAGATAAAGAAAAGAAAGAAAAAGGCCAAGGCCTTAAGTAGATCCCAAAGTCAAGAGTTTAGGGATTTTGGCACACAAGGTGTTTGTTAAAATGCCAAGGCATTTAAAGAATAAGTAATTAAGATATTTTACTTTGAAAGGCCAGAAATAGCACTTAATGTGACTAGTGGAACTCACTGGCCACAGACTGGTGAAGAGCTGGTTAGCAGGGCATTAGTCGCTGAGCATTATCTGAACAACATCAAGGCACAACAAACACAACTTAAGCCAATCAAGATAGAGGACAAGACAGCAGGGAGTCAGAAGCCCCAGGCAAGTAAGCAGAACTGGAAGGGCAAAGATAACAAAAGGAAACGATGGAATACAGGAGGCAGCCAAAAGGGAGGTCCAGTAGACAAGCAGGCCAAGTTCCCTCCCTATCCTAAATGTGGGAGACTACATCCAGGAGCATGTCTTGTGGGTATGACTGGATGTTATTCGTGTGGTCAAGAAGGACACCTGGCTAAGGCGTGTCCTAACAAGCTCAAAGTGCCTCAGCAACAGGCAGCGCAATACGGGAACAAGCCTCAGTTACATTACATGCCTGCAATTCTGGATGGACCTTAGCTCAGTCAAGGAAGGTTGGGAGCCCCACTAGTTCCAGCCAGTACTAGAGTATTCTCCCTCACTAAAGAGGAAGCTGCTAGTGCCTTTACGGTCGTAACAGGTCAAGTAGTTATTTTTCAGCATTTTGCTACTGCACTATTTGATACTGGGACGACCCATTCTTTTATATTAGTACTCTTTGCCAAAGAATTTCAGATGCCTACAGAAAGCATGAACTCTAAGTTTTTAACGACCCTACCTTCTGGGGAAGTCATGGAGTCCAACCAGTGGCTTCAGGCTGTACTAGTCAGAATTTCAAACCGAGAGCTATATGTGAATCTAGTAGTCCTTGCGATGCAAGGTTTCGATATCATTCTGGGTATGGACTTCCTTAGCAAGTACAGTGTTTCGGTGGACTGCCGCAGAAGGAAAGTGATTTTCAGCCTAGAAGGTGAACCATCCTTTGAGTTCACGGGAGTGCCGAAGAGGAAGACCCAGAAATTCCTCTCTTCCCTCACAGCTCACCAGATGTTAGCTAAAGGGTGTACTGGTTTTCTTGCGTACATTGTGAATGCAGAAGAACAAGAAAGACCCAAGCAGGAAGATGTTCGGGTAGTCTGTGAGTATCCAAAGGTATTCCCAGAAGAGCTACCTGGACTACCTCCTAACAGAGAAGTGGAGTTTGAAATTGAATTGGTTCCTGGTACTGGTCTAATTTCAAAAGCTCCGTACTGAATGTCTCCAGCATAACTGAAAGAGCTACAAGAACAACTCCAGGAGCTGCTTGACAAGAGTTTCATCCGCCCTAGTCATTCACCATGGGGAGCTCCGGTGTTGTTCGTTAAGAAGAAAGACGGATCTATGTGAATGTGCATAGATTATAGAGCGCTAAACAAAGTGACAATTAAGAACAAGTACCCTCTTCCTAGAATAGATGATCTATTTGATCAGTTAAAGGGGGCCACAGTGTTTTCTAAAATAGACCTACGGTCTGGATATCATCAGTTGAAGGTGAAAGAAAGTGATATACCCAGAACAGCTTTCAAGACCAGATATGGACACTACTAGTTTGTAGTCATGCCTTTTGGAGTGACTAATGCACCTGCAGTCTTCATGGACTTAATGAACAGAGTGTTCAGAGAATACCTTGACAAATTTGTTATCGTGTTCATCGACGACATTCTGATCTATTCAAGAACTCCAGAGGAGCATGACACGCACTTGAGGATAGTACTGCAGACCCTTCAACAAAAGCAGCTTTATGCTAAATTCTCAAAGTGCGAGTTCTGGTTAGAGCAAGTGGCGTTTCTAAGTCACATCATTTCTTATGAAGGTATTTAAGTGGATTCTGCCAAAATAGAAGCGGTCAACAACTGGAGTAGACCCAAGAACGCCAGGGAGATAAGAAGCTTCCTTGGTTTAGCTGGGTATTACAGAAAGTTCGTGGAGGACTTTTCCAGGATAGCCTCTCCACTAACAGCCCTAACTAGGAAGAACAAGAAGTTTGAATGGTCAGATAAATGTGAGCAAAGTTTCCAAGCATTGAAGAAAAGACTGACCAGTGCTCCTATTCTGACTGTTCTAGAGAGTGACAAGAGTTTTGACATCTACAGTGATGCTTCCAAAATGGGCCTTGGAGCTGTTCTCATGCAAGAAGGGAAGGTTATAGCTTATGCTTTCAGACAACTCAAAGATTATGAAAAGAACTACCCCACTCATGATCTTGAGCTGGCAGCTGTGATCTTTGCACTAAAACTCTGGCGACATTATTTGTATGGAGTCCAGTGCAGAATCTTCACAGACCATCAGAGCTCAAAGTATTTCTTTACCCAGAAAGACTTAAACATGAGATAGTGCAGGTGGTTAGAGTTGGTTAAAGATTATGACTGTGAAATCCTCTACCACCCAGGTAAAGCTAACAAAGTGGCGGATGCACTAAGCCGAAAATCCAGTGCAACCCTGATGCCCTTGTCATCATTAGCACTGCCACTACAGAAGGAATTGTCAGACTTTGGAGTTGAAATTATTTATGGGCAACTCTCGGCGTTGACCTTAGAGTCAACCCTGCTCGAGGATATACAGAGAAAGAAAAGTGAAGATCTAGATATCCAAAGAATCAAGCAAGGGATACAAAAAGAAGAAAATTCAGAGTTTCGAGTATTAGACAATGGAATCCTTTATCAGGGGAGCCGCCTTTGTGTCCCCAATGATGAGGAATTGAGAAAGAATATTCTAGAAGAAGCTCATAGTACACCGTACTCCATGCATCCTGGTTCTACCAAGATGTATCAAGATTTGAAGCAGAGATTCTGGTGGTATGGACTCAAGAGAGATGTTGCAAAATATGTCAGTACCTGCCTGACATGCCAAAGAGTCAAAGCAGAACACCAGAGACCAGGAGGAGTTCTACAACCTCTTCCAATATCAGAGTGGAAGTGGGAAGAAATATCCATGGACTTTATAACATGTCTTCCAAGAACTACTAATGGATATGATGCGATATGGGTGATAGTGGACAGATTGACCAAGTCTGCCCACTTTCTAGCCATCAAGGTGTCCCACTCTATAGAGTAGTTGTCACAACTATATGTTAAGGAAGTGATCAGACTTCATGGAGTTCTGAAGTCGATTGTTTCTGATAGGGATGGGCATTTCACCTCTCATTTTTGGGAGTGTGTTCAGAATGCACTAGGCACCAAACTCAAGTTCAGCACAGCCTTCCATCCCCAAACTGATGGACAGACAGAACGAGTAAATTAGATTTTAGAAGACATGCTCAGGGCTTGTGCATTAGATTTTAAGGGCAGTTGGTGCAAGTATCTGTACTTAGCTGAATTCACCTACAACAATAGCTTCCAGGCCACTATCAAGATGGCACCGTACGAAGCACTGTATGGCCGAAAGTGTAGATCACCTATATGCTGGTTAGAGACTGGAGAAAGAAAAGAGATGGAATCATAATTGGGCAGGCAAACTGAAATGATAGATGAAACCACACAGGTTATCTAGAAGATCAGACAGAGAATTGAGAGTGCCCAGAGTAGGCAGAAAAGTTATGCTGACATATGCCGTAGGCCACTGGAATTCCAAGTAGGGGATTCAGTCTTTCTCAAAGTTGCTCCTATGAAGGGAGTGATGAGATTTGGCAAAAAGGACAAGTTAAGCCCCCGCTACGTAGGACCCTATCTGATCACAGAGAGGATTGGGAAAGTAGCTTACAAGCTAGACTTACCACAAGACATGTCAGCAATACATAATGTATTTCATGTCTCCATGCTAAAGAAGTGTCTCCACGGCCCTAGCCAAGTGATTCAACCTCAGTCAGTGCAGATCCAGGAGGATCTTAGCTATGAGAGTATACCTACACAGTAGTGGACAGAGAAGTTAAAAGACTAAGGAACAAAGAAGTACCACTAGTGAAGGTCATCTGGTAGAACCAGAAGCACGAGGAAGCTACTTAGGAGCGTGAGAACAGTATGAGACAGAAATATCCAGAATTATTTTAAGTTCGAGGACGAACTTTTTATAAGGTATGGGGAATTGTAACAACCCAAATTTCCTCATTTCGAGTCCTAATGGTACTTATAAATATTTAGAAATGCTTTAGAAATATTCTAGAGATTTTTAGGAATTTTTAGAGTATTTTTACATAATTTTTGGAGTTCGTTTGGTATTTTTACCAAAAGAAAGAAGTTTCAAAAAATAAAGAGGTTCGGCCGAGGTTCGAACCCGCGACCTCCGACCCGATCTGAGACTTAAGCGAAGCGTGATGACCAAGAACCCAGCAGGGTCGTGCTGATCAAAGAAAGGGCAAAAATAATTTAAGTAGTAGTAGATAACGGAAATATTTGGGTATTAAAGGGAGATAAGAGAGGAACTTAGGTAATATCTCCCATGCCCTAAACCTTTTCTTTTCTCCCTCTCGCGTGCGACGACGACCAGCTTGGGTGGAAACCAAGAGGAAGCTAGGGTTTGGCTCCGACGACCGGCCAAGGATCAAATCTGAAAGGTTTCTCTACCATCGTGATCACCTTGGCGAGGAGAACAAGTGGATGTGAAGAAGTTGCCAAGAGCTTGAGTTTTGCCGAAGCCCTAGAAGCTTCTTCTCGGTTGTGAGTCCAAGAAACCAAGGTAAGTGCTCCTCACCTGCGGTAGGAGTAGCTTTGGAGTTGTTTCTTCTCATTTTTCCGAAGCATGATGTAGGGAGCAATGTATTGATGTTGCTGCCGTGTATCTCAAAGAAAGGAAATGGATTTGTTTGTTAAGCATGTGGTTGGTTGCTTCGGATTTTGTAGTTGGAAATTCAGAATTTGGATTTCTTCATATTTAGGAATATGTTGTTATGGTTTGGTATTTTCAGATTTCGGTTTAGTTTTCCTCTTGGCTTCAGAACATGTTGTACAGAATTGAGATTTGTTTTGGGCTAAGAGTAATTCTGAGATTTGTCTCCTCTTTTCATTTCTGTAGTAGCTAGTTTAAGGAATTCTATTGCTCTATAATAAAGAAACTTGGAGTTTGCTTGTATGTGGAATATAGGTGTCCTATTAAACTCTTTATAGGAGTATGAACAGCTCTTTAGAGCTGATGTGCAGTACAGGTTGTGCCCTGAAAGGGGTTCGAACAGGTTCTTTAGTATGCAACCAGAATTTCCTTTGTTTTGTTATTAGTAACTAGGCATGAACAATTCGTAGTAGAAGTGCAGATTTTTATTGAGCTTGAATGCAGATTTTTTATTAAGCTTGAATGCAGATTTTGTTAAGCTTGTATACAGATTTTTGTTAAGCTTGTATGCAGATTTGAACAAAAGGTAGCTAAAATTTGAACAAAAAATGTTTAAAATATTAACAACCAATGTTTTGAAAAAACACTTAGTTCTTTTGAAAGTGCTTTGAAAAGACTTAGTTCTTTCAAAAAAAAAAAACTTAGCTTCTTTAAATAATTGCTTTGAAAAATATTTAGCAAAATTTGAAACCTCTTTAGCAAAATTTGGAAAAGACTAAGCGAAATAATATTTCAAAGTACTTTTAAATAATTTTTCAATGATTTTTAAATAATTTTTGAAAGGATTTTTAAATAATTTTTCAAGTAATTTTGAAAGCATTTTAAAATAATTTTTCAAATAATTTTTAAAGAATTTTTTCAAATAATTTTTAATGAATTTTTAAATAATTTTTCAAATAATTTTTATAAAAATTTTAAATAAATTTTCAAATAGTTTTTAAAGAATTTTCAAATAATTTTTCAAATAATTTTTTAAATAATTTTTCAAATAATTTTAAAATAATTTTTCAAATAATTTTTCAAATAATTTTTTAAATAATTTTTCAAATAATTTTTTAAATAATTTTTCAAATAATTGTTTAAAAGAATTTTTAAATAATTTTTCAAATAATTTTAAAAGAATTTTGCAAATATTTTTTTAAAGAATTGCTAAATAAATTTTCAAATAATTTTTTAAATAATTTTTAAAGAATTTTAAAAGTATTTTTAAATAAATTTTAAAAGAATTTTTAAAAATATTTTAAAAGAATTTTAAAAGATTTTGAAATAACTTTTAAAAGAATTTTAAAAATAATTTTAAAAGATTTTTAAAAGGTTTTTAAATAATTTTTAAATATTTTTAAATGGTTTTTAATAATTTTTAAATAATTTTAAAATAATTTTTAAACGAATTTTTAAATAATTTTTAAAATGAATTTTTAAATGAATTTTTAAAAGATTTTAAAATAATTTTAAAAGATTTTTAAATAATTTTCTAAAGAATTTTTAAAATAATTTTAAAAGATTTTTAAAAGATTTTTAAATGATTATTGAGTTAATCAAGTTGATATCAATTTGATTAAATTTGAATTAATTTAATTTAAATTCAATTTACTTGATTAATATTATTGATCCATCTCATCCGATTTTAAGTTATCAATCATGTAGTCTTAAATAATTTTATGAGATGATTATCTTTAATTTAGGTTATTTCTAAGGATTAATTTACATTTGAGTTAAACTTAGTTTTTCAATTAGTCAATTAAATATGTATTTCAAAGATTGGTTCCCAGGTCGTGGTAAAGCACTTGACCTTCTTGGGTATGAGATCATTCACCACTTCCTAGACAGAACCGTTCAAGAAAATTATATATTTAATTTTATTTTTGAAACCCCTAGGTTTAACTGAATAAGTGTAAATTACGCCTAAGTCCTTAAACTATCCTAAAACTAAACATCTATAATAAAAAAATCAGACAATTCTATCTATTTATAAAGATGGTCTTTATCTATTTGCTCCCCTTGGATCATAGCCTCGATATGGTCTATCAAGGTAGTAGATCTAATCCTTGGGGACTCAATATAGTCCAAGTCCAACTTGATTAACCAAGTTCAACTTGGGGACCCATGCTTGGACTATGTTTCTATTTTTTCTGTTAACTAAGGATAGATATGCTTTGTATTTTCTTTTGGTTTTAAATCCAAGTTGGGATTTGTTGAAAACAGCTCGCTATTTTCCAAGAATCAGATCAAGATTCTTGGAACCCAAGGTGAACCATTCCAACATTTCCTTGAGTTCTTTAATTTGAGTTTTCAAATTAGAATTTTCTTCCTCAAGTTGTTGGACTTGAGTTGAACTTCCAATTTGAACTGGCTCAGTTAAAGAACTCGAGTCAGTCGCTTCCTTAAGGGTTGTTACCTCCTTTTGGAGTGACTTGACCCGGACGTTGGATTTAGCCAACTTTTTTAATAAATAAGGAACTAAATTCTTTAAATCATCTAATTGAGTTTCGGCGAGTAGAGAACTTACAATGGGGTTCGGTCCTTCGGAAACGAATGCGGATCCGTGACTTCGCTTGGACTTAGTTTCTGACTCGCTCTCGCTTTCAGACTCGAAATCGGACTCGGTTTCGATGATGTTTGCTTGCATTGGTAACGCGAGGAAGCTTGCCGGTTCTTCTTCGTCTGACTCGGATTCATCTGATGACTCGGACCAAGTTGCCTTTAATGCTTTCTTTCTTTGTTGCTTCTTATTTGGACAGTCCGGCTTGTAGTGCCCCTTCTGGTTACAGCCGTAGCAGGTGACTCCAGTCTTGTCCTCCATGTTTGTTTGAGTCACCTTTTTCAATTTGCATATCTTCCGTACGAGCTCTACCAGTTTAGAAATAGCCTTATCGTCATCTTCTGCATTTGACTCGTCTTTGGACTCGAGTCTGGTTTTACGCTTTGGTTTAGTTTCTCGGGTTCTGCTTGTACCTGCAATTAAGGTAATACCCTTCTCGGCTGGGCGTGCATTAGTCTACTCATGTAATTCGAATTCAGAGAACAATTCATCTAATTTAATTGAAGATAAGTCCTTGGATACTTTGTAAGCATCAACGATGGATGCTCACAAAGTGTTCCTCGGAAAAGTGTTAAGAGCATACCTTATGACGTCGCGATTTTCTATTCTCTGGCCAATTGTGTGGAGGCCGTTAAGAAGGTCCTGGATGCGTGCATGGAGCTAGCTCGCCGTCTCACTTTCCTGCATTTTGATGTTATATAATTTATTTAAAATTAAGTCGCGTTTACTTACCTTAGCATCGGGTGTGCCCTCGTGCAGCTCGATCAGCTTTTCCCATAGCTCTTTGGCGCTTGAGAAGGGTCCTACTTTGTTGAGTTCCTCCTTTGTCATCCCACATTGTAGCATGCAGGTTGCTTTGGCATTGGCTTCAACCTTCTTCCTTATGCTGGCATCCCAGTTGATGCATGAATCTAGTTCTCCGGTGCCGTCACATGGAAGCTTGAGGCTGGTCTGGATAATGATCCACATCACGACTTGCGTCTTGAGGTGGTATTCCATTAGGTTCTTCCAATAGCCAAAATCGTCTTCGGTGAAGAGCGGGGGTCGGGCTGTACTGTAGACTTGGAGAGCCATGAAAGCAGAATCTCGCACAAAAAGAAAAAAATGGAAAGACTGTCCCATGACTTAATCCTGGATTAGTAGTGCGGGAAAAAGATAGAAATGAGAATTCATGAATTTTGAGAAATTATAATAAAATAATAAAATATTATTAAAAAAAATATTATTTCAAATTTTACTAAATGCAATATTTTATCAATACTAATAAGTGGTGAAGAGATGAAAATGAAAATTTTCGAAAACAGTTTTGGAGGGGAAAAAAATGAAAGACATAAGGTTTTATTTTTACCCTAAACGAACGAGAAAGCGACGAAAATATTCTCAAACGGTAGTTGTACCAATTCAGAGCAACCCTGCTCTGATACCAATTGTTGGATCGAGACCGCGCTAGAGGGGGGGTGAATATCGCTCGTGGCTTTCACGCGTTTCGTATTCGTCAAACGTTCGAGTAAATGCACAACGGAAAGAAATAAATAAACACACATAGAAGACCAAGGTATTTATTTGGTTCGAAGCCTGTGGCGACTCCTACTCCAAGACCCACCTTCGTTGAATGTTTACTGCGAGCAACACCTATAATATCGTAAAAGTGTTACAAGCTAAGTACAAGAAGAATTATACCAATGACAGTGGAAAACAGAAATTCGAAAGCTCTGAGTCGTCGGTGTTGAGTTGTAGCTTTGATGGATTGTCTCGTTAGAAGCTAATCGAGGAAAGATTGCTTGTTAATTGATTACTTTGCTGCTGCCTCGAGATGTCCTTTTATTGGGCATTGAGGACACCTCCAATGCCCCATGGAGACGCCTCAAACCTCAAATTTCATCCCGCTTCCTGCTCTGTGATAAGTCTTCGGGTCGCTGCCTCTTATCCGCCTGGAGGCACCTCCATCAACCACTGAGGCGCCTTCAAGCCAGTGTCCAGGGCGCCTCAGGTTCCCTTGAGGGTGCCTCCGAGCCCACTGCATAGCCAGCTTTTGCCTTGCACCCGAGGCGCCTCCAAGCTCGATGGAGGGTGCCTCAGGTACTGTTCATCCAAGGAAAAAGTGTCTCCTTTGTCCCTGCAAGATGTGTTAGTCCACAAAACAACCATATACCCTGCAAGACAAAGTTAGCACATAATAAATATAATAAATAAAATGTTTGATAGCCTTCGGACTGTCCGATTCTGACTTCGAATTTCCTACCGGAAATCCTAGGTCGAACCGACGCCTACTGTTCCCTCTTCCGGGAAATGCACCCTTACCTACTCCACTCAGGAGAGTTTAGCTTTTGCCAGTTCGGTCCTCCAGACCGACTGGACTTTTGCTCGGTGCTCGAGTCTTCTAGTCTTCACGCTGGACGTCTGGTCAACGACCCGTCCAGTCTTCCACTCAGTTCACGATACCAGGATTTCAACCTAGGGCTACTGCCACCTAGGATTTTTGCCCGAAGACCTCGACCCGCCAAGGCTTTCCGCATAAGGTTACCACCCCCTATGACTTAGGGTTACCACCCCCTAGGGTTTTCCACTTGCCTAACCACAGCTAAGACTTTTGCCTAAGTACTCTTAGGACTTTTCCTGCAACACTCATTCAACATATTAGTAAACAAAACACCTTAACTTTGAATCCTTTGACATAATCAAAACATAAGTTTGATCGTCGGATGCTTCCCGTACCAACAGGAAAAATGACCAAGAGACCTTTTAAGGACAAGGGGTATAGAGCAAAAGATGTGTTGGAATTGGTTCATTCTAATTTATGTGGACCTATGACTATCCAGGCCATAGGTGGTTTCAAATATTTCGTCTCTTTCATAGACGACTATTCGAGATATGGATACATTTACTTGTTGCACCACAAGTCTGAGTGTTTGGATAAGTTCAAAGGGTACAAGGCTGATGTGGAGAAACATCACGGTAAAAGTATCAAGACACTACTGTAAGATCGTGGTGACGAGTACCTCTCAAAAGAGTTTAGGAATTACTTATCAGAGGTTGGGATTCAATCCCAAATGTCTGCACCTAGTACACCCCAACAGAATGGTGTGACAGAACAAAGGAATAGGACTCTTTTAGAAATGGTTAGATCGATGATGAGTTATTTAGAATTACCAAATTCATTCTGGCGATATGCTTTAGAAATGACAGTGTACATTTTGAACTTGGTACCTTCTAAATTAGTACCCTCTACTCCCATGGAATTGTGGAATGGGCATTGTTGGTGTAATATCCTTTAGGTCAAGGTTGACCTGGTTGACCAAGCTTGAGTCTTGGTTTGAGTTTTGATGTTTGACAGTATATTGGGTTTAGATGATATAGACAATGCAGGTGCAGTTGTTCATTTGGGGAGATTGTTGATACAATTTCCGTTTCGTCAAGGTTGACCAGTTGAGATGTAAAGGAGAGTCAAGTAGGTCAAGGTTGACTAGATACTTGACTGGAAGTCCTGGTGAGTGAAGCCAGGTGAAAGACCTAGTGAGTGAAGCTAAGCAGAAGGAAATCCTGGTGAGTGAAGCTAGCTGAAAGACCTAGTGAGTGAAGCTAGGCAGTGGGAAAGTCCTAGTGAGTGAAGCCAGGCAGAAGGAAGTCCTGGTGAGTGAAGTTAGGTGAAAGACCTAGTGAGTGAAGCTAGGCAGAAGGAAAATCCTGGTGAGTGAAGCCAGGTGAAAGACCTAGTGAGTGAAGCTAGGCAGAAGGGAAGTCCTGGTGAGTGAAACCAGGCACGAGGAAATCCATATGGATCAAGGTTGATCGGACATCTGGTGTTGGGAAGTCTAAGTGGGTAATGGAGGACCGGACACTTGGCACAAAGAGAAAGTCCAGATGAGTCAAAAGTTGACCGAAATCTTAACGGTCGTAAGTCCAATAGGGAGTTGGCATGGAACTAGGAAGTTTGGACGTAGTAAACTTCCGAAGACCATAACTTTTGACTTGGATATCGGAATGAGGTGATCTTGGATGCGAAACGAAGCTAATTTCAAGCTCTGCACAGATTTCTGCTTCCCAATTGATTGGATGATCGATTGGGGGGGGGGTTCAATCGATCAGTGGATCGATTGGTTGACGCGAATTCATGCAGAAATGGGCTGAATCGATTGAAACTTCCCCAATCGTTTGGTCGATCGATTGGGAGAGTTTCTGAGCGAACAGTAAGCTTTTGAATCGATCAATTGATCGATTAAAGCCTCCAATCGATCGGGTGATCGATTGGAGCGCTGGAAATCGCTCGAGAAGCCTTGAATTGATCGGACAATCGATTCAAGGCGATTCCAGAGAGCACAGAGGCACTCTGGATCGATCGGTCGATCGATCCAAAGCCTCAATCGATTGGGAGCAATCCAATTGATTGCGATTCGACCGTTGACGCAAATATAGACGTTGGCGAGCGTTTTCTTCGACACGGCTTCCTCTCTTCTCCAGAGACGAACACAGAACTTCTCCACAGTGATCTTTACTTCCTCACCGCCAGTTCTTGAAGGTTCTTGGAGGCTCATCCAAGTCAAGAGGCGATTTGCAACAAGAAGAAGAAGAAGCTAGGGTTTTTCATTGTAATCTTGTGAGATTCATTTATATTTTGCTTCTTTCTTTCTCATTGTTGTATTGTGAGGTTGTAAGGCTTCTCCACCTTCGGTAGTTACCGAGAATGAGTGTTTTCATAGTGGAGGGTGCGTGAGTGTGTGGATCCTTGGATTAGTCACCTCTTGTGAGGTGGATACCAAGTAAAATCCATTTGTTAGCATTGTTGTAGTGTTTCTTGTCTTTCCGCTGCACATCTTTGAAGAAACAAACAACGTCAAGCATGAAGATCGCACCGAGCTATTCACCCCCCCTCTAGCTACATTTTGGTCCTAACAAGTGGTATCAGAGCGAGGCCGCTCTTCACTGGAATCATCGCCGTAAGGGGTAAAGAGCTAGAGGGTGAAGAAGTTGTAGCAAAATTCTCAAAGTCAAAGATTTCTTCAATTGTTCAGCTTCAACATGGAATTCCAAGACGGACTTGGATTCGACACAAGGGTGCCTCCACCATATGTATCTACAAGCTTCGATTCTTGGAGATCAAGAATCGAAAATTTCTTGATGATGGAGATAGAGCAATGGTTTGCTCTATTGGAAGGCTTCGAGGCTCCAAGAAACTCAAAGGGCAAAATCCTCAAGAAGAGTAAATGGAGCCAAGAACAAATTCAAAGGTGTGAGGCGAATAACAAGGTAACCAAATTATTGGTTAATTTATTGCCAAGCACCATTCTTTGCAAAATTGGAGAATTTGAAGATGCGAAGGAGCTTTGGAGCAAATTGGCATCAATCCATGAGATCCCCTCCACTGTACCGAATCAAGAGGAATCCAAAGAGGGCGACTCATTGGAGCAATACCAAGAGGAGGACTCCAAAGTTGAGAGATGCTCAACTTCCGAAGAAGAAGTCCAAGACGAAGCTTCATCTTCGAGGGAATGCAATGAAGGGAACAAGGAGGGAGCATACTCCTTGTTCCATGTACAAGATGAAGAAGTCTCCACCTCTAGGATTGAGGGGGAGCAACTTTTGGTGACACCGGATCAAGAAGAAGGAGAAGTCTCCACATCCGGGTCAAGAAGAGAAGAGGATGAAGAAGCTTCCACCTCCACAATGTTGATACAGTCTGACCTGGCTGTTGTTTTGATGTTGACACTGATTTAAGTTTGTATCAGATGTTAATTGAATTCGGATTGATTACTGATCAAGGTTGATCATGTGGAAGGGAAAAGTCCAAGTTGGAAACTTGGCACGCGAAGTCGGAGAGGGCTCGGTAGCTCGTTCTCCGGACTAGGTCGGAGAGGGCTCGGTAGCTCGTTCTCCAGACCAGGTCAGAGAGGGCTCGGTAGCTCGTTCTCCGGACCAAGTCAGAGAGGGCTCGGTAGCTCGTTCTCTGGACCGGACTAGGTCGGAGAGGGCTCGGTAGCTCGTTCTCTGGACCAGGTCAGAGAGGGCTCGGTAGCTCGTTCTCCGGACCAGGTCAGAGAGGGCTCGGTAGCTCGTTCTCTGGACCGGACTAGGTTGGAGAGGGCTCGGTAGCTCGTTCTCCGGACCAGGTCAGAGAGGGCTCGGTAGCTCGTTCTCTGGACAGGACGAATTCGGAGAGGGCTCGGTAGCTCGTTCTCTGGACCAGACGAAGTCGGAGAGGGATCGGTAGTTTGTTCTCTGGATTAGGTCAGAGAGGGACCTAAGTGGACATTCTATGGTGCATTGGATCGGTCGGCAGACCGATCCAGTGATACATAAGACAGTGGATCGGTCGGTAGACCGATCCAGTGAAACTAAGTTTCCATGGATCGGTCTGGTGACCGATCAGGAAACACTCAGTAGCACACTGAGTGTAATCTGATCGGTCTGTAGACCGATCAGAAAATACTTAGTAGCACACTGAGTGCAATCTGATCGGTCTTGGAGACCGATCAGGAGATGGTATTACGAAGAGAAGAAGGCAGGGGATCGGTCTGCCGACCGATCCACCTGCAGTCTGATCGGTCACCACGACCGATCAGACAAGCTGCGGACCGATCAGGATATGTCCTGATCGGTCCATGGATCGGTCTGGTGACCGATCCACACACAATCAGATTTGTTCGCTGTTTCTGCGATTCCTCCACTGCATTTGATCTGCCTGATTCATGTGATATAACCCTCTGTGCTGTTAGCTTTTGAGTTTGCAGGATCACAGGTATCATTCCAAGCCTAATTTCAAATTAAGTCCATAAGAGGAATACGACAAATGGCCTTTCTGCTGTGATTCGCGGCGCATGGTGCATTTGAAGCAACAACGGCTACTGGTGTGATCTGGCTGCGATCCGCTTGACTCCTGGTGATTGGTTCGAGCTCAGAAGACACCAGTGAAGACTGTGATTTCATTGGTGAGAGTTCAGAGAACCAGGTAAGGAGGAAGAGGGATTGGCTGCAGCGATGATTCTGTGCAGATTGACCACGATCCGTGACAGCAGAGAACAGGGGCTTGAGAAGTAGTAAAAAGCGAGAGGAAAGAAGAACAAGAAAGCAAAAAAAAGTGAAAAAACGTTCTGTTGATCGTTGAGGTGTGCTAAGTTCTTGAGCTCTCGGGTGAGAAACTGCGATCTGTGAGTTCTCTGTTTCCACTGATCCTCGCGTGGTTGTAAGCGTTAGTTCATTCTTCTTTGCCACCGAGCTCTGTAAGTCTTGTGCTTTAACATATATATTTCTTGAGACTCTGTGGAGAGGTTACTCCACCGAGAAGGACGATCTTTAGCCGGAATTTATCCGGGGTGCGATCTACCGAAGATCAAGGGGTCGTCCACCTTACAGACACGCCGAGGAGTAGGGGCAAGTTATCCTCGAACCTCGTAAATCCGTGTGTTAGTGTTAGTGTGCTTGTTTCCTCTTTGTTTTAGTTTCCTAATTCCGCTGTGCTAACAAGTTTCTTTGTAGAAATTTATGTTTAAGTTTTTTTTTAAAGAGGCTATTCACCCTCCTCTAGCCATCTAAGATCCTAACAAGTGGTATCAGAGTCTGGTGCTCTTCATCTGGACTAACATCCTAAGGAGCAAGAAGATGGCCATGAAGGAAGGATTCAGCACCAACAGACCACCCTTCTTCGATGGAGCAGATTTTCAGTATTGGAAGAGCCGCATGGAGTATTACCTCAAGACTGATATCTCCATGTGGTTCTCGGTCAAGGAAGGATTCACACCACCGAAGGACGAAGAAGGTAAGGAACTCGATTCATCAAGGTGGTCTACCGAACAAACTCGTAAAGGGCAAGCCGATGCCAAGGCGGTAGTCACCTTACAATGTGGGATTGCCAAGGACCAACTCGTCAAGGTAGGTCCATTCTCGAGTGCAAAAGATTTATGGAACAAGCTTATCGAGCTCCAAGAAGGAACTCGAGATTCTCGGATAGCCAAGAGGGACCTATTCTTGAATCAACTACAAAATCTCACCATGAAGGAAAACGAAACGGTAAGTGAACTACATGGGAGGTTCAAGGAAATCATCAATGGTCTACATTCCGTAGATGAACGCGTGGAGAATCGCGATCTAGTAAGGTACGCTCTTAAAGCCTTTCCAAGGAATGCCTTGTGGTCATCTATGGTAGATGCCTACAAGGTTTCCAAGGATCTTTCCATTGTTAAATTAGACGAATTCTTTTGTGAAATGGAACTTCATGAACTTGCTAACAAAGGTCAAAGAGAGAAAGGTATTGCCTTAGTTGCAGGACCAAAGAACAAGGATGGAAGAAGAAAGAGGGAAAAGAAGAAGGAGAAAGAGATTTCTTCATCTACATCCTCCTCCGAATCTGATGATGAAGGCGGATCATCATCAAGCGAGATGGCCAACTTCGTGAGGAGAATTATGAGAAGAAGCCGAAGATACAAAGGAAAAGGTAAACCTAATGATCAAAATATCGATAAGACTAATGTTACATGTTTGAGTGTAGCAAGAAAGGCCACTACTGGAGTGAGTGTCCAAAACTCAAGAAGGAGGAATGGGCCAAAAAGAAGGAGGAAAGAGCCAAGAAGAAGAAAGCTCTCAAGGCCACTTGGGATGAATCTTCCTCAAGCTCATCGGAGGAGGAAGAGAAGAAGGAGAAGAGTACTCGGCAATTGGCACTCATGGCAAGGGAGGAGTCCGAGTCCGAGAGTGATAACTCAAGCACTTCAGCCGCAGCTTCATCATCTTCGGATGATGAAGAGGTAACCTCTTCTCACTTAGAAAAATGCTATCATACTATTACACATTTGTCTACCTTGCTTAAAAAATCAAAAACAGAAAATAAATCATTAAAAGAAGAAATAGAAAACTTGAGGGCCCTTAGGGAAGATGAGGTCGATGACCTACATCTAGAGGTCCTTGAGGATGAGAACAAGGCCTTGAAGGGTGAGGTTGAGAAACTCAAGAAAATACTTGAAAAATTCTCAACTAGCTCTAAGACCCTAGACATGATTCTAAATGCCCAAAGGGCGATCTACAACAAGGCTGGATTAGGATACCAACCTAAGGAGTCTAGCTTTATTTCTTTAGTGTCAAGAACCCAATTTCATAGATCGCATGTTTCTAGAGTTCATGAGACTAGGAAGAAGGTAACAAAGGCATGGGTGCCTAAGTCTTTCATTGTAGATGCATTAGGTCCCAAGATTTGGGTACCTAAAACATCTATCTTTCGTGTCTTGTAGGCATTGGTAAAGGGGGAGCGTCTATCAACTTGGTTTGTTGATAGTGGATGCTCCAAGCACATGACCGGGGACAAGTCACTATTTTCTACCATTCAAAACAAAAATAGAGGTAATGTGTCCTTTGGTAATAATGGTAGCCTTAAGGTTATAGGGGTTGGAGACATTCATATATCCGAATATCTCCAAATCAAGAATGTCCTTCTAGTCAAGGGGATGACTTTTAATCTCCTAAGTGTCAGTCAATTGTGTGATACGGGTTACACAATTGAGTTTCATTCGAGTCAATGTCTAGTCAAAAACATTGATACACTTGACACGGTACTAGTAGGCACAAGGGTAGATAACATTTATCAAGTTTCTTTGAAAAGTGCTACTAATGCTCTTGCTAAGTGTTTCATGTCAAAAGAAGAAGAATCGTGGCTTTGGCATAGGAGGTTGGCTCATGTGAACATGAAGAATATCCGGAAGCTGGTCAACAAAGGGTTAGTGCGAGGCTTACCAAGCATCAAGTACCAAAAGACCAAAT
Source organism: Zingiber officinale (assembly GCF_018446385.1). Lineage (NCBI taxonomy): Eukaryota > Viridiplantae > Streptophyta > Magnoliopsida > Zingiberales > Zingiberaceae > Zingiber > Zingiber officinale. Next base: position 84,069,240 of record NC_056000.1, on the reverse strand, counting down.
TGTGTAATGCATGTCAGAAGGGTAAGCAAACTAAAGCGCCTCATAAAGGTAAAAGCGCTGTAAGTACAACTACTGCCTTAGACTTAGTACATATGGATTTGTTTGATTGCAGTAGTGTTATTTCATTAAATGGAAGTAGATACTGTTTAGTGATTATTGATGACTTTACTAGGTATACATGGACCTTTTTTTTGAAAACTAAGGATCAAACCATAGATATTTTTATTTCCTTTTGTAGAAGAACTGAAAATGAAAAATCAACAACAATTAAAACCATTAGAAGTGATCATGGTGGGGAATTTCAAAATCATAGGTTTTTAGAATTATGTCAAGAAAAGGGATATATGCATGAGTTCTCTACTCCAAGGACCCCACAGCAAAATGGAGTTGTGGAGAGAAAGAACCGAGTCTTACAAGAGGCTGCATGAAGTATGCTCAATGAGTACTCACTACCGAGTTACTTATGGGCTGAAGCTGTAAATACAGCTTGCTATGTGCAAAACCGAATCCTGATACATAGGTTTTTAGGAAAGACTCCCCATGAACTTTGGTTTGGAAAACCCCCTACAATTAAACATCTTAGGGTGTTTGGTTGTAAGGTGTTTATTTTGAACACCAAGGACCATCTTGGAAAATTTTCGGCCAAGGCTGATGAAGGGATACTGGTCAGGTACTCGCTCACCAGCAAAGCCTATCGAGTCTACAAAAATAGGACTAAATTGATTGAAGAGTCCTCTGATGTAGCTTTTGAAGAAATCCCTAACTTAAATGATCAATCAAGGGATGTAGGAGAAATTTAATTTGAACTTAGAAGGCTAAGTTTGAATGATCGAAACATAGAAAGAGTCAAAGTTGACTCTGATAATGATGAGCAAAGGCAACAAAGAACTCAATCTGATCCTTTGCCTGATATTGAGTCCTTGCCTGTGCCTAGTGAGACCATTCATGAGGCACCACCAACATCAAGACAATCTAGGATAGCCACTAGTCATCCCCAAGACCAAATTGTGGGAGACATCCAACAAGGGGTTAGGACTAGGTCATTCTTTAGAAATGAGTCTAATGAAGTCGCATTGATTTCAGAGATTGAACCAAAATTAGTTGATGAAGCATTGCGCGATCCTGATTGGATCATAGCTATGAAAGATGAGTTAGGTCAATTTGAAAGGAGCCAAGTGTGGGACTTAGTTCCTAGACCTAAGAAGACCACCATTATTGGAACTAAATGGGTCTTCAAAAATAAGTTAAATCAAAAGGGAGAAGTTGTAAGAAACAAGGCAAGACTTGTAGCCAAGGGCTATAGTCAAGTCGAAGGTCTCGATTATGATGAGACTTATGCTCCCGTGGCCCGATTAGAGTCCATTCGTTTGATGCTAGCTTTTGCTGCACATAGAGGTTTCAAGCTCTATCAAATGGATGTTAAATCTGCCTTTTTAAATGGCTTTATTAAAGAAGAAGTCTATGTTGAACAACCACCGGGGTTTGTAAATACCGAAGCTCCAAACCACGTGTACAAGCTCAAGAAAGCACTTTATGGGCTTAAACAAGCACCTCGAGCTTGGTACGAAAGGTTGTCAACTTACCTACTAGAAAAGGGTTTTGTGAGAGGTCAAATAGATCCAACACTATTTCTGCGTAGAGATGGTGAAAATATTTTTGTAGCCCAAGTGTATGTCGATGACATAATTTGTGGCTCAAATAACAAGGACTATTTGAATGAATTTATCACTCACATGGAGAGTGAGTTTGAGATGAGTCTGGTGGGAGAATTGACTTTCTTCCTTGGACTTGAAATCAAACAAACTCGAGATGGCATTTATGTCCATCAGACGAAATACACTCAAGAGATGCTCAAGAAATTCAACATGAGTGACTCTAAGGAAGTGTCCACTCCAATGGCGACAAACACTCGTCTGGACAATGATGAGAGTGGGAAACCAGTTGATTTAACACAATATAGAAGCATGATTGGTAGTCTTCTATATCTCACAGCTAGTCGACCGGACATACTCTTTGCTATGGGCATGTGCGCTAGACATCAAGTCTGTGCCAAGGAATCTCATTTAATTGCAGTTAAGAGAATTCTGAGATACCTTAAAGGCACAATTAGAGTAGGTCTTGTTAGGATCGATGATCGCGGCTAGAGAGGGGGGGGGGGTGTGAATAGCCGACCCCAAAATCGCGTTTCTTTCTACAAAGTAGGGTTAGCGCAGCGGAAATAAGAACAAGAAACGAAAACAAGAAGATCAAACCTCAACGTGTCGATGTAACGAGGTTCGGAGATAAACTCCTACTCCTCGGCATGTCCGTAAGGTGGACGAGCCCTATCAATCCGTCGGTGGATGAGTCCCCGGAAACCCGGCTAATAATCACTCCTTCTGGGTGGAGAAACCTCGCCACAGAAACTTCTTGCAAAAGCAAGAAAGGTGTACAAAAATACAGCACAAAACAGAAGACAATATGAATGTACAAAACAAAGCTTGCCTACTGTTCTTGTCGACTGGAATCCGAAGCAGCAACTTCAGGAAACTCACAGCAGCAGCTGATCAGTCGAGGAAAGCTCACCCAAAGCTTCAATACGGAGCGAGCTCAGCAAAGCTCAAATCACAGTAGTGAAGAAGAAGAAGCAGAAGCTTCGGAGCGGAAGAAGAGTGAGAGAGATCCCGCACTATAGAAGCCCTCAGCCCTCTTATACCTGCATCCACCTGCGAAGAACAGAAGACAGAAGACTAGCCGTTGTGTCACAACGGCTAGGACCTGGACCGATCAGGCACACTCCTGATCGGTCCAGACCTTCTCTGATCGGTCTTGGGGACCGATCAGGACCTATGCTGATCGGTCCCCAGACCGATCAGCACACTTCACAGAGAGTTTGCGCAACTCTCTGTGCGTGCCCTGATCGGTCCCGGGCACCAATCAGGCTTCATGCTGATCGGTCCCCAGACCGATCAGTAAGATCACAGAGGCACTGATCGCTTTCTGATCGGTCTCCAGACCGATCAAGAAACCACAGTATCACTGGATCGGTCACCAGACCGATCCAGGTCTTGGTTTTTGCCCAAACCAAGTCCAAATCAATATCCGGTCAACCTTGACCTATTGGTACATCATGCTTAGCATCCGGTCACTCCCTTGACCTGCTAAGACTCCCCACCAAGTGTCCGGTCAATCCCTTTGACCCACTTGACCTTCTCGACACCAGATGTCCGATCATCCTTGATCCATCTAGATTTTTCCTTGCCCGGCTTCACTCACCAGGACTTTCACCTAGCTTCACTCACTAGGATTTTCACCTGGCTTCACTCACCAGGATTTCCAATCTGCCCGGCTTCACTCACCAGGACTTTCCCTTTTACCTAGCTTCACTCACTAGGATTTTCACCTGGCTTCACTCACCAGGATTTCCAATCTGCCCGGCTTCACTCACCAGGACTTCCCAACTACCTGGCTTCACTCACCAGGACTTCCCAACTGCCTAGCTTCACTCACTAGGACTTTCCTACTGCCTGGCTTCACTCACCAGGACTTCCCAACTGCCTAGCTTCACTCACTAGGTCTTTTACCTGACTTCACTCACCAGGGTTTCCGATCTGCCTGGCTTCACTCACCAGGACTTTCTCCAACTGCCTGGCTTCACTCACCAGGACTTTCCCACTGCCTGGCTTCACTCACCAGGACTTTCCACATCCGGTCCAGAGAATGAGCTATTGAGCCCTCTCTGACCACAGTTCGGAGAACGAGTTACCGAGCCCTCTCTGACTTCCATTCGGTCCAGAGAACGAGCTCCCGAGCCCTCTCTGACCTAGTCCGGAGAACGAGCTACCGAGCCCTCTCCGACTTCCACTTCTGGTCCAGAGAACGAGCTACAGAGCTCTCTCTGACCTAGTCCGGAGAACGAGCTACCGAGCCCTCTCTGACTTCCACTTGCCAAGTTCCCATACTTGGACTTTTCCCGTGTCAGGTCAACTCACCTCGGGTCAACCAGGTCAACCTAGACCTAAGGTTACACCAACAATCTCCCATCAAAATACAACTCTTTTGTTCTTGTCAAACATCAAAATACAACTCGAGTCAGGTCAACTCGAGTCGGGTCAACCAGGTCAACCTTGACCTAAGGTTGCACCAACAATCTCCCCCTTTTTGATGTTTGACAATACCTTTAAGTTAGGCTAATCCAATAGCCTCAACTTTCCTCATGCCACTAGGTAATGAAACATAAGTTACAACCTTACATTCTCCTTCTAAGAAGGCAACCTCCTTCTTAGATAATGAAGGCCTAACTTAAACCCTTCATTCTCCCCCTATTGGCATACATCAACAAACTCTCCCCCTGAAGAGTAAGTTATCGTTGTTCACAACTTCACTCGTCGTGATCAACAAACTCTCCCACTAACTCCAATGTTCTTCCTTGAACATTCTCTAGACATTCTTCCCCTTTTTGACACACATCAAAAGGAGTGAATCAAGGTCAAGAGTTTCTTCCTAATGAAAGTCCCATACCTTTCATTGAAACCCTTAATTTCCCCCTTGACACTAGAGTCAACAATCAACTTAGTGATAATCCCATATCACTCATCCTCAAAAATTTCGATGAGTAAAAACTCCCCCTAAACGTCAACTCCTCCTTGACTAATAGGTAAAACTCCCCCTAAAGGTCAACTCCCCCTTGACCATTGCACCAACAATGTCGTGGAGAGTTTCAAACCTTTAGAAATCCAAAACACCAACTCCCAGCTGAAATTTCAGACAAAACAGTCGAAAATCAGCAAGTTGGCACGCGCTGATCGGTCACCAGACCGATCAACCTTCACTGGATCGGTCACCAGATCGATCCACACTCTCCTGGATCGATCCTAGTGACCGATCCACACCTTCCTGGACCGATCAGAATCCTCTCTGATCGGTCCACAAGTCTGATATCAGAATTTTTGATTTTCCTCCCGAAATTCAGAAACTCCTAGAAAATTACAGAAAATTTCAAAAATTGTGAAATTTTGAGGATACACTCCTCATAACATATACTATCATGGAAAAATAGTTTTCTATGAAAATAACTTCCATTTTCAAATCTTGATACAAAGTTCAAAAACTTTGGAATAGCTCAAAGTTAATTCAACTTTGTGTCAACTTTCTCAATGATGAATGCTATCACTAGAAAAGCTTCATCAAAGTTTTTCAAATCAATTTTGAAATGATTTTAAATCATTTAATTTGTAACACCCCTAGAAAGCCTAGATAAGAAAGTAAGGATAATGAGAGTTTGAAGGTAGTGACAAGAAGGTGTAAATATTCTAAGTTGAATATTAAGATGGGAAGGATTTAGATGATTAAAACTTTATGAAAGAAAATAAAGTTGAGAATATAAATCATCTATATTTATAATACATGGAATTAATGTAAACAAAAGGAAGGAATATGAGTTAATATATATGTGTATGAAATATTTATGCATAATGCATAATATGGTGATATATGAATTATTATGTACAAAAGAATATCAATAATATGTTAGAAGAGAAATAGGATTGAACCTTGGACCTCTTGTAAGGAACATGTATAGGATATCAAAGGGGATAGGAGAATTATTGATAAGGAGAGAAAGGACTAAGTAGTTAAGAATAAGAAAGGATTCTTTTTACTTAAAAGGAAAAGGAAGTAAAAGAAGTAAAAATATACATAACCAAGTTTTGATCCTTGGTTCTCTTGTGGATGCATGCATATGTTAACCAAGTGTGATAGGAGAGGATATTGTAAGAGGAGAGATAGGAATTTTAATTAAAGGAAAGAAAGAGAGAAATTAAAGGAAAGAAAAGAGAGAACTCAAGAAGCATTTCTCTAGAATATTCTTATCATTAAAGAGGAGAAATAAATAAGGAGGATGAATCAAGTCAAGTTTTCCTCCCTCATTTTAGTATAAATAGGCATGGAGGGTGGCTTCATCCTCAACTCACTCTCCTCCTCTTCTCCTAGAGGTGCCGAGACACTCCCTCTTTTCTTTCTTTCTTTTTGTTGCCGAGCAACACAAGAGGAAGAAGCCTCCTCTTCTTCCTCCTCCTCTCCACCAAAAGACCTAGCCACTTCTTCCTCCATTGGTGCCGAGCAAAGCAAGCAAGGAAGAAAGGTCCACAAGCAAGTTCTCAACTCTAGGAAACTTAAGCAAAGAAGGTAAGCTTCCCCTCACCTGTGGTACAAGGCTTTTATGTGATTTTCAGATTTATAAGGATTAGAAAACCTAGGAAAGAATTTAAGAAAATTCGGCTAAAGAAAAGGTTTTCAAATCTAAGATGATTTAAACAAGACCTCATTTCATGATAAGATTTTCTATGCTATGTAGAAGGATTCTTTTCCATGATTTTATACTGATATGATGTATGATCAGAGGAGTATCTAACCCTAGGATTTAACCAAAAATATTTTAAAGAGGCTAGGAAGATTATTGTCTAACCAAACTAGTGCAAGGTTCCTTCTATGAAATGCTAAGGACCTTTCTATAGTTTTCTTGCTTGGAAATTAATTGGAACCAAAAGAAAACTCACTTGTATGCTTCAGACCAGAAAGGTTAAGGGTTAGAAAGACCTTCAAAAAAATTTAAATAAACATTCTCCTATGATAGGATATAAAGTTTCTTAAAGGGTGTTCACATTGCTAGAAACTCATGAACTCTTTTTAGGGTTTTTCGGCCATGATAAAAGGGATAGCTTAGATTAGCCTAAACAAAAATATTAATATGCTCAAGACCTCTGTGATATTATGATATGAAAGTTGATTAATGCTCTAATGTTTAATTGGAATGTAGAAAATTAGTTACATGATATAAGACATGTAAGATCACAAGAGTCCTAGCTTGTTTATGATCCAATTTTGTGTATGATGTTCTTAGTAACTTTTGCCATGATATTTACTTAGGCTTTCCATGCTTTAGGCCACTTAAGAAACCTAGCTTAAGGACTGGTAGGTTTCGGCCATGAAGGAAAATAAAAGAAAAAGGGAAAGAAACCTAGGAAATGCTATACATAATGAAGAAATGAAATTATGTTATGTAATATGCCATGATATGTTATAGCATAGGAAATGCTATACATAATGAGAAGAAATGAAATTATGTTATGTAATATGCTATGATATGTTATAGCATAGGAAATGCTATACATAATGAGAAGAAATGAAATTATGTTATGTAATATGCCATGATATGTTATAGCATAGGAAATGCTATACATAATGAGAAGAAATGAAATTATGTTACGTAATATGCCATGATATGTTATAGCATAGGAAATGCTATACATAATGAAAATAAATGAAATTATGTTACGTAATATGCCATGATATGTTATAGCATAGGAAATGTTATACATAATGAGAAGAAATGAAATTATGTTACGTAATGATATGTTATAGCATAGGAAATGCTATACATAATGAAAAGAAATGAAAAAGGAAATGCATGAAAGATTGTTAGGGACATGATATGATAGTTATGCATGATAAGTTATTTTTTTTGTATGGTTTGTACCAAGGGTGGGCTCCGTAAACGCCCCGGGGTCGATGGAGTAAGACTCGGGCCTCGTCAGTAATGGGCCTCTGAATGCCCTAGGTTGATGGAGTAAGACTCGGGCCTAGTATGTATGCATGGTAGGGTTCAAGACTTGCTACCTTGGACCTACCTATGAAGCGCGCGCATTATGTATGTGGTACAAATCGGGATCCCCTCTAATGATGATATTAATTTCAAGTACTTATAAGTATAAGTTTTCAAATTCATGATGCATTGCCTACATATGTGCTTGAATTATCTGATGATTAGATATAATGTCATGTGATATTATGATATGAATATGAATATGATACCCTTGTATGTCGTATGCTTATGATACCTCGCATGATATTGATATGCAATGATATGAATTCGGTTTTAGTGAAAAGGAAAGGAACTTACTGAGCCATGAGTGCTCATAGCTTGTACCGCAGATATAGGGGAAAGTGGATATACAACGGAGCAGCAGGAGGAGCAGATAGTGATGTGTGTGGTGGTGGCTCGGCAAGAACGATTTGGACAAATTAATATTTTTAGTTATATGATCAATATATGCACATTCGAACTAATCAGAATATGTGATATCATGCTTATTTAAATAAAAGGAATGATTTAAAATTTTCCGTTGTTATAGTATAACTAAAGCATGTACGTAAGTAGTATAAGATCGTAGCGCCGCCCTTGGGTAAGAAGGGTGGGCGTTTTTACATAATTTAGGACCACAATCTTAGGGCTAAATGTACATGACTTGTACACAAGCTTTCCCTATGATCCCCAATTAGAATTAGGTTCATCTAGGTACAAGAACTATGCACCTTGATCCTAACTCACAATCCTAATATCTCACACACATCTAAGGTGTATCAAACACATCCAAGTCAATTTTGATGTGAGATATGGGTTTAGGTTATCTTAGGCTAAGGTCTCATGCATTTTCTAAACATCAATTTGATCTCCATATCAAATTGTGTTTTTAACCTTAAATCAATTTCATTGATTGTAAATGCAAGAAATGATGACATGGCATATAATTGTATCATAAGTAAAAACATGTGCCAATGTCATGATGTCATGACATAAAGTATGAAACTTAAATAGAGCATGACATTTGACTAACCTAAGCATTATCATGACATTTTAAATGATCATAAAATAAATATGATGTCATGACATGACATATGACAAACAATATATGGCAAATAACACATAAAGGTATAGAAAATACCTAATTCTAGCCTTAGTTGCCATTTTTGATAATTTCGATCATTTTGCCATAGGTTCTATATTCCTAAGTGTAATAGACCTAAAATCATATCCTCAATACTTTTAGATCACTATGTGCCAATTAGATTGACCTAAGAGAACTTCTCAAATGTGATTGGCACATCTTAATCACCTTAGGAATAATTCTTAATTTTATTTTCAAGGCTTGATTACACCTTGAAAAAAAAATCCTAAAGTGCCACCTTTTGCCATGATTAGGTTAACTACCTATTGAAGTAAGGTTGGCACACCCTAACTCATCTAGCGTGATGAAATCACGCTCCTAGGAACCCAATACCTATTTGAGCTCATTGGGTTCACTAAGTATTCACTAGGGATGACTTCCCTAGTAACCTTTCTAATGACCCTCCTAGGCTTTGAAGCCTTGGTCATTTGGGACTCATCAAGATCAACTCTAGGGGTGACTCCCCTTGTGACCTTGGTGATGGTCTTCCTAGCCCTAGATTTTGTTCCATAATCGAATGGAACATTGTGATAAGTGGGCTTGACCACTTGGGACTTAGGTTTGTGACCCAAACCTTTCTTGTCCTTGGACTTGGATTTTTGACCCTTAAACCCTAGAGATGACTTCTCCAAGTTCTTAAGTGCCTTTTCCAAAGTATCAAGTCTTGACCTCAAGACTTGATTCTCCTTCTCTAATACCTCAATCTTTAATTTTTCATTTTTCTTTGAGGTATTCCTAGGCATGTGTCTAGTTGTTTTGGGATTTCTACCTAGGTTATCCTTAACCTTAGATGGGTTAATTCTAGGGTTGGCTTTGCTAGTGTTATCCTTATCTAGGCTCACATGTTTGGCACCTAAGCATGTGTATCGATTTCTATAATTAACATGCTTATCATTCTTGACAATAGCAATAAGGCTACTAGCATGCATCCTACTAGAATTGCAAGAATGTGCCTTAGAGATTATCTTAGGGTTTGCCCTAGCTCCCCCTATACATGTGCTCGATCTCTTGTCCTTGTGAGATTGCCTCCCCCTTGGACATTGGCTCTGATAATGTCCCCCTTCGCTTGCATTGAAAGCACACCACGTGCTCCTTGCTCTTGCGTATCGGGACTCCAGCTTCCTTGATCTTTGGCGCCGGTGGAGTCTTCCTATCCCTCTTTGGACATTTACTCTTGTAATGTCCAAATTCCCTATACTCAAAGCACATTATGTGTAATTTGCTAGAAACTAAATGGCTTGAGTTACCTAGAGTTGAGGATGGATGAACGCTCTCTCCTTCATCCCTTCCGGAGGTAGAAGCTTCCTCTTCTTGCTCCGTACTTGAGGAAGAACTCTCCTCCTCTTCTTCTTTAGATGTTGAGTGGCCCTCAACTTCTAAATCCATTCCTCCATGAAGTGAGCTACTTGGCTCACTTAACTCCTCTTCATGGCTTGAATTGGAGTTCCCCTCATGGAACTTAGCCAAGTTGTTCCACAACTCCTTGGCATTGTTGTATCCACCTATCTTACATAGAATATCATTAGGTAAAGAAAATTCAAAAATTTTCAATACCTTATCGTTGACTAGGGATTGGTGGACTTGTTCCTTGGTCCACTCCTTCTTCTCTAGGGTTTCTCCTTTCTTATCCATCGGAGCTTGAAACCTAATTGAACACAATTCCAATTTTCAAGGTTAGTCATAAGAAAATACCTCATTCTTACCTTCCAAAACGCGAAGTCGTCGCGATTGTAGAAGGGTGGAATTGTGATGTCTTCTCCGAGTTGATCCATCTCTAGCTTGTGCTCCCTTGGTTGTTAATCCGGAGAAGAGCGACCTCGCTCTGATACCACTTGTTAGGATCGATGATCGCGGCTAGAGAGGGGGGGTGTGAATAGCCGACCCCAAAATCGCGTTTCTTTCTACAAAGTAGGGTTAGTGCAGCAGAAATAAGAACAAGAAATGAAAACAAGAAGATCAAACCTCAACGCGTCGATGTAACGAGGTTCGGAGATAAACTCCTACTCCTGGGCATGTCTGTAAGGTGGACGAGCCCTATCAATCTGTCGGTGGATGAGTCCCCGGAAACCCGGCTAATAATCACTCCTTCTGGGTGGAGAAACCTCGCCACAGAAACTTCTTGCAAAAGCAAGAAAGGTGTACAAAAATACAGCACAAAACAGAAGACAATATGAATGTACAAAACAAAGCTTGCCTACTGTTCTTGTCGACTAGAATCCGAAGCAGCAACTTCAGGAAACTCACAGCAGCAGCTGATCAGTCGAGGAAAGCTCACCCAAAGCTTCAATACGGAGCGAGCTCAGCAAAGCTCAAATCACAGCAGTGAAGAAGAAGAAGCAGAAGCTTCGGAGCGGAAGAAGAGTGAGAGAGATCCCGCACTGTAGAAGCCCTTAACCCTCTTATACCTGCATCCACCTGCGAAGAACAGAAGACAGAAGACTAGCCGTTGTGTCACAACGGCTAGGACCTGGACCGATCAGGCACACTCCTGATCGGTCCAGACCTTCTCTGATCGGTCTTGGGGACCGATCAGGACCTATGCTAATCGGTCCCCAGACCGATCAGCACACTTCACAGAGAGTTTGCGCAACTCTCTGTGCGTGCCCTGATCGGTCCCGGGGACCGATCAGGCTTCATGCTGATCGGTCCCCAGACCGATCAGTAAGCTCACAGAGGCACTGATCGCTTTCTGATCGGTCTCCAGACCGATCAAGAAACCACAGTATCACTGGATCGGTCACCAGACCGATCCAGGTCTTGGTTTTTGCCCAAACCAAGTCCAAATCAATATCCGGTCAACCTTGACCTATTGGTACATCATGCTTAGCATCCGGTCACTCCCTTGACCTGCTAAGACTCCCCACCAAGTGTCCGGTCAATCCCTTTTACCCACTTGACCTTCTCAACACCAGATGTCCGATCATCCTTGATCCATCTAGATTTTTCCTTGCCCGGCTTCACTCACCAGGACTTTCACCTAGCTTCACTCACTAGGATTTTCACCTGGCTTCACTCACCAGGATTTCCAATCTGCCCGGCTTCACTCACCAGGACTTTCCCTTTTACCTAGCTTCACTCACTAGGATTTTCACCTGGCTTCACTCACCAGGATTTCCAATCTGCCCGGCTTCACTCACCAGGACTTCCCAACTGCCTGGCTTCACTCACCAGGACTTCCCAACTGCCTAGCTTCACTCACCAGGACTTTCCTACTGCCTGGCTTCACTCACCAGGACTTCCCAACTGCCTAGCTTCACTCACTAGGTCTTTTACCTGGCTTCACTCACCAGGGTTTCCGATCTGCCTGGCTTCACTCACCAGGACTTTCTCCAACTGCCTGGCTTCACTCACCAGGACTTTCCCACTGCCTGACTTCACTCACCAGGACTTTCCACATCCGGTCCAGAGAACGAGCTACCGAGCCCTCTCTGACCACAGTTCGGAGAACGAGCTACCGAGCCCTCTCCGACTTCCATTCGGTCCAGAGAATGAGCTCCCGAGCCCTCTCTGACCTAGTCCGGAGAACGAGCTACCGAGCCCTCTCCGACTTCCACTTCTGGTCCAGAGAACGAGCTACAGAGCCCTCTCTGACCTAGTCCGGAGAACGAGCTACCGAGCCCTCTCCGACTTCAACTTGCCAAGTTCCCATACTTGGACTTTTCCCGTGTCAGGTCAACTCACCTCGGGTCAACCAGGTCAACCTAGACCTAAGGTTGCACCAACAATCTCCCATCAAAATACAACTCTTTTGTTCTTGTCAAACATCAAAATACAACTCGAGTCAGGTCAACTCGAGTCGGGTCAACCAGGTCAACCTTGACCTAAGGTTGCACCAACAGGTCTTTGGTACCCTCGTACTGAGTCTTTTGACTTGATAGGTTATACCGACTCCGATTATGCTGGGTGCAAATTGGATCGGAAAAGCACTAGCGGGGGTTGCCAATTTTTAGGTTCATCGTTGATTAGTTGGTCAAGTCGGAAGCAACATTGTGTTGCTCTCTCCATGACCGAGGCTGAATACATTTCCATGGGAGAGAGTGTATCATAATTGTTGTGGATGATTCACACTCTATAAGATTATGGACTTTCATATAAAGGAGTGCAACTGTTGTGTGACAACATTAGCACAATAAACCTAACGAAAAATTCAGTCCATCATTCAAGGACCAAACACATTGAAGTGCGTCATCACTTCATTAGAGATCACGTAGCTAGGGGAGACATTGCACTCACATATGTTGAGTCAAAGTCAAACTTAGCCGACATTTTCACCAAACCCCTTCCGGAAAATGAATTTAGTCATTTAAGGACAGAATTGGGGATGCGTTTGACTCAATAGGCCATTAGGATTTCATTATGATCAATAAGGACAACTAAAACTACAAGAGAAATTGAGAAATTAATTTGGGCAACTTGGGGACATCTCACACAAACTATAAGGTTTAACAAATTATTTTTGTTTGCTAAATATGGGGTGAGATGCTAGGATCAACCAAATTATTCAAAATGTATCATGCATCCCTTGAATAATTAGGTTGAAGAGACATAAATTGAGTATGGGGAAGACAATTACATAATTCATGTGTATTTGGCTCCTAGATCTTACTTATATATTCCAACCAAGGAATCTTGGTTGGACCTATGTCTAGAAATCATCTAACCTTGTTCATGTGTTGATTGATACCCTTGATTGATACCTTCCTGATTTTGATTGAAAATAGGACAAGTTGGTGAAGAAATTTTGACATATTTTGACAAACTTGTAACTACTCATAGCAAGGATATATTTTGAACCGATAGCCTGAGTCAGATTTATTACCTTGGTTCACTATAGATCATAGTTTCAGCAAACAAACAAAACAACTTCTCTGGTTTTGAAACTTTGAGATTCAACACATTTGTTATGAAGTGTCTGAAACTTTCGAGCCCTAAATAATTCCAAATCATTAGAGCTCATCATTAGGAAATATTCATTGGTATCAATGAATATAATCTGTGGGCTCTTCAGATCCTAGGTTCTGAACTTGGAAGTTGTTGAACCAAGTTTCAGAGCTTTCGATACGAATTTCAGAGACTGAAATCACTGATTATCAGACACTGATCGGTCCAGGGACCGATCAGGATGATATCTGATTGGTCTCTACGACCGATCAGGAGAGTTCCACCTCTCTGTTCGATATCTGATCGGTCTGTAGACCGATCAGGGCTTCTGGCACGTATCACTAGTTACTGATCGACCTCTGATCGGTCCGGGGACCGATCAGGAGGTTCCCTGATTGGTCTCCACGACCGATCAGGACACTCCCTGACTGATCAGGACGTTCCCTGATCGGTCAGGATTTCTCCTGTTCGGACAGCCGTCCGATCTTATGATTTGTTCACCCACTTTAACTTCCCCCAATCCTTCGTCCTCTCATTTCACGCCGAAAACCCTAGCCGAACCACTCCTCAGTCCCGACTCTTCTCTCCATCTTCTCCGAAAGCCTCAAATGGCGCCCAGGTAACTTCCTTTCTCCCGAAATCTGTTCATTTTTGGCATTTTAGTTTCTTTTCACAGTGTATCTCTGTGTGTTGTCTCGGTTCTCGACTCTGTGGCTCCCGTGGACTCCCATTTGCCCCGACCATGTCCCATTTTTGACCTATTTAGGAAGAAATCAGCCGGTGAGGGTACGTCTAAGTCATCTGCTGAGAAATCCAAGTCCCAGGCACCCTCCCGACCTCAACCTTCTTCTTCTTCGAGATTCGCGAACCGACAGTTTGAACAAGCGTTTCAACAGAGGACATTCAAGCTACTCCCATGTCGATATGTGGATCGAAAGTACATGGATGAGTTTTGTCCCTCTGTATCCGAAACCCTGGCTTATTATAAACTTGACTCGTTAGTCTACCTAGAAAGGGACATAAACTATGACCTAGTATCTGAATTCTACAACAATCTTCATCAGGCCAGTGATGGTGCTTATAGAACCAGAGTCGCTAAGAGAACTATCGATTTCTCCCTCGTAGAATTCTTTGGGTATCTAGGTTGCCGAATGTGTTCAGGAGATCCTTTTTCCATTTATCCTGATTTCCCCGATCCTTTACCTCCTCCATTTGATGTCTCACCTGATTCCATCTATGAGTACTTCTTCGGTCATCCTAGACCAGGTGGACTGGATGAGTTGGATGTTGATTTTCCCACCTTTGCCGCCCTACGACTATCTGCCCCTGACTATATTCTTTTTAAGATAGTCACAAACTGTCTTCTTCCAATCACATCCAAACCTCTAGCAGAGATCCGACCATACCACTGCCTGATGCTTTATGGTTTGCGTCGGCATCTCGATTTTGATATCATGTCGAGCATCTATTCTTCGATCATCTCATATACTCAGCCTAGCAGCTCCACTATTTATATGCCTTATGGGCATATAATTACAGATTGGCTCGAGACCCTTCTGGTAGATGTGTCTAAGGGTAGGATAGTGAAGATGGTCAGACAGGATTGCAGACTTGGGAAACAGGCATTTTCCAAGTCCGGTATCTTGGGACAGAATGGGACTGTTCGATGGAAGGATGGGAGAGGTCTGGGAGAGTTACCACGGGCACTTCCTCGACAGGTTGCTGCTCCTCCTCCTGCTGCTGATGAGGCCGATCCTGATCTGCGCTGGCAGATCACTGAGCTAGAGAGCCGCTTCGATCAGCACGATGAGCTGCTGTCTGCTGAGCTCCATGGACTGCGTGTTCGGATCGACCAACGCTACGATGACTTACGCAGTCAGCAGTTGGTGACGCAGCAGCTGCTTCTGGGCTGGATGGCCAACTACCCACCTCCGCAGCATTTCTCGGGTCATCCACCTTCGAGCTCCAGCATGCCGCCTCAGGGTTACGTGCCTCCCGCAGATGATGATGATCCTCGTGTTGAGGATATTGATTGATACATTCTGTGTATCACTTTGCCTGTCTGTGTTTTGGATGCTATTTGTTGGATATCTTTGTCTGACCTGGATACTTATGCTACTCATATATTTTTGCTATTCATTTGTCTATTTCTTGCTTTTTCTTATGCTTCAGTTCATATTAATATGCTGTTCCTATGCCATGACTTGATTGTATCGTATCTCTTTCTTACTGTCATATAATACACTTAGAGGGAACTCTAGGCGCATTAAGAAAAAGACAGAATGGGTTAAGGGGGAGCCTTTTGAGTTTTGTCACCTCATTTGCACCTTTTCGGTGTTTGACAAAGGGGGAGAGGATACCTAAGTTTAGAGATGTATGAAGGCTTGATTTTAGGGGAGAGGATAACGGGAAGGATCTTGATTCCCGTTATTGACTTAGTGGTGTATCCATCTTAGGGGGAGGATCTTGATTCCCCTAAAATTATGAAAATAAGAACATTTCTGATCTAAACTTAAATCGTGTTGTCAAACAACAAAAAGGGGGAGATTGTTGATACAGTCTGACCTGACTGTTGTTTTGATGTTGACACTGATTTAAGTTTGTATCAGATGTTAATTGAACTCGGATTGATTACTGATCAAGGTTGATCATGTGGAAGGGAAAAGTCCAAGTTGGAAACTTGGCACGCGAAGTCGGAGAGGGCTCGGTAGCTCGTTCTCCGGACTAGGTCGGAGAGGGCTCGGTAGCTCGTTCTCCAGACCAGGTCAGAGAGGGCTCGGTAGCTCGTTCTCTGGACCGGACTAGGTCGGAGAGGGATCGGTAGCTCGTTCTCCGGACCAAGTCAGAGAGGGCTCGGTAGCTCGTTCTCTGGACCGGACTAGGTCGGAGAGGGCTCGGTAGCTCGTTCTCCGGACCAGGTCAGAGAGGGCTCGGTAGCTCGTTCTCCGGACCAGGTCAGAGAGGGCTCGGTAGCTCGTTCTCTGGACCGGACTAGGTTGGAGAGGGCTCGGTAGCTCGTTCTCCGGACCAGGTCAGAGATGGCTCGGTAGCTTGTTCTCTGGACAGGACGAAGTCGGAGAGGGCTCGGTAGCTCGTTCTCTGGACCAGACGAAGTCGGAGAGGGCTCAGTAGTTTGTTCTCCGGATTAGGTCAGAGAGGGACCTAAGTGGACATTCCATGGTGCATTGGATCGGTCGATCCAGTGATACATAAGACAGTGGATCGGTCGGCAGACCGATCCAGTGAAACTAAGTTTCCATGGATCGGTCTGGTGACCGATCAGGAAACACTCAGTAGCACATTGAGTGTAATCTGATCGGTCTGTAGACCGATCAGGAAACACTCAGTAGCACACTGAGTGCAATCTGATCGGTCTTGGAGACCGATCAGGAGATGGTATTGAGAAGAGAAGAAGGCAGGGGATCGGTCGCCGACCGATCCTCCGAGTCTGATCGGTCACCACGACCGATCAGACAAGCTTCTGACCGATCAGGATATGTCCTGATCGGTCCATGGATCGGTCTGGTGACCGATCCACACACAATCAGATTTGTTCGCTGTTTCTGTGATTCCTCCACTGCATTTGATCTGCCTGATTCATGTGATATAACCCTCTGTGCTGTTAGCTTTTGAGTTTGCAGGATCACAGGTATCATTACAAGCCTAATTTCAAATTAAGTCCATAAGAGGAATACGACAAATGGCCTTTCTGCTGTGATTCGCGGCGCATGGTGCATTTGAAGCAACAACGGCTACTGGTGTGATCTGGCTGCGATCCGCTTGACTCCTGGTGATTGGTTCGAGCTCAGAAGACACCAGTGAAGACTGTGATTTCATTGGTGAGAGTTCAGAGAACCAGGTAAGGAGGAAGAGGGATTGGCTGCAGCGATGATTCTGTGCAGATTGACCACGATCCGTGACAGCAGAGAACAGGGGCTTGAGAAGCAGTAAAAAGCGAGAGGAAAGAAGAACAAGAAAGCAAAAAAAAGTGAAAAAACGTTCTGTTGATAGTTGAGGTGTGCTAAGTTCTTGAGCTCTCGGGTGAGAAACTGCGATCTGTGAGTTCTCTGTTTCCACTGATCCTCGCGTGGTTGTAAGCGTTAGTTCATTCTTCTTTGCCACCGAGCTCTGTAAGTCTTGTGCTTTAACATATATATTTCTTGAGACTCTGTGGAGAGGTTACTCCACCGAGAAGGACGATCTTTAGCCGGAATTTATCCGGGGTGCGATCTACCGAAGATCAAGGGGTCGTCCACCTTACGGACACGCCGAGGAGTAGGGGCAAGTTATACCCGAACCTCGTAAATCCGTGTGTTAGTGTGCTTGTTTCCTCTTTGTTTTAGTTTCCTAATTTCGCTGTGCTAACAAGTTTCTTTGTAGAAATTTGTGTTTAAGTTTTTTTTTTAAAGAGGCTATTCACCCCCCTCTAGCCATCTAAGATCCTAACACATAAATCAAGTCATATCTATTGGAGGAGAATCATCATCGGATCAAGAGGAAGCCTCCACATCCAGATCCAAAGGAGAAGAAGTCACCCCTACACAAGAAGGTATAAATAGTTCATTTAAAAATAAAAATCATATTATATGTTTTGAGTGTAGGGAAAAAGGGCATTACAAAAGTAAATGCCCTAAATTGGTCAAGAAGAAGGGACAAGTGGCACAAAAGGGTAAGGAGAAGCCCAAGGAGACCATCCCCAACACAAAGAAGAGCAAGGAGCACATTGTGTGCTTCTCTTGCAATCAAAAGGGGCATTACCGAAGTCAATGCCCTAGGGGGAAGAAGGCGGTCAAGGCTCAAGGAGGAAGCACAACTCAAGGGGGAGCCTCCAAGGTAAAAAGGAAGGTATCATTCATTAAACAATGGTAAAAAGCATGATAGTTCTAATCTATATCATTTTAATGCTATTTACCATGAAAATAGGAGGCATGATGTTATCAAAGAAAATCATGTGGCTCTCCATGCTAAGATAACCAAACCTAGGTCTAGGACGGTAGGTAAAAGTCTAGGCAATAACACTAAGGATTTTAGCTACAACCCTAGAAACCAAAATGCTCATGGACTTAATGGGAAACCAAAAACTAAGAACTTAGCAATGGAGAATCAAGTCTTGAGATCAAGACTTGACAAACTAGAAAAGACCCTAAAAAGGATGGAAAATATCCTTAAAGGGCAAAATGAGCAAAGTCTAGGTTTAGGGCAACAAGGGTCATCCAAGGGCCATAGAGGTTTGGGATACAAACCTAAAACCAAAAAGGATGTACCTACTTATCATAGAGTTCCATATAGTTATGGAACAAACCCTAGGTCTAGTGGTCAAGTCAAGAATACTAGGGAGGTCATCCCTAAGAGTATTTTTGCAACAAATGTGTCTAAGACTTCTAATAAGTCTAAGAGAGTCATAAAGAAGGTCACAAGGGAAGCAATCCCTAGGGTTGACCTAGAAAAGGTGACCAAGGCTTCTAAGAAGCCAAACAAGGTAACTAGGAAGGTATCTAGGGAAGTTATCCCTAGTGAGTACCTAGAGCATCCAAGGAGCACCAATAGATTTTGGGTTCCTAGGAGCATCTTCTCTACCCCATAGATGGGTTAGAGAGTGTCAACTCTAAGAAGAAGGGTAGTTAACCCAACTTTGAAGAAATTGACACTCAAGGAGCATTTTCAAGGTTATTATTAACCCTTTGAAAATGAAATGGATTTATGATTTACTCTTTGAAAGAGTAAAATGTGCCAAATTTGAGAAGTATTGATTTTATTTGTAATTGACATAATTTGGGAAAGCATAAGAAATACCAAGTTGGGACGTTGGTATTTTCTTAGTAATTTAAGGCAAATCTAAGCCTTAATTAAATGTGCTACTCTTGTGGAAAAATGAAATATGCCAACACTTGAGGAATATGCTTAATTTCAATCGGCATAAATTTTGTCAAGAGAATTAAAAATGTCAATTTAGATTTTGGCATTTTCTTGGAGCGTTTAGAGGGCAATCTAGGTTAGATTTTAAGTTAGCTAAGGTTTAAGGACACTTAGATAGGTAATCTAGGTATTTTATCTATGCTAAACCTTGCCATGATTGTTTGCTCACTATATGCCATGACATCATGATTATTTTTACATTCGTACCTTATAATGAAAAACACAAAAATACCATGTCATGACATACATACATCATGTAGTTATAGGAAATTTTCTTTTGAAAATTATTTCTTTTTGATGTATGCCATAACATTATCATTCATTATGTTTATTTCCTTAAAATTAAGGACAAATGACATTTATCAACAGGTGATATAAACAAGTAACATCCTTGGTGGATGTTTGCCACTCAAAATGCCTAGATAGAGATGCATGATCCCTAGATTAGGGCAAAACCAAAATCTACATCTCACAAAGACCTATAAGGTGACTTGTATGTGTTTTAGTGCACAGTAGATACAAGTGAGATGTTAGGATGATGAACAAAACTCAAGATGTTGATTTAGTGCATTCTTTTGAGTTTTAAGTTCATCAAAACACATAGTTATGCATGTTCCCATCATTGGGAAAGCTAGTGTACAAGTCATGTGCATTAAGCCCAAGGAACATGGTGGGATATTGGTTTTGAAAATGGTTTTAAAAATGATTTTGGATAACCTTGGTGAAGGCTATCTTTTGATAGTAATCATCATTGAATAGTAAGACACAAATTTGAAGAAAACACTAAAGTTTTTGCAAGTTTTCAAGTTTGTGTCAATCTTTGAAAATATGATGTATTTTCTTAGAAAACTATTTTTCCTTGAAAATATATACCCTAAATAATGTCTACATAAATTTTCACAATTTTTAGAATTTTGTAGAATTTTCTAGGGATTTCTGAAGTTGACTAAAATGAACTTTCAGCAACTATCAGACCTCAATCGATCACCCGATCGATTGAAGGGTCTCAATCGATCGGACGATCGATTGAGAACAGGCTTCTCATGAACAGAAGCTGTCTGGATCGATCCACCGATCGATCCAGCCCTCCTGAATCGATCAGTGGATCGATTCAGCATGGTCCGATCGATTGGGATCCAACTCCAATCGATCAAAGTTGCTGATTTTGGCTGGTAAAGCCTGATTTCAGCATTTTTGAACCATGGTTAGTCTATGTAACCATTCCAAACCCTTAAAAGTACATTTGTATACATAAAAAGGGTGTTTTCATGTTGAAAACAAGGATGGATTGGGAGACTAAGTAGAAGTTTAGGTTGAGGTTTGCTTCAAATATTGAATATTTGAACCTCAAAACTTCTAAATTTGGGTTTCCCAAAGGTTTAGGGATTCCATGTCATTGTTGGTGCAATGACAGAAGTTACCACCATGTCTTTAGGGGGAGGGACTCTTTAAAGACATGAAAACTATTTTTCATGAACCTTGGAAGGTGGTTAACCTTCTTTTCAGAAAATGCTCAAGGTTGGGCATTGAAATTAATGAGGAGTGGGTATCCTCATTGTTTAAGTGGAGTTTGCTCATTGATGAGCATTTGATAAAAATGAAGGGTATGGGACCTTCATTTGAGTTATTCAAGTGGTTAATGCTCAAGGGCGAGCGTTGATGATAATAAAGGGTATGGGATCTTCATTATCATGGTGATCACAACGAGTGAAGTTGTGAACAACGATAAGCAACTCTTCAGGGGGAGGTGTTGTTTTTGATGTGTGCCCAAATATGGGGGCATGTTTGTGATGTGTGCCAATAGGGGGAGAATGCATGGTTAAGTTAGGCCTTCAGTACCTAAAGGGGGAGTTTGCCCTCTAGAAAAGGAGAAGAATGAAGGGAACCATCATTCAGATATTGGCATGAAGGGAGTTGAGGCTATGGGATTAACCTAATTTCCTAACTTAACATGTGGTATTGTCAAACATCAAAAAGGGGGAGATTATTGGTGCAATATCCTTTAGGTCAAGGTTGACCTGGTTGACCAAGCTTGAGTCTTGGTTTGGGTTTTGATGTTTGACAATATATTGGGTTTAGATGATATGGACAATGCAGGTGCAGTTGTTCATTTGGGGAGATTGTTGATACAATTCCCGTTTGGTCAAGGTTGACCAGTTGAGATGTAAAGGAGAGTCAAGTAGGTCAAGGTTGACTAGATACTTGACTTGAAGTCCTGGTGAGTGAAGCCAGGCAGAAGGAAATCCTGGTGAGTGAAGCTAGGTGAAAGACCTAGTGAGTGAAGCTAGGCAGAAGGAAATCCTGGTGAGTGAAGCCAGCTAAAAGACCTAGTGAGTGAAGCTAGGCAGTGGGAAAGTCCTAGTGAGTGAAGCCAGGCAGAAGGAAGTCCTGGTGAGTGAAGCCAGGTGAAAGACCTAGTGAGTGAAGCTAGGCAGAAGGAAAATCCTGGTGAGTGAAGCCAGGTGAAAGACCTAGTGAGTGAAGCTAGGCAGAAGGGAAGTCCTGGTGAGTGAACCCAGGCACGAGGAAATCCATATGGATCAAGGTTGATCGGACATCTGGTGTTGGGAAGTCCAAGTTAGTAATGGAGGACCGGACACTTGGCACAAAGAGAAAGTCCAGATGAGTCAAAAGTTGACCGAAATCTTAACGGTCGTAAGTCCAATAGGGAGTTGACATGGAACTAGGAAGTTCAGACGTAGTAAACTTTCGAAGACCATAACTTTTGACTCGGATATCAAAATGAGGTGATCTCAGATTAGAAACGAAGCTAATTTTAAGCTCTGCACAGATTTCGGCTTCCCAATCGATTGGCTGATCGATTGGGGGGTTCAATCGATCAGTGGATCGAATGGTTGACACGAATTCATGTAGAAATGGGCTGAATCGATTGGGTAATTGATTGAAACTTCCCCAATCGATCGGTCGATCGATTGGGAGAGTTTCTGAGTGAACAGTAAGCTTCTGAATCGATCAATTGATCGATTAAAGCCTCCAATCGATCGGGCGATCGATTGGAGCGCTTGTAATCGCTCGAGAAGCCTTGAATTGATCGGACAATCGATTCAAGGCGATTCTAGAGAACACAGAGGCGCTCTGGATCGATCGGTCGATCGATCCAAAGCCTCCCCAATCGATTGGGAGTAATCCAATCGATTGCGATTCGACCGTTGACGCAAATATAGACGTTGGCGAGCGTTTTCTTCGACACGGCTTCCTCTCTTATCCAGAGACGAAAACAGAACTTATGCACGGCGATCTTTACTTCCTCACCACCTGTTCTTGAAGGTTCTTGGAGGCTCATCCAAGTCAAGAGGCGATTTGCAACAAGAAGAAGAAGAAGCTAGGGTTTTTCATTGTAATCTTGTAAGATTCATTTGTATTTTGCTTCTTTCTTTCTCATTGTTGTATTGTGAGGTTGTAAGGCTTCTTCGCCTTCGGTAGTTACCGAGAATGAGTGTTTTCATAGTGGAGGGTGCGTGAGTGTGTGGATCCTTGGATTAGTCAACTCTTGTGAGGTGGATACCAAGTAAAATCCATTTGTTAGCATTGTTGTAGTGTTTCTTGTCTTTTCGCTGCACATCTTTGAAGAAACAAGCAACGTCAAGCACGAAGATCGCACCGAGCTATTCCCCCCCCCCCCCCCCCCCCCTCTAGCTACATTTTGGTCCTAACAGGCATAAGCCTAGTCTGAGTCATATTCGGATATGGGGTAGTCCAATACATGTGCTGAAGGGAGATACCGATAAGTTGGAATCTCGTACAGAAGTTCGCCTGTTTATAGGTTATCCCAAAGGAATGAAAGGTGGTTTATTTTATACTCCTAAAGATCAGAAGGTCATTGTTAGCACGAATGCCCGATTTTTAGAAGATGACTATATAATGAACCATAAGCCCATGAGTGAAATTGTTGTATAAGAAATGAGAGAGGGCACGCCTACTTTAGTACCAACAGTGCAAGATGAAATATCATAAGAAATTACAACACATATCACAAATGATACACAACCACAGACAGTGCCTCGTCGTAGTGGGAGGGTTGTGAGGCAACCTGAAAAATACATATTTTTGGGAGAGTCTTCGGACTTGATCCCAGGTAAACATGAACCTGATCCCCGAACATATGACGAAGCACTCCAAGATAAAGATTCAGCATCTTGGCAAAGAGCAATGAATTCAGAAATAGAATCTATGTATTCTAACAAAGTCTAGGAGCTAGTAGAACCATCAAATAGTATAAAAGCTATTGGATGTAAATGGATCTACGAAAGGAAAAGAGGGGTAGACGGGAAGGTGGAAACCTTCAAAGCAAGGCTTGTTGCGAACGAGTATACTTAGAAAGACGGAATCGATTATGAGGAAACTTTTTCACCAGTAGCTATGCTTAAGTCTTTCCAGATACTCTTATCTATTGCTGCTCATATGGATTATGAGATTTGGCAAATGGATGTCAAGACAGCTTTCCTTAACAGAAGTCTTGAAGAAAACATCCATATGAAGCAACCAGAGGGGTTTATTGCAAAGGGCAAAGAGCATCTAGTATGTAAACTTAATCGGATCTATTTATGGACTGAAGCAAGCTTCAAGGTCTTGGAACATCCGGTTTAATGAAGTAATCTAATCGTATAGATTTATTCAGTGTCCGGATGTGTCTTGTGTATACAAGAAGTGTGATGGAAACGTGGTGGTATTTCTTGCACTATACATAGATGACATTTTGTTAGTTGGAAACAATATCAAAGTGTTGTCGGAAGTAAGGGTATAGTTGTCCAAGTAATTTGATATGAAGGACTTGGGAGAATGTGCATATATTCTCGGGATCAAAGTAATAAGGGATCGCAAGAAAAGAATATTGTCCTTATCCCAAGCTTCATATATCGATACGATCCTAACTTGTTTAGCATGCAATCCAAGAAAGGGTTTCTAACTTTTAGGCATGGAGTATCTTTATCTAAAGAGATGTCTCCAAAGACATCAAAAGAGATAGAAGAAATGAAGGCAGTTCCTTATGCTTCAGCTGTAGGAAGCCTAATGTATGCTATGTTATACACGAGACCGGATATCTGTTTTGCCGTGGGCATAGTTAGCAGATATCAAAGTAATCTAGGACAGGGACATTGGACTGCCATAAAGTATATATTAAAGTACCTGAGAATGACTAAAAATTATATGTTGGTTTACCAAGCAGATGATTTGCTCCCTGTGAGTTACACTGATTCTGACTTCCAATCAGATAGGGATAATAGTAAGTCTACATCAGGCTATGTGTTTACTTTAGGAGGTGGAGCCATAGCATAGAGGAGTGTTAAGCAGAAATGCATTTCAAACTCAACCATGGAAGCTGAATATGTGGCAGCCTCTGAGGTAGCCAAAGAAGCTGTATGGCTCAGGAACTTTTTGATGGACTTAGATATGATTCTTGGTTTGCCCAAAATTATCACAATTTATTGTGATAATAGTGGTGCAGTAGCAAACCTGAAGGAACCACGAGCCCCTAAGGCGAGTAAACACATTGAGCGCAAGTACCACCTGATATGAGACATCCTAAAGCGAGGAGAAGTTGTTGTCACCAAGATTTCATCAGCAGATGACCTGGAAAATCCTTTCACTAAGGCCCTTCTGGCGAAAACTTTTGATCGACATGTTGAGGGGATGAGGATCAGATGTATGGCAGTGTTTATGACAGCATAGTCTTTTAGTATAAGTGGGAGGTTGTTAGAGTGTATACTAAAAGGCTAGCTTTTTGTAAACATTTATTTTGAAATAAAGAATCACATTGGTCAAATTTCTACATTTATGCTAAGTGTAGTTGTCCATTTAATTTATATTGTAGATAACATAGTGTGAGGCGACACACAGAAGTTCATGTTATCAGTTCCTTATAAATTATAAACAGTTGCTCACAACCAAGATGAATGGGACAAACCATTGGAGTTGTTGTAGTGTAATTAGGTATTAGTTTATCTTGACTAATAAATTACACTAGTACACTATGAGTGTATTGAGCAGAACCATTTGAGGTAGTTTCTTTTTATACTGACTCTTTAAAAGAACAAGATCTCTGCTATTATGGAAGTGTGTACTCTTAATCATGATATAATAACAAGCATGTATACTTAATATTTATTTCTTTAATTTATCAAAGGGTGCGATTTAGTTCGATAAATCAATAGGCCCGATAAGTTGGGAAATGATATTATTTATATGGTGTGTTGTTGATTATAGAATGAAACTGTGTCATAGTAATCTAGGTTGATGATGTCCCCTTGAGGAGCTCATAAAGATTGTCATGTAAACCCTGTATGTGAACTTAGTCCGACATGACAATAATGTTGAGTGGTACTACTCTTGGAGCTAGATATTAATTAAGTGAGTTGTCAGTAACTCATTTAATTAGTGGGCATTCGATATCTTAAACACAGGGAGATTAACACACTCATGATAAGGAGCCCAAAATGTAATTTGGGATTGGTGCAGTAGTTCAATGATAGCTCTTTAGTGGTATGAGTTATTATTGATGAACTTGAGTTGGGTGTTCAGGGCGAACACGGGAAGCTCAAGTTCATCGGGAGACCATAACTAATTCCTCCTCCCGGTCCCTATTGTATCCTCTTATATAAAGCCTTATATCCATCCAAAGCCTAACCTCTTAGCCCATGCTAGGGGTCGGCCCCTATCATTGCTTAATGCTTGGAGTCCAAGCAAGGGGCCGACCAAGCCAAGCTTGGAGATAAGGCTAGGGCCGACCAAGCCTTGCTTGGTGCCCAAGCAAGGGGCCGACCAAGTGTGAAAGGGAAGAGGGATTTTATTAAAAATAAAATTTTGATAAAATCTTTCCTTTTGTGTTTTTATCCACATGATTTTAAAAGAGAGTTTTTAATTTTAAGATCTTTCCTTTTATAGATTTTCTACAAAGGTTTAAAAGAGATATTAGATATCTTTCCTTATTTGTAAATATCTATAATGTTAAGAGAAAGATTTTAATTTTTAAGAAAACTTTCCTTTTTTATAACCATGATATAAAAGGAGTTTTATTTTTAAATCTTATCTTTTATAGATATCCATAAAAGGATTTAAAAGAGAGAGATTTTAATTTATAAAACATTCTTTTTATAGCTAATCACAAAAGGGATTTTTAAAAGAGAGATTTTAATTTTTGTTTAAAATCTTTCCTTGTTTGTTTAAACATGGTTTGACCGACCATAGAGAGGAATAAAAGGAAATTTTATTTTTTGTTATAAAACTTTCCTTTTTTGGATTCACCAAGGATTATAAAAGAGAGGGAAGAGGTGCCTTCATGAGACACACAACCTATTCTATTGTTCCTCTCTTCCATTCTTGGTGGTCGACCCTTCCTCTTCTCTTTCTCTTCTTCTTTGTGGCTGGTGGCATCATCTCTTGTGGAGTTCTTGGTGGCCGATTGCTTGGAGAAGAAGAAGTAGAGAAAGGAGGCATTGTTTTCTAGCATCCCTTGGAACATTGTGGTGGTGGCCGAAACTTGGAAGCAAGGAAGGTTTTGGTGGATTTATTCTTGGTAGATCGTCACCCACACGACGTCCAAGAGAAGGAGAGGAATATAATAGAAGATCAAGAGGTTTTTGTTAACAAATAAAGGTATAACTAGTTGTCTTTTTCTGCATCATACTAGTTTTCTTTGTACGTATTTTGAATTACCAAACACAAGAGGCTAACGATTCTAGGTAATCTATTTTATGTTTCGATTTTGTGTTTCTTTTGTTTTTCGATCTTGTGATTCGATTATTCTTTGTGGTTAAACCTAGGGTTACTGTAAGGAGATTAAATATTGAATTTCGTTGAAAGGCTTTGTCTAGGAAGTGGTGGATGATATCATACCCAAGAAGGCCTGTGTCTCGCCATGTTTAACCTGGAAGCCGATCTTTGAAATAACTATTTAATTAACTTTGTAACATGGATGGATTTGGATCAATAAATGTTAAGCATCGTTTGCGATCCAAGTCTAAACCTCTAAGAACAGATAAGTTGAATTGGAATCAATAATGTTAAGTTCTATTTGCAATTCCAAGTTTAATTTCTAAAGAACACAATAGGTTGTTAGGAAAGGTTCAGAACTTATACAAAATTTTTGTACAAGGGAACCAGTGCGATATTCCGGGTAGCAACCAACACCTGGCACACGTGTACACACATCATAGGTATGATCTACATGATACCTCCAATAATACATACCGAACACGTGTGCATAAATCAACGTAGGTATAATCGACAATACTCCTCCAATAATACTCACCCAATATATATATATATATATATATATATACGTCAAGAGTATAATTAATGTAATACTTCCAATAAACATAATAGACATGAGTGCACACACAGAACAGATATAATCAACAATATACCTCCCATAATACTCCAAACACATGTACATATATCATAACACAGATTTAATCGTCAAGATACCTCTATCATAACCCCCAATACATGTGCGCATACCACTACTTAGATTCAATCGACAAGATACCTCCAATAAAACAACCAGACACGTACACCTACCCACATAGGAAACCTATATCAATCATAACTGGATATGTATACAAACACTACTTGCAAATGGACAGTCTATCCTAGGACTTCTACAATATATACCAATCATGTGTACACACAATATAGATATGCATAATCAGCATATTAACCCAATCAACCATACAAAACCCTATGCTACCTACTCTCATGGATTAGTGGTATACCTCAAAAATCAAACATAAGTATCAAGCAGGAAAAATAATAATCATAGACAATCCAAGGTATGACAACCTAATCATCCAGTAATAACCATGCTCTAAGTTGAAACGAACAAATAGAGGCCAAGAAAGAAATACTCGCCATGGTTGAACATTGCACGTCTATGTCGTACCACTACAGAGGCTATATCAAATGATTCACTCAACCTCTTAACTAAGAGTCTGCCTATCAAGAGAGTATTTCTTGAACTCTCATAGTCGTGACTGTAAATATCCTCTGTCAAATGTCGACAAAAGGTCAAACACTCTTTGATCTGACATATAGACCTCAAGACCTTGGTAAATGATCACGTGATCAAGGTCTTAAGCTACTTGATAGAGACAATATTAGTTAAACCATCTAACCATTGTGTTACAGTACTTCATGCTACGGTTGCTCTACCTGAGGTTCAGTAACCTCTAGAGGTGAGCAATGCACACAAGATAGAGAAACACTATAACTAAATATCTAGTCAAAATATCTGTCAATTGACACTCTACCCCTCGTAGATCATCATAAGGTATTTCCACTCAGAATAGTGAATCTCATAGGTGTTAATCAACTAACACCTTGGTAATGGTTATATCTCATAAGTGTTTTGCAGGTAGCTCTACACCTTTACACATCAGTGGGGTCACCTAGCCAAAATGTACCTTCTAAGTTATCTAACCAAGTGCATACAGTCTAAGATTAAAGCCCTCATGGAATAGGATACATCAATCCTCTATAAACTGACCAAGCTGATAATGACATATGACTAATTCAGTCTTTCCACGTCAATACAAGCCATGTAATCAAATGTGCTCAAGATATCTAACTAAGCACGAATAACCTAAAGATCAAAACCTCTAAAAATAGAGTATGACGATCCCTTACTGATCGGACCAGCAAAATAATCAGTCATCTACTTAACTAATCCAACAAGTATACATTAATCTTCCACAAAGCGACTAAGGTAAATTGATCCACCACTACCCAAGTCAACAAGTGTAAATCAGTTTTCTACTGACCGATCTAACAAGAGTCAATTAATTATCTACCGATGAAACTAACTAAGTTAAAAAAAATGGTATTCTACTAGCTAAGTCAACATGAATATATAGATACTATCCACTACCCAACTAATGATAGCATAGGCTAGTATGTGCCTCCATCTTCTAACTAACTAGTGGTAACAGAAGCTAAAACTACTGGTGATATGATATGAAAAATAATCACCTGAGATTGTAATCCTTGATCTCTATTAAGGTCGACCATGTTCTGTGGTTGACCCATCACATGTAATATATGCTACAACAACTAGACAGGTACTAATAAAGAGTGCTAATACAAGTCATAACTATAATAGAAAATAATGCATATACCAATAGAAATGTATGATAACAATATACCAACATACCTCCTATAGCTTGGAGATGTCCTGCTGCTGCCAGATCCCAAAACCCGAAAAAGTCACATCAAAAAAACCAAAACACGGAATCAAAACATGAAAAGCAGGCCTCGTAAACCTCGCTCTGATACCAAATAAATTATCACACCCCAGGTAGTCCCTGCCAGAATAATTTCGACAGCATCTCCCCTGTACAGGTGACAATCTGAAGCATTACTACATACAAAACATACATTATCCACACATGTCTGGAATATATACACAATCACGCAATTTATATCATCAACCCACTCGGTTGGAACAAAATAAACACAATCACGTAGTTATATATATATATATATATATATATTTAACAGACCACTCGGCTGTACTAAAAACCAACACAGCGAAAAAATGATAAAGAAAAATCATACAAACTAAAAACAACAAGTGCTAGCTGGCTAGGCTTTACACAACAACCATAACAACACAAAACATAATAACAACACTAAATATCAAATACACGAAAAGTGTAAACAAAACTCGAAGTGGTCTTCAGATGTGACATGGGAATCGACAGACAAGATACTCCAAGCGACTCCAAAAGTCTACCTGCTACCTGAAATAGAAATCGCTCAATGGTGTGAGTTCAAAGAACTCAGTGGATATCAAGCTGACATGCCTAGTAAGATATAACTAACAGAAATAATCATGTAGTATAGTTTCCTGAACAAAATAGGAAATGCATATTGCAAAGGCTGAATAAACTGTACTCACCAGGGCCTCCTATCTGGAACATTCGATTGTCAGACCAAATACCTCAGGTCTCCTATATGTATGTCAATCATATGCAACCACCAAAATGCAGCAAACAAAGTGAAACAATCACAAACCATAAATGCAATCAATGCATATGATGCAAAAATGACATGTGTCACCCTTGACGCCAGTCATCCATCTCACACACGATGGTGAGACTGAGTGGATAGGGCTATGATAATTGTGCACTCTGCCATCACTGCTCCTGAGTGATCGAGTGAACAGGATGCTGTCGGAGTACACCTATCCTCTTACCCCAAACAGAGTGGGGGAGCTCAATGCTCTCATCTCCCTGAGTCAGACCAGAGGAGGGATCCCTGCCCGCTACACGCTGCAGTCATCGCTACCCATGAGTGGACCAGCGGGAGCCCTGATAGAGCAAACTGCAACACACACCCTGCCTGAAATACCACTAACCCATGAGTGGTTGTGTGCGCACAGGTCATGTAACTGGCGATGTGCTCAACAATAATGGAGCCGACAATTGGACAACATGCAATCATGCAAGATGGTACATGACACTAAGCATGTAAATCCTAACCATAATCACCTCCACATAAAATATAGCAAACAGGAAAATAAATCATACCATGACCTAGGTATCACAGATCTAAGTACACATGGAAGATAATAAAATCCAAAAAAAAAAACTAGTCCTATACTCAGTGAAGCCTAGTATGTCACTTACTCTAGGAACTAATGTACACATGGCAATAGTCAAGAGATGTAAACATGGATACATAACAGGCAACAAACAGAACATACTATAGGTATCAAATAGTGGCATACCAAGGGCAAATCTAAGCATGATCATTTCTACTAGCTATAAATTACTATGCATATCAAAGTGACAATATCATAAAAGATAAGTCAAGAGATACCCTCCTCAAAAGAAGATCGTGCTAAACAATCCCCATGTCGAAGTGCTCATTTTGAAACAACGTCCTGTAAATCACATAATGTATGATATAGCTAATCAAGTATGAACCAGTTAGCTAATTCCATCATGAACCAAATAACTAACTAAACCCTAATCTGATTAGAAATCTATACATTAATTACATTTCAATTATTAACTCCAAATCTGATAGTTAACTAATCTCATTAATCCTGCTAGATTTAACTCAATACATAATTTATTGCATTTACCTCAAATCTATGTCAACATATTCAACTCCGATGAAGAAGAGGAGGCAGTGGAAGACCTGCAATCGGTCAAGGCTCGGCGACTGGTTCGTGAGAGGGTGGTCAGCTTCTATGATCGGGAGGCGATAGTGGTGTCAGGTGTAGGGCAGCGCAGTAGGACCACACTGTCAGGGCGATCGGTGCTCAAGAATCAGATCTAGGGTTCGGTTGGCTAATCGTGGACCTCAGCGTCGTGGTCGGTAGCACTTGGGCAGAGACGGAAGAGGAGAGAAAGAGGAAGGAGACGAGAATCAGGGCAGAGGCGATCGACGTCGATGCTCGATGACCGGCAAACGGTGGTGCGGCCTTAAGCGGCGGGGGTGAGTTTCTGGTGTCCGCGAGGAAAAGGGAGCAAGAGCTCGGCCAGCGATGGCTCGAGTGTCGTCGGCGCCATCGCCGACCGAGCTAAATCACACCCTTTGATAAATTAAAGAAATAAATACTCAGTATATGTGCTTGTTATTATATCATGATTAAGAGTACACACTTCCATAATAACAGAGATATTGTTCTTTTATATAGTCAATATAAAAAGATACTACCTCAATTGGTCCTACTCAATACACTCATAGTGTACTAGAGTAATTTATTAGTCAAGATAAACTAATACCTAATTACACTACAACCACTCTAATGGTTTACCCCATTCCATCTTGGTTGTGAGCAACTGTTTATAATTTATAAGGATTTGATAACATGATCTTCTGTGTGTCTCCTCACACCATGCTATCTACAAATATAAATTAAATGAACAACTACACTTAGCATAAATGTAGGCATTTGACCAATGCGATTCTTATATGTTTATACAAAAGCTAGACTTTTAGTATACACTCTAACACCAACAATCTCTCCCTTTTTTATTATGGCAACACAGTTCAAAGTTAAGTAAAAATATAACAAATAATAAAGAAATTTTAAACATGAGCATGCATGTAATGAAACTTATGCTATGCTCCCCCTTTCATTTTGTTTAAATTCTTAATTTTCTTTTTCATTTTGTTAAATCTTAATTTGCTTAACTTTGACTTTTTTCTCCCCCTTTGACATAAATAAAAAAGAAAGAGTAGAGAGAAAAAATAGAAAAATATTCTATGTAATTATAAGCTCCCCCTGAAGAGTAGCACTTAGCTAAATTTAGCTTTGAAAATACTTAGCTAATTTAGAAATGCTTTGAAAAATATTCAATTTTTTCAACAAAAACTTAGATAAACATAAGTTTTGAAACTTTTATATCTTTTTCAAAAAAACAAACCTAGCTCAATTTTCAGCTTTAAAATGGTTGTGTTGATAAAGCACCTTGCTAAATAGCTAAGTTTAGAAAATATTTTAATTAAATTTAATGTTTAGTTTTGAAAATTACTTTGTTAAAAACTAAGCTGAAAGGGAGTTTAATAAACACTTAGGTTTGAAAAAAAACTTAGTTAAATTTTTACTTTGAAAGCACTTTTATCAAAGTCTTATCTAAACTTTTTGAAGTTAATTGTTTTGTCAAGTATTTAGCCTTAAAAAGACTTGCTTTAAAAAGACTTTGAGAATTTTAATACTTAGCTTCAAACGTAAAGGTTTTGAAGAAGGACTTACTTAAAAGTATTCAACTTAAAACAGATTTTGATAAAAACTTTAGCTTAAAAAATATTTTGATAGAATCTTAGATTTAAAGTTAAAAACTTAACTTTAAAAAATATTTTCTTGTAAAAATACTTAGCTAAGTAAGTGATTTGAAAAAATACTTGAGTAAATACTTAGTTTTTATAGATAATTTATTTTTCATTTTTTAAAAATAAATTGAAATTTTGAATTTTTTTATAAAAAAACTTAGCTCGACTCCCTTCACTTCCCCTTGATTAATGTCTTAATAATTTTGAGTATTCTAGAGTCCAAGCATGTAATTAAAAAAAATAGTTATTTTATATTTTCCTAATTTTCCATCTCACCTATTATAGGTTATCAAGTATGTTCAGCTTATGAGTGAGTATGAGACGGAGTTAACTTTATTTTAATTTTATAAATATTTAAGAAAAATATTGAGATTTAAAATATAAGTTTAAATTTTCAATGAGTTTAAATTTTTACAAAATGAGTAAACATTTAAAATTTTGAAGATTTTGAAAATATATTAAAAAAAGTTTGAAATGATAATCTTAAGCATTAGTTGAAATTTAATTAAGATTTTTGAAAGTCTAAGAATTAATAATTAAAAAAAAAATTATAATAATTAAGATTTTTGAACTTTTACTATGATTGAGATTTTAAATTAATTAAAGATAATTAACTTTTTGAGATTAATTATAATGATTTGAAAGTAATTATCATTTTGAAAAATAATTTGAAAATATTTATAGAATTAAGTAAGATTTTAAATTTAATTATGATTTTAAAATTAATTATAAAAAATAAGTAAGATTTCAAAATGAATTATGATTTTAAAATTAATTATAAAAATTAAGTAAGATTTTGAAATTAATTATGATTTTTAAATTAATTATAAAAATTAAGTAAGATTTCAAAATTAATTATGATTTTAAAATTAATCATGAAAATAATTATGATTTTTAAAATAATTATGAAATTAATTATGATTTTAAAATAATTATGGAATTAATTATGATTAATTATAATAGTAAGATTTTGAAATTAATTATGATTTTAAAATTAGTTATAATTTCGAAATTAAGATTAAAATTAAATTAAGTTAAATTTATTAAATTGATTAAATTTAATGAAGGTTGATTAATTAGATTAAATTAAATTAGGTTAAATAAATTCGACTAAGTTCATCCTAGGTCCATCTCACCCGATTCTAAGTTGTCAATCAGGGAATCTTGTATGTTGTTGTGAGATGGTTAACTTTAATTTAGATTATGTCTAAGGATTAATTTCCAATTAGTCAATTAAATACACATTTCAAAGATTGACTTCCAGGTTGTGGCGAGGCACTAGGCCTTCTTGGGTATGTGATCATCCACCACTTCTAGACAAAGTCTTTCAAAGAAATTGCATATCTAATTTTTTTTAAACTTCTAGCACTAACCAATCAAGTGTAAATTATGCTCGGGTCCTTAATCTATCCTAATCTAAGCATTTAATAAAAGCAAAAGAAACAAAGCAATCATCAAACAATTCTATTTATTTATAACGCTGGTTTTTCTATTGGCTCCCCCTGGATTATAGCCTTGATATGGTCTATCAAGGTAATGTATCTGATCCTTGGGGACCCAATATAGTCCAAGTCTAACTTGATTAACCAAGTTCAACTTGGGGGCCCATGCTTGGACTTTGCTTCTGTTTGATCTATTCATAATTGACAAATATAATTTTTGTTTATGCTTAAATCCAAGTCCAGATCTATTGTAAACGACTATTTGTTTTCCAAGAATCAGATTAAGATTCTTGGAACCCAACGTGAACCGTTCCAATGTGTCCTTAAGTTCTTTAACTTGAGTTTTCAAATTGGAATTTTCTTCCTCAAGTTGTTGGACTTGAATTGAAGTTCCAATTTGAACTGGCTCAGTCAAAGGACTCGAGTTAGTCAATTCCTTAAGGGTTGTTACCTCCTTTTGGAGTGACTTGACCCGGATGTTAGATTTAGCCAATGTCTTTAACAAATAAGGAACTAAATTTTCTAGATTATCTATGTTAATACCAGAAATTAAAGAGCTTACAGTAGGTTTAGGTCCTTCGGAAATGGATATGGATTCGTGGCTTCATTCGAACTCGGTTTCTGATTCGCTCTCAATTTCAGACTCAAACTTGGACTCGGTTTTGACAATGTTCACTTGTACTGGTAGAGCAAGGAAGCTTGCTTGTTCTTATTCATTGGATTCAGATTCGTCTGATGACTCGGACCATGTTGCCTTCAACACCTTCCTCTTTCTAGCCTCCTTTGTCTTGCTTGTACCTGCATCCAACGTAATACCTTTCTCGATTGGAGTAGTATTTGTCTGCTCATGTAACTCAAATAATTCGTCTATTAAATCATGCTTACTTACTTGTGTATCGGAAGTACCTTCGTGTAGCTCAATCAGCTTCTCCCATATCTCTTTTGCGCTTGAGAATGGGCCGACTTGGTTCAGCTCCTCCTTTGTTAGACCACATTGAAGAGTATACGTCGCTTTGGCATTGACCTCGACCTTCTTTATTTGACCTGCGTCCTAGTTCTCGCATGGTACCGGTTTTCTCGAGCCATCGGGTGGAAGAGTGATCTCAGTCTTGATGATCATCCACATCGCGAACTGGGTTTGTAGGTATGACTCCATTCGACCCTTCCAGTAGCTGAAGTCTTCACCGAAGATGAGAGGCGGGCGAGCTGTGCTGTAGCCTTCTTGATGGGCCATTTTAGAAAGACAATCTCGCACACACAAAAACAAGAAACTTTGTTCCAAGACTTGGTCTTGGATTAGCAGTGCGGGATTAAGAGAAAACTAACAATTCACTAATTTCGAGAAAAAAATAAAATATTAACAAAATATTAATAAAATATTATTACAAATTTTTGAAAATGCGATATTTTGCTAATACCGACCAACGGTGAAAAGATGAAACTAAATTTTTAAAAATAATTTTGGAGGGAAAAAACGAAAGGCGTAACTCGATTAATGGTTTCAAAAAGGCTATCTAATTTTTAACAAAAATGATATCTTATTTTGTTTTTCAAAAAGGAACCCCCTGCTCGATTGATAGTTTCACCCATTCAAAGTGGCCTAGCTCTGATACCAATTGTTAGATCGATATGCGCTAGAGGGGGGGTGAATAGCGCTCGTCGCTTTCACTTTTCATTTCGGAAAAACAACGAGTAACACAGTGGAAATAAAGTAAACAAGAACAATCGCAAACACCAACGATTTACTTGGTTCAGAGCCTGTGGCGACTCCTACTCCAAGGCCCATACTCGTAGAGCGTTTACTTTGGGAAACAATTATAATCGCGCAAAAGGTTACAATAGATTATTACAAAGATAGTATTGAGAAAGCTATACCGACAACAAAGAATCGAAATTTCGCAGCTTCGGGTCGTCAGGGTCTTGTTGTAGCTCAGCCGGATCATCTCATTAGCAGTGAGCTGAAGAAAGATTGCTTAGAACTTGATATCTCCAAACTACTGGTCAAGACAGGTATATAAAGCCCGTTGAGGGTGCCTTCAACCTCCTTGAGGGCACCCTCAACTCCGCCGATTCCGTAGCGAAGATAAGGGTTGAAGAAGTCCCCGCTCATCCTCTTGAAGGCGCCTCCAATGCCATGGAGGGTGTCTTCAAGCCCATCCGAGGTGCCTCAGCACTCCTTGAGGGCGCCTCTAGCTTGACTTCGCATGCTCCTTCTTCCAAAGCATCCGAGGCACCTCCAAGCTCCATGGAGGCACCCTAGACACTGTTCATCCTGGGATTTGAGCTCTTTCTTCACCCTGAAAGCTACGTTAGTACATAAAACAATAACATATCCTACAAAACAAAGTTATCACATAATAAACATGATAACAGAAGTGTTTGACAGTCTCCAGATTGTCCGGTTCTGACTTCAGATTTTTGACCGAAAATTCTAGGTCGAACCGACGCCTACTGTTCCCTCTCTTGGAAACACATCCTCACCTACTCCACTCAGGAGAGTATACCTGTTGCCAGTTCGATCCTCCAGATCGATTGGACTTTTGTTTAGCGCCCGAGTCTTCAAGTCTTTCCGCTGGGCATCGGCTCTACGACCCATCCAGACTTTCTACCTGGTTCACGACACCAGGACTTTCCACCTAGAGTATCCAACTCTATGACTTTTGCCCGAAGATCTTGACCCGCTAAGGCTTTCTGCCTAGGGTTACCACCCTCTAGGACCTAGGGTTACCACCCCCTAGGGTTTTCCTGCCTGTCTAACTATAGCTAGGACTTTTGCCTAAGATACCTTAGGACTTTTCTTGCAAACTCATTCACACATGTTAGATAACAAGACAACTTAGCTTTAAACCCTTTAATATAATCAAAACTCAGATTCGATCATCGGATGCTTCTCGCACCAACACTTAGTATATGATTTTCCTTCGCATGGATCTTCTGGAAAGAAACTTATTTTTCTGCTACACTTTTTGTGTGTTTATCACTATAGTTTCTTATAGTATTAAGGCTATAAATAAGACTGAAGCTTGAAGAGCAAGATACTATAAGAATACCAGGTTGGTTTTGATGTGATCAATTGAGTTAAGTTAAGTCCTGTGTCTTTTTGATGCCTTGTGTCTAAGTATGCTGGAACTTAGGAAAACAAGAAGCCGAGTGAAAGATACAATGAGCGAGAAGGTGTTGGGGTTGCAAGGTTGTAAACATAGTCCCACATTGAAAACACATGGGAAACATCATGGATTTATAAGAGAAAGATATCTCCATTAGAATGAGGCCTTTTGGATAGAGCCCAAGAGTAAAACCATGAGGGCTTAGGCCCAAAATGGACAATATCATGTAATTATGGAGATATCCAAATTCCTTACGATCCTATAATTAGTATCAGAGCCCGGACCGTCAAAAGGTTTAACCGCCGACTGTGCATAAGAGATATGGTCTGATTGAGCCATGTGGGTACAATATTGACCATGACCAAAGAAAGTGGGAGCTCCTATGTTCAGATCAAGAGGACCAAACACCAGGCAAGAAGTCTTAGTTACGGCTAAGCAAGGAAGTCCTAGTAGGTCGGGTGGGCTGAGGGGCAGGAAGACCTAGTGGGTCGAGGATTGGACATGAGATGCCTGTGGTCCTTTGTTTGAAGGGGGGGGGGGATTGTTGGGGTTGCAAGGTTGCAAACATAGTCCCACATTGAAAACACATGGGAAAGATCATGGGTTTATAAGAGAAAGATATCTCCATTGGCATGAGGCCTTTTGGGTAGAGTCCAAGAGCAAAACCATTAGGGCTTAGACCAAAAGTGGACAATATCATACATTATGGAGATATCTAAATTCCTTACGATCCTACAGAAGGGTGGCACAAAAAATGGGTCAACAAGATTGGTGTATTCGAGGGATGAAAAACTACGAAAGAGTACACAGGTGGACGAGAAGGACGCCCGTGGAGTGTTTGAGGGATGAGAAGCTTGGGAGGAAGCCTGCTTGAGGAGAAGATCGGAGTTATGTTCGGATGAGCTTAATTTCAGACGATCGGAGCATCACCCAAGTGATTGGAGTTGTTCATTTTCGGATGAATGCTTAGAGGCCCCTCACGCCTCTCTTGGAGGCATCCTGGAGCTCACTTAGAGGCACCCTCACACCTCCCTTGGAGGTGCCCTCGTGCCTCCATTAGAGGTCCCCTGGAACTTCCATAGAGATACCTCTAATGAATAATAGTCTTTGGCTGACCGTTGAATAGCGGATAAAACTTTATCCATATAGAGGCACCCTGAATAGCTTTAGAGGTGCCTCCAAGTAACGGTAACTTATTTCAGAAGGTTATAAAAAGCCTACTGGAGGTAGGAATTATATATCAATCATTATATTCAACTTCCTAGCTATTTCTGAGCTTTTAAAGATTGTAAGAGGTTACTTCTGTAATGACCCGGCCCCTTGGGCGACCCATTTGGTGGCCCTTTGGCGGTCCCTTGGGTGGCCCAACTAGCGACCCCTTATATCGTTGACCGACGAGCCTCGGCCGTGCCATTACTCAATAGGTCTTTCCACCCCTGGCCAGTGGATTTTTGCCTTCCCTAGGATTCGAACTCCAGACCTCTAAGCTAAGTACTAAAGTTTATGAATTCTGGTAGCCAAGGTAACGACCCGACCCCTCGGCCCCTTGGGCGGCCCAACTGGCGGCCCATTTGGCGGCCCCTTGGCGGTCCCTTGGGAGGCCCAACTAGCGGCCCAACTAGCGACCCCTTATGTCGTCGACCGACGACCCTCGGCCGTGTCGTTACTCACTAGGACTTCCCACCCCTGGCTAGTGGATTTTTGCCTTCCCCAGGATTCGAACTCTAGACCTCCAGGCTAACTACTAGAGTTTATTAATCTTGGTAGCCAAGTGAGCGGCTACTTGGCTACCAGGATTCATAAACTCTAGTACTTAGCCTGGAGGTCTAGAGTTCGTATCCTAGGGAAGGAAAAAATCCACTGGCCAGGGGTGGGAAGTCCTAGTGAGTAACGGCACGGTCAAGGGTCGTCGGTCGATGACATAAGGGGTCGCCAGTTGGATCGCTAGTTGGGTCGCCCAAGGGACCGCCAAGGGGCCGCCAAATGAGCTGCCAGTTGGGTCGTCCAATGGGCCAAGGGGCCTCATCGTTACAATAAAAGGCGCCTTTTTATTGTAACAACCCGGCCCCTCGACCCCTTGGGCGGCCCAACTAGCAGCCCATTATGTCGTCGACTGGCGACCCTTGGTCGTGTCGTTACTCACTAGGTCTTCCCACCCCTAGCCAGTGGATTTTTGTCTTCCCCAGGATTCGAACTCTAGACCTCCAGGCTAAGTACTAGAGTTTATGAATCTACCAGGATTCATAAACTCTAGTATTTAGCCTGGAGGTCTAGAGTTCGAATCCTGGGGAAGGTAAAAATCCACTGGCCAGGGGTGGGAAGACCTAGTGAGTAACGGCACGGCCAAGGGTCATCGGTTGACGACATAATGGGCCGCCCAAGGGGCCGAGAGACCGGGTCATTACAACTTCACTTTCATGAAGGAGATTTTTAGTGGAGCTTTCAACTGCTTTGGATTAACAACTACCTAGGTTATAACAAAGTAAAATGCTTTTGTTCTCTTATTTATTTTTATTTTTTTGTATTTAATTAACACTGTGTCCTTGCTCTATTCAAAAGTAAGAGATTATTCTAACTTCTTTTCAGTATTCACCCTCCTCTAGCCAACTCACTTGGACCTACAGATACCATACACTTTCAAATATCTCTATTTCAGTTTTGTTATATTCTTTGTGCTTAAACCATTATAAGAAGCTTCTTCATCTCTAGGGCATTTCTGAAGGAGAAGATAGTGGAGCTTTCACTGTTCTTGGACTAACAATATGAGGGTTATAATGAAGTAATCCTTCATGTCCTCTTTCGTTTATATGTTCTATTTATTATTAATGTGTGTGTCATTGTAAATAGTTAGCAAGAGGAAAGATCATTTTAATTTATAGGCCACTATTCACCTCTTCCCTCTAGTGATCCAAACTACTTCGACCATACCAACACTTGGTATTAGAGCCCAAATCTCTTAGAAGGACTAACTATCAACTAAGTAACAACTAGATCAAGAGGAATGGTCGGATCAAGTATCCATCCACCAAAATTCGAGGGGAAATTTGCTACATGGAAAAGAAAAATGGAGGTATTTTTAAAATAGATTTTGATATTATGTTATGCATAAAACATGATTTTGTTGTTCCTAGGAATGAAGATGGAGCATATATTGATGAACAATAATGGAACAAAAGAAAGGAGATGATTTCATGGAAAATGGTAAGGCAGAGTGACCTCTAGACTCGACCAAAGAATTCTGGGAAAAGTTTCTAGAATTTCATGAAGGAACCTTAGAAATAAAGATGGCTAGAAGGGATTTGCTGAGTAATCAATTGACTCATCTCTGACTATAGAAGGGAGAGAAGATGGCGCAACTACATGTGAAGCTAAATAGACAATCACCAATCTCAACAACCTTGGAGAGATGGTTTCAAATCGGGATGCATGCATTCAGATATGCATTAAATGCATTCTCAAGAACCCAAGAGTAGACATCAATAATGGATTTTTATTACATCTCGAAGGACTTGGAGGTAAATACTTTAGAAGAGTTATTTTCTACTTTAGAATTATATGAATCTTGATATGCAGGATTTAAAGATATAGAAATGACAAGCTACAACATAACTCTAAAAGTAAAGCAAAGCGAGACAAATTCAGAGTCTTCAATGAATGGAGATGAACAAGCTTACTTGGTAAGAAAAATGCATACATTTTTTAAAACTAATAATTTTGATAGGAGATAAGCATCAAAATTATTAAAGAAAAGGCAGAAGAGGAAATAAGATGCTTCAACTATAGAAGGGTCATATCAACGACAACTTCCCCAAGTTCAAGAAAGAGGCAAAAAAAGAGGGAAAAGTAAAGCTAAGCCCAAGAAAAGAATGCTAAAAGCAACTTGGAGCAAAACTTCATCTTCAGAGGATTTAAAGATTAAGTATATAGCTGATCTTATACTAATGGAAACTCATCAGGAAGAAGAGTCCGAAAGCTCAAGTGAAGAAAGCAATAATGTAGGGGGAGCATCGACTTACGAATCCGATATGGTAAGTGAGGTATGTAATCTACCCTTATATCAACTATATGATGCTATTAAAATACTTTCTAGTTTATTATGCAAACTAAGGTCCAAGCATATAGAATTGAAAAAGATAAAATTTGAATTAGAAAATAGATTAGAAAATTCATGCTCTAACGAAGAATTTGAAAAAGTTAAGGATGAAAATGTAAAATTAAGGTAGAAATCTAAAAATTAGCATTATAGAATTTTTCCATTGGTTCAAATAATTAGAATATGATGTTAAATAACAAAAAAATAAAATTTAACCAACAAGGATTAGGGAATGGAGTACCAAAATATAATTTTAGATACCCTGGGGGTCAAATTAGAAAATTATCAAAATATTTTATTTCACAAAAATATTTGATAAATTTAGTATGCATGTGGCAGAGGTGATTCGCTCACCCCTGCCAACCCATTTCTAGGCTAACACAGAGGAGGTAAATCATGGGTGACAACTAGTCGTTAGTGCATGTAGTTAAGATATGGAACAAGACATGCTCAGACGTGCCATGTCTCC
Organism: Zingiber officinale; assembly: GCF_018446385.1. Lineage (NCBI taxonomy): Eukaryota > Viridiplantae > Streptophyta > Magnoliopsida > Zingiberales > Zingiberaceae > Zingiber > Zingiber officinale. The sequence continues at coordinate 84,026,767 of NC_056000.1, read as the reverse complement.
GAGGTTGTTGAGGTACTTCTATAGAAATTCTTTTGAACTTAATTATTGCAAAAGGACAAGTACAGTATGTTGTACTTCTATAGAAATTCTTTGTACTCAATTTCCTCTTCCAAAGGTATCGGAATTTTAGTGGATTACCCATCGATAGGTCCATAGGACCTAGGTCTTGGAGTAGGAGTCATCAAAGGCTCCGAACCAAGTAAAACCACTTGCGTTCGTATTTTTTCTACTTGGTTTTCTTCTTCGCCTTCTTAGTTTTCCGCTATGTACTTATCTTTTAAAATTTAAATAGAATAAGTTTTCAAAATCACGTGATTCACCCCCTCTCCCCCTCTCACGTGCAACTAGATCCATCAAGTGGTATCAGAGCATGTTCTACTTTGAATTGGTGCAACCACCAATCAATCTAGGGGAACCTTTTTTTGTCCTTTTTGTTTTCTCGCATCCTATTTGAATTGGTAGAACTTACCCTTTCAAATAACAATTTCTCGTTTGGTTTTTAACTCGAGGTTGGTGCAACACCACTCGAGTCCTTTGATATTTTTTTCCAAATTCTTCTAATCCAAGACCAAGTGTTGGCACCTTCTGCTAGTTCTCTATCTTCAGTGCTCAATGGCCCAACTTGAGGGATACAGTACTGCTCATCCTCCTCTTTTCAACGGAGACAACTTCCCCTACTAGAAGAGGTGGATGGAAGTGTACCTAAAGACCAATTTCGACCAATGGTTTAGCATCACCTACAAGTCGCCAGACGACCATAACACTGGAATTCCAATAAACCTAGAAAATTGAAATCCATAAATGAAGAAGAAGACCCAGATCGACTTCAAGGCCCTCAACACAATCCAGTGTGGACTAACGAATGAGGAACTAAACCACGTTGGCCCACATGAAAATACAAAAGAGCTATGGGATAAACTCATAGAACTACACGAAGGAACCAATGACGCAAAGGTAACAAAAAAAGACCTATTTTTAAATAAATTATTTAACATCAAAATGTAGGAAGGTGAGACTGGTAGTCAGCTGCACATTTTTCTTGGGACATCCTTAACGGACTTTATACAATCAGCCACCGGATGGAGAACGGAGATCTTATAAGGTACACTCTAAATGCATTTCCTTGAAATGCACTTTGGGAATCCATTGTGGATGCCTATAGGATCTTGAGAAATTTATCCAAATTGAAATTAGATGAAATTTTCTATAAATTAGAGTTACATGAACAAACTAACGCCAAACTCAAGAAAGGTGTTGCTTTTATTGCAGGAACATCAAAAGAAAAATCCAGAACCAAACTAGAACCTAAAGTTGAGTTTGACCAAGACTCAGACAATGAAGAATACCTAGTGAACCTGGTAAGAAAGATATTCACCAGGAGAAAGAAGAACTTCACCAAAAGGGACCTGTAGAAGATTAATTCCGCTTTAAATTCCAATAACAATAAAATCAATGTCACGTACTTTAGATGCAACAAGAAGGAGCATTATAAGAACGACTGCCCAACGTGGGAAGAATAGTCCACGGATGAATCGGATAGCGATAAACCAAAACACACCAACTACCTTGCGCTAATGGCATATGGACAAGGATTGGAAAGTGAATCAGAAGATGGGTCCGAACTCGAATCAAGCCATGAGTTCACACACGTTTCCGAAGGTTTCGATGAGGTACAATCTACTTTAAGCAGATTTTTTTTTAAAATAATTACATATTTACATAAGAAATTAACCTTGTATGTAGATCAAATAAATGAACTTAATTTAGAAAATAAAGCACTTAGCGAACAATTAAAATCAATCTCAATGACTGAGCCGATTCAAGATAAAACTCTGACTCAAGTTGCAAAACTTGAGGAGGATAATTCTAGATTGAAAGGCGAAATACTTGAACTAAAGGAACTACTAGAAAAATTTTAAACTAGATCCAAGTACCTTGATATGATACTTGGATCAAAAAGAGTTGTGTATAATAAGTCCAGACTTGAATACAAGTCCAGCTCAACTAACAAAACATTTATATAACTTATAAATCAAAATAAGAAACTAACCAAAGCTTGGGTTCCGAAAGTGTGCCTAACTATGCAAGTAGAACTCAATCAATTTTATGTACCCAAAGATAAAATTCATTATTTAAAATCAAATCCAATTTAACCTATTAATTTAAAACCAAACCAAAAGAAATCTTCAAAACTAAATTTCAAACTAAAGAATAAAATAAAATCAAACAATACAAACTCAAATAAATTTAAATCAAATAATTACAAGGCTAATTTAAATTACCATCAAGTTTATTGTAACTATAAAAATAATCGACCTAAACCTAAAACCTAAACCTAAAAGGTCAATAATTTAGGGGAGGCTCCAAACTAGCTAGAACCTCCAAAATCAATAACTTACCCGGGTGAGCAATTATGACTAGTCTAAATAGGGACAAAAGTTTAACTTGATAAACGATAATGGTGAAGTTTTGGATGATAGTAGGTTAGGGAAGCTTTGCCTATACATGTCTAGGAAGATATAGCTTCAACCTGTGAATTTAGTTTAGTGAAACTAACTGAAACTACCCCTTATGAATCCTAACTGGTTAAACCAAAATTGTATTAAGTTCAGTGGATAGGACTATTTAGAAAATTTCGAAGGCATGGTTAATCTATTGATGTCCAAGTGACTCACCACAGCTTAGAAATTTATCCAAAGAATGCCTATTTGTTGAATCCATGGATAAACTTGAATCTAACATAAAGTTAAACCCAACCCTAAAACTCAACCTATTTCATCTCACAATATTATAGGATTCTTTGATTGAAAATATAGATCGGGTGAGATGATTAAAGATTTAAAATTAAATTAAAATTTAAAATTAAATTAAAACTAAAAGTAATAATTAAAATTAAATTTAAACTAAAATTAATAATTAAAATTAAATTAAAACTAAAAGTTAAAACTAAATTAAACTAAAAATTAAAATTAATTAAAACTTAAAAATTAAAACTTAATTAAACTAAAATTAAAAATTAAAATTGAATTAAAACTTAAAAATTAAAATGTAAAATACCATAACTAAATAATAATAAAATAATAAAATTTTATGGATGAATAACATTAAGGGAATTTTTTAGGAATTTTTAGAAATTTTTTAGGAATTAATTGGAGCTCGTATGACGAGTTTATGGGGATGAATTAATAGGCTTGGGAAAAGTCTGTTTAGAATACCTAATTAAGTAGGAGTTGATAAGGAAATAACTTAGGCCTTAATTAAATTAAACCTAAGACTTCTAATTTAATAAACTTTCCTTTTATTTAATTTTCCTTACATTCTCCCTTCTCACGAACCCTGTTGGGTTCGTCGGGCCGCGAAAACCGCTTTTTCGCGTCGCGGAAACCCCGAGTCACCCAAAGCCGTAGATCCGTGCGAAGATTCGTAAACAAAACTTTTCGAAAAAACCTTTTCTTGTACGAGTTTGTAAAACCTTTAGATCTACACTAGATAAGGGTTATACCTTCGAAGTGTGCCTTTCGCTTATCCCGCTCGTCCAAGGAGTTGCCGGATCTCTAGACTGTCAAGCGTCGGTCCTCTAGAAGTATCCACATGGACACGTAGGTGGAGAAAACCTCACACAAAGGTGTGCTAGCACCTTGGTGAGATTCGGCCAAGCAAGGAGGAGAGGGAGAGGGAGAACTTGAGAGGAAGAAGGAGGAAGATTCACCACACTTGAATAAAAAAAAATGAAAATCAATTCCAATTCAAAAGTGGCCGGCCACTTCTCATCAAGTGTAACTCCCCATTAAATGCAATTAATGTGAAGTTAATAAGAAAATGGCTTTGTAACTTCCATGAGGTGGCACACCATGATGATGTGGAACATCATCATTGGTCCACCTAATGCCAACTCACCAATGAGGTGGCAAAAGGTCAAGTCAAAATTGACCTTTGGTCTTCCTTCTCTAGTCAAGTCAAACTTGACTCAATCTCTACCATGGTTGATCTAATCCAACCATTTGATTCGAGCCAACTTAATATAATGAATCTAATTCATTAAATTAAATTGATTTAATAAGTCATAATCTAAATTAGACTCATTAAATACATGAATCAACTTGAGTCGAACTCAAGTTAGCCCAATTAGGATTACTCTTAATCCAATTCGATTCATCAAATGAATCTAATCCTCTTGGTTCATCATATGAACCTAATCTCCATCTAATTGTCTTAAGTGTGTGACCCTATAGGTTCTTGTAACGTTGGCAATGCCCTAAACCTATTTAGGAGCATAAGTAATGAGCGGTATCTAGCAACACATCATTACTACCCAAGTTACAAGAATGTCGAGATCCGACATCACCTTGTGACTACTAATTGTGACTTCTCACAATATGTGACATTGTCCTTCTCTCCTAGACATCTAGATTGATCAATGTGAGGCATAGACCGTGTCATCCTCTAATCAATCTAAATCTTGAACTCCAAGTAGATTCACTCGATCAAATGAGTTCAACATCTAATGTTGACTCATTTGGGCATGGCCATGCACTTAGTGGTCTCACTCTATCAAGAATACCGATGTCGCTCCCGTCATATGGGAGGGATAGATCCCATCTACATCACTCACATCCCTCTACATAATTCGTTATATACCCAGTAATCGCCTTTATAGTCCACCCAGTTACGGGTGACGTTTGACGAAACCAAAGTACATAACTCCTTATGTAGGGATCCATGGTGACTTCAGGTCTAAGGACTAATAGTCATACTAATAGCCACATGAGAAAGTATATGACACTCATATAATGATCCATGATACTTTCTCATGGCGGGTCATTCAGTATACATTCTCTAATGCATACCCATGTGTCAGCTTGATATCTCTATATCCATGACTTGTGAGATCAAGTCATCGAGCTGACCTACATGCTAGTCTTATTGTATTAACATTGTCCCTGAATGCTAATACTCGACTAGGAATGATTTAGAGTAGTGTTCCCTATATCATCTCACTATCGATTCAACTAATCGATTGATATAGGTATGAATCTTCTACTCAAGGACGCTATTATACTTAGTCTATTTGGCACTAATATAAATAAGTATAATAACCAAACAAATGCCTTTATTAATATACAAGAATATGATATACATGAGTCCATACAATCATCAAATGATTGGCTCTAGGGATCTAACTAACAATCTCCCACTAGCACTAGTGCCAATCAGTATAGGCTCTAAGGCCTAATGACCTAGTGTGACCATCATGCTTCCTCTGTGCCAAATCCTTGGTCAAGGGATCTGCGATGTTAGCCTCTGTAGGTACTCTGCAAATCTTCACATCTCCTCTATCGATAATCTCTCGAATGAGATGGAAGCGCCGTAGTATATGCTTGGTCCGCTGGTGTGAGCGAGGTTCCTTCAGGTGCTATAGCTCCATTGTTGTCACAATAGAGCGCAATGGGGTCAACAATGTTGGGAACCACCCCAAGTTCAATGATGAACTTGCGGATCCAATCGCCTCCTTTCGCTTCGATGCAGAATGTACTCGCTTGTAGAATCACCATCGTATCCCGCTCGAACTCTTCCAGCTGACAACACCACCATTAATGCAAAATACGAACCCTGACTGCGATCGGTAATCATCCTGATCGGTCTGAAAGCTGACATCACTGTAACCCTTTACAGTTAGCTCATCATTGCCTCCATATATCAAGAAATATTCTCTAGTCCTTCGTAAGTACTTAAGAATATTCTTGACCGCTATCCAGTTACTTTCACCTGGATCTGACTGGTATCTGCTCGTCATGCTCAAAGCATACGAGACATCAGGTCGAGTACACAGCATAGCGTACATGATCGATCCTATGGCTGAGGCATAAGGGATCTGATCCATGCGGTCTCTCTCCTCTCTAGAAGAGGGACTTTGAGTCTTCGAAAGACTCACGCCATGTGACATCGGCAGAAATCCCTTCTTGGAGTTCTGCATGGCAAACCGAAGGAGTACCTTGTCAATATATGTACTCTGACTTAGGCCAAGCAATCTCTTAGATCTATCTCTATAGATCTGTATCCCTAGAATGCGGGATGCCTCACCTAAGTCCTTCATTGAGAAGCAACTCCCTAGCCAGGTCTTGACAGACTGAAGCATAGGGATGTCCTTCCCAATGAGTAGTATGTCATCCACATACAATATGAGGAAGACAACTATATCCCCTACAACCTTCTTGTAGACACAAGGTTCATCTTCGTTCTTGATGAAACCAAACTGTTTGATTGCATCATCAAATCGAAGATTCCAGCTCCGAGAAGCTTACTTTAGTCCATAAATGGACCTATGCAGCTTGCATACTCTACTAGTATGCTGTGGATCTACAAAACCCTCAGGTTGTGTCATGTACACATCCTCGAGTAGGTTTCCATTCAGAAACACGGTTTTGACATCCATCTGCCATATCTCATAGTCATGGTAGGCTGTAATAGCAAGCATGATCCGAATAGACTTAAACATCGCTACTGGAGAAAAGGTTTCATCATAGTCAATACCATGAATCTGCTTAAAACCTTTAGCTACCAAGCGACCCTTATAGATAAGTCCATCCATGTCAGTCTTTCTCTCTTAAAGACCCACTTACACCCAATGGGTTTTACCCCTTCAGGTGGATCAACCAAAGTCCATACTTGGTTGGTGTACATTGACTCCATTTCGGATCTTATGGCCTCTAGCCATTTATCGGAATCTGGTCTCATCACAGCTTCCTGATAGGTGGTAGGCTCATCCTCTATGAGCATAACGTCATCATGGTCAGACAAGAGAAATGAGTATCTCTCAGGCTGACGACGTACCCTATCAGACCTGCGAAGAGGTATGTCTACTTGAACCGGTTGTTGTTCCTCAACTCCTTGTGGAACAACATCATCCACAACACTTTGTGGTTCCAGTTCAATTTCCATCGAGGCATCAGTGCTATTGTTCGCATCTTGAACTTCTTCAAGATCGAACGTGCTCCCACTAGTCTTTCTAGAAACAAAGTCCCTTTCTAGAAAGACCCCAGTCTTTGCCACAACTACCTTGTGCTGACTGGGAATGTAGAAGTAATATCCCTTAGTTTCCTTGGGATATCCAATGAAATAGCACTTGTCGGATTTGGGTCCTAATTTGTCTGAGACTTGACGTCGTACGTAAGCCTCACAGCCCCAAATCCTCATGAAAGACACCTGGGCATCTCTCCCAGTCCATATCTTATATGGTGTCTTTATCACGGCCTTGGATGGAACTCGGTTGAGAATGAAAGCTGCCGTGTCTAGAGCATATCCCCATAGATATGTCGGAAGATCTGTGTGACTCATCATAGATCGTACCATATCTAATAAGGTACGATTCCTCCTTTCGGATACACCATTCCACTGTGGTGTTCCAGGAGGAGTGAGTTGAGATAAAATCCCACACTCAGCTAAGTAGTCACGGAACTCATGGCTTAAGTATTCACCACCTCGATCTGATCGAAGTATTTTAATACTCTTGCCAAGCTGGTTCTGTACTTCATTCTTGAATTCTTTGAACTTTTCAAAGGATTCGGACTTATGTGTCATCAAGTACACATAACCATATCTACTGAAGTCATCAGTAAATGTGATGAAGTATCTATAACCGCCTCTAGCAGCGACATTGAAAGGGCCACATACATCACTATGTATGAGTCCTAACAAATCAGTCGCTCTCTCGCTGTGCCCACTAAAGGGAGTCTTGGTCATCTTGCCTCGTAGGCATGACTCGCATATCTCATATGATTCAAAATCAAATGAGTCCAGCAAACCATCCTTATGGAGCTGGGATAAGCGCTTGTCATTTATATGACCTAAGCGACAGTGCCAGAGATAAGTTTGGTTCATGTCATTTGACTTGAACCTCTTGGTACTAATGTTATAGATAGGGCTCTCAAGGTCTAGAATATAGAGTCCGTTTATTAGTGGTGCACTACAATAGAACATATCTTTTAAATAAACAGAACAACATTTGTCTTTTATTATAAAAGAGTATCCTTTCTTGTCTAAACAAGAAACTGAAACTATGTTCTTAGTAAGAGCAGGCACATAACAACAATCATCTAAATTTAGTACAAGCCCAGAGGGCAGAGATAGCTGATAAGTTCCTACAGCAATAGCAGCAACCCGTGCTCCATTGCCTACTCGTAGGTCCACCTCGCCCTTTGCCAATGCTCTGCTATTTCTGCCTGCACATCAAGTACAAATGTGAGAAGCACATCCAAGATCTAATACCCATGATGTAGAAATAGATAGATTGACTTCTATAACATATATACCAAGTGGAAGTCTCACTTCGCTTCTTCTTAAGATCTTCTAAGTATACCTTGCGGTTCCTCTTCCAGTGCCCTGCCTGAGCGGGTAGCATCCTTAGCGACCCCTCCTTTAGGCTTCAGTGCCTGCCTTTGCCCTTGGCTTAGGACTTTCCTTTGCCTTTGGGCTTGCCTTTGCCCTTATGCTCGGACCATCGAATGGGCTTAACCTTCTTAAGGTTAATCTCAGCAATTCGTAACATACTAAGGAGCTCGGGCAGTGGCTTGTCAATCTCGTTCATGTTATAGTTCAGAACGAATTGACTGTAGCTATCCGGCAAGGATTGCAAGATTAAGTCAGTGGCCAGCTCTTGGCCAAGTGGGAACCCCAGTCTTTGTAGGTTCTCTATGTACCCAATCATCTTGAGTACATAAGGACCTACGGGAGCCCCGTCTGACATCTTGCACTGAAACAGTGCCTTAGAGATCTCAAATCTCTCATGCCTCGCTTGTCCCTGATATAGTTGGCGAAGATGCTCAACCATATCGTAAGCGCCCATCAACTCGTGTTGCTTCTGAAGCTCAGAGTTCATGATCGCGAGCATTAGACAAGACACATCTAATGCGTCATCTTGATGCTTCTTGTAAGCATCTTTGTCTGCTCGCGGGGCATTGGCAGGAGGAGCCTCCGGAATGGGCTGCTCCAGAAGGTACAGTTTACGTTCCTGGGTGAGAACTATTCTCAGGTTCCTGTACCAGTCCAGGAAGTTTGCTCCGTTGAGCTTGTCCTTCTCAAGGACAGATCGCAGGGAGAAGGAATTCGTGTTTGACGTCATGGTTATCTACAACAGAAAATTTACAGAAATAAATATCATATTAAAATCATTTAATTAGGCCTTTAACTAAATGATGCTCCCACTGAATACTATAATTCTTGTGGGACAAGATTCACATCATACTAACCCTTGAGTTAGCTTTGGCTAATAGGCCCAAGGCTTAGTATGATCGGTAGGTAACAATTTCCAATTACATCTCTATGCTACTCTTGTTTATAGGATCAATATCCGCATTTATATTAAAACTCGAGTTAGCTTTGGCTAATACGCCCGAGAGTTAATATAGATGTGATTTTGACCTATTTTTTCCAACTGTTGGAAAAATGCCTATAGTTGACTCAATCCGACCGAGTAACTAGGAATACTCAATCTAATTGAGTTTGTGTTCACCCATGCATTGATAGGCGGGACCAAGATTGTCCCTCCGTACCCTACCAAGATAATATGTATTGCTCTGCTTTGGCAGATTCAACAATACATGTGATCGAGGTAGTGATAGGTATCACGACACGGTTAGGCAATTTAGAGTTGGTTCGATCTAGATCTAATCTAATCAAGAAGGATGCATCTTGTGCATGACTTAGATCTAATCTAATCGCAAGGGTGAATCATGTGCATGACTTAGATCTAATCTAATAGTTAAGGCACTAATTAATTAATTAATTATTAAACATGCATTAAATACATAACAATTAATTAATTAATCTATTTGTGATTTAGTCATGGCCCTACTACGATCTTCTCAAGCCAATGAGAAGATCGAATGGTCAACCTAGGGTCAACAGCTTCTCCAAGCTCCTCCCTTTGACCACCTTGTGTTGCTCGTGCCCGCCTCGGAACTCCGTCTCGTGTGGACCCTCCACCGCTCCAATTTATACATTACAATTTGAAACTCGAGTTACATTCGAGTCTAAATCTAATTTACAACAAGAACATAAGAGAAGGCACGACGCGCAGGTCGCGAATAAATAAAAACATACAGCACGCGCAATCATATAACGGCACGCAGGCCGTATTATGAATTACAACACAACCAATCATATTGGTTTTTGGGCCATGACTATCACAAAATTTATATATAATTCAAAATTATATATTTTCATAATTTTCTATAATTTTTAAAATTAATTTTAAAATTTTTACGAATAAAATTTCCCGGCGGTCCCGTTTAGCTGTTTCGGGCGCAATCGCGGAACGGATCCCCTTGCGGGGCCCAGGGGCAGCGCCCCTACCCGCGATCTAACCATCGCGAGGGTTCCTTTGCGATCCAACAGCACCTAAACCCGCTGTCCCAAAACGATTTGGGCCGAGACATTGCCGTTCCGGAAAAATCTTCCCGGTGGGTTTGTTTTTAGCGATTTCGGGTGCAATCGCGGAGCAAATCCCCTTACGGGGTTAGGGGCAGTACCCCTACCCACGATCTAACCATCGTGAGTTGCTCCTTTGCGATCTAATGGCACCCGACCCCGCTGTACCAAACGAATTTGGGGCAAAACGAAGCCGTTTAAAAGAAAACTTTCCGGTAGCCGAAGCCTACAAGTGCCGAGACACTTGTGCTTCGCTTCTACGGAAAAATTACTCATAAAAACTCTAAAAGCTCAATTTTTACAGAAAATCACAGAAGGTATATATTTCATAAAAATACAAACGAGCTCGTACAAGTCTTTGCACGTGGCTCTGATACCACTGTTGGGTTCGTCGGGCCGCGAAAACCGCTTTTTCGCGTCGCGGAAACCCCGAGTCACCCAAAGCCGTAGATCCGTGCAAAGATTCGTAAACAAAACTTTTCGAAAAACCTTTTCTTGTACGAGTTTGTAAAACCTTTAGATCTACACTAGATAAGGGTTATACCTTCGAAGCGTGCCTTTCGCTTATCTCGCTCATCCAAGGAGTTGCCGGATCTCTAGACCGTCAAGCGCCGGTCCTCTAGAAGTATCCACACGGACACGTAGGTAGAGAAAACCTCACACAAAGGTGTGCTAGCACCTTGGTGAGATTTGGCCAAGCAAGGAGGAGAGGGAGAGGGAGAGCTTGAGAGGAAGAAGGAGGAAGATTCACCACACTTGAATAAAAAAAAATGAAAATCAATTCCAATTCAAAAGTGGCCGGCCACTTCTCATCAAGTGTAACTCCCCATTAAATGCAATTAATGTGAAGTTAATAAGAAAATGACTTTGTAACTTCCATGAGGTGGCACACCATGATGATGTGGAACATCATCATTGGTCCACCTAATGCCAACTCACCAATGAGGTGGCAAAAGGTCAAGTCAAAATTGACCTTTGGTCTTCCTTCTCTAGTCAAGTCAAACTTGACTCAATCTCTACCATGGTTGATCTAATCCAACCATTTGATTCGAGCCAACTTAATATAATGAATCTAATTCATTAAATTAAATTGATTTAATAAGTCATAATCTAAATTAGACTCATTAAATACATGAATCAACTTGAGTCGAACTCAAGTTAGCCCAATTAGGATTACTCTTAATCCAATTCGATTCATCAAATGAATCTAATCCTCTTGGTTCATCATATGAACCTAATCTCCATCTAATTGTCCTAAGTGTGTGACCCTATAGGTTCTTGTAACGTTGGCAATGCCCTAAACCTATTTAGGAGCATAAGTAATGAGCGGTATCTAGCAACACATCATTACTACCTAAGTTACAAGAATGTCGAGATCCGACATCACCTTGTGACTACTAATTGTGACTCCTCACAATATGTGACATTGTCTTTCTCTCCTAGACATCTAGATTGATCAATGTGAGGCATAGACCGTGTCATCCTCTAATCAATCTAAATCTTGAACTCCAAGTAGACTCACTCGATCAAATGAGCTCAACATCTAATGTTGACTCATTTGGGCATGGCCATGCACTTAGTGGTCTCACTCTATCAAGAATACCGATGTCGCTCCCGTCATATGGGAGGGATAGATCCCATCTACATCACTCACATCCCTCTACATAATTCGTTATATACCCAGTAATCGCCTTTATAGTCCACCCAGTTACGGGTGATGTTTGACGAAACCAAAGTACATAACTCCTTATGTAGGGATCCATGGTGACTTCAGGTCTAAGGACTAATAGTCATACTAATAGCCACATGAGAAAGTATATGACACTCATATAACGATCCATGATACTTTCTCATGGCGGGTCATTCAGTATACATTCTCTAATGCATACCCATGTGTCAGCTTGATATCTCTATATCCATGACTTGTGAGATCAAGTCATCGAGCTGACCTACATGCTAGTCTTATTGTATTAACATTGTCCCTGAATGCTAATACTCGACTAGGAATGATTTAGAGTAGTATTCCCTATATCATCTCACTATCGATTCAACTAATCGATTGATATAGGTATGAATCTTCTACTCAAGGACGCTATTATACTTAGTCTATTTGGCACTAATATAAATAAGTATAATAACCAAACAAATGCCTTTATTAATATACAAGAATATGATATACATGAGTCCATACAATCATCAAATGATTGGCTCTAGGGCTCTAACTAACCGAGCTCTCCTCTTTCCCTTTTCTTCCCCGACGTCGAAGCTTCTCCTCTCTTCCTCTCTTCTCCCGAACGTCGGCAGTCGGTCAATTGCCCTCTAACCTAACTTTCTCCATTTTCTCTTCTTCTTCATTGAGCTAACGCCACCAACCCCTGATGTCTTTCCTGTTAGGATCGATGGATGCGGCTAGAGAGGGGGGTTGTGAATAGCCGACCCCAAATTCACGTTTCTTTCTACAAGTCAAGTTAGCGCAGCGCAAAAATAACAACAGAAACATAAATGGAGAATTCAAACCTCAAGCACAGCGATGTAACGAGGTTCGGAGATGATACTCCTACTCCTCGGCGTGTCCGTAAGGTAGACGAAGCCTATCAATCCGTCGGTGGATGAGACCCCGGATAACCGGCTAATATGAACTCCTTCTGGGTGGAGAAACCTCACCACAAAGTCTTTGCAACAACAAAACAGAGGAGTACAACAATAGAGGAAACAAACAAGAACAATAGAAATTGTAAACACACTTGCTTGCCTTCTCGTCGACTGGAGCTTCACGGCTCCAGCAGCTAGAAAACCAGCACGAAGCTCACGCGAAGCTTCAGCAAACCGAGAGCTCAGCAAAGCTCAAGTCGCAGTTAGGAGGAAGAAGAGTTGTTACTGTAGAGGCCCTCGACCTTGATATATAACCTGCGAAGAAGAAGACAGATAAACTAGCCGTTGTGTCGCAACGGCTAGGGCCTGGACCGATCAGGCACACTCCTGATCGGTCCAGGAGTGTTCTGATCGGTCTTGGGACCGATCAGGCCTTAGGCTGATCGGTCCCCAGACCGATCAGCCAACTCTCTGTGAGAGTTGGCCTCGTCTCTGATCGGTCTGTGGACCGATCAGGACTCAGGTGGATCGGTCCACAGACCGATCCCCCCTCTTTCTTCTCCCGATCTTCTTCGCTTCTGATCGGTCACCAGACCGATCAGGTAATTCACAGAAACACACTGTTTGGTTACTGATCGGTCACCAGACCGATCAGTCAACCAGCGTATCACTGGATCGGTCACCAGACCGATCCAGGTTTAGAGCTCCCAGCCCTAAACCCTACCTAGTCCGGAGAACGAGCTACCGAGCCCTCTCCGACTTCGTCCGGTCCAGAGAACGAGCTACCAAGCCCTCTCTGACCTAGTTCGGAGAACGAGCTACCGAGCCCTCTCCGACTTCCACGTCCGGTCCAGAGAATGAGCTACTGAGCCCTCTCTGACCTAGTCCGGAGAATGAGCTACTGAGCCCTCTCCGACTTCATCCGGTCCAGAGAACGAGCTACCGAGCCCTCTCTGACCTAGTCCGGAGAACGAGCTACTGAGCCCTCTCCGACTTCATCCGGTCCAGAGTACGAGCTACTGAGCCCTCTCTGACCTAGTCCGGAGAACGAGCTACCGAGCCCTCTCCAACTCTGTCTGGTCCAGAGAACGAGCTCCCGAGTCCTCTCTGACCTAGTCCGGAGAACGAGCTACCGAGCCCTCTCCGACTTCGCATGCCAAGCTTCCATACTTGGACTTTTCCCGTGCCAAGCTCCTTGCTTGGACTTTTCCGTGCCAAGTCTCCATACTTGGACTTTACTCGTGCCAAGCTCCCTGCTTGGACTTTTCACCAGATGTCTGGTCAACCTTGACCTATCTGGATTTCCCTTGCCTGGCTTCACTCACCAGGACTTTCCAACTGCCTGGCTTCACTCACCAAGACTTTCCCTTGCTTGACTTCACTCACCAGGACTTTCCAACTGCCTGGCTTCACTCACCAGGACTTTCCCTTGCCTGGCTTCACTCACCATGACTTTCCAACTGCCTGGCTTCACTCACCAGGACTTTCCAACTGCCTAGCTTCACTCACCAGGACTTTCCCTTCCCTGGCTTCACTCACCAGGACTTTCCAACTGCCTGGCTTCACTCACCAGGACTTTCCCTTGCCTGGCTTCACTCACCAGGACTTTCCAACTGCCTGGATTCACTCACCAGGACTTTCACCTGGCTTCACTCACTAGGATTTTCACCTGGCTTCACTCACCAGGATTTCCCGAATCAGGTCGACTCACCTCGGGTCAACCAGGTCAACCTTGACCAAAGATTGCACTCACAATCTCCCAAGTTTGTATTCTGTCAAACATCAGAATACAACTTTTCTACTCTCGTCAAACATCAGAATAGAACTTTTTTATTCTCGTCAAACATCAAAATATAACTCGAGTCAGGTCAACTCGAGTTAGGTCAACCAGGTCAACCTTGACCTAAGGTTGCACCAACATTTCCATCGCCGACACTTGCGCACTGCCCGATCGCCACCCCCATAGCTCGGCGGCACCGTCGCCTGAGAGGAAGGAGCCAGCATAAGGGGGCGAGGCTACCACTAGTAAGGTCTCCACTCGTTTCCTCCTCCTCAGCCCTAGCGCCGGTCATCTTCTTCCTCTTCCCTAGCGCTGACCGATTTCTTCTTCCCTGGATACGATCTTTTTTTGAGGCGGGTACTTCTAACTTATCTCTTTGATATAGTCATTTTAGATATGCATAATAGTTTATTGCTAGTAGTAATGATTATGTTTACATATTCTTTGGTATGTCACTATTTGGTTCTTGTAGTTTGCCTATATTCTTCTTTGTTGTGCATTCATGCTTATGTTCCCTTGTTTGATGCCATGTTTACTCCTGTTCATAGGAATAGTGACATACATTGCACTATTGTGTAGTAGTCTACTTATTTGATATATCTGATCTGTGTACCTGGATTTATGTTACCTATATCATTGTATGATTTATTTCCTCTTTGGTGCATCCTATATGGAGGTGTATACTATTTGTATCTACATGTTTAGTTCATCCACCATCTTGAATGATTACATGCTGAGTGATTGTCGGCTCCATTATTGTTGAGCACATCGCTAGTTACATGATTTGCACACACAACCACTCATTGGGTTAGTGGTATATCAGGTAGGGTGTGTGGCAGTTTGCTCTGCCAATGCTCCGCTGGTCCACTCATGGGTAGGGTGACGCAGTGTGGTAGCACGACAAGGATCCCTCCTCTGGACTGTCTCAAGGAGATGAGAGCATTACGCTCCCCCACTCTGTTTGGGGTAGGAGGATAGGTGTACTCCGATAGCATCCTATCCACTCGGTCACTCAGGAGCAGTGATGGTAGAGTGCACAGTTGTTATAGCCCTACCCACTCAGTCTCATCATCACGTGTGAGATGGTTGACTGGCATCAGGGGTGACACATGTCATTTTTGCATCATATGCTTGGATTACATTTTTTGTTTGTGCTTGCTGCATTATGTATGCTGCATTTGTTTGGTTGCATATGATTGACATGCATACATGTGACATTTTGTATCTGGTCTGACGACCCTTATTTTCGGATAGGAGGTCCTAGTGAGTACAGTTTCTTCAGCCCTTTTCAGTCTGTATTTCCTACTTTTATTTAGGAAATTATACCACATGATTATTACTGTTAGTTATATCTTATTATGTATGTCAATCTGGTATCCACTGAGTTCTTAGACTCACCCCGTTGATATATTTTTTTTCAGATACCATGTAGAGGTATGTGGATTCACTTGGAGTATTCTATCTACCAATTCCCACGTCACATCTGAAGACCTATTTTCTGGTTTCTTTAGTACTTTATTTGGTTTATCTATTCGGTGTGCTTAGCTTTGTATATTCCGATTTTGTTTCTGGATTGTTGTGATATGATGTCTTGTATTATTTTATTGTGAGGTGTATGTCTAGTCGGTTAGCAGACTTATTTTTTGTTTGTAATGGTTTCTATCATTTTCCACTGTGTTTTTGGTTTTAGTATAGTCGAGTGGGTTGTTTAATATATATATATATATCTGCGTGGTTGTGATTGTTGGGTTTTTCGGGCCGTGAAAATCGGTTTTCGCGTCCTGGAAACCCTGAATCTCCCTAGCCAACGGATCTGTGCGAAGAATAAAATTTTTCGAAAAACTACGAGTACAAGTTTACCAAGATCTACACTTAGATCTACAAGGAAAAAGGTTATCCCTTTGAAGCGAAGGCCTTCGCATTCCCGCTCATCCAAATGGTGTCGGATCTCGAAGTTGTCAACGTAGACAACTCTCTATATGTATCCACACAAACAACTCAATGGAGAGAGAGTTTTAGAGTGTGCTAGCACTCCAAAGGGTCTCGGCAATGGTAGAGGAGGAGAGGGAGAGGGAGAGCTTGAGGAAGAGGATGAAGTGAATGCACATGAATGAAAAATTCATTCTATTCACTCACTATGTGTGGCCGGCCACAATTGTAACTCTACAATTAATGTGACCGACCACATTAAATGGAAAGGAGGCTTGTAACCTCCATGATGTGGCACACACCTAAGTAACCATGATGATGTGGAGCATCATCATTGGTCCACATCTTGCCAACTCACCAATGAGGTGGCATAAAGTCAAGTCAAACTTGACTCTTCATCTTCCTCTCAAGTCAAGTCAAACTTGACTTAATCTCTCTCATGGTTGATCTAATCCAACCATTTAATTCAAGCCAATTTAATATAATGAATCTAATTCATTTAATTAAATTGATTCAATGAGTCATAATCTAAATTAGACTCATTGAACACATGAATCAACTTGAGTCCAACTCAATTAGCCCAATTTGGATTACTCTTAATCTAATTTGGTTCATCACATGAACCTAATCCTCTTGGTTCATCATATGAACCTAATCTCCATCTAATTGTCCTTAGTGTGTGACCCTATAGGTTCTTGTTGTTGGAGGATCGGTGGCCGGCTTGAAGGGGGGTTGGATAGACGGCACCCCCAAATCGTTAGCTTCCTACACTATTGTTAGCTTGCGCAGCGGAATACAAATAAAAACAAACAAGCTAAATTAAATACAAGACAAAGAAAGGAAATGCAAACCAAATCGCTAACACATTCGATGTAACGTGGTTCGGAGATGATGCTCCTACTCCACGGCTGTCCGTAAGGTGGACGATCCCTCAATCCTTCGGTGGATTAGTCCCCGGAAACTCCGGCTAGCACAATCCTCCTTGTCGGTGGAGAAACCTCGCCACAACTCGATCAAGAACACTTGGATTGCTAGAGCACTAGATGACTACTAATTAGGCTTTAACCAAGTCTAATTTCGTCGCCTTGGCCGGCCATACCAAGCTCCTTCTTATAGAGCTTGGAACAAATCAGAACCTGATTTGCCCGTTACCAGTCGACTGGTCCTTGCACCAGTCGACTGATGCCAGCCCAACGGCTATCTCAACGGCTCTCTGCTACAGTGCATCAGTCGACTGGTCCATACACCAGTCGACTGCTACAGTACGCTACAGTAACTGCTACAGTGCGCTACAGTAAAACCCTAAAACTAGGATTTTACTCCGAGTACAATCTCTCATGCACTCGTACCCTCACGACTCATTTGACTCTTCTTTGCAGCCTTGACCTCTTGCCTTCAAGCCTACTTCCTTTGGCTCTCGTCCCTCGGATGCATCCAAGCCCGCGGCTTGTCTCCAATGCCATCCTTCGCGTATGCCTCGAAGTCGCTTCCCTCGGCCCTTGTCCTTGCTGCCTTGTCCACGGTCCCTCGGATGCTCCATCCTTCACCGGACCCGAAGCCGTCAACCTGAGTCACATGTGTCACCTGCAGTCCTGCACAACTCAAGTACACATATCAAATAACAAGGGTAAACCTAACTTAAACCCTTTGCCCAAACACCAAAACACATGGTCCCACGAACCATTGGGATTGCTCCAGCAATCTCCCCCTTTTTGGTGTTTGACAATACGTTTAAGTTAGGGAAAATAAATAGCAAATAAACATGCTAATACAATGGACTTACGATGCCAAGGCTACGCACTTGGACTTACTCCGCCGGATGGACTTACGTTGCCAAGGCTACACACTTGGCAACCGCAGAATGGACTTACGTTGCCAAGGCTACACACTTGGCAACCGCCGAATGGACTTACGTTGCCAAGACTACACACTTGGTAACCGCCGAATGGACTTACGTTGCCAAGGCTACACACTTGGCAACCGCCGAAACAATGCACCAAGCATTGGAACCTATCACAAGGCTCCCCCTACACCTAAGCTCCCCATTGAGCTAGGATTTTCCCACAGGGCTTTTTAAGAACCTATCCCAAGGCTCCCCCTACGCAAAGGCACTAAAGGTTTTCCCAACTAAACCTTAATTCTCCCCCTTTGCCTAACATCCAAAAAGTTCTCCAACAATATCCCAATTGTTGAAAATTTCTCATCTAAACTGACCCTAAACTCATGTATTAATCCCCCTTGGATCCCATACATCTATGTGAGTTGACATGGTCATAAACCAATGCTGAAACCAATTTCAGACTGGTATCAGTCGACTGCCCTAAGTGCCAGTCGACTGCCCCCTTCGACAGAATCTTACAGAAGCATTCTGTGGTCGAAATCTACTGTTACCAGTCGACTGGTATCATCACCAGTCGACTGGTATCGACAAAATGAGCTTACAGAGACATTCTATGCTCAAAAACACTGTTACCAGTCGACTGGTATCTGCACCAGTCGACTGGTACCCTATTTCTGAAAAAATCAGCCTTTTTAGGCCAACTTCAGAAATGCACCAGTAATTCCCTAGACCTCCAAAAATCCCCAAATTTTGTGGAGAGGTCTATTGTACCCTTGTCTACTTGGGAAAAATATATTAAAAAATATATCTATCACCAATCCCAAGATTGACACAAAATCCAAAACTAGCTAAATGGTTCAATTGAACCTTGACCTAAAGTCCTAGTTTTGACTTCCTCTTGATGTATTTGCCCATACCAACCCACAATGCATCCCTAGCATTGGTTTATATGGCATCTATACATCCAAAACCAATTATCATGCTATATGACCCCAAATGTCATATTTCTTGCATGAACCACAAACCATGTGTGCCAAATCCCTAGGTTTGAGACTCAAATCCATCTCCAAACCTTTTGGCACACTCCATGGCTCCTCTAGACTCCCAAGTAGTACCCACCTGAGATCCATTGGCCATGGGTCCCAAATTGACACTTGGAGCTCCCCCTAGAGCTCTTTGCCTTAGCCACCTCCCTAGGTGACTTATCCACAATGGCTAGGCCACAATGGTGCACCCCCGGTGACACTTGGCCAACAAACGTAACTTTCTTAACCTTGGACACCTTGTCCTTGGTTAATTTCCTCTTACCATTAAATGGCTTTCTCTTGCCATTTATTGGCTTCTCCTTGCTATAGTCATATGCAACCCTAGCATAAGACTTTCCCTTAGCTTTATAGGACTCTCCCTTGCCATGATCATTTGCCACCCTAGCATATGAACTCTCATTGGCCTTGGAGGGACTAGATCGATATCCCAAGCCCGATCTATCATTGTTGGGTCTTTGACTACCCAACACCATACTTAATCCCTTAGATCCAATAATGAATCTCTTAAGGAATTTCTCTAAACCATCAAGCTTTGCCTTCAAAGCTTGATTCTCCCTTTCTAGGTTCCTAACCCTAGAGTCAACATGTCCACCTTGGACATTCCTAGACCTACCCTTTCTAGGCATGTGTCTCCCCTTTTTGGGATTAATGCCTTGGTTCTCCATTACCTTCTTCTCCTTAGGTAATGAGAATTTAACGTGTCTAGGTCTATCATGTATAGGTCTCCTAGGGTTATGATCTACATTAACCCTATTCTTATCATGATATTTAAATCCAAAATTTTTCATTGCTACATAATGATAATCATTATTTTTCCTAGCATGCTTGGAAGAATGAAAATTTGAATTACAATTCAAATTAGGGTATACCTCCCTTACCCTTGAAGCTCCCCCTTGACACTTGCTTCTCTCCTTCTTCTCCCATTTCTTTAGATGCGCTAGCTTCTTAATTTCTCCCTTCTTGGGGCATTTTGTGTGGTAGTGGCCCTTCTCTCCACACGTGAAGCACACTATGTGCTTTTTCTCCTTCTTCTTCCTACAACTCAAATTAGATTCAAAATGAATTGAATTGAGTTTAGAAGCTACCTCTTTCTTACCCATAGGACATCTACTCTTATAGTGTCCCTTCTCATTGCACCCGAAACAAATGATGTGATCTTTTGACTTTGCTTCGGTGGAGGTGCTCACTAGGTTGACCTCCAAGACCTCTTCTTCATCCTCTTCACTTGTCTTGGACTTTTCTTCAACCCTTGAGGATGTAGATGATGTCTCATCTTCCTTCTCCTCTTCGGATGTTGAGCATGACTCAACTTCCGTTTGCTCCACCTCCTCTTCTTGAGCTACTAAGCCCATCTCCTTGGGCTCCACATCCGATTGGTCCTTCTTCTCCTTTTGGACCACTTCGTCACTTTCTTTGGATTTTTCTTCTTCTTCTTGTGTAGGCAAAAATTCCTCCCATGAAAATTTCTTCACTTTGCTCCACAATTCATGGGCGTTCTCATATTTACCTACACCACTTATCACATTAGGAGGCAATAAATCAATTAAAATTGCTATTACCTTTGAGTTTGCCTCCAATCGTGAGGTTTGCTCCTCCGTCCAATGTCGTGTTCGGAGCTTCTTTCCTTTCTTGTCCTTTGGGACTTTGAACGGTTCATTTACCACCATCATGGTGTCCCAATCCGTGTTGAAGAAGATCTCCATCTTCTTCATCCAATAGGTGATGTCCCCAATGCTTCCTCCTTCAAATTTTGGAGGGACAATCAACCCGGCCATCTTATGCTTCCTTGGCGGTTAGTCCAACGGAGAGCGTCCTCGCTCTGATACCACTTGTTGGAGGATCGGTGGCCGGCTTGAAGGGGGGTTGGATAGACGGCACCCCCAAATCGTTAGCTTCCTACACTATTGTTAGCTTGCGCAGCGGAATACAAATAAAAACAAACAAGCTAAATTAAATACAAGACAAAGAAAGGAAATGCAAACCAAATCGCTAACACATTCGATGTAACGTGGTTCGGAGATGATGCTCCTACTCCACGGCTGTCCGTAAGGTGGACGATCCCTCAATCCGTCGGTGGATTAGTCCCCGGAAACTCCGGCTAGCACAATCCTCCTTGTCGGTGGAGAAACCTCGCCACAACTCGATCAAGAACACTTGGATTGCTAGAGCACTAGATGACTACTAATTAGGCTTTAACCAAGTCTAATTTCGTCGCCTTGGCCGGCCATACCAAGCTCCTTCTTATAGAGCTTGGAACAAATCAGAACCTGATTTGCCCGTTACCAGTCGACTGGTCCTTGCACCAGTCGACTGATGCCAGCCCAACGGCTATCCAACGGCTATCCTGGTCCATACACCAGTCGACTGCTACAGTACGCTACAGTAACTGCTACAGTGCGCTACAGTACTGCTGCAGTGCCGCTACAGTAAAACCCTAAAACTAGGATTTTACTCCGAGTACAATCTCTCATGCACTCGTACCCTCACGACTCATTTGACTCTTCTTTGCAGCCTTGACCTCTTGCCTTCAAGCCTACTTCCTTTGGCTCTCGTCCCTCGGATGCATCCAAGCCCGCGGCTTGTCTCCAATGCCATCCTTCGCGTATGCCTCGAAGTCGCTTCCCTCGGCCCTTGTCCTTGCTGCCTTGTCCACGGTCCCTCGGATGCTCCATCCTTCACCGGACCCGAAGCCGTCAACCTGAGTCACATGTGTCACCTGCAGTCCTGCACAACTCAAGTACACATATCAAATAACAAGGGTAAACCTAACTTAAACCCTTTGCCCAAACACCAAAACACATGGTCCCACGAACCATTGGGATTGCTCCAACACTTGTAACGTTGGCAATGCCCCTAAACCCATTTAGGAGCATAAGTAATGAGCGGTATCTAGCAACACATCATTACTACCCAAGTTACAAGAATGTTGAGATCCAACATCACCTTGTGACTACCAATTGTGACTCCTCACAATATATGACAAGTGTCCTTCTATCCTAGACATCTAGATTGATCAATGTGAGGCATAGACCGTGTTATCCTCTGATCAATCTAAATCTTGAACTCCAAGTGGACTCACTAAAACAAATGAGCTCAATATCTCATATTGATTCATTTGGGCATGACCATGCACTTCTGTTGGAGTGTATACTGAAAGCCTAAGCTTTGTAAACATTCATTTTGAATAAAGAATCACATTTGGTCAAATTGTCTACATTTAGTTGTAGTTGTTCAATTAATTTATACTGTAGATAACATAGTATGTGGTGTCACATACAGAAGATAATGTTATCAGTACCTTATAAATTATAAACAGTAGCTCATGACCAAAATGGAAAGGAACAAACCATTAGAAGGTCGTAGTGTAATTAGGTATCAGTTTATCTTGACTGTATAATTACACTAGTACACTTAGAGTGTATTGAGTAGGACCATTTGAGGTCGTTTCTTTTATACTGACTTTATAAAGAAACAAAGACCTTGGTTATTATGGAAGTGTGTGCTCTTAATCCTGATATAATAACAAGCACATATATTTCATATTTATTTCTTTAATTTATCAATGGGTGAGATTTAGTTCGATGAATCAATAAGCCCGATAAGTTGGGAAATGGTATCACTTATAGTGTGTGTTGTTGATTATAGAAGGCGTGTCCTAGAGATACTAGGTTGATAATGTACCCAAGAGGAGCTCATAAAGATTGTCATGTTAAACCCTGCAGGTGGACTTAGTCCGACATGATAATAAGGTTGAGTGGTACTACTCTTGGACTTAGATATTAATTAAATGAGTTGTCAGTAACTCACTTAATTAGTGGACATTCGATATCTTAAACACAGGGAGACTAACACACTCATAATAAGAAGGAGCCCAAAAATGTAATTTGGGATTGGTGCGGTAGTTCAATGATAGTTCTCTAGTGGAATGAATTATCATTGATAAAATTAAGTTGTGTGTTCGGGGCGAACACGGGATGCTTAATTTTATCGGGAGACCAAAACCAATTCCTCCTCTCGGTCCCTATCGTAGCCTCTTATTTATAGAGTTCTATACCCACCTATACCCACCTTCTATACCCACCCAATAGGGGCCGGCCAAGCTAGCTTGGGAACAAGCTAGGGCCGGCCTAGGTATAAAATTGGGTGGCCGGCCCTAGCTTGAACCCAAGCTAGTAGGGCCGGCCAAATTAAATTAAAAAAGAAATTTAATTTTAATTTTTATTATTATGTGGAAGATATAATTAAAAGAGAATTAAAATTAAAATATCTCTCTTGTAAAAGATCTACAAAAGATTAAAGTAAGAGATTATATCTCTTTCCTTATTTGTAGATTGGAGAGATATTTTATTTTCTCTTTAAAAATTATTCACATGTTGATAAAATTAAAATTATAGAAATTTCCTTTTATCAACCATGAAGAGATTTTAAAGAGAAATTTTATTTTTTAAAATTTCCGGAAACAAATTAGGAAGTTTTAATTGTTGATTAAAACTTGTCTAATTTTTTCCTTCATTGATGTGGCCGGCCATTGGTTTATTTGGGAAATTTTATTTTATTTTTCTCAAATTAAATCATGTCAAGGAAATTGAGGAAATTTTATTGTAATTAAATTTCCTAATTTGCCTAGGCCAAGGAATATAAAAGAAGGGGTGAGGGTGCCTTCATGAGTTACAACCTCTATTGTTTTCTCTCCCTCTTTTCCTTGGTGTTGTGGCCGACCATCATCCTCTCCCTCTCTTCCTCTTGTGGTGGCCGAATACTTCATCCCTCTTGGAGTTCTTGTGGTGGCCGGATACTACTTAGAAGAAGAAGAAGAAGGAGAGAAAGCTAGCATCTCTTGGAGCTTGGTTAGTATTTTGGTTTTCTTCTTTGGTGAAGTTCTTCCTTTGTGGCCGAACCTTGCTTGGAGGAGAAGAAGGTGGTTGGTGGTTTCTCATCTCGGTAGATCGTTGCCCACACAACGTCCGAGGTTAGAAGAGGAATACGGTAGAAGATCAAGAGGTTTTTCTACAAGGTATAACTAGTAATTTTTATTTCCGCATCATGCTAGTTATTTATGGAAATAATACCATATACAAGAGGCTTACGTTCTAGAATTTCGAATATGTTTTTTTTTCGATGCTGTGTTCTTTTGTTTTTCTTTTCCTTGTGATTTGATTGTTCTCTTTGGTTAACCTAAAGTTATTTTAGGAAATTAAATATTAGCTTTCTATAAAAGGTTTTGTCTAGTTGGTGGTGGTTGCTCCCATATCCAAGAAGGCCATGTGCCTCGCCACGTCAGTACTGGGAACCAATTATGGAAATTAATATTTAATGGAATTAATAACTTAAGGAGACTTGGGTCGAACGTGTAAAGTTCCGCAGGAGATCCAAGTCAAAACCTAAAAGAACAAATAGATTAAGTTTTGGATCAAACGTGTTAAGTTCCGCAGGCGATCCAAAATTTAATTTAAAAGAACACATGGTATCTAGGAAAAGGTTCAGACCTTTGTACAAAATTTTTGTACAGTGGAACCTATAGGTTTTCCGAGTAGCAACCAACAACTTCGTGGTTTGACTCTATCAAGAATTCCGATGCCTCTCCTGTCATATAGGAGGGATAGATCCCATCTACATCACTTACATCCCTCTGCATAATTCGTTACATACCCAGTAATCGCCTTTATAGTCCACCCAGTTACGAGTGACGTTTGACGAAACCAAAGTACATAACTCCTTATGTAGGGAACCATGATGACTTCAGGTCTAAGGACTAGTAGTCATACTAATAACCACATGAGAAAGTATATGACACTCATATAATGATCCATGATACTTTCTCATGGCGGGTCATTCAGTATACATTCTCTAATGCATACCCATGTCTCAACTTGATATCTCTATATCCATGACTTGTGAGATCAAGTCATCGAGTTGACCTACATGCTAGTCTTATTGCATTAACATTGTCCCTGAATGTTAATACTCGACTAGGAATGATTAAGAGTAGTGTTCCCTATATCATCTCACTATCGGTTCAACTAACCGATTGATATAGGTGAGAACCTTCTACTCAAGGACGCTATTATACTTAGTTTATTTGACACCAATACAAGTAAGTATAATAACCAAAACAAATGCCTTTTATTTATATAGAATATGATACAACAAGTCCATAATACAATCATCAAATGATTGGCTTTAGGGCTCTAGCTAACAGTGATATTTTGATCCAACCGAGTGGGCTAAGTATATAACTGCGTAGTTGTCTATATTTTCTAGTCGTGTGTGGCTGATGTATACTTATGGTTGTATTAATAATTCAGATTGTCATGTGTATAGGGGAGATGCTGCTAGATTTTTCCTCTGGATGGTACTCCTCTAGGGCATGACAATTTATTTGGTATCAGAGCCACAAGTTTACGAGTCTTATTTTCTGTGTTTTGGATTTTGTGTTTTGGTTTTCTCGATGTGACTTTTTCAAGTTTTGGGACATAACAGTAGTAGGACATCTCCAAGCTATAGGAGGTATGTTAGTATATTGTTATCATACATTTCTGTTAGTATGCATTATTGACTATGATAGTTATGACATGTATTAGCACTTTTTATTAGTACATGTTTGGTTGTTGTAACCTATATTACATGTGATGGGTCAATCATTGATCATGGTCGACCTTAATAGAGATCAAGGATTACAGTCTCAGGTGATTTTTTTTCATATCATACCACCAGTAGTTTTAGCTTTTGTTACCACTAGTTAGTTAGGAGATGGAGGCACATACCAGCCTATACTATTATTAGCTGGGTAGTGGATAGTATCTACATATTCATGTTAACTTAGCTAGTAGAATACCATTTTTTTAACTTAGTTAGTTTCGTCAGTAGATAATTAATTTACTCTTGTTAGATCGGTCAGTAGAAGATTGATTTACACTTGTTGACTTGGGTAGTCGTGGAACAATTTATCTTTGTCGCTTTGTGGAGGATTAATGTATTCTTGTTGGATTAGTTAGTAGTGTTGGTGCAGCGGAGACCGGCAAGAGGGGGGGGGGGGTGAATTGCCTGCAATAAAAACTAAACCCTCCTCAAGGATTTCCAACTCTTAAATAAATGCAACTAAAAATAATCAGAGAAATAGACACACAAATTTAACCTGGTTACAACCAAGAGGGTTGTTAATCCAGGGCGATGAAAGGCTCAGTAAGAAACTCCTTCTTTGAAGGCGGAGAAGCCTTTTACACTTTGAGAGCACAGAGGTTGCTTAAACAGAGATTACAAGAGTTGGTTTTTCGTATGAAATCGTTGTTCTGTAAAGCTGCTCGAGACCCTCTTTATATAGGCGTTCTAGAGCTTATCGGGTGACCTGATCTTCGGGATCAGGTTTTGACTCGAGAGGGATCGGTCGACCGATCCCCAGGTTCGGTCGACCGAACCTGTTGTACCTGCCCAGCTTCGCGTCCAGGTGCAGTCTCTGTGGATCGAGCTTGGGTTCAGTCGACCGATCCTTTTGTTCGGTCGACCGATCTTCCAACGGTCTTTAGCTGAGTTGGCCCGATCAATCTGCTTGAGTTGGTCTCTGGATATACTTGGGTTCGGTCGACCGATCAGGAGGTTCGGTCGACCGATCAGCTTCACCAACGGTCAGCTTCTGACGTGGCATTCGACGTGTCTGCTACAGTTGGCTTCGGTTAATGAAGGGTTCGGTCGACCGATCAATAGGTTCGGTCGACCGAATCGTTGACAAGTCAACTCCAGTTGACTTGCTCCGGTTCGACTCCTTGGGTGATTGTGGCCATTCGGAATAGAGCTCACCCGAACCCAGTTCCCGGCCTTCTCCTCGAGCAGGCTTCAGTCCGGCTTCTCATCCCTCGAACGCCGCGCACGTTCTTCTCGCTCCACCGGAGTACTCTTCCGCAGCTCTCTCGTCCTTCGGACGCACCGAGCCCGTCGGCTCCCTTCCCGTGCCGTCCTTCTCACTAGCTGCATCTTCCGCTCGACTTCCTGTGCTCCTAAGTTCCTGCACACTCAGACACAGCGGTCAGACAAAATGCAGGACCTAACTAACTTGGTTGATCACATCAAAACTACCACGGGGTCCAACAATCTCCCCCTTTTTGATGTGCATCAACCCAAGTTCAAGTTAGGGTAAAACAGACATAAGAAGTAATTTTAAAAAGAAAAATTACTAAACTAGCATATTAAGCATAAGTTTTGCAATAAGTAAAATTGCAACAATATTTAGAAAAAATATTAAAAATTTAAACCTTCCTAACTCCTCCTAACTCCCTCTAAACTTGTGCTTTTCTTTATTCTCCCCCTTTGATCACAGCAAAAACGGGGGCAAACAAGTTACAGAAGTTGAAGTAGGTTTTAACTTAAAAAAAATTTCTAAGTGTTAAAAAAAATTTCTAAGTTAAGATGAATTTTTCAGAATTTTCAAAGAAAAATTTCGAAGTTAAAATTTCAAGAAACAATTTTTCTAGAAAAAAAATATTTAAAGAGTTCCTAAGAATATGTTTAAAAACTTTTTAAAGCATTGTTTAACTCTAATATTAATGCTTTTATCAGAAGGTTAATTAAACATTTTTATTTCGATATTTCGGCTTCCAGGTCGTGGCGAGGCACTAGGCCTTCTTGGTTATTGGAGCAACAACCACTTCCTTAGACAAAGCTTCCATAAAGAAACTCAAAGTTTAATTTTATCACTGTAAAATTAATCAAGTACAGATTTTGGAACCCAGTAAAGGTTCCTTCCTATGGGGTTAGTCAGATACTTAGGGGGTATATAGTTTCTTGGTACTTTTCTAAGTTGACCCTGATGGTTTCTAATGTACCAATTTAATTTTCCATAAATCCTAATTTTTGAATTTGGAAATTTCTTTAAGCATGCATCACTTTTCAATTTTTCAATTTCATTTTTTTATTTTGTATTTTCTAATTGCAAAATCTCATTTTCCAAATTTAAATTTTCCAAACTTATTTTTAAATTGGCAATTTCTTTTTCTGATTTGAATAGATCTTTCGACAAAGCTTTAATAAACTCAAAAGACTGTTTAGGGTTTAGGGCATGTACCTTACTTACCTGTTTGTCGGTAGCTCCCCCTTCATCACAGCTTTCCTCTTCTGTCTCTCCCCCTTGATCAATGCTCATCTCTGAGTCTGAGTTATCTTCAAAGAGGTGGTTGGCCACCAGTGCTATTCCCGAGAATTCTTCGGCTTCAGATTCAGAGGACGACGAATCATCCCATGTGGCTTTTAGGTTGTGTTTGGGTCGAGCTGGCTTCTTGCTCATTTCCTTGTCCTTCTGTTTGCTCTTCAATTTTGGGCAGTCCTCCTTGATGTGCCCTTCTTCGTTGCAATTGTAGCAACGAACTGTGCTTCTCTTTTGACGATGTTTACTTGGCTACGATCTAAATTGGTTAGATTTAAAGAACTTGTTAAATTGTTTTACCATTAACGCAACTTCATTTTCATCAATCGTCGCTTCAGAGTCGGGATCGCCCTTTTCAGCTCGTAGGGCAATGTTGAGGTTCGACTTTTCTTCTTGATTTTCTGTAATTCGAGATTCGTGAAGTTTGAAAGTTGAAAACAAATTTTCTAAACTACTTACCTCAAGATCCTTAGAGATGTAGTACACATCTACTAAGGATGCCCATTCTGGAGTCCTCGGGAAGGCGTTGAGCATGTACCGGATAGAGTCCCGGTTCGTTACCTCTTCTCCAAGATTAGTTAGTTGTGTGATCATCTCCTTGATCCGTGCTTGGAGTTGCGCTACCTTCTCGCCGGTGTTCATTCAGAGATTCGTTAGTTGTGTTCGAAGAATGTCGCGCCTCGCTAGCTTTGCTTCCGAGGTGCCTTCGTGGAGCTCTAGGAATTTCTCCCAGAGGTCTTTTGCGGAGTCGTAGCTTCCGATCTGACTCACCTCCTGGGGCGGAAGAACGCTGAGCAAGTGAAACTCAGCTTTTCCATTCGCCACGAAATCCGCCTGCTCCTTCTTCATCCATTGGTTCTCTTCTTTGTCTTTGGGCGCTGCAAAACCATATTTCATTGTAATTAAGATGTCAAAATCTGTCTTAAAAAATACCTACATCTTTCGCTTCCATGTAGCGAAATCTCCGTCAAACTTGGGGGGATGGATGTTCGTGCCGGCCATTGTTCGGATCTTTGTGCTTCAGATGGCGGTTAGTCCTTCTGAGGCTGTCGGGCTCTGATACCACTTGTTGGTGTAGCGGAGACCGGCAAGAGGGGGGTGAATTGCCTGCAATAAAAACTAAACCCTCCTCAAGGCTTTCCAACTCTTAAATAAATGCAACTAAAAATAATCAGAGAAATAGACACACAAATTTAACCTGGTTACAACCAAGAGAGTTGTTAATCCAGGGCGATGAAAGGCTCAGTAAGAAACTCCTTCTTTGAAGGCGGAGAAGCCTTTTACACTTTGAGAGCACAGAGGTTGCTTAAACAGAGATTACAAGAGTTGGTTTTTCGTATGAAATCGTTGTTCTGTAAAGCTGCTCGAGACCCTCTTTATATAGGGGTTCTAGAGCTTATCGGGTGACCTGATCTTCGGGATCAGGTTTTGACTCGAGAGGGATCGGTCGACCGATCCCCAGGTTCGGTCGACCGAACCTGCTGTACCTGCCCAACTTCGCGTCCAGGTGCAGTCTCTGTGGATCGAGCTTGGGTTCGGTCGACCGATCCTTTTGTTCGGTCGACCGATCGGCCAACGGTCTTCAGCTGAGTTGGCCCGATCAATCTGCTCGAGTTGGTCTCTGGATATACTTGGGTTCGGTCGACCGATCAGGAGGTTCGGTCGACCGATCAGCTTCACCAACGGTCAGCTTCTGACGTGGCATTTGACGTGTCTGCTGCGGTTGGCTTCGGTTAATGAAGGGTTCGGTCGACCGATCAATAGGTTCGGTCGACCGAACCGTTGATAAGTCAACTCCAGTTGACTTGCTCTGGTTCGGCTCCTTGGGTAATTGCGGCCATCCGGAATAGGGCTCACCCGAACCCAGTTCCCGGCCTTCTCCTCGAGCAGGCTTCCGTCCGGCTTCTCATCCCTCGAACGTCGTGCACGTTCTTCTCGCTCCACCGGAGTACTCTTCCACAGCTCTCTCGTCCTTCGGATGCACCGAGCTCATCGGCTCCCTTCCCGTGCCATCCTTCTCGCTAGCTGCGTCTTCCGCTCGACTTCCTGTGCTCCTAAGTTCCTACACACTCAAACACAGGGGCCAGACAAAACGCAGGACCTAACTAACTTGGTTGATTACATCAAAACTACCACGGGGTCCAACAAGTAGATGACCGATTTATTTTGTTGGTCCAATCAGTAGGGGACCATCATACTCTATTTTTAGAGGTTCTAATCTTTGGGTTATTCGTGCTTAGTTAGATATCTTGAGCACATTTGAGTACATGACTTGTATCGACGTGCAAAAGACTGAATTAGCCGTATACCATTGTCGGTTTGGTCAGTCTATAAAAGGATCGATGTATCCTATTCCATGGGGACTTTGAACATGGACTGTCTGTACTTGGTCAGATAACTTTAAAGGTACAATTGGCTGGGTGACCCCCACTAATGTAGAAAAGTGTAGAGCTACCTGCTTAACACTTATGAGAATAACTGGGAGAGTACATTCCGATACATGATTTGTACTGGCATGAGAAAGTTGAAGATAGTTGCATAACCTTTACGTAATCAGGTACCACGTGAAGGAAGCAGATGATGATACTAGAGATCCTGTCATCACTTGGTGATTACTTTGAGGTGTTTAGAGAGAGAGTAATCCTCTACCTCTTTAGGTAGCATGATGGTTTATAAGATGATAATCAGTCGACTCACCTAAGGTTGTTCCATGGGGGATCCTGACTCATGGACTGATCGGAGATGATTAGATATCCTCGATGTACCTTTGGATTAGTAGGGTTTTATACTCATATCTCATGGATTGATTGTATCTACTATTTAGAGTGTTATTGATTCAAAAATCAAGAGATACCTTGGATTTTAGTTGTGATACACTTTTTGTAGGATGATAATATATTTCTACATCTCACTAGTACCCCATGATGAGAGTGGGTCACTAGAAGATAGGTGTGTGAGGGCATGATTGGTTTGTTTCAGTTTAAGATATATGATAATAAATTTTCCCCATTAGATATAGACTCTGTGGTGGTACGACACAGACATGAACCATGGTGGGTATTTTCTTTCCTGGCCTCTATTAGTTCTTTTGAACTTAGAGCATGGTTAATACTGGATGATTAGGCTACTTTATCTTGGATTGTCTATGATTGTTGATTTCCTGTTTGGTACTTATGCTTGATTTTTGAGGTAAACTAGTTATGTACTGTATAGTCTTGTTCTTGATTCTTGAACCCTATTTGATATACCCTTGTATAGTAGGTAGCATAGGGTTTGTCTGGTTGATTGGGTTAATATACTGATTATGCATATCTATGTTGTGTGCACACATGATTAGTATGTATTGTAGGAGTCCTGTGGTAGACTGTCCATTTGCAGGTAGTGTTTGTATACATGTCCAGTTAGGGTTATTGTAGGTTTCTTGTAGATTATACCTATGTGGTTAGGTGTACGTGTCTGATTGTATTATTGGAGTTATCTTGTTGATTTAATCTATGTTGTGTATGTGTATATATTATTGGAGGGATCTTGTCGATGTAATCTGTGTTATAATATGTGTACATCTGTTTAGTGTATTATTGGAGGTATCTTTTCGATTAAATCTATGTTGTGGTTAGGTGTACGTGTCTGGTTGTATTATTGGAGGTATCTTATTGATTATATCTGTTTTGTGGTTGCACTCGTGTCTATTATGTTTTATTTGAAAGTATTGTTTTGATTACACTCATGGTGTATGCGTATATATGTTAGGTGAGTATTATTGGAAGTGTATTGACGATTATACCTACGTTGATAGATGCACACATGTTCGGTATGTATTATTGGAAGTATCTTGCTGATTATACCTGTGTGTGCATGTTTGGCGTGTACTAATTGGAGGATCATGTCAATGATACCTATGTTGTGTGTGCACATGTGCCAGGTGTATTATTGGTAGCATCATGATGATTCTACCTATGCAGAGTGTCTACATTATGTCATTAGTTGTATTAACCTGTCAACTAATTCTCCTATTGGTGGGTGACCCACTACGATGTTGAGAGAGTTGACAATGAATTTGATTTGTTTATTAGGTTGTTATACCCTTGGCTGTTTACAGTGATTTGTGGTAGAGTGATCTCATGCAGTCTCTAGCTAGATAGTTATATGTCTTGGTCCCTTATGGATTGTTTGTGGTTGAGCGTTGCTCCCACATATTATGGATTGTTTGTGGTGGAGCGTTGCTCTCACATATTGTAGATTGCGTGTAGCGGAGCATTGCTCCCATATATAGATTGCAGATATGGATTACTGATTGATTGTGGTGGAGCGTTGCTCCCACATATTATGGATTGCTTGTAGAGGAGTGCTGCTCCCATATAGGTTGCATTGTTGGTGGTAGAGCGTTGCTCCCACATATGTAGTATTTCTTGTGATGGAGCATTGCTCTGACATCAGATGATCTATTCTTTGGTGATTTGTAGTTGGTGATCATATTTCAGACTTGTTATCAGGGATCTCTGGTTGAGAATGTTTGTTGTACGGACATTATGAGTTCTTGGTTTTACCATTTAGGTTTACAGTGCCCTAGATGTTTTCATGAACTTGATGATTTTGGTATTCTGAGGATGTTTGGATCAGTTTTCATTGTCTTTGTTGACGATGTTATGATCTATTTATGATCTAAGGTGAATCACGTACACCATTTTCACATAGTTCTAGAGATGTTTCGACGGGAACATCTATATGTGAAGTTCAGTAGTGCGTATTGGAATTGTCTTTTGTGAGATTTTCTGGGACACATGGTCACCAGTAGGGGTTTATAAGTGGAACTATAGGAGATGGAGGTTGTTACCCGTTAGGAGTAGTCATAGTATATACAGGAGACTTGCAACTCCTTGGGTTGGCCGGATATTACAGACGATTTGTTAAGGGTGCCTCTCGCATTACTAAGTTGCTGACATGCCTGATCAGAAAAGGCGTGAAGTTCATGTTGTTAGAAGCCTGCGAGATCAGCTTCCAGGAGCTGAAGCGGATATTAGTGTCGGCACCAGTACTAGTTTTGCCTTCCAGAGAGGATGGATTTATACTCTACACCGACGCTTCTCTATAGGGTTTGGGCGTTGTTTTGATGCTACACAGTAGGGTAGTCTCCTATGCTTCTCGTTAGTTGAAGGAACGTGAGAAGAACTACCCAGTACATGATTTGGAGCTGGCCGCCATTATCTTTACTTTGAAGATTTGAGATTCTCATTGATCATAAGAGTCTCAAATATATTTTCACCCAGAAGGAACTTAATCTTCGACAGAGGAGATGGATGGAGTTCCTGAAGGATTACGACTGTACCATCAGCTACCACCCGGGGAAAACTAATGTGGTTGCTGATGAACTTAGCCGGAAGTCTAGAGGGACTTTATCTTGCCACAGAGTTTGAGTAACAGACTTGATTCAGGGTTTTCTTCGAATTGGGCCTTGAGGAGCAGGGATGGACAGAGCAGGGTATCTTTATTACCATGGTTGCTCAGTCGTCGATCAGGACTAGGATTCGAGAGGCCCATGCCGGAGATCAACGCCTATAGTCCATTAGCAGCCAGATAGCTTCTGGGTAGCAGACCGAGTTCACCCGAGATGACAAGGGCATTATTTATTTCCAAGGTAGATTATGTGTACCTCAATCTCAACTGGTCTTGGAGGAGTTACTTCAAGAGGCTCATCGCTCCCGATTTACGATCCACCCAGGCGGAACCCATATGTATAGAGATTTGAGATGCTCCTATTGGTGGAACGGCAGGAAGAAAGACATCGCGGAGTTTGTAGCTAGATGTCTAGTCTGTCAGCAGGTGAAGGCTGAGCACTAGAGACTTGCTGGATTACTTTAAAGGATTCCTATTCCTGAGTGGAAATGGGAGTACATCACTATGGATTTTGTGGTGGGTTTGCCTAAGACACTATGAGATCATGACGTGATTTGGGTAGTCGTTGATCGATTAACTAAAGCTGCACATTTCTTACCGATTTGGAAGACTGATTCTCTGGATCGATTAGCAGAGCTGTATTGTCAAGAGGTCATCAGTTTACATAGTGTTCCTTTGAACATTGTATCGGATAGAGACCCGCAGTTCAAGTCCCGATTCTGACAGAGTCTACAGCAAGCCTTGGGCACACAACTCCGTTTTAGTACAACATTCCATCCACAGACAGATGGACAGTCAGAGTAGACCATCCAGACTTTAGAGGATTTGCTGAGGTTTTGCGTTATGGATTTTGGAGGCAGCTGGGAGGACCACTTGCCATTAGTAGAGTTTGCCTACAACAACAGCTTTCATTCGGCTATTCAGATGGCACAGTTTGGAGTGTTGTATATAGGCCTTGTCGGACCCCCCTCCCCCCCATCCTCTGGGAGGAGGTTGGGGAGGCCTAGTTGCTAGGACCTCAGAGAGTTTAGTAGGAGGCAGAGTTGGTCCACATTATCAGACAGAGGATGTCCGACGTGCAAGACCGTCAGAAGAGTTATGCTGATTGGAGACGGAAACACCTGGAGCTCTCTACTTGCGACTATGTATTTTTGAATGTCTCACTCCCGAAAGGGGTGAAGAGATTTGGCCTCCGAGGTAAACTAGCTCCACAATACATTGGGCCTTTCCAGATCTTGAAGAGGATTGGAGAGGTAGCTTACCGTCTAGAGCTACCATCATCTCTGGCAGGCATTCATGATGTATTTCATGTGTTCATGCTAAGGAGGTATGTATTCGACCAAGCACATGTTATGTCGAATATATCAGTTCCTATTTAGCCTGACGTTACTTACGAAGAAGTTTCAGTACGGATTCTGGACCATAAAGAGCGTCAGGTGCGGAACAAGACTATCCGACTGGTTAAAATTGGATGGCAGTATCATTCTAACAAGGAGGCTACTTGGGAGCTCGAGGATATGATCCGAACTCGATACCCTCATCTTTTTACTTGAGGTATGTGGGTTAAGTTTCTGTTCAACATTTATACTGTTTAGTTATTGCTAGTACTTGTTGATGGTAAATAACGAAATTTGGGGACCAAACTTTTATTAGTGGGGGAGAATGTAAAATACCGTAACCAAATAATAATAAAATAATAAATTTTTATGGATGAATAACATTAAGGGAATTTTTAGAAATTTTCTGAAAATTAATTTGAGCTCGTATGATGAGTTTACGGGGATGAATTAATAGGCTTGGGAAAATCTGTTTAGAATACCCAATTAAGTAAGAGTTGATAAGGAAATAACTTAGGCTTTAATTAAATTAAACCTAAGATTTCTAATTTAATAAACTTTCCTTTTATTTCTTTTTCCTTACCTTCTCCCTTCTCACGAACCCGAGCTCTCCTCTTTCCCTTTTCTTCCGCGACGCCGAAGCTTCTCCTCTCTTCCTCTCTTCTCCCGAACGTCGGTAGCCGGTCAATCACCCTCTGCCCTAGCTTTCTCCATTTTCTCTTCTTCTTCGTTAAGCAAGCATCGCCGACCCCTGCTGTCTCTCCATCGCCGACACTTGTGCACCGCCTGATCGCCACCACCACAGCTATGTGGCAGCGTTGCTGGAGAGGAAGGAGCCAGTGCAAGGGGGTGAGGCTGCCACCAGTAAGGTCTCCACTCATTTCCTCCTCCTCATCCCTAGCACCGACCATCTTCTTCCAATGCCCTAGCACCGACCTATTGCTTCTCTTCCTAGTGTCGGCTGCTATCTCTCTGCCCTAGCGCCAACATCCCAAGATCCCTCCAGTTGATCGCCTCTGACTCGATTCCTATTCTTCGTCTTTCCTGTGCAGCTCCAATTCGCTGATGAGGACCAATTGAAGCTTCGTCTAGATCCAGTAGCTACACCTTTTCGGCAACAACATCCCTGGCTATGGATCAATAGTAGGGGTTGTATGTTTAAGGTAGGATGTATCTAATTACTCTTGTTGTGGATTATGGGTTGATTGGAATATCGTAACTACTAGATTTGTATTTGGGTGAGTTTAGGATGGTCTAGGTTTTATAGTAGTTAAGTGGAGGATGTATTGTTACTAGAATTGATTTAAGTTTAGATTTAAATCTAATTGGGTAGTGGAAAGATTACGGTTAAGGAAACTAACCCTAATTGACCGAGGGATTAAATTTGGGTAGAGTTAATGTTTATGATCGATTAGGGTTTTCCCTAATTAGGTTTAGGAGAATCTAATTAGCTATTTAACTCATATGATTTTAGCTAAATAAAAGGTATATGTATTGATTGATGCAGAACTTTGATTCGAGACGGGCGTCTCGACGTAGGATTTTTAGATACAATATTCTTTTGAGATAGGTACTTTTGACTTATCTCTTTGATATAATCCCTTTAGATATACATAATAGTTTATTGCTAGTAGTAAGGATTATGTTTGCATCTGCTTTGGTATGCCACTATTTGGTTTTTGTAGTTTGCCTATATTCTTTTCTGTTGTGCATTCATGCTTATGTTCCCTTGTTTGATGCTATGTTCACTCTTGTTCATAGGAATAGTGACACACATTGCCCTATTGTGTAGTAGTCTAGTTATTTGATATATCTGATCTGTGTACCTGGATTTATGTTACCTAGATCATTGTATGATTTATTTCCTTTTTGGTGCATTCTGTATGGAGGTGTATACTGTTTGTATCTACATGTTTAGTTCATGCACCATCTTGCACGATTGTATGCTGAGCGATTGCCGTCTTCATTATTGTTGAGCACATCACCAGTTACATGATTTGCACGCACAACCACTCATGGGTTAGTGGTATATCAGGTAGGGTGTGTGACAGTTTACTATGCCAGTGCTCCGCTGGTCCACTCATGGGTAGCGTGACGCACCATGGTAGCACGACAGGGATCCTTCCTCTGGACTATCTCAGGGAGATGAGAGCATTGCGCTCTACCACTCTGTTTGGGGTAGGAGAATAGGTGTACTCTGACAACATCCTGTCCACTCGATCACTCAGGAGCAGTGATGGCAGAGTGCACAGTTGTCATAGCCCTACCCACTCGGTCTCATCATCGCGTGTGAGATGGCTGACTAGCATCAGAGTTGACACATGCCATTTTTGCATCATATGCATGGATTATATTTATTGTTTGCGCTTGCTGCATTATGTATGCTGCATTTGTTTGGTTGCAAATGATTGACATGCATATAGGTGACATTTTGTATCTGGTCTGACGATCCTTATTTCCGGATAGGAGGTCTTGGTGAGTACAGTTTATTCAACCATTTTCAGTCTGCATTTCCTACTTTTGTTCAGAAAATTGTACCGCATGATTATTACTGTTAGTTATATCTTATTATGTATGTCTATCTGGTATCTGTTTAGTTCTTGGACTCACCCCGTTGATATATTTTTTTTCAGATACCAGGTAGAGGTATGTGGAGTCGCTAGGAGTATCCTATCTCTCAGTTCCTGTAACGCCCGAAAATTCTCAAAACTATTTTAGAATTATTCTATTATTTATCTGGAATTTTTAGATATTTTCCCGGAATTTTCCGAGTAGCGGAAGTAGCAAAAATAAATATAAACGAAAACGGCCTAAGCGGGAATCGAACCCGAGACCTATGGTTTAAGGGATAATGTTAGTAACCAGTGAACCCAGCAGGGCCGTGCTGAGAGAAAGGAGAAACATTTATATTTATATTAGAGTTGGACCGGAATTACCACATGATATAAATAGGAGGTTTAAGTGGGTTGGTTTATTTCTAATTGGTTCGTGACCTTCTCCAAACCCTCACCGAGACCCTCTCCCTCTCCCGTTTCTTTCTCTCGGCGCAGAAAAACAAAGCAAGGGAAACCTAGGGTTCCTTCCCTAAGATCGTGTGTTCACTTTCCAGCGACAACACCTGTACGAAGTCGGTTCTTCTCCGCGAGAGGAACGCGAGGACGTAAGCGGTTCGTCGAACGGAGCAGTTTTTCGGAAAAACCTAGCGGATAAATCGTAAGAAAACCTTGCGATTGAGGTAAGAAACCCCTCACCTGCAGTATAATTGCTCTCGCTTGTTAGTTTTGGCATTAGTTCAGTAATTTTACAGTTTTCGGTTTTAGGGTGTGCTTTTAGTGCACACCAAGCGTTCGGTAGAATGCTTAGTTCCGAAGGATGCACCAATAGGCGTCCTAACAGCATGTAAAATGAATTAGAAACATTTTACTCAGTTTATTATCAGATATTACAGCTAATGGATCAGATATCCATTGGGTGGGCTCCCACAGTAGCCTCTAGGTTCAGATAACCTAGCTCTATGTTCAGATAACCTAGAACAACAAAGTAAAATAAACAATATTCAGTATTTTACTTTTATTCAGTTGGCACTGTACTTGGATCAGATATCCATGGGCTGGACTCCCACAGTCGTCCCTAGGTTCAGATAACCTAGTAACCCTGCTGGATTCGGAACTTGCAATCCCGGGTCTCGTAGGGATGCGCGCACAGTAAGTACAGTTGCCAGGGCCCAACAGCATGTTTAGTATTTTCATCTATTATATGTATAGTTTTCAAATTTGAAACCAGTGATGAGAACACTAATTTAGCATTCAGTTCAGTTCAGGTTCAGTTTACATGATTTGAGTTCGTGTACAAATTTAGATATATGCATGACTAGTTCAATTTCAGGTTCAGTTTATATGTTATGCCATGCTTTGTATGATACCATGCCATGCCATGCTTGCATGCTCAGTTTAGGTTTCAAACAGCATGTTTTAAAAACATAATTGCATCGTTGCATGTTTTTGTGAGGTAGATGGTTCCTTACTAAGCTTATTGGCTTACAGATACTATTTTTCTTATACTGCAGATACCGGTAAAAGAAAAGTGGACTAGCGGAGGCTGGAGGACGATGCTACTATGATGTATGTGTGCAAGGGGCCTGGAATAAAGATCCTTGGGATCTATACGTTTTTATTTCAGTTTTAGCACTTAACATGTTTAGTTTCATACTTAGTCTTGTTACTAATTGTTCTAGCTTAGTAACTATGTCTTGTTTAGTTTATCATGTTTAGAACATTAGTACTTACATGCTAGAATGTATCTCCATTGTTTTAGAACTGTTGTGTGATGTTTTGGCACGCCAAAGTGCTGAAATCAGAACTCTCGAGTGAAATCAGACACTGATCGGTCAGCCGACCGATCCAGCTCGATACAGTAGCCTCGGAGAAGATTTCCAGGTGCCTGGATCGGTCAGCCGACCGATCCAGCATCGAAAGGTAGGCATCTCAGCGCCTCCAGGTGCCTGGATCGGTCTGCAGACCGATCCAGACACACCTGGATCGGTCTTGCCGACCGATCCAGCCTTTGCTGGTTCGGTCCGCAGACCGATCCAGCAGGGCACAGAATCGTAGCAAGTTTGATCGATCCGTGGATCGATCAGCAGCTAGTTGGGAAGTTAATTCTGAGTTCCTAGCTCAGATGGGAGGTCAAGTATCCTCCTTAGTACATGTACACCAACCGGAAAGGGTCTTGAATCCTTCCTTATAACAGCATGGGTGTATCAGTTGTCAGACTAACCGAGTCGGTTAGTGAAATTTTATTTTACCCAGTTTTTCGTACAGTAGCTTCAGTAGTTAATGTAGCGATCTGGCTCACAGATTAGTACCCAGGAGTTGGGTCGTTACAGAGTGGTTTCAGGACCAGATACGGGCAGCTAGTTGGGAAGTTAATTCTGAGTTCCTAGCTCAGATGGGAGGTCAAGTATCCTCCTTAGTACATGTACACCAACCGAAAAGGGTCTTGAATCCTTCCTTATAACAGCATGGGTGTATCAGTTGTCAGACTAACCGAGTCGGTTACTGAAATTTTATTTTACCCAGTTTTCCGTACAGTAGCTTCAGTAGTTAATGTAGCGATCCGGCTCACAGATTAGTACCCAGGAGTTGGGTCGTTACAGAGTGGTATCAGAGCCGTGTTCCATACTTCCTACACACACATCAGCGTTGTTCCTGCAGCTTCCAAGTAAGAACATCTCTCACTCAGTTTTGTTTTCAGCTTTCATATCAGTTATATGTACTTTCATGTTTGCTCGCATGTTGGTAGTTAATTAATTCATGTTTACAGTGATAGTATTTAACATGTTACCAGTAGTTAACTATAACATGATAGCCTAGTTATATATATGTGTTCTCTGCTATTTAGAAAAATGGTACGAGGACGTCTAGCTAAGAAAGCAGCAGCGGCTGAGCCCCAGCATGAGGCAGGCAGTTCAGTGCCTCCCTCAGACCTTACAGCACTAGTGGCTCAGCTACAGCAGCAGTTAGCTGAACAGCAGCAGGAGATAGCCTCCTTAAAGGCTAACCAGCAGACTACTCCCCCAGTCACTCCAGTACCGAACCTCACGACTCCAGTAATTACAGAGGTTGTACCAGCTCAGCCTGCAGTACCAGTCCCAGTAGCCCCAGTAGCAGGGGCTAAGAGAGAAGCTTACCTTATCCAGTGGCAGAGAATAAAGCCCGAGAACTTCTCAGGCACCAGCGAACCATGGGATGCTCAGGCATGGTTTAAAACACTGGAAAGCACGATGGAGCTTCTAGACTGGCCAGAGCACGAAAAGGTGAAGTGTGCCTCCTACATTTAACAGAGGCTGCGCATGTGGTGGGGCGGATTAAATCGAAGTGGCGATAAACCGGATGACATGGGGCAACTTGAGAAAGAATTCTTGAGGAATTCTTTCACATGCAAGTCACGAACCGACACTATGACGAGTTCTGAAATTTCGTCGGGGCAACCTATCGATTCGAAGCCGTGAAGAAATTCAGAGTTCAACCCGTCGTGTCCGAACTAGTCACTCGGAGAAGGACAGTACGCTTGATCTCGAAGATGCTCGGACCAGAAATCGTAATGAATGTGGCTGGTGGCGTTCATAGGCCACAAACCACAGAGGAACTAGTGAGTAGTGCTCTGATCACCGAGCACTATCAGCACAATATCACCCAGCAGAAGCAGGTTTCCACAGAGCCCAAGGGACAAGCTAGCTCAGGTACTCAGCAGAAACAACAGGGACATAGCTCCAACTGGAAAGGGAAACGCAAGGCAAGCAGTGACCCAAAAGGAGGACCAGCTGGAAAACATTCCAGACATCCCAAGTGTGCTACTTGTGGGAAACATCATCCAGGAGTTTACCGCAAGGGTACGCGAGGTTGTTTTGAA
Organism: Zingiber officinale; assembly: GCF_018446385.1. NCBI lineage: Eukaryota > Viridiplantae > Streptophyta > Magnoliopsida > Zingiberales > Zingiberaceae > Zingiber > Zingiber officinale. The sequence goes on along the minus strand of NC_056000.1, from coordinate 83,984,880 downwards.
TGTGGACAGGAAGGGCACATGGCTAAGCAGTGCCCGAACAAGAACAGTCTTCCTCAGCCTCAGCCGATACAGTATGGAGCTCAGCCAGCGCAATTACACCAGATGTATGCTGCTTTAGATGGTCCACAGATCAGTCAGGGCAGATTAGAAGCCCCCACAGCTATCCCAAATGCCAGGATTTTCTCACTGACTAGAGAGGACGTAGCAAATGCCTCGACAGTTGTCACAGGTCAGATTAGTATTTTACAGCATAATGCAACTGTCTTATTCGATACTGGGGCAACCCACTCTTATGTATCCAGGGCATTTGCCGAGAAATTAGCAACACCTCCAGAGTTACTCCACAGTCAATTTCTGACAACACTACCCTCAGGAGACATCATGGCATCTACGCACTGGCTCAGAGCAGTGTCAGTCATTATAGCAGACAGGGAACTTTTTGGTGATCTGATAGTGCTAGAAATGACTGACTATGATGTCATCTTTGGAATGGATTTTCTGATCAGATATGGCGCTTCTATAGAGTGCCGTAAACAGAAGGTCATATTCCAACCTGAAGCAGGAGTACAGTTTGAGTTCATAGGAAAACCAAAGAGAAAAGCCAGAAAGTTTCTCTCAGCATTGAAAGCACAGCAGCTATTGGATTCAGGATGCATGGGATTTTTAGCAAATGTAGTTAGCACCAGCCAGGACAAGAACCAACAGCTATCAGAGGTTCGAGTCGTTTGTGACTACCCAGCAGTCTTCCCTGAAGAGGCTTAGCACCAGACAAGGAGATTGAATTTGAGATAGAGCTCATTCCGGCACAAATCCAATTTCCAAGGCACCGTATCGCATGGCTCCAGCAGAAGGAACTTCAGGAGCAATTACAGGAGCTTCTAGACAAGGGTTTCATAGCCTAGTCACTCACCATGGGGAGCACTGTGTTGTTCGTGAAGAAGAAGGATGGAAGCATGCGCCTATGCATAGACTACTGTTCAGGTCACAATTAAAAACAGGTATCCTCTCCCCAGGATAGATGACCTGTTTGACCAGCTAAAGGGAGCCACAGTGTTCTCTAAAATTGACCTCAGATCAGGATATCACCAGGTTAGAGTCAAGAAAGGCGATATACCTAAAACAGCTTTCAGGACCAGATACGGACATTATGAGTTCGTAGTCATGCCTTTCGGCGTGACAAATGCTCCAGCTACTTTCATGGACCTCATGAACAGAGTATTCAGAGAATACTTAGACAAGTTTATCATCGTGTTCATTGATGACATTCTTATCTATTCAGGCACTCAAGAGGACCATGCAGAGCATCTGAAGACAGTTTTGCAGATCCTTCAGCAGAACCAGCTATACGCCAAATTCACGAAATGTGAATTTTGGCTAGACCAGGTAGCCTTTCTAGGTCACATCATCTCCAAGGATGGTGTTATGGTAGATCCCAGCAAGATAGAAGCAGTAAGTAGCGGAAGAGACCCAGGCCGGTGAAATCGAAGCTTTACGGGATTAGCAAGCTACTGAAATCGTAGAGGACTTCTTCAGGATAGCCTCCCCAGCGTCACGGAAGAACAAGAAATTTCAGTGGACAGAGGACTGCGAGAACAGCTTCAGCGAACTAAAACGGAGATTGACCAGTGCTCCTATTTTAGCTATACCAGAAAACACAGACAGCTTCGACATCTACAGTGACGCCTCTAAATTGGGATTAGGAGCAGTACTGATGCAGCAGGGCAAGGTGATCGCCTATGCCTCCAGACAACTCAAGGATTATGAGAGGAACTATCCTACTCACGACCTTGAGCTTGCAGCAGTGGTGTTCGCTCTCAAGATTTGGAGACATTATTTATATGGAGCTCAGTGCAGAGTGTATACAGATCATCAAAGTCTGAAGTATTTCTTTACTCAGAAGGATCTGAATATGCGACAGCGCAGATGGTTAGAGCTGGTCAAGGATTATGACATAGATATCCTCTACCATCCAGGGAAAGCTAATAAGGTAGCAGACGCACTCGGCAGGAAGTCCAGTGCCACCTTATTATCTTTAGCAGCTATGTCACCACCCCTAAGGAAGGAGATTACAGATTTTAGTCTCGAGCTTATGGTCGGGCAGCTTTCCACTATGTCCTTAGCATCTACCTTGCTTGATGATATCCAGACAGCTCAGGAGCAGGATCCTGAAATCCAGAAAATCAAGCAAGGGTTAGCGAGAATCGAGAAAGTGGAGAGTTGAGTGTCCGGTGGGGTAGTGTCTTGTGGTGCAGACTTTGTGTTCCGATCGGGAGGAACTACAGCAGATTCTAGACGAGGCTCACAGGACTCCCTATGCGATTCATCCTGGTTCCACCAAAATGTATCGGGATCTAAAGCGATTTTGGTGGCACAGGATGAGCGAGATATCGCCAGATCGTCGGCATCTGTCTAACTGTCGGAGGTTAAGGCAAAACATCGGCGACTGGGAGGAGCTCTGCGGTGATCTAGATTCCGAGAATGGAAGTGGGAGGATATCTCTATGGACTTCATAGTGGGATTACCGAACCACGAATGGTTTTGATGCCATTTGGGTAATAGTCGACGGTTGACTAAATCGGCCCACTTCTTAGCTATCGAATATCCTATTCCATGGAGCAGCTAGCTCGGTTGTATCTCAAGGAGATAGTCAGTGCATGGAGTCCCAACCATTATAAGAGACAAGAGTGATTTACATCACACTCAATCCATGGAATCGGACCGCACTTTTAAAATTAATTGGACCGAAGGTCATAGAGATCGGGAAGGGGCAAGTATTGGTACTCATGATATGACCCGCTTGTGCCCTAGATTTCAAGGGAAGTTGGTGCAAATATCTGTGTCTGGCAGAATTTGCATACAACAACAGTTATCAAGCCACTATCGGCATGGCACCTTATGAGGCACTCTATGGGCGGAGGTGCAGATCACCAATCTGCTGGTATGAGAGTGGTGAACAGAAGGAACTAGAGCTTCAGACAGATCTAGTAGCAGATACCACAGCAGCCATACAGCAGATTCGCCAGAGGATAGAGACAGCACAGAGCCGTCAGAAGAGCTATGCCGATACACGACGCAGACCCCTAGAGTTCTCGGTTGGGGATACAATTTTCCTCAGAGTAGCTCCCATGAAGGGAGTCATGCGTTTTGGGAAGAAGGGCAAGCTAGCTCCCAGATATGTGGGACCATACCTTATCACGAAGAGAGTGGGCAAGGTAGCATATGAGCTAGAGTTACCTCAGGAGATGTCAGCTGTCCATAATGTATTTCATGTCTCCATGCTGAAGAAGCATATTCCACCCAGGTGATTGAGCCCCGGTTGGTACAGGTCCGTGATGATCTCAGCTATGACAATCGGCCTATTCAGATAATAGACCGAGCAGTAAAGAAATTACGGAACAAGGAAGTACCATTAGTCAAAGTCACCTGGCAAAATCACAGCAGAGGCGACTTGGGAGACAGAGGCCAGATGAAGTACCCGGAATTGTTTTAAGTTCGGGACAAACTTTTATAAGGTATGGGGATTATAACAGAAAATTCTCAAAACTATTTTAGAATTATTCTATTATTTATCTGGAATTTTAGATATTTTCCGGAATTTTCCGAGTAGCGAAGTAGCAAAAATAAATATAAACGCGGCTAAGCGGAATCGAACCGAGACCTATGGTTTAAGGGATAATGTTAGTAACCAGTGAACCCGGCCGTGTTGAGAGAAAGGAGAAACATTTATATTTATATTAGAGTTGGACCGGAATTACCACATGATATAAATAGGAGGTTTAAGTGGGTTGGTTTATTTCTAATTGGTTCGTGACCTTCTCCAAACCCTCACCGAGACCCTCTCCCTCTCCCGTTTCTTTCTCTCGGCGCAGCAAAACAAAGCAAGGGAAACCTAGGGTTCCTTCCCTAGGATCGTGTGTTCACTTTCCAGCGACAACACCCGTACGAAGTCGGTTCTTCTCCGCGAGAGGAACGCGAGGACGTAAGCGGTTCGTCGAACGGAGCAGTTTTCCGGAAAAACCTAGCGGATAAGTCGTAAGAAAACCTTGCGATTGAGGTAAGAAACCCCTCACCTGCAGTATAATTGCTCTCGCTTGTTAGTTTTGGCATTAGTTCAGTAATTTCACAGTTTTCGGTTTTAGGGTGTGCTTTTAGTGCACACCAAGCGTTCGGTAGAATGCTCAGTTCCGAAGGATGCACCAATAGGCGTCCTAACAGCATGTAAAATGAATTAGAAACATTTTTACTCAGTTTATTATCAGATATTACAGCTAATGGATCAGATATCCATTGGGTGGGCTCCCACAGTAGCCTCTAGGTTCAGATAACCTAGCTCTAGGTTCAGATAACCTAGAACAGCAAAGTAAGATAAAACAGTATTCAGTATTTTACTTTTATTCAGTTGGCACTGTACTTGGATCAGATATCCATGGGCTGGACTCCCACAGTCGTCCCTAGGTTCAGATAACCTAGTAACCCTGCTGGATTCGGAACTTGCAATCCCGGGTCTCGTAGGGATGCGCAAAGTAAATACAGTTGCCCCAACAACATGTTTAGTATTTTCATCTATTATATGTATAGTTTTCAAATTTGAAACCAGTGATGAGAACACTAATTTAGCATTCAGTTCAGTTCAGGTTCAGTTTACATGATTTGAGTTCGTATACAAATTTAGATATATGCATGACTAGTTCAATTTCAGGTTCAGTTTATATGTTATGCCATGCTTTGTATGATACCATGCCATGCCATGCTTGCATGCTCAGTTTAGGTTTCAAACAGCATGTTTTAAAAACATAATTGCATCGTTGCATGTTTTTGTGAGGTAGATGGTTCCTTACTAAGCTTATTGGCTTACAGATACTATTTTTCTTATACTGCAGATACCGGTAAAAGAAAAGTGGACTAGCGGAGGCTGGAGGACGATGCTACGATGATGTGTGTGTGCAAGGGGTCTGGAATAAAGATCCTTAGGATCTATACGCTTTTATTTCAGTTTTAGCACTTAACATGTTTAGTTTCATACTTAGTCTTGTTACTAATTGTTCTAGCTTAGTAACTATGTCTTGTTTAGTTTATCATGTTTAGAACATTAGTACTTACATGCTAGAATGTATCTCCATTGTTTTAGAACTGTTGTGTGATGTTTTGACACGCCAAAGTGCTGAAATCAGAACTCTCGAGTGAAATCAGACACTGATCGGTCCCCAGACCGATCAGGGTCTGAGCTGTACCACTGGATCGGTCAGCCGACCGATCCAGCGAGATACAGAATGCTACTGTATCCTCCTGGATCGGTCAGCCGACCGATCCAGCTCGATACAGTAGCCTCGGAGAAGATTTCCAGGTGCCTGGATCGGTCAGCGAACAGTAGGCATCTCAGCGCCTCCAGGTGCCTGGATCGGTCTGCAGACCGATCCAGACACACCTGGATCGGTCTTGCCGACCGATCCAGCCTTTGCTGGTTCGGTCCGCAGACCGATCCAGCAGGGCACAGAATCGTAGCAAGTTTGATCGATCCGTGGATCGATCAGCAGCTAGTTGGGAAGTTAATTCTGAGTTCCTAGCTCAGATGGGAGGTCAAGTATCCTCCTTAGTACATGTACACCAACCGGAAAGGGTCTTGAATCCTTCCTTATAACAGCATGGGTGTATCAGTTGTCAGACTAACCGAGTCGGTTAGTGAAATTTTATTTTACCCAGTTTTTTGTACAGTAGCTTCAGTAGTTAATGTAGCGATCTGGCTCACAGATTAGTACCCAGGAGTTGGGTCGTTACAGAGTGGTTTCAGGACCAGATACGGGCAGCTAGTTGGGAAGTTAATTCTGAGTTCCTAGCTCAGATGGGAGGTCAAGTATCCTCCTTAGTACATGTACACCAACCGGAAAGGGTCTTGAATCCTTCCTTATAACAGCATGGGTGTATCAGTTGTCAGACTAACCGAGTCGGTTAGTGAAATTTTATTTTACCCAGTTTTCCGTACAGTAGCTTCAGTAGTTAATGTAGCGATCTGGCTCACAGATTAGTACCCAGGAGTTGGGTCGTTACAGTTCCCATGTCACATCCGAAGACATGTTTTGTGGTTTCTTTAGTACTTTATTTGGTTTATGTATTCGGTGTAATTAGCTTTGTATATTCCGATTTTGTTTCTGGATTGTTGTTGATACGGGTTATGGAGAATGAATACATTTTCTAGTAAAGGAGGAAGGAAAACTAGTCGAGCAGCAATGCTCGTATAAGCGCGGCGGGTAGAGACTGACCGAGCAAAAGAGGTCGATCGAGCGTTTAGGTTCGGGAGGCTGAGACAGGCTGAGCAAGAACAGTCGGTCGAGTAGAAGAAGCATTTAGCTCCACACCAGACAAGGCATAACATGCTCGGTAGGTGAAGACCGACCGAGCGAAAGAGATTGATCGAGTATCTAGGTTCGACAGGCTGAGACAGACCGAGCAAGAACAGCCGGGCGAGTAGAAGAAGCATTTAGCCCCACAGCAAATAAGGCATAGTATGCTCGGCAGGTGAAGACTGACCGAGCGAAAGTGAGCGACCAAGTATCTAGGTTCGGCAGGCTGGGACAGGCCGAGCAGGAACAGCTGGGCGAGTAGAAGAAACATTTAGCCCCACAGCAGACAAGGCATAGTATGCTCGGCAGGTGAAGACCAACTGAGCGAAAGAGACCGACCGAGTATCTAGGTTCGGCAGGCCGGGACAGGCCAAGCAGGAACAGTCGGGCGAGTAGAAGAAACATTTAGCCCCACAACAGACAAGGCACAGTATGCTCGGCAGGTGGAGACCGACCGAGCGAAAGAGGCCGACCAAGTCTTATACCGTTAAACTTCTCATAAACTCTGACACATAAATCATATGGAAATACTTTGTGATTATACGAGGGCTTAACTAATTTGGCGGGAAATGTCTTCTAGAAGCTTATACCGGTTTGCTAAATGACAAAGAAGGTACATATGGGGTACGATAAAGATTCCTTAAACTATTTTCACAAGTGGTGCTTACGTCATCTCATAACCAACTCCAACAAACTGGAGTCCACCTCATAACTGTGGAGGTCAAGTGAGGTGGTATAAAAAGGGGAATCCTCTCCACTGGCCAGGTATGCAATCATTCCTACACAACTCAAACCCTAACAGAGTTTCCGGTTTTTCATTGTCTTCTCTCTCTATTCTCGCCGGAAAACTAACTTGAGTGTCGGAGGGCCTGGCCAGGGATTCCTACCCCAGTTTTAGGTCACTAATGCTTTGTTGGTTGGTCGGTCGGTGTGCAGGAAAGCAGAGCTATTCACCGGAGTTTTGGATCTGCGATTTATTCCACATCATCCTCCTCCTCGAGCTCCACTTCAGATCTGCTTTGGGTTTCTCAGATCTGTGGAGATTCATCCACTGAGGTTGTCATGCCCTATTCACTGAAGGAGAACTTTGCTACGTTGGACCTCTCGCCGCTCATCTTCCCCAGGGTCATCATCAGGCATCACCCCAGCTATCCGTCTCGCTGATCTCAGACGGGATCAAATTTGGCACCGTCTGTGGGAACTCTCATCTGAATCTGAGACTTTGTGATGGAGGACGTTGGAAAATCTAACACCATTACTATGACTCGGGAAGATCTGGAGTAGCTCATCAACTCCAGCATTCAAAGAGCATTGCAACAACAACAGTAACAAGTGAATGCTGGAGGTACGTTGCCTATAACGATGAATTCAACAATTTTCACCACAGTTCGACGGAGAAACAAAGGTATGGAGGAAGAATAAATTGCTTATATAACCCCACCTCCTGTTTCACCCACTCGTCATCTCCAAACATTCTTCCGCACTCCAATGGATCAAGGAGGACAAAAACCTGTGCTTCAGGAATCTTCAGATGAAGCACCCTTGAAGGAAAAGCGCAAAGGAAAAGCGGTAACCAGCGGTAGTTCTCCGGAAAGGATTGTTACCCCATTTTCTCGGAGAGTCCTTAACGATCCCCTACCCAAGTGCTATCAGACTTTAAACATTAGGGAATATTCTGGGACCACTAATCTGGAAGATCACCTTTCCAAGTTTGAAAGTGTATCCTTGTTGTATCAATTCACAGATGGGGTTAAATGTCGTATGTTTCTTACTATTCTCGGAGGAGCAACCCAGAGGTGGTTTAAAAGACTACCTAAAAATTCTATCAGGCGTTTTAAAGATTTCTGAAAAGCTTTTCTGCATCATTTTTCCAGTAAATGGAGATATCACAAGACCCCTTGGAGTCTGTTTTCCATCAAACAGGGGCCTAAGGAAAGCATCAGGGCCTACATTAAAAGGTTTAATCAGGTAGCGGTTGATATTCCTAATGCTACCACGGAAATCTTGGTGAGTGTCTTTTCTCAGGGCTTAATGATAATGATTTTTTCAAGGACCTAGTGCGTAATCCACCTACAAAATTTTGATTTATTAATTGATCGAGCCACAGAATTCATCAATGTGGAAGAGGCACAAGCAGCTCGTAAAAAGGAAACTATTGCCCCTGCTCCGCTAACGATTAATGACAGAACCCCTGTTCCTGTACACCCCCCACGAGGACCACATGCATTTCCCCCACCACATCGACAGCTTGAGCAAAGACCTCATGCAGTGCAGCACGTGCAGATACCACAAGAAATCCCGAGAAGATGGTGTACGTATCACATGTCAGGTACCCACTCCACTGAGAATTGTTTTGCCCTAAAGAATCAACGAACGAATGAGGACAGATACCGCCGACGATCTCCTAATCGACCGATCTACCAGAGACGAAATAGCCCGCCTGGGATGGAGTATCAGGCGGCCGAGCCCCAGCAAGACATAGTGCAGATACCGGGCAACCCTTCTCAGACGCCCGAACCATGGCAGCCCGAAATGATCACCGTTCGCCAGGAAGAAAATAGGAACAACGCCCCGCGAGGCAATATAAATATGATTACAAGCGGTCCTACTAATGGAGATTCAAACCGTGCGAGGAAGTCACATGCTCGACGGTTGCAGATACATGCTGTAGGGTGTAGTGCTAAGAAGGCAGCCGGACCAGAAATTAGTTTCGGTCCTAAAGACTTAGAGGGGGTGGAAGTACCTCATGATGACACACTAATAATCAAAGCTGTTATAGCAAATTACAATATTTCTTGCACCTTCATTGATACAGGCAGTTCTGTTAATATTATATTTAAGCCAGCCTTCGATCAATTGCAAATAGACCCCAGTGAGCTTCAACCCATGATGACTCCTCTTTACGGATTTACTGGCAATGAAGTGCAACCGTTCGGTCAGATAAAGCTTGTCATCTCTTTAGGAGAGGAGCCTTTAATGAGAACCAGAAGATCTTATTTCATGGTAGTAGATGCACCTTCAGCGTATAATGTCATCTTGCGTCGGCCTGCCTTAAATGAGTTTAGGGCGGTCGTTTCTATTTTCTATCAGAAGGTGAAGTTCCCTGTTGATGATCAGGTGGGAGAAGTTCGCGGAGATCAGTTGTTAGCATGTAAATGCTATGTAGAGATTATCCGGACGGAAGCTAATGTAGTCCGTAAAATGCAATGAAGGGAAGTTAACGCTGTTGAAGAAAGATCGCCCAACCTGGTGTACGATGAAAAGGAAGAAATACAAATACAAGCTAGGTGACCAGAAGCCATAACCTACATAGCTGCCGATCTGGATCTTCTCCTCAAAACTGAGTTAGTACAATGTCTCGCTCGAAACAATAATGTATTTGCCTAGATGCCCAAAGAAGTCACAGGCATGCCACCTTTGGTAATGGAACATGCATTGCATGTCTACCCTGATGCTAGGCCCATGAAACAGAAGAAAAGAGACTTCAAAGCTGACCAAAATCAGATTATTAAAGAGGAAATAGATAAACTGATGGAGGCAGGTTACATCAGGGAGGTACAGTTCCCTAGTTGGCTGGCTAATGAGGTCCTGGTTTCTAAACCTGAGAACAAGTGGCGGGTATGCATTGATTTCAGAGATCTTAACAAAGCTTGTCCAAAAGATTATTATCCCCTTCTTGGCATAGATCAAGTGGTGGACTCTACCGCCGGGTGTGAGTATATTTGTATGTTGGACACCTATCAGGGCTATCATCAAGTCCCCCTCGCTAAAGAGGATTAGGAAAAGGTTAGTTTCAAAACCTCTGAAGGTACCTATTGTTATAATGTTATGCCTTTCGGACTAAAAAATGCAAGGGCAACAAATCAAAGGCTCATGAATAAGGTCTTCAAAAAATAGATTGGAAGAAATATGGAGGTTTATGTGGATGACATATTGATTAAATCTCTTCAGGCTAATGATTTATGCAAGGATATAGAAGAAACTTGCAGAACACAGAGACAATATGGGCTCAAGCTAAACCCTTGCAAATGCTTGTTTGGAGCCAAAAGTGGCATGTTTTTGGGCTATATGTGTTAGAGTGTATACTAAAAGCCTAGATTTTTGTAAACATTTATATTTGAAATAAAACAATCACATTGGTCAAATGTCTGCATTTATTTGTTAAGTGTAGTTGTTCAATTGATTTATATTATAGATAACATGGTGTGTGGTGTCACACACAGAAGATCGTGTAATCAGTTCTTTATAAATTATAAATAGTTGCTCACGACTAAGATGGAAAGGAACAAACCATTGGAATAGTCGTAGTGTAATTAGATATTAGTTTATCTTGACTAATAAATTATACTAATACACTCTAAGTGTATTGAGTAGGACCATTTAAGTTAAGTTCTTTTTATACTGACTTAATAAAAGAACAAGACCTTAGTTATTATGGAAGTGTGTGCTCTTAATCCTAATATAATAACAAACACATATATTTAGTATTTATTTCTTTGACTTATCAAAAGGTGATATTTAGCTCGATAAATCAATAGGCCCGATAAGTTGGGAAATTATATTACTTATAGTGTGTGTTGTTGATTATAGAAGGAAATTGTATCCTAGTCATCTAGGTTGAGAATGTCCCCAAGAGGAGCTCATAAGGATTGTCATGTTAAACCCTGCAGGTGGACTTAGTCTGACATAACAATGAAGTTGAGTGGTACTACTCTTGGACTAAGACATTAATTAAAATGAGTTGTCAGTAACTCAATTAATTAGTGGACATTTGATATCTTAAACACAGGGAGACTAAAGAAGGAGCTCATAATATAATTTGGGATTGGTGCGGTAGTGTAATAATAACTCTCTAGTGGAATGAGTTATTATTGATGAACTTGAGTTGTGTGTTCGGGGTGAACACGGGATACTTAAGCTCGTCGGAAGGTCAAAACCACTTTCTCCTCTAGGTCCCTGTCGTAGCCTCATTAAAGCCTCAAGTCCATTCATATAAAAGCCCATCTTGGTGTCCAAGAAAGGGGCCGACCCAAGGCTTGGTGACCAAGCCAAGGGCCGACCACCATCTCCTCAAGAGGGTCGGCCCTATGCTTGGTGCCCAAGCAAAGGAGGGGTCGACCACTATATTTCAAATTAGGAGGGGTATTTTGAATTTTTAAAATATTCTCTTTATAGATAACTACAAGTTTAAAAGAAGGATTTTAAATTTACAAAACTTTCCTTATTTGAATTAGGTCACATGGTTTAAAAGAAAGTTTAAAAGTTTTAAAACTTTCCTTTTTGAACCATCCTCATGGTTGTTGGAAAAAAGGAAGGGAGTTTTAAATTTGAAATTTTCTATTTTGTTAACCAGGTTAAACAAGGAAATTTTAGAAGAGAAGTTTTAAATTTTAAAAGTTGGTTTTAATTTTTAAAAAAACTTTTCTTTTTTTAACATCCATTTTAGGTAATTAAAAGAGAGCTTGTAAAATTTTATAAGAGCTTTCCTTCTTTGCTTATAAATTTTTTACAAAGTTTTTATTCCTCTTTAAGTGGTCGGCCACCCTTGCTTGGTGCCCAAGCAAGGGGCCGACCAATCAATTAATCAATCAAATATTGATGATTGAATCAATCAAGAGGAAAGAAAAGGAAAAACAAAAGGGGAAAAGAAAAAACAAGAGGAAGATTTTAATTTTTGTAAAAAGTATTTCCTTATTTGCCTTGGGCAAGTAATATATAAGAAGGGGAGCAGAGTCCTCATGAATTAATGCTATTCTTTTCTCTCTTCTCTCTAGTCTTCTCCTAAGGGTGGGCCCTTGCTTCTCTTCATGCTAGGGCCGGCCACCTCTTGTGGATACTTTGTGTGTCCGGATACAAAGAGAAGGAGAAGAAGAAGAGAAGTAGGGATTGCATCTATTCTTATTCTATTGCTTGTGTGGTCGGATCTCTCCCCTTTCCTTTCCCCTTGCTCTCTTTGGTTCCTTGGTTGTGGTGGTGGTGGCCGAATACTAGAGAAGGAGGAGAAGCTTTTGGGTGGTGTTCATCTTGGAGGATCGTCGCCCACACGACGTCCAAGAGAAGGCAAGGAATACGACAGAAGATCTCGAGGTTATTAGCATACAAAGAAAAGGTATAACTAGTAATTGTTTTCCACATCATGCTAGTTATTTTTCTTTGTAAGAATTTCAAATACAAGAGGCATTAGATTTTAGTTTTTTTAATTTGTAATTCAAGTTGTGTTTTTTTTTTGAATTTGTGATTCGATTGTTCTTTTCGGTTAATCCTACTGTTATTTTTGGAAATTAAATATTGAATTTCTATGAAAGGCTTTGTCGAGGCAGTGGCGGATGATTCCATGCACAAGAAGACCTAGTGCCTCTCCATGTTTGACCTAGGAGCCGATTTTAGAAATATATATTTAATTAACTTTATAACATAGGTTGATTTGGATCAATAGTGTTAAGTTTCACTTGTGATCCAAATCTATACCATTAAGAAGAGATAAGTTAAATTTGGAATCAATAATGTTAAGTTCTGTTTGCGATTCCTAATTTAACTTCTAAAGAACACAATAGGTTGTTTAGGAAAGGTTCGACACTTGTACAAAATTTTTATACAGTGGAACCGGTACGATCTTTCTAGGACCAACCAACAATTGGTATCAGAGCTAGGGTTTGCCTCTGTGTGTTTTGGTTTTCAAATAGATTATGCACATGTCATACATAATTTAGGCAGGATAATAGTAGGATGTGCTAACTTTGTGGTTGAAGGTTCCAACTATTATGGCATATAGATATTGTGTGTGATTGGACCCTTGGACATGTCAAGGGCATTATTTTTGTGTGTACATGATTGTAATATTAAATACAGTAGGAGCTATATTAGCCCTAGTATTTTACATTTATGTTCGATCTAGACTTGATGTACATTCCCTTGTGGAATATAGGATTGATGTATGTAAAATTTGATTTTATTTTTGTCTCGGATCGTATCCTTGCGAGGCGTGGTGCTATTGGAGTACCAGAGGCGCAGCGGAAAAGGAAGTTCGATGGACCCGACGGCATGAACCCTAGGGTTGGCAGCACGCGAAGGACAGTGATCAAAAAGTCATAATTGTTGGAAAATTAATTTCCATATTTATTACTCTATTTACTGTGATGTGTGTGTGCATATGATATGTGCTTATTATAGTTAAAATTCCTCATCTTAAATAACTATGTGAGAGAGGGATTTTTAAAATAAATTCCACAGTCTCCATTACTAGTTTGTAAGTGATGCAACAAACTTGTGTGTTGGTTCTGAGTGCCTCCCTCCACAACGGATGAGTTTATTGCGGATCACTAGACCAAACTTCCTTTATGGATGGTTATAGGAAATTATTTAGGAGCGTGTGATCTTCTCCAACTGAAGGGGCACAATCCTATTTAATTGACTAAGTATCAAGTAATGGTATACACTTAGACGCATTCAATAGTATCCTCCCCAACGGAGTCACTGCTATTGTTTTGCATGACCAAAAGAATACCAACTATTAATTTATCATAAAGTTAGGTAAAACCCCCCTCTTACAAATGTTTGAATTTGTATACGTCCACACTAACGTGGCATACAAAATTCACGGTGTTTGAGGTAATTTTATTTGTCATAAAGTTAGGTTGACAAAATAAAATGGGTAATACCTACTCTTACAAACAATTGAATTTGTATACGTCTACACTAACATGGCATACAAAATTCATGGTGTTTGAGGTAATTTAAGGTTGACAAGATAATTAATGGGTTAAACCCTCCTCTTACAAATGTTTGAATTTGTATATGTCCACACTAACGTGGCATGCATAATTCTCGGTGTTTGAAGTGTTGGTGAATTTAAATAATATTGTTTGAGGAATCAATATTATTATAAATTCAAAGTTTTGACCAAATATTTGATCAAAGAAAGACAATTATTAATTTTATTTGTCATAAAAGATAGGTTGACAAGACAATAAAATTAATGGATAAAATCTCCTATTAAAGTTTGAATTTGTATACGTCCACACTAACATGACATATAAAATTCACGGGAATTTTAAGGTGTTGGTCTTAACCAAATATTTTTGTGATTCCTAGGATTTCAAATGTTTGTCAATCCCCTAGCTATTATACTATACAATAGACTTAGTAGTCCCAATTATGATTGGAAACAAAACTTGGACTCTAAGGTGGGCTGTCCTCTTAGAAATAAGAACAATAAAAGTGTATTTAATTCATTAGTTATTGAAACATGTTTAGTGGTGTTATCTACCGGTACCTGGTATGTAGATATGGGAGCCACTGATCATGTCTACAATTCATTGCAGGGATTCCAGGAAACCTGACAACTATATGAAAGGGAAAATACTGTCTACATGGGCACTGCTGCAAAAGTAGCAGCTGTTGCAGTGGGAGATGTTTATCCTTTGAAAGGAATAAAACATTAATTATCTTGACGTACTAAGTTTTAGAAAGAACTTGATTTCAGTTTCTAAAACTTTTTAAGGATTGATATATTGTCTCTTTTGATAACAAAGTTGTTATCAAGAAAAAGAGGGAAGTTATCTGTTCTAGTACGTTGGTTGACAATTTATAACTTCCACGATGCAATAAATTGGAAATTAATAACACATCTTCTAACTCTAATAAGAGAAAGCAACATTCGGAAATGAACTAATCATATCTTTGGCATTTAAGGCTAGGTTATATTAACTTAAGTAGGATTCAAAGGATAATAGCCGATGAACTTTTGGGTTCATTGGTAGTGAAAACCTTTCCAACCTGCGAGTCTTACTTGGAAGGAAGAATAACCAAGAAGCTTTTAAGTCTAAGTGCTTTGATAAGTTCAAAGAGTATTAGGCTGATATGGAGTAACGTCAAGGTAAAAGTATCAAGACACTATGCTGAGATCGTAGTGGCAAGTACCTCTTGGGAGAATTTAGGAGTCACTTATCAAAAGTCGGGGTTCAATCCCAACTAACTACACCTAGTACACCCCAACAGAATGCTGTAGTAAGAAGGTATAGGACTCTTATGGAAATGATTAGATCGATGAGTCATTTAGAAAATTACCAAAATTCGTTTTAAGGATATATTCTGGAAACGGAAATGAATATAGTACCTCCTAAGTCAGAACTCTCTACTCACATAGAATTACATAATAGGCATAAGCCTAAGCATATTCGGATACAGGGTAGTCTAGCACATGTGCTGAAGGGAGACACTGATAAGATGGACAGGAGCTCACTTGTTTGAAGGTTATCCTAGAGAAACGAATGGAGGTTTATAGTCCTAAAAAATCAGAAGGTCATGGTTAGCACCAATGTCCGATTTTTCAGAAGAGGACTATGTAATGAACCACAAGCCCATAAGTAAATTTGCTCTTATAGAAATAATAAAGGACACGTCTAATCTAGTACCAACTATACAAGATGAAATATCACAAGAAACTGCAACACGTATCACAAATAATACACAATTACAAACAGTGCCTCATCGTAGAGGGAGGGTTGTTAGGCAACCTGAAAGATTCATATTTTGGGGAATTCTTTGGACTCGATCCCTAGCGAACATGAACTTGATTTCTGAACATGTGACGAAGCGCTCCAAGATAAGGATGCAGCATCTTGGCAAAGAGCAATGAATATAGAATTAGTATATATGTATTCTAATAAAATCTGGGAGCTTGTAGAACCACCAGATGGTGTGAAAGCCATTGGGTGTTAAAAGGTCTACAATAGGAAAAGAGGGATAGATGTGAAGGTGGAAACTTTCAAAGCAAGGCTTGTTGAAAAAGGAAACTTTTTCACCGGTAGCCATGCTTAAGTTTATCCGGATTCTTTTATCTATTGCTGCTCATATGGACTATGAGATTTGGCAAGTGGATGTCAAGACAGCTTTCCTTAATAGAAGTCTTGAAGAAAACATCCGTATAATGCAATTAGAAGGGTTCATTGCAAAGGGCAAAGAGCATCTTGTGTGAAAGCTCAATCAGTCTATGAACTAAAGCAAAGCTTCAAGGTCTTGGACATCTGGTCTAATGAAGTAATCCAGACCTATGGATTTATTCAGTGACTCGATGAGTTTTGTGTATACAAGAAGTGTGATGGAAACGTGGTGGTATTTCTTGTACTATACGTAGATGACATTTTTGGTAGTTGGAAACAATATCAAAGTGTTGTCGGAAGTAAGGGTAAGGTTGTCCAAACAATTCGATATGAAAGACTTGGGAGAATGCACACATATTCTTGGGATCAAAGTGATCACAAAAAAAGAATGTTGTGCTTATCCCGAGCTTCATACAATTCTAGCTCGTTTTAGCATGCAAAACTCCAAGAAAGGTTTCTTACCTTTTCAGCATGGAGTAGCTTTATCTAAAGAGATGTCTCCAAAGACATCAAAAGAGATAAAAGCACATGAAGGCAGTTCCTTATGCTTCGGCTGTCGGAAGCCTAATATATATTATGTTGTGCACGAGACCGAATATCTATTTTGCCCAGAGCATAGTTAGCAGATATCGAAGTAACCCAGGACTGGGACATTAGACTGCTGTAAAACATATTTTAAAGAACCTTAGAGGGACTAGAGATTATATGCTAGTTTACTAGGCAGATGATTTGATCCCTGTAAGTTACACGGATTTTGACTTCCAAGTAGATAGGGACAATAGTAAGACAACCTCGGGATTTTGTGTTTACTTTAGGAGGTGAAGCCATATCTATGGAGGAGTGTTAAGCATAGGTGCTTTTCCAGATTCCACCATAGAAGCTGAGTATGTGGCAGCCTCTGAGGCAGCCACAGAAGTTATATAACTCAGAAACTTCATGATGAACTTAGACATGATTTCTGGTTTGTCCAAAATTATTACAATTTTTGTAATAATAGTGGTGCTGTAGCAAACTCGAAGGAACCATAAGTCCATAAGGCAAGTAAAACACAATAGAGCGTAAGTACCACCCAATGTGAGACATCGTATAACGAGGAGAAGTTGTTACCACCGAGATTGCATCAGATGATAGCCTGAGAGATTCTTTCACTAAGGCCCTTAAGGCAAGAGCTTTTGATGGGCATGATGAAGGGTTGGGAATCAAATGTATGGTAGCAGATATGGAAGCTTAGTCTTTTAGTATAAGTGGAAAATTGTTAGAGTGTATACTAAAAGCCTAGCTTTTTATAAATATTTATATTTGAAATAAAAAAATCACATTGGTCAAATGTCTACATTTATTTGTTAAGTGTAGTTGTTCAATTGATTTATATTATAGATAACATGGTGTGTGGTGTCACACACAGAAGATCGTGTTATCAGTTCTTTATAAATTATAAACAGTTGCTCACGACTAAGATGGAAAGGAACAAACCATTGGAATAGTCGTAGTGTAATTAGGTATTAGTTTATCTTGCCTAATAAATTGCACTAATACACTCTAAGTGTTGGTGCAAGTTGCACCAGAATCAAACCTAAGTTTTGATGTTGTCAAAGGTTCAAGTTAAGTCTTGTTATGATCTAACAAATTGACTGAGTGTGCAGGATGTTTACTCAACCAAGAAATACCTAGTTGGAGGCTAGGCGGGAGAAATCTTAGCAGATCGTGGAACCCAGGTGCAAGTCTAAGGAGGTCGAGAGGACCTGAAGCTTGGCAGTATGATCGAGAGGTCTGGAGGACCTAAGATCAAGGGAAAAGTCCTGGCGAGCCGATCAGAGCTAAGTGAAAAGTCCAAACTAGATCTGGAGGATCAAAGTTTGGCAGGTGGGTTGAGGTAAACAAACTAGAGGAGCGATTGTGAGGTTGAGTTCCAGAAGGGAAAACCCTAGGTCGCTGATCCAACTGAAGAAACCGGGAAGGTTTCCAAGTTGAGATCAAGAACAGTTCTACTATTCTTTTATTACTCATTCATTATTATGTTGTGTGCTAACATCTATGTTGCAGGAAGTTTTTGTTCTAACATTGTGCTACAGGTCAGACTGGATCAGTCGACCGAACCAGCGGTTCAGTCGACCGAACAAAGCATAACAGACAAAATCAGAAAGCAAACAGCTCAGACCAGATCAAAGTCAAAGTCCGATCAAAGCTTGATCGGTCGACCGAACAGTAAGATCGGTCGACCGATCCCTGGTGACTCAGCACAGACCAAGTTAACAAACATCGATCAACAGAAAAGGAAAAAAACCGATCGGTCGACTGAACCGGATGACTGGTCGACCGATCCAATCAAAATTAACTGCAGCATTAATAAGGATCTCGGCAGATTTTGATGAACAGGGAAATAGACTGTTCGGTCGACCGAAAAATGGGTTCGGTCGATCGAACCATTCATGAGCATTTACTGCGACAGATCGAGCTAGCTGCAGTCTTCAGCGAGGAAGGAATGGAGCTGGTTCGGTCGACCGAAAAGAGGGATCGGTCGACCGAACCTCCAGTATTCTTATAAATTGAGGCTCGAAGTCAGAGGCTAACAAGAACTTTTTGAATCAATTCTGGTGCTCTTCTGCAAGCTGCTTACGCCTACGATGTCAACAAGCAACTTCATTCGTGCCGACCAAGCTTCGTCTTTCAAATCTTATTTTCGGTATATTTATTTTATATTGCACTTAATTTACATAAGATAGTAGGTGTGTTACTATCTTAACATTCTTGTATCTGTACGATTCGCTTCTTTCCGATGACTTTGGAAAGAAGGTTTTTAGTGGTTTGCCCATCGGTGCAGTCAAGGACTGCGGGCCTTCGAGTAGGAGTCGAACTAGACTCCAAACGAAGTAAAATACTTTGTCTCCTTTTTATTTCCGTTGCACGACTTTGATTTGAAAGAAAAGAATAATTTTAAAAAGCGCGATATTCACCCCCCTCTATCGCTCTAAACGATCTATCACTAAGTGTATTAAGTAGGACCATTTAAGGTAAGTTCTTTTTATACTGACTTAATAAAAGAACAAGACCTTAGTTATTATGGAAGTGTGTGCTCTTAATCCTAATATAATAATAAGCACATATATTTAGTATTTATTTCTGTAACGACTCGCCTCCTACTGACTAAGTTGTGAGGCCGGGGGTTACATTTGCTAAACTATTTTGTGCGGAAAGTTGAACTAATTAAAAATTCTGCTATTTGCTAAATAAAAAATAAAAAATCTGGAATTTGAACTTTTCATGCAATATGATACCATAGGACTCATGCTAAGCTATTTAATACAAGTCTCTAGGAAATTGAACATGCTTTGGTAATTTCTACGCATATGAGTGGAACCATGGCTTTGTATCATCTTCATGCTAAAACTAGGCATTTATGCAAGCTAAACATGCCACTAACACTACCCCAACAACCCATATGATTAAGGAGCTGAAATCAGGTGTTTCCAGCCGAAATCAAACTTCCCAATCGATTGGAATTGGGATTCAATCGATTGGAGCCATCTTAATCGATCCACAGATCGATTCAATGTGCTTCTGTGCACGGAAGAACCATCTGAATCGATTGGTTGATCGATCCAGTCTGACCGATCGATCAGCTGATCGATTCAGCAGCTCTCTGTACGCGCAGGTCGCGACTCAATCGATCGGTTGATCGATCGAGGAGTCTCCTCAATCGCTCAGCTAATCGATTCAGCAACCTTCTGTTCGCGGGGTGTTACTCCCGATCGATCGGCTGATCGATTGAGGACTCCTCAATCGATCGGTTGATCGATTCAGTAACGTTCTGTATGCGGGGATTTCTTCCAATCGATCGGCTGATCGATTGAGTTTCTGATTTTGCAGAAATTCCACCCGAACTCATACAGAACTTTTAGAAAACCACTAAAAGCATAAACATTACTACTAGGCATGACATTACTCACATTTTACTATCTATTATCAAGACAACGAGGAGTCTAAGCATAGCGTAGTGTATACCTTCACAATTCATGATACTTAAACACCCTAAAAGTGCAGAAAAGTAACCAAAAACAGAAATACTAAGTCTTTAGATGGGCTACCCCCCAAGAGTCTTTATTCCAAGTTCATTCTCACACACATCTTGACGCATTGCCCTCCAGCCTCCGCTAATCCCTCTTCCCTTAACCTTTATTTGCAGTATAAGGAAAAGGAAACTATAAGCTTGGGAGCTTAGTAAGAACCATCTACCTCACAAAACATGCATTCGATGAAATCATGCTTTTAAAAGATGCTATGCTGATATACATGATGAGAATCATACTAAAATACTAAAACATGGCATATTGACATATAAGTCATGGCAATCAACTACTAAACATAAACTATTTGTTGTATCAATAAGAAAACTAAACTGATACATAAGCTAAGCTAAAATTAATGTTAAGTTAATGCTGAAACTGTACTGTATTCACATAACTAATTTGTGAAGTTTTGAAAACTATTTTCATAATAGATAAAAATAATAATCATGCTGCTGATGGGCCCGACAACTGTACTTGCTATGCGCGCATCCTTAACTAGACACGAGGTAGCTAGTCCCGAATCTAGTAGGTTTTACTATGTTATCTAAACCTAGGGACGACTATGGGAGCCCAACCCAAGGACAACTAAGAGTCCAGCACAGTGCCACTGATAAAGTAAAATACTGATTCATAAGCTAATTTATCTTATCTTGCTCTTACTAGGTTATCTGAACCTAGAGCTAGGTTATCTGAACCTAGAGGTGACTATGGGAGCCCACCCATTGGACCGTAGTCCCATATAAACTGAAGCAAGACTAATTATGCTATTTAAAATGCTTCTATGACATTTAACTGAGCTATTTAAATGCCCAATATAGCATATAACTGTACTAGTCATTTTATCGAGCACTTGGTGTGCTCTAACTCTGCATATGGCTGAACTAAGAATATAGAAACATATGATTAGCTACTTATACTGGAGGTTAGGGGTTACTTACTTCCTGCGCTAGGTTTCTTACAATTCTGATCGCTATATTTTCGGAGAAGAAGATCTCTTCGGCGGTCTTCTTGCGTCTACGCGTTCTTCTCGCGGAGAGGAGCGCCCTCGTATCAGAGACGTCGTCGGAAGGTGCTCCTATGACCCTAGGGATGGAACCCTAGATCTCTTGGGGCTTGTGCGCCGAGAGGGTGAGGAAGAGAGAGGGCAGCGTCGGGTGAGGGTTTGAGGGAGAGTTGTCGATCCGAAATAATAAACTCCCACTTAAATTCTCTATTTATATTAAGTGATTAATACAACCCAACTCGATCATAAATATAATTTCTCTCCACTTCTTTCAGCACACCCCTGCTGGGGCCCCCTGGTTACCAAGGTCATCTATAAATCGTAGGGTCTAATAGGTCTCGGGTTCAATTCCCTCTTAGGCTATTTTACGTTTTTATTTAATTTTGCTACTTCTGCTACTCCAAAAATTCCATAAAAATATTCTAAAATTCCAGAAAAATAATAGAATATTTATAAAATTTATTTTGAAAATTTTTGGGCATTACAATTTCTTTGACTTATCAAAGGGTGAGATTTAGCTCGATAAATCAATAGGCCCGATAAGTTGGGAAATAATATTACTTATAGTGTGTGTTGTTGATTATAGAAGGAAACTGTGTCCTAGTCATCTAGGTTGAGAATGTCCCCAAGAGGAGCTCATAAAGATTGTCATGTTAAACCCTGCAGGTGGACTTAGTCCGACATGACAATGAAGTTGAGTGGTACTACTCTTGAACTAAGACATTAATTAAAATGAGTTGTCAGTAATTCAATTAATTACTGGGCATTCGATATCTTAAACATAGGGAGACTAACACACTCATGATAAGAAAGAGCCCATAATGTAATTTGGGATTGGTGCCGTAGTGCAATAATAACTCTCTAGTGGAATGAGTTATAATTGATGAACTTAAGTTGTGTGTTCAGGGCGAACACGGGATCTTAAGCTCGTCGAAAGGCCAAAACCAATTTCTCCTCTAGGTCCCTGTCATAGACTCATTAAAGCCTCAAGTCCATCCATATAAAAGGCCATCTTGGTGTCCAAGAAAGGGGCCGACCCAAGGCTTGGTGACCAAGCCAAGGGCCGACTACCATCTCCTCAAGAGGGTCGGCCCTATGCTTGGTGCCCAAGCAAAGGAGGGGATGACCACTATATTTCAAATTAGGAGGGGTATTTTGAATTTTTAAAATCTTCCCTTTGTAGATAACTACAAGTTTAAAAGAAGGATTTTAAATTTACAAAACTTTCCTTATTTGAATTAGGCCACATGGTTTAAAAGAAAGTTTAAAAGTTTTAAAACTTTCCTTTTTTAACCATCCTCATGGTTGTTGGAAAAAAGGAAGGGAGTTTTAAATTTGAAACTTTCTATTTTTATAACCATGTTAAAAAAAGGAAATTTTAGAACAGAAGTTTTAAATTTTAAAATTTGGTTTCCATTTTTAAAAAAACTTTCCTTTTTTTAACATCCACTTTAGGTAATTAAAAGAGATCTTGTAAAATTTTATAAGAGTTTTACTTCTTTGCTTATAAAATTTTTACAAAGTTTTTATTCCTCTTTAAGTGGTCGACCACCCTTGCTTGGTGCCCAAGCAAGGGGCCGACCAATCAATTAATCAATCAAAGATTAATGATTGAATCAATCAAGAGGAAAGAAAAGGAAAAATAAAAGGGGAAAAGGAAAAACAAGAGGAAGATTTTAATTTTTGTAAAAAGTCTTTCCTTATTTGCCTTGGGCAAGTAATATAAAAGAAGGGGAGGAGAGGCCTCATGAATTAATGCTATTCTTTTCTCTCTTCTCTCTAGTCTTCTCCTAAGGGCCGACCCTTGCTTCTCTTCATGCTAGGGCCGGCCACCTCTTGTGGATACTTTGTGTGGCCGGATACAAAGAGAAGGAGAAGAAGAAGAGAAGTAGGGATCTCTCCCCTTTCCTTTCCCCTTGCTCTCTTTGGTTCCTTGTGGTGGTGGTGGCTGAATACTAGAGAATGAGGAGAAGTTTTTGGATGGTGTTCATCTTGGAGGATCGTCGCCCACACGACGTCCAAGAGGAGGCGAGGAATACGACAGAAGATCTCGAGGTTATTAGCATACAAAGAAAAGGTATAACTAGTAATTGTTTTCCGCATCATGCTAGTTATTTTTCTTTGTAAGAATTCCAAACACAAGAGACATTAGATTCTAGTGTTTTGAATTTATAATTCGAGTTGTGTTTTTTTTGTTTTTTGAATTTGTGATTCGATTGTTCTTTTCGGTTAAACCTAATGTTATTTTAGGAAATTAAATATTGAATTTCTATTAAAGGCTTTGTTGAGGCAGTGGTGGATGATCCCATACCCAAGAAGGCCTAGTGCCTCACCATGTTTGACCTGAGAGCCGATTTTAGAAATAAATATTTAATTAACTTTATAACATAGGTTGATTTGGATCAATAGTGTTAAGTTTCGCTTGCAATCCAAATCTAAACCATTAAGAACAGATAAGTTAAATTTGGAATCAATAATGTTAAGTTCCGTTTGCGATTCCTAATTTAAATTCTAAAGATCACAATAGGTTGTTTAGGAAAGGTTCGACACTTGTATAAAATTTTTATATAGTGGAACCAGTACGATCTTCCTAGGACCAACCAACAATATGGTCACAGAGCGGGGAATAGTGGCCAATCCCGGCAA
This sequence comes from Zingiber officinale, assembly GCF_018446385.1. Classification (NCBI taxonomy): domain Eukaryota; kingdom Viridiplantae; phylum Streptophyta; class Magnoliopsida; order Zingiberales; family Zingiberaceae; genus Zingiber; species Zingiber officinale. The sequence goes on along the minus strand of NC_056000.1, from coordinate 83,960,945 downwards.
GGTCAAGGCGATCCAGAACATGGAGCCACCGCGCAACATAAAAGAAGCCCAAAGGTTGACCGACATAATTACGACCTTGTCCCATTTCATCTCTCGCTCGGCAAATCGAAGTTTCCATTTCTTCAAGATACTCCGGAAGGCCACTAAGTTTCAATGGGATGATGAATATAATAAAGCTTTCCAAGAATTGAAAGACTATTTGTCTACCTTGCCTGTCCTAGCTAAGCCTGTGGTAGGAGAGACTTTGTGGGTCTATCTCTTTGCGAATGAGTATGTTGTAGGCTCCATACTGGTAAGGCAGGAGGGCAAGGAACAACAACCTGTATATTTTTCAAGCCACTTATTAAATGGAGCCGAGTGTAGATATACTACACTTGAGAAGTTAGCCTATGCACTAGTATTGACAGCTAGAAGATTACGCCCTTATTTCCTATCACACGCCATCATAATATTGACCAATAGTACTCTTGGCCGAGTACTTCTTAATCCTGAGGCATCGGGTCGTTTGATCAAATGGACAACTGAACTCAGTGAATATGACATACAATATCAGCCCCGATCGGCCATCAAAGCACAAGCATTGGCGGATTTTATAGCAGAGGTACAAGGTCCAGAGGAAGAAGGGATTTGGAAGATTTATGTGGATGGATCCTCCACCATGCAAGGTAGTGGGATCAGAATTCTTCTCATATCTCCTAAGGAGGATCGAATCCAACTTTTCGTTCGCCTAAATTACAGAGCCACTAATAATGAGGCGGAATATAAGGCACTAATAGCTAGATTGCAAGCTGCTCGACATGTAGGGGCTTCACTGGTGCAGATTTACTCTGATTCTCAATTAGCAGCGCAACAATTGATGGGCAAGTTTGAAATCAATAATGACCGACTCAAGTTATATGCAGAGACTTTTGACAAGTTAAAAGCCACATTTCAAAGGGTTAACATACAGAAGATACCCAGATCGGAGAACCAAGTGGCCGATGAACTAGCAAAACTCGCATCGACGGTGATACCTTGGAGCTTGTATAAACCAATAGAACAGACAGTATTGGTGTCCTGTATTGAGAGGTTAGCTAACGCCGAGATACAAGGGTATTAGCGATCACCCATCATATTATTCCTGCAACAAGGTATCCTCTCTACAGATATAGAGCAGGCCAAAGTCTTTAAGAAGAAAGCCACTCGTTATACCCTGGTAGGAGATCATCTATATAAACGGGCCTTTTCTAGTCCCTTGCTTAAATGTATTGGAACAGATGATATACCCTACATTCTACAAGAAGTTCATCAGGGCTCATGTGGTAGTCATGCTGGGGGAAGATCTCTAGCTCGCAGAATATTACTAGCCGGGTATTTTTTAGCCCACCTTACAAGAAGATGCGGCTCGACTTGTGCGAACTTGTATGTCTTGTCAGAAGCATCAAAATATTTCACATCATCCTACTCAACTGTTGAAAACCTCTATAGTTTCTTTCCCTTTTTATCAGTGGGGCATGGATATAGTAGGACCCTTCCCTCTGGCAACTGCACAGAGAAAGTTTTTATTAGTAGCCGTGGATTACTTCTCCAAATGGGTAGAGGCAGAACCACTAGTGAGAATTATCGAAAATGCAGTTATCAAGTTTCTATGGCAAAGAATTATTTGTAGATTTGGTATCCCTCATAAATTGGTCTCTGATAATGGTAGACAGTTTCGTGAGAAAAAGATTGAAGAATGGTGTGCAAGATACAGCATTACATAGGCCTTCACCTCTATGGCATATCCACAGAGTAATGGTCAAGCAGAGGTAACTAACAGGGAGATCATCAGAGGCCTCAAAACCAAGTTAGATCATGTTGGTGGCAGTTGGGTAGACGAGTTACCTAGTGTTTTATGGGCGTACCGCACTACTCCTCGAGAAGCCACAGGGATTACTCCCTTCTAGTTAATATATGGCGGAAAAGTAATAGTTCCCATTGAAGCGGGAGTAGAATCAGACAGAAGGTTATATAATGAAGAAGATAATGTTGACCGGCGTCTTATGGAATTAGATTTGATAGAAGAGGCTAGAGACAAAGCAGCTACTCGCCTTATATCATACAGACAACGCATGAGGCAGAATTATAACAAAAGGGTCATCCCCCGATTCTTTCAAGTAGGGGATTTAGTATGGAAACCTATCAAACCTGTGGGAGATGTCAGTAAATTGGCTCCTCAGTGGGGAGGACCATACAAGGTTATACAGACACTTGCCTCAGGTTCTTATTATCTCCGAGGTGCAGAAGGGAGAAATCTAGATAGACCTTGGAGCGATAATCACTTACAACCATACAGAACCTAACAAGTATGCCTGTAATTCATACATACGTTTCATCTGATTTAAAAGCAATGAAAAAGTGCAAACATTGATTCTATAAGCAAGCTGTGTCCACACTAATGGGTATAAATTAGTCTCACTATCGAGCGTGCATCCTCCGCTCTATCATAGTCGATCGGGGACCTCGAGGAGTGACCGGGCGGACTTCCTTAGGGGGAACCAGAGACTTTAAACATTTAAAAAATCCGAGCGTGCTTCCTTCGCTCTGTCATAGTCGATCGAAGACCTTGAGGAGTGACTGGTCGGGCTTCCTTAGGGGGAACCAGAGACTTTAAACCTTTAAAAAATCTGAGCGTGCTTCCTCCGCTCTGTCATAGTCGATCGAGGACCTTGAGGAATGACTGATCGGGCTTCCTTAGGGGGAACCGGAGACTTTAAACCTTTAAAACATCCGAGCGTGCTTCTTTTGCTCTGTCATAGTCGATCGAGGACCTTGAGGAGTGACCGATCGGGCTTCCTTAGGGGGAACATGAGACTTTAAACCTTTAAAAAATCCGAGCATGCTTCCTCTGCTCTGTCATAGTCGATCGGGGACCTTGAGGAGTAACCGGTCGGGCTTCCTTCGGGGGAACCGAACACTTTAAACCTTTAAAAAATCCGAGCATGCTTCCTCCGCTCTGTCATAGTCGATCGGGGACCTTGAGGAGTGACCGGTCGGGGTTCCTTAGGGGGAACCGGAGACTTTAAACCTTTAAAAAATTTGAGCGTGCTTCCTATGCTCTGTCATAGTCGATCGGGGACCTTGAGGAGTGACCGGTCGGGCTTCCTTAGGGGGAACCAGAGACTTTAAACCTTTAAAAAATCCGAGCATGCTTCCTCTGCTCTGTCATAGTTGATCAAGGACCTTAAGTATAGACCAATTGGGCTTCCTTGTGAGGAACCAGAAACTTTAAATCTTCAAAGAAAAGAGCGAGCATGCATCCTCTGCTCTATTATGGCCAATTGAAGACCCAGTAAAGTGGTCGGTTAGATCTCCACGAAGAAAAACAAAGGCTTTACATCCTTCAAACAGATATGCACCCAAGTCACGTATGGTGGAACATGTTTTTCTATTCATCTCAGTTGACTCAAAAATCCACTTCGGATAAGAGAAGGAATTCAGACAAGGGTGGTTCTGAAGACACAAAACAAAGAAGCATTGGGAATCATCAAACAGGTGAGCATTAATGCTTGAATGCCCATCCATGGTTTAAAAAATACATTATTCGATTGTTTCACATGTTTACGTGCAATACTTTGCTTGCTACAAAAATATCTTAGCAAATCTGCTTTACAACCTTAAAGAGATGGTAAGTGATGAGGAAGCAAATGGGGCTGAAACACAACAACATAGTCTTTGAGCAAAGGGGATGGGCACCAGTAGTTTTTTCCCATAATCAATATATACATCCAACCCTTATCTAAAACGGCTGATCAGGTCTTTGGGTAGCCCTTCTTTGAGGCACCGTAGATCTATGAAGTGGGGAGGAGGTTCTTGGGGTAAAAAACCTCCTTCCCGTAGTTGTTCGAGAATACCTTCAACTGAGTTAGTCATAGTCCCGATGATGCACCCGGCAAACTCAGCTCCGAATTCAGGGGAAACAAGATACGCCAGACGCCGACTCTCCCAACGTTTTTCCTCATATGTCTTATAGTCTTGTAGCTCTGAGGTAAGACATTCTGACTTGGCTTTAAAATTATCCCTTTCTGCCTTAACACGATCCAACTCTTTAGAAAAAAAATCCGCCTCTGAGACTTGAGCTTTTAGCTGCTCTTGTAGTTGTAACAACCCAAAATTTTGAGAGGCTAATTCTTGAGCTGAATCGGGGGATCGAGGATGTGAAGTTCCAAATCGAGTCAAAATGGTAGACCTGAGGGTGGAATCTAAAACGACTTTATTTTTCAAAGCCACCTCAACACTCAATTGAGAGGAGAGGTTCTGTATTTGTAACTCCAAAGTCCTTTTCTCCTCATCTTTAATCTTTAGCAGTCGCAGATGATTTTGCAAATCTTGCTCTAGAAGGGTTGTCTGTTGAGCCTGGGAGTCTATCTTTTCCTTTAATCGGGTGATTTCTCCACTAAAGAAAAGGGGGGTTGCTTCCAAAGCCCTTATTTGATCCCTTAAGATTTTATTCTCTCCGTCTAACTCAGCAGCCAGGACGCCCATGTGGAAACTTGAGGCCATGAACTAAGTAAAGGCATTAACACAATTATAGAACTGTAATTGTAAAATAAGGAGATATACCCAAAATACTTACAGTAGAAGCTTGACGATGGTGAAGGTCAGCTTGTTCGGAAACGCTCTTGCCTTTTAGAAAGTCTTGGCCGTATAGTCAAGCCCCAGCTATCGAGTCATACAACTAAAGGATCCCGTAAGCAGAAGGGGGCACATTTTTCTCATCACAGAGGGCACACATTGGGATTGCCGAAATAGAAGTCTAGGAGGAGCAGAAGATGAAGGACCAGTAGAGGAAGGAGGTAAGGACTCAGAAGAAGAAGGTGGGACTCAACGTTGAGAGTCACAAGACTGCTGGGGTTAGGAGCATTGGAAGGTAGGGCTAGAGGAAGGGATCCAAAAGGTTGTTCGGAGGTAGTATCTTGAGAAATAAGACGAGAAGACCTTTTACAGGGGGTTCTTCTGGCCCTCGTCGTCGATTGAAGGGAAGAGAAGGTAAGGGGAAGCTGAGGAGATTCAAGTGTGGTCGGTGTTACCTCAGGAGCGGAGACAACTGGAAGAACTGTAGAAATCAGTAAACAGGGTCGCATCATGTTAAGAGCCAAGTTATGAAAAAAGCGACTGGGGGGCGCTGGTCCCTTACCTCTCTCATAGGAAATCTCGGAGGTCGTTATCGGGGCTTGTGTAAATTTAGATATGATAATCGGGGGTCGATTATTTTTTACGATAAGATGTTGTGTGCGTCGGACAATAAAGGGACTCTCTTCTTCAGAAGATTCAGCAACCTCAGTAGGAGCCTCATGAGGAGGAAGCAATCCAAGAGAAGAAGAACGAGGATTAAGCCGACGCCACCGTGATAGTTCTTCGCCCAATTTGGCTATAACTGATTTATTTAGCCCCGGATGTTTGTACATGAAAGCGGGAAGAACAACATCAACTGAGAGAAACAGGAATTAAGAAGATGAGGTAAAGATAATAGGAGATTAATGAGCATGGGTAGAAGTATTGAACTCACCAAAAGAAGCCTCCAATTTTATGTCCACGGAGCTTATTCCAAAGATAAATAGCAAGCCTTCAACGATCAACGGAGGAAAACTAATCTTGACTCCTCGTAGCTTTGACATAGAAGGGTTAAATGTTAGATTAATGGACCTTGACTCCAAAAGGGGAGAAGGAGGAAGAACCCGCCGCCAGGCTATAGGATATGGAGAAGGAGAAGGCAGTTGTAAGAAGAAAAACTTTGTATCCATTCTGCTTGAGGGGGAATGTGACAGAACAAACTAGTCTTAGGGTGACTTTGAAATTTAAAAAGACTATCTTCTACCTGATGGAGAACGAAAAACTGATTGAACAAGCGAGGAGTAGGAGGAAAATCCAGTATCTGGGAGACAACAATGAAGCCCGATAGGATAGAAAAGGATTGAGGAATAAATTGGTTCAAGGGTGCATCGAAGTAGAAGCTTACATCCACAAAGAAAGGGTGTAGAGGAAGTTGAAAGCCTGCCAAAACCTACTCCCAAAAAATGGTGATGCTGCCTAGAGGGGGAAGGTGGGGGCGATCCTCGGGAGTAGGAAGGGCTACATACGAAGGAAAGCCATAATCCAGGCCAAGCCCACAAACCTCTGCCTCATTGGCATCGGAAGAGCAGCTAGCGAACCATTTAGTGGCCAAGGAAGAAGAAGCCATCGTAAGCGAAAGATTAGAGCAAGGTGCTGGAGTCGCTAGTTGAACAGGGATAGTGGAAATGGTGTGAGGAGGAAGACGAAGAGAAAAGCCCTTAATCTTCTCTCCATCCTTTTTTCCTAAAACCCCTAAAACAACGACAAAGAAAGATGATTCACACATCAAGATAGAAGCGTGAAGACGGAGGGAAGGCCATTAGAGGTATATGTAGAACAGGGGGTACACAAAAGGAGGTGCGCTTATGTTGCATCATTTCCCAGAATCCTAATCCAAAGGAAGTATTAGATCCCGAGGAGGATGGAGATCCGCCTTTTAACAGGCTTCTGGAGGTAAGCTTGAGCGAATATTTAAGGTTAATCCGATCAGTGCAATAAAAAGGTGTATCAAGATATCCAATTAGTATGGAAGGAATGGACATCCGCACGACAGAGAAATGAAAGTTTAGGAGATTCCGGGAGGAGTGTGAGACAACTCGTGTGGATGGGAAAAGTCCGTTCGAGTATATAGAATGGACGTGAAGAAAGGAATTTATAGGTTCGCCCTATCTTTTTGAACGAAAAGAGGAGGGGGCCGGGCAAATAAATCTGTCCCACCTCGATAGAAGGATCGAGCGGATGCCTAATCAACACATACAATTATTCGATCAATATTCACAAAGAGAAGTGTCAAGCGAAGAGAACATTGCCCTGAGAATGAAACCAACCAAAAGGGAAGCAAAATACACCTGACCGAGTTCTAAAATCACCATAGGACCATTGTGAGAGATATAGAACTTCAAGAATTACAAAAATTGGAGATATAAGTTAGGAGGGAGGTTCTTCAGTATTCTTCTGTGATTAGGGAAGCTGGGAGGGGGATCAGCGACCACTAGCTTCAAGTCCTTTAGTTGGTCCATGCTGGGTTTTTCGGGCCACAAAAACCATTTTTTCGCGTCGCGAAAACCCCGAAACCCCCGCCTCTGGATCCGTACGATGATAAAACTTTCGAAAAACTTACGAGTACAAGTTTCTAAACCTCGATCTATAGTAGATCTACAAAGAAGAAAGGTTATACCCTTGATGCGAAGCCCTTCGCAATCCCGCTCGTCCTCGGTTCGCCGGATCTCGAAAGTGTCAAAGTAGACACTTCTCTATGTGTATCCACACAAGCAAGAGATGGAGAAAAATCTCTAAGGATGTGCTAGCAATCTTAGAGATCAGTAATGGAGGAGAGGGAGAGCAAGAAGAAAGATAGTGAGGAAGAAGATGGGAGTTACCACAAAAAATGAAACTCACTTCATGAAAATAAAGTGGCCGACCACTTTAGTGGAGGTTGTAACCTCCATGGGATACCAAGAGTCACAACTCTTGGTAACTCCCATGAGGTGGCATCTCACTTAAGTAACCATGATGATGTGGAGCACAATGCCAACTCACCAATGAGGTGGCATAAAGTCAAGTCAAACTTGACTCTTCATCTTCCTCTCAAGTCAAGTCAAACTTGACCACTTCTCTCCCATGGTTGATCAAATCTAACCATTGGTTCAAGTCAATTTTAATTTAATGAATCTGTATTCATTGAATTAAATTGATTCAATGAGTCTAAGTCCAAATTAGACTCATTTAACACATGAACCAAATTAAGTCCAACTCAATTAGCATAATTTGGATTACTCTTAATCCAATTTGGTTCATCACATGAACCTAATCTTTTAGGTTCATCAAATGAATCTAATCTCCATCTAATTGCCCTTTGTGTGTGATCCTATAGGTTCTTATAACGTTGGCAATGCTCCTAAACCCTTTTAGAAGCATAAGTAATGAGCGGTATCTAGCAACACATCATTACTACCCAAGTTATAAGAATGTTGAGATCCAACATCACCTTGTGACTACTAACTATGACTTCTCACAATATATGACAAGTGTCCTTCTATCCTAGACATCTAGATTAATCAATGTGAGGCATAGACCGTGTCATCCTCTGACCAATCTAAATCTTGAACTCCAAGTAGACTCACTAAATCAAATGAGCTCAATATCTCATATTGACTCATTTGGGCATGGTCATGCACTTCGTGGTCTCACTCTATCAAGAATATCGATGTCACTCCCGTCATATAGGAGGGATAGATCCCATCTACATCACTCACATCCCTATGCATAATTCGTTACACACCCAGTAATCACCTTTATAATCCACCCAGTAACGGGTGACGTTTGACGAAACCAAAGTACATAACTCCTTATGTAGGGATCCATGGTGACTTCAGGTCTAAGGACTAGTAGTCACACTAATAGCCACATGAGAAAGTATATGACACTCATATAACGATCCATGATACTTTCTCATGGCGGGTCATTCAGTATACATTCTCCAATGCATACCCATGTGTCAACTTGATATCTCTATATCCATGACTTGTGAGATCAAGTCATCGAGTTGACCTACATGCTAGTCTTATTGCATTAACATTGTCCCTGAATGTTAATACTCGACTAGGAATGATTAAGAGTAGTGTTCCCTATATCATCTCACAATCGGCTCAACTAACCGATTGATATAGGTGAGAACCTTCTACTCAAGGACGCTATTATACTTAGTTTATTTGGCACCAATACAAGTAAGTATAATAACCAAAACAAATGCCTTTATTTATATATAAGAATATGATACAATAAGTCCATAATACAATCATCAAATGATTGGCTCTAGGGCTCTAACTAACAGTCCACCCCCTCCTTTAGCATGAAATCAATGTCGTTGATGACGAAATCAGACATGGGGGCCAGGAAGGCGGGAGACTTAAAGAAGGCCTTCTGGCGCATCTCGAACCGAGCATCCTCATTAGCTTTGTAATCTGCCAGTCCTTTTTGGGCAGCCTTTAAAGCGTCCTCTTTCAGATTTAGCTGGAATAACTGATCAGCTAGCTCTTTAGCGTGACCATCATTCAAAGACTGTAGCTGAGAAGACAATAGAGAGATTTCGGTCACTTGTCCTACCAGTTTGGAGGACAATTCATCACTGTAGGTGTTGGCTAGCTGTAATTGGGATTAGAAATTCTCTGCCTCAGTTTTGTATTGATTAGCTTTCTTGGTCTCAGCCTGAAGTGATGAATGAACCTCTTAAATCTTGGCGGACAACTTGTTTACTTGTTCGATAGCTTGAATTGAGGATAATCTTGGGGTTTGTCCCCTTAACATATCTATCTCTTAGAGGGAAGAATCCAACAAATGAGATAGGTGCAAATTATGTAACCAGTGTTGCATAATTAAAATACATTAGAAAATCACTGAAAGCCTGATAAATATAGATAAGAAAGTATTGTTACCCTTGTTTCATTAATAGAAAATCGAGTGGGCACCTCTAAACGAGAAGTTACCTCATATACCTGGCGCACCTCCTCCCAAAGGGTGCTAAGGGACCCTCCCAACATTATCGGAAGGGTGGAAGTAAGGGAGGAAGCAGAGGATAAATGAGTTTGAGCTGAAGGGGGATAAAAAACAAGACAGGTCGAGTCTTGAGTAGTTACAGTGGTATGAACAGGGAAATTCACAAAAAAGGTAGATGCAGAGCTACCGACAGTAGTGGAAGGGGTTGGGAAAGATGAAGAGGCAAGAGCCGGATAAAGGGACGAAAGGGGAAGACCCGGAGAAATAGAGACAGTGTCCATAGGGGGGGAGTCCTCAGGAAGGGAGGAAGATGCCCTCTTTGGAGAAAGGGCAAGAGTCAATTTACGCTTCTTTCGGACAGAGGCTCTCTCATGAGATTTCCCCGAGGACACTGGAGAGGGGAGTTCTACAATTGTAGGGGAATCATTGAGGGTCTCCTCCAAGGCTGCAGCTTGAGAAACAAAGGTACCCTCTGTACCCGTGGGAACCTTTGCGGAAGAAGATTGACCCACACTAGCAGGAACCTCTATTAAGGGAGGTTGGTTCAGAGCAGCAAGAAGGTCTTTCTCCTTTGCTTTGATTGCTTTGTCTCGTACCTTTAGCTGTTGCTCAATCATGGAGTTATAATAGGCCTCCACTGCGCCCAACAAAAAATATCTTAGTTAGTAAAAATGAGACTTAGATAAGTGAATAGCAACTTACTAAGGGAGCCACGGAGCTCCACCTTGGCAGGACTCAATCCAAAAAGATATAAGAGGTCATGCAAAGCCATTTGTGAATGTATAACTGATGGCCCAATAACTTCTTGGAATAAGTGGCAAAAGAGGGAAACTTGTGCAACTCCTTCACATCAGGAAAATTAGGAAAATAAGATATCCAGGAATATAATTAGGGGATGAGTTCGGGAAATTCTATGAAAAAGAAGCACGATTTCCATGCCTTGATGGAGGAAGGTATTTCTTCGAAAAGAGTCATTTTGGGTCTAGATTGAAACAAGAAAACCCCAGGATCTGACTTCTTGGGGTAGGAAAACATGAAAAAATTTTGAGGAATAGGAGGGATGTCGTGGAGGCAGAAGAGCATATACAAACCATAAAGGTAACGAAAGGCATTGGGAGCGAACTGTTGTAAGGGAATACTGAAATGTTGGCTTATCTCTACCAGAAAGGGAGGGATGGGAAAGCGCAAACCAGCTACTAATTGATCTTTAAAGAAAGTTACACAATTTTTAGGAGGGAGATGAGGGTGAGATTCAGAATTAGGGACGATAATGCGAAAAGACTGGGGAATCTTATACCGGGAATAGAGAGTAGACCGATCGAATTCGTGAAAGGTAGAGTGAGTTTGTGCATACCAAGCAGAAAATAATTCTTCAGCCATGGAGAAATGTAGGAGTGAAGAAGGAAAACACTTACTGGGGTCATTTGGGGAGAGGACGACAAGAAGGGGCCGGAAGAAGAAGGAGACCAACAAAGGATGGAGAAAAGTTAAACCGTGGCACCACAAAAACAACTTGGGGAAGAAGACGAAGGGACGATAGCATAAAGGGTTTAGGGTTTCTGTGAATATTGACTAATAACCAGCATCGTAGGATATGAAGTGTGCCCATAAGGGGAGGCGTCGATTTGTCGGAAGAGAGAGATAACAGGGCGATGGCGTCGGAGCATGTACCTGGGTGCATCAGTAGAGAAAATTGGAGAACACGTGTCACGAGCCCATACAAGAGCATTTCTAATGAACATAACCGAACAAGTCATATTCGCATCGATATCATTACATATCGCGCCACTGATGCTATCTCCTTGTTGGAGAACCAATCAGAAAAAAGGAAAATACTGAAGAAGATATTCAATTTCCTAAGTATGATAAATGAAGGAATGGGTGAAAGTGGAGTGTTTAAATAAATAAGGAAGTCTTTTTATTCTTATAAACCAGAAAACCCCAAGAAAATCATCCAGTCTTATACAAGAAACCGTTCGGTTTCACATTTTGGACACGATTAATTACATAGCATTACATTTTCTTCTCAAAACATTAAACCTTGGAATGTCAATAGAAATTATAAACATGAGCTCTCAGACTTTTTAGAAAACTTCAACCCCGCTAAAGTTAAACCCAACCAGGTTGGAGATGGGGGAATATTTTGCCTGGTATGAGAGTAGGAGGAAAAGTCTGTCATCCAACTGAACCGCGCCCCCATTTAGAAAAGCCAGTGCTTTCTTTTACACCTAGGAGAAAGTAGGAAGAAGAGTGGTCTCATGGACAAAGGGGTGCAAACTTGTTCATGCCCCCTTAGACATATGATAGAATGATCCATTTCCTACTTGAACCTTTTGAGCTCTACTTCCAGAGCATCCACCTTAGCCTGCAGATGACCTAGGTCTTGCTGCTGTCGCGACGCCAATAGGCTAGTCACGTGAACCTCCCTGGTTAACGTGGATACCTCTGAAGCCTGTTGAGTCTTCAAAGCAGTCAGCTCTTTAGCCTGAAGTTCTAGATCTCGATAAACTTTGTTCCTCAAGGCCATTTCAGACCGTGCTTGAAACTGGGTGACCGACAGAAGTACCTCCAGCTCTCATGCTCGAGAGTTAGCTAGATCTAAAGCTTGAACAACTTCATCTATAAATTTTGCCTTTTCCAACAGGAATTGCTCCCAGAGAGGGGGGTCTAAAGCCATACTCTCAGTAGGGGGAGGGGAATAAGATGGAGAAGAACTAAGGCAAGTGAAGAAGGAAGGGAGGATCACAGCCCTATTTAACTGTCCAAAAGAGTCACGAGATCACTATACTGAAGGTCACGGGATTGCTGTACTAGGAGTCACGAGGACTACTATAGAAAAGGTCACGAGACTACTGCAATGGCCATGGTAGAGCCATGAACAAAGATAGGCAAAGAAACAAAAATACACTTAGGTCTAGTCAGTCGACTACACCTCCTTCGACTAGACTTGGAGGGAGGGCTAGTGATACGGGTTATGGAGAATGGACCCATTTTCTAATAAAGGAGGTGTTGGTTAGACCTAAGAAAATCATACCGGTTTCACTGTACAAAATTTTTGTACAAGTGTCGAACCTTTCCTTAAATAACCTATTGTATTCTTTAGAAGTTAAATTAGGAATCGCAGACGGAACTTAACATCATTGATTCCAAATTTAACTTATCTGTTCTTAATGGTTTAGATTTGAATCGCAAGCGGAACTTAACACTATTGATTCAAATCCACCTATGTTATTAATTCCATTAAACATTGATTTCCAAAATTGGCTTCCAGGACTGCATGGCGAGGCACATGACCTTCTTGGATATGGGAGCAACCACCACCGCCTAGAAAAAACCTTTTAAGGAAAGCTAATGTTTAATTTCCTTAAATAACTCTAGGTTAACCAAAAAGAACAATCGAATCACAAATTTGAAAAAGAAGAAAACACAAACTCAAAAAACTAATTCGAAAAACTAGATCTAATGCCTCTTGTGTTTAGAATTCTTACAAAAAGAAATAACTAGCATGATGAGGAAAACAATTGCCAATTATACCTTCTTTTTGTATGCTAATGACCTCGAGATCTTCTGCCGTATTCCTCACCTCGCCTTGGACGTCGTGTGGGCGACGATCCTCCAAGATGAACACCACCCAAAAGCTTTCTTCCTCTTCCTCAAAAATCCGGCCACCACCACCACTAAGGAGAAGAGAGCAAAGGGAAAGGGAGAAGAGAGAGGGTCGACCACCAAGAGATCCTCCAAGCAAGAGAATATGAGTTGTGTCTCATGAAGCCTCCACACCCCTTCTTTTATATTAGTTGCCCAAGGTAAATAAGGGAAGAATTTTTACAAAAATTAAAATCTTCCTCTAATTTTCCTTTTCCCTTTTAGTTTTTCCTTTTCTTTCCTCTTGATTGAATCAATCACCAAAAATTAATTGATGATTTTATTTTTTTCAATATGGTTGGCCACCTTGCTTGGGCACCAAGCAAGGGTGGCCGCCCCCCATAAGAGGAAAGGAATATTATGTTTTTATAAAATTTTACAAAAAGAAAAACTCTTATAAAATTGTACAAGCTCTCTTTCCTAAAGTAGGAGTTAAAAAAGGAAAGTTCTAAAAATTTAAACCATATTTTAAAATTTAAAACATCTCTTATAAAATTTCCTTTTTTAACATGGTGATAGAAAATTTAAATTTTAAAACTTATCTTCCTTTTTTTTCCTTAAACCATGAGAATGGTTAAAAAAATGAAAGTTTTAAAACTTTTAAAACTCTCTATTAAAACATGTGGCCTAATTCAAATAAGGAAAGTTTTAAAAATTAAAATCTCTCTTTTAAAACTTATAGTTTTCTACAAAGAGAAGATTTTAAAAATTCAAAACAACCCTCCTTGTTTGAATTATTGTGGCCGACCCTTACTAGCTTGATCACCAAGCAATAGGGTCGGACCCTATAGAAGAGGATGTGGCCGGCCCTTGCTTGGTCACCAAGAATTGGACCGGCCCCCTTCTTGGACACCAAGATGGACTTATATTTGGATGGACTTGAGGCTATAATGAGGCTACGACAAGGACCTAGAGGAGAACTTGGTTTTGGCCTTCCGATGAGCTTGAGTATCCCGTGCTCGCCCCGAACACACAACTCAAGTTTATCGATAATAACTCATTCCACTAGAGAGTTATTATCGCACTACCGCACCAATCCCAAATTACATTATGGGCTCCTTCTTATCATGAGTGTGTTAGTCTCCTTGTGTTTAAGATAACGAATGTCCACTAATTAAGTAAGTTACTGACAACTCACTTAATTAATATCTAGCTCCAAGAGTAGTACCACTCAACTTCATTGTCATGTCGGACTAAGTCCACCTGCAGGGTTTAACATGGCAATACTTATGAGCTCCTCTTGGGGACATTCTCAACCTAGATTACTAGGACACAGTTTCCTTCTATAATCAACAACACACACTATAAGTAATATCATTTCCCAATTTATCGGGCTTATTGACTTATTGATTTTAAGGACTATAAACATCTTTTCGTTTTTCTAGGATAACTCACAAACAAGTGAACTCATGTCCAACTTATCAGTGTCTCTCATGTGCTAGACCACCCAAATACGAATATGCTTCAGACTAGGCTTATGCCCATTTTGCAATTCTATGGGAGTAGAGAGTTCTGATTTAGAAGGTACTATGTTCACTTTCGTTTCCAGTGTATATCCTTAAAATGAATTTGGTAATTTTCTGAATAACTCATCATCGATCTAATTATTCCATAAGAGCCTTATACCTTATTTCTATTACATCATTCTGTTGAGGTGTACCAGGTGCAGTTAGTTGGGATTAAATCTTGACTTCTGATAAGTGACTCCTAAACTCTCCTAAGAGGTACTCGTTACTACGATTTTACCGTAGTGTCTTGATACTTTTACTTTGATGTTATATCCTTATCTCGAATAGTCATCTATAAAAGAGACGAAATATTCGAAACAACCTCTTGCCTGGATAGTCAAAGGTCTACACTGTAACGACCACCCTTCTTACTACTACTACTCTCTAAGGATGACCGTTACTTAACTACTAACTCTACTTAACCGGTATGATTAAAATCCTCGAAGAAACCCTACCGAAAAATTTCGGCAGAGTCTCCCCTATACCGGTGACCTTAAACTGACATATATAACATAATATACACAGCCACAGGCGGCTGGAACACATATCAAACACACAAAAGGAATAATATCACCACGCAGTTTAATGAAATCAAATCATGCAAGTAATAAATAGCGGAAACAAAATAAAAATATACAATTAATTAGCAGCGGAAGACTAAATGACTCATCTAATACATTCTTAATAAATGGCAATCTTAATAAATTCTTAAACTAAGTCCCAAGGCTTCCATAGTCCTGGCATCACACATCCTTCGAACACCTCCTTGTCGCCTTCCTTTCTATATCTTTTCCTTTCCTGTATCTGCAGTAAGAGGAAGTGTAGTCTATAAGCAAAATTTGCTTAGTAAGCGCTATCTAACTCACAAAATCACGAATGTGCATGTATACGAAAAGAACTAGAAACTATATGCTCTAAAAAGAAATAAAGCATAAAAATAACTGCTCATGTCAAACTAATAGCAAAGAAAAGATAAGGAATCTACTCATCTACTAGATAAACATGGTAGAATAAAGAACTAAACTTACTGATTTTTAGAACTATATGAAACTTATTTCATTTGTTCTAAACTTATTATTTATTTCACTTGTTTAAAACTTATTCTTTAATACTTTATACTTAGATAAAACTTGTTTTTTTACTTGTTCAAAAACTTATACTTATAATACTTCAAAATAGTAATCAACTTCTTCTTGGGCCCAGGCGTAGTACCATCTTATGCGCGTTCCCTAATAGGTTGGGGTAGCGAGCCGCCAATCCTAAAAGAGCAGACCTCGGTCTACCAGGGCCAAGACCTCGGAATTGGACACCTGGATTTGTTTAACGACAACCTCGGAAGTCGGGTACTAGCCTCTTCTTAAAAGTAAAATACTTATAATCTTAATTACTTCTTCTTTAAATGCCTTGGCATTTTAATAGGCACCTTGTGTGCCAAAAATCCCTAAAGTCTTGACTTTGGGATCTACTTAAGGCCTCGGCCTTTTCTTTCTTTTCTTTATCTTTCTTATACTTTTCTTTATCTTTCTTATACTTTTCTTAAACCCAAAATACTGTTAGGGTATCTTTCGTGTGCATCTATGAATGAAACTAACTATGTAACACATAATTATGCATAGAATACAAAAGCAATCTACACATACAATACTTATCAAAAATCTGCACTAATGCTTAATAGAAATCTGCATACTAGCTTAATAAAAAATCTGCTCTTGTAAACTTAATAAAATCTGCACTTGTAGCTTAATTAAAATCTTCACCAAAGCTTAACAGCCTAGGAAAATATGGTTGTTCTTCATGTATTGTATCATAACATACCATTCTACAAAATCAAACTACATGCTTTAAAGGAACTAAACTCTTTCTTGTTCCTTGCTCATCAACAGGAATCCGAAATCTATAACCCTCTAAATTAACTGATCACCCCCATAAAAATTCATGAACAAAAGGATTTAAATCAACATCCGAATTCCTAGTTTTAAGGCCTAAAAACACAACCTCCTGTTCAGTGCCACGGCAAGGAAACCATAAGGAATCAAATTGCTCAACACGCTTAACTTGGTCTTCTATTCTGTTACTATTAAACTGTCCCAAACTAAATCGAAGAAAAACATAAACATGACACCAAATCATGATCTCATTAACTCAACTTCCCACATGCAGTACATGAGACTAAATGAATCATCATCAAACCACATCTCTACCTACCATAACTCGACCAAAAATCAATGTCAAGGAACTTCATGTTGGAAATACCAAATCATCCAACACCACGGCTGTAGTACTCCAAATTCAATTCTGTGAACACAAATCCCATCTCAAGAAGGCCATGAAAACATCAAAACCGAGACCTTCCACCCAAATCACATGCTTTACCAAAACCGAAACCAAATCTATAATTTGAAACAATATAATCCGTTTCTCTTCTCTGATATTCTCGGCAGAAAACTAAAGACTGAAGGAAACATGAATCCTTAAACTATTTTAGATAACTTAAGGACACAAAAGATTTAGATAAGAACACAATCTATTCTTCCTTTGAAGGTCACGGCAGCAACCCTAATCTAACCTTCTTCACAGAACGAGTTCGGAACACAAAAGAAATAGAAATCTGAAGCTATCCTACTGCGGGTGAGTAAGCGACTTACCTTAGGCTTTTCTTGGACTTACAGCCGAGGAAGACCTTTAGGGTTTCAGAGAAACCGCAAGAATCGGCAATTTCTTCTCGTCACCGTGCTCTCCTTGACGGGGTGCTCGCGACGGTGGAAAAACCCCTTGGAAAGACCCCTTGGTCGGCCGCCGGAGAGAAGACCTAGCCTCGGCTTCGTCTTCGCCCGAGAAGGAATCGCCGTCGCTCGCGATCGGGAGAGGAAAGGAGAGGGAAAAGGGTTTTCGGTTTCCGGAATTTACCACCTCAACTTATCCCTCTTTATAATCTCCATATTCTGTTAACTTGTTAAATAATTTTCCTACCTATTCTAAACAGAACTGACGGCTGGATCACCTGGTTAGTCGGGTTTGGCTCATGGTTGGAGTTGCGGGTTTGAATCCCGGCTAGAACCATTTTTCTCCCTATTATTTCTTGTTATTAACTTCTACTACTTAAATAAAATTCTCCCTTTATTTAATTAAATAACAACTGCTAGCCCAGTTGTTCCGTTGGGCTTTGCTCAAAGCCACAGGTCTGGGCTTCGATTCCCGTCCGCGCCCCTTTTTCTCCAATTTATTTTAAACGTTCCATCTACTGCATATATACATTTCTCTCCATATAAAATTAACAAAAATCGTGTTGCTCAGCTGGTTGGGCTTGTTTTGCTCGAAGTCACAGATTGCAGGTTCAAAACCTGGCTTCAACATATTCTTTTTCTCCTTTTTTTTAAAAACTTCTTCCTCTTGGTAAAAATACCAAACAAACTCCAAAAATTACATAAAAATATTCTAAAAATTTCTAAAAATCTCTAGAATATTTTAAAAGTATTTCCAAATATTTTTATGGACTTTTAGAACTCTAAATCATGAAATTTGGGGTGTTACATACACAAATAAGAATGAACTAATTCCAACATATCTTTGGCTCCATACCCCTTAGACTTAAAAGCTTCTTGGATATTTTTCCTTCCAAGTAAGACTCGCAGGTTAGAAAGATTTCCACTACCAATGAATCCAAGAGTTCATTGGTTATTATCCTTTGAATCCTACTCAAGTTAATATAACCTAGCCTTAGATACCAAAAATATGATTGGTTTATTTCCAAAGGTTACTTTCTCTTATTAAAGTTAGAAAATGTGTTATTAATTTCCATTTATTGCATCGGGGGAGTTATTGGATTATAAATTGTCAACCAACGTACCAGAACAAATAACTTCCTTATTTTTCTTGATAACAAGTTTGTTATCAAAATAGACAGAATATCTATTCTTTAATAGTTTAGAAACCGAAATCAGGTTCTTTCTAAACTTAGTACGTAAAGACAATTTCTGAAAATTCATATTTTATTCCTATAAGAGGATAAACATCTCCCACTGCAACAGCTGCTACTTTTGTAGTAGTGCTCATGTAGACGGTGTTTTCCTTTTCATATAGCTGTCGGGTTTCCTGGAACCCTGCAATGAATTGTAGACATGATTAGTGACATCTGTATCTACACTCCAGGTACTGGTAGATAATACCACTAAACATGTTTCAACAACTAATGAATTAAATACACCTATATTGTTCTCAGTTGTAAGAGGATAGTCTACCTTAATGTCCAAGTCCTATCATTATAATTGGGACTACTAAGTCTTTTCTATAGTATAACAACTAGGGGATTGACAAACATTTAAAATCCTAATAATCACAAAAATATTTGGTCAAGACCAACACTTTAAAATCCCCGTGAATTTTGTATCCCACGATAGTGTGGACGTATACAAATTCAAAAAGGAGATTTTGTCCATTATTTTTATTATCTCGTCATCCTAACTTCATGACAAATAAAATTAATAGTTGGTCTATCTTTGATCAAAACTTTGAATTTAAAATAATATTGATTTCTCAAACAATAATATTTAAATTCACCAACACCTCAAACACCGGGAATTTTGCATGCCACGATAGTGTGGACGTATACAAATTTGAACATTTATAAGAGGAGGATTTTACCCATTAATTATCTTGTTAATAAATATTTATGACAAATAAAATTACTTCAAACATCGTGATTTTGTATGCCACGATAGTGTGGACGTATACAAAACCAAACATTTGTAAGAGGAGTTTTCCCATTAATTTTATTTTCTTGTCATCCTGACAAATAAAATTACCTCATACACTGTGAATTTTGTATACCACTATAGTGTGGACGTATACAAAAACTCGACATTTGTAAGAGGGGGTTTTAATTTTATTATCTTGTTAACTTACCTTTTTGACAAATTAATAGTTGGTTTTCCTTTGGTCACACAAATAATAGCAGTGACTCCGATGGGGAGGATACTATTAGACGTGCCTAAGTGTATATCATTACTTGACACTAAGTCCATTAATAAGATTGTGCCCCTTCTGATGGGGAAGATCACACTCTCTTAATTAATTTCCTATAGTCATCCTAAATGGAAGTTTGATCTAGTGATCCGCAAACAAACTCATCCGATATGGAGGAAGGCACTCAGAGCCAACGCGCAAGTTTGTTTGCATCACTTACAAACCATAATGGAGACCGTGGAATTTATTAAAATAAATCCCTCTCCCACTTAGTTATTTAAAGTGAAGAATTTTAAACTATCCTAACATACATCACATGCATACAAACATCACATAAATAAAAGCAATAAATTTAGAAATTAATTTTCCAACAATTATGTCCTTTTTCCATCACTATCTTCAGTATACTCCAACCCTAGCTACTGCCATCTTTAGCCACGACCATCGGGTCAAGTTGTCGCATCTATCTTGCTTCTTATTCCACTGTGCATCTGGTCCTCCAAAAGTACCATGCCTTGCAAGCATCCGATCTTCGACAAATGTAGAATTTTACATATATCGATCACATATTCCATAAAGGAATGTACATGTATTCTAGATCGAACAAAAAATAAAATTCTAAAAATAAAGTAGCTCCTGCTGTATTTGATACATACAATCATGTACACAAAATAACGCCCTTGACATGTCCAAGGGTCCAATCACACACAAATCTAAATGTCATAATAGTTGGAGCCTGCAACCATAAAGTTAGCACATCCTACTATTATCCTACCTAAATTATGAATGACATGTGCATAATTAATTTGAAAACCAAAACACACAGAGGCAAACCCTAGCTCTGATACCAATTGTTGGTTAGTCCTAAGAAAATCGTACCGGTTCCACTATACAAAAATTTTGTACAAGTGTCAAACCTTTCCTTAAATAACCTATTGTATTCTTTAGAAGATAAATTAGGAATCACAGACGAAACTTAACATCATTGATTCCAAATTTAACTTATCTGTTCTTAATGGTTTAGATTTGAATCGCAAGCGGAACTTAACACTATTGATTTAAATCCACCTATGTTATTAATTCCATTAAATATTAATTTCCAAAATTGGCTTCCAGGACTGCACAGCGAGGCACATGGCCTTCTTGGATATGGGAGCAACCACCACCACTTAGACAAAGTCTTTTAAGGAAAGCTAATATTTAATTTCCTTAAATAACTCTAGGTTAACCAAAAAGAACAATCGAATCAGAAATTCAAAAAAGAAGAAAACACAAACTCGAAAAACTAATTTGAAAAACTAGATCTAATGCCGCTTGTGTTTGGAATTCTTACAAAAAGAAATAACTAGCATGATGCGGAAAACAATTGCCAATTATACCTTTTTTTGTATGCTAATGACCTCGAGATCTTCTGCCGTATTCCTCACCTCGCCTTGAATGTTGTGTGGGCGACGATCCTCCAAGATGAACACCACCCAAAAGCTTTCTTCCTCTTTCTCTAAAATCTGGCCACCACCACCACCAAGGAGAAGAGAGCAAAGGGAAAGAGAGAAGAGAGAGGGCCTGCCACCAAGAGATCCTCCAAGCAAGAGAATAAGAGTTGTGTCTCATGAAGCCTCCTCACCCCTTCTTTTATATTAGTTGCCCAAGGAAAATAAGGGAATAATTTTTACAAAAATTAAAATCTTCCTCTAATTTTCGTTTTCCCTTTTAATTTTTCCTTTTCTTTCCTCTTGATTGAATCAATCACCAAAAATTAATTGATGATTTTATTTTTTTCAATATGGCCAGCCACCTTGCTTGGGCACCAAGCAAAGGTGGCCGTCCCCACATAAGAGGAAAGGAATATTATTTTTTTATAAAATTTTAGAAGAAGAAAAACTCTTATAAAATTTTACAAGCTCTCTTTCCTAAAGTAGGATTTAAAAAAGGAAAGTTCTAAAAATTTAAACCATATTTTAAAATTTAAAACTTCTCTTATAAAATTTCCTTTTTTAACATGGTGATAGAAAATTTAAATTTTAAAATTTATCTTCCTTTTTTTCCTTAAACCATGAGGATGGTTAAAAAAGGAAAGTTTTAAAACTTTTAAAACTCTCTATTAAAACATGTGGCCTAATTCAAATAAGGAAAGTTTTAAAAATTAAATTCTCTCTTATAAAACTTATAGTTTTCTACAAAAAGAAGATTTTAAAAATTCAAAACAACTCTCCTTGTTTGAATTATTGTGGCCGGCCCTTACTAGCTTGATCACCAAGCAATAGGGTCGGCCCCTATAGAAGAGGATGTGGCCGGCCCTTGCTTGGTCACCAAGTATTGGACTGGCCCCCTTCTTGGACACCAAGATGGGCTTATATTTGGATGGACTTGAGGCTATAATGAGGCTACGACAAGGACCTAGAGGAGAAATTGGTTTTGGCCTTCCGATGAGCTTGAGTATCCCGTGCTCGCCCCGAACACACAACTCAAGTTTATCGATAATAAGTCATTCCACTAGAGAGTTATTATCGCACTACCGCACCAATCCCAAATTACATTATGGGCTCCTTCTTATCATGAGTGTGTTAGTCTCCCTGTGTTTAACATAACGAATGTCCACTAATCAAGTAAGTTACTGACAACTCACTTAATTAATATCTAGCTCCAAGAGTAGTACCACTCAACTTCATTGTCATGTTGGACTAAGTCCACCTGCAGGGTTTAATATGTCAATCCTTATGAGCTCCTCTTGGGGACATTCTCAACCTAGATTACTTGGACACAATTTCCTTCTATAATCAACAACACACACTATAAGTAATATCATTTCCCAACTTATCGGGCTTATTGACTTATCGAGTTAAATCTCACCCATTGATAAGTCAAAGAAATAAATAATAAATATATGTGTTTGTTATTATATTAGGACTAAGAGCACACACTTCCATAATAACTAAGGTCTAGTTCTTTTATAAAGTCAGTACAAAAGAATTTACCTAAAATGATCCTACTCAATACACTTGGAGTGTATTAGTGTAATTTATTAGTTAAGATAAACTAATACTTAATTACACTACGACACTTCAACGGTTTGTTCCTTTCCATCTTAGTCGCGAGCAACTGTTTATAATTTATAAACAACCGAGAACATGATCTTCTGTGTGTGACACCACACACCATGTTGTCTACTATATAAATTAATTGAACAAATTATATTTAACAAATAAATATAGATATTGACCACTGTGATTCATTATTTCTAAATAAATGTTTATACAAAATCTAGGCTTTTAGTATACACTCTAACAGGAGGAAGGAAAACTAATCGAGCAGCAATGCTCGTATAAGCGCGGCGGGTAGAGACCAACCGAGCGAAAGAGGTCGATCGAGCATTTAGGTTCGGCAGGCCAAGACAGGCTGAGTAAGAATAGCCAGTCGAGTAGAAGAAGCATTTAGCCCCACCGCAGAAGAGGCATAGTATGCTTGGCAGGTGAAAACCGACCGAGCGAAAGAGACCGACCGAGTATCTAGGTTCGGTAGGCCGGGATAGGCCGAGCAGTAATAGCCGGGCGAGTAGAAGAAGCATTTAGCCCCACAGCAGACAAGGCATAGTATGCTCGGCTTGTGAAGACCGATCGAGCGAAAGAGACCGACCGAGTATCTAGGTTTGGCAGGCCGGGACAGGCCGAGCAGGAACAGCCGGGCGAGTAGAAGAAACATTTAGCCCCACAGTAGACAAGGCATAGTATGCTCGGCAGGTGAAGACCGATCGAGCGAAAGAGACTGACCGAGTATCTAGGTTCGGCAGGCTGGGACAGGCCGAGCAAGAATAGCCGGGTGAGTAGAAGAAACATTTAGCCCCACAGCAGACAAGGCACAGTATACACGGCAGGTGAAGACCGATCGAGCGAAAGAGGCCGACCGAGTCGTACACCGTTAAACTTCTCATAAACTCTGACATATAAACCATATGGAAATACTTTGTGATTATATGAGGACTTAACTAATTTGGCGGGAAATGTCTTCTAGAAGCTTATACCGGTTTACTAAACGACAAAGAAGGTGCATCTGAGGTACGATAAAGATTCCTTAAACTATTTTCACAAGTGGTGCTTACGTCATCTCATAACCAACTCCAATAAACCGGGGTCCACCTCATGACTGTGGAGGTCAAGTGAGGTGGTATAAAAAGGGGAATCCTCTCCACTAGCTAGGTATGTAATCATTCCTACACAACTCAAACCCTAACGGTGTTTTCAATTTTTCATTGTCTTCTCTCTCTATTCTCACCAGAAAACTAACTTGAGCGTCGGAGGGCCTGACCAGAGATTCCCACCCCGGTATTAGGTCACTAACGCTTTGTTAGTTGGTTGGTCGGTGTGCAGTAAAGCAAAGATATTCACCAGAGTTTTGGATCTGCGATTTATTCCTCATTATCCTCCTCCTCGGGCTCCTCTTCAGATCTTCTTTAGTTTTCTCAAATCTATGGAGATTCATTCACTGAGATTGTCACGTCCTATTCACCGAAGGAGCACTTTGCTACGTTGGACCTCTCGCTACTCAGCTTCCCCAAGGTCGTCATCAGGCATCACCCCAGCTATCCGTCTCGCCGATCTCAGACAGGATCAGTTGTGATCTGTTGTCTTGTATTGTTTTGTTATGTGGTGTAAGTTTAGCCAGCTAGTAATCTCGTTTTTGGTTTGTAATGATTTTCTATCATTTTCTGTTGTGTTTTTGGTTTTAGTACAACCGTGTGGGTTATTTAATATATATATATATAACTGCGTGATTGTGATATTTTATCCAGCCGAGTGGGCTGAGTATATAACTGCGTGGTTCTCTATATTTTTCAGCTGTGTGTGGCTGATGTATACCTGTGGTTGTATTAATGATTCAGATTGTCACGTGTATAGGGGAGATACTGCCGGATTTTTCCTCTGGCTAGGACTTCTCTGGGGCGTGACATAAAACTAAATTAAACTAAAATTTAAAATTGAAATTGAAATTAAATTTAAAATTACAATTAAATTAAAAACTAAAATCAAAATTAAAACTAAAATTACAACTAAATTAAATTAAAATTAAAATTAAATTAAAAAATAAAACTAAAATTAAATTAAAACCAAAATTAAGTTAATTCTAAAACTTAAATCGAAAAAAAAGTGTCTCTGAAGGCGCCTCCGAGTCAATCGGAGGCACCCTCATAAGGGCGGGAAATTTCTCGCCCCAACCGACTGAAGGCGTCTTCAGTCGGTTGAAGGCACCCTCCATAACACCTTGAAGGTTTCTTCGATGAGGCAAGAAGGCCCCTTCAACTCAAATTTTTCCAACGAACAGAGGGACGCTCTGCTCCCAATTGTGGCAGCAAGAAGGCACCTTCCACAACTAATCTTCGCTACTTCTTCGTCTTTTCCCTTCCAAAATCTCAGCAATGCCTCCTCGGTATATCCTAACTTAACTATATAAATTTTTGGCTATTTATTTGTTATTATATGAATGTATTGTATGTTTAAAATTTTAGGAAACGATAACATGTTAACCCTAGCCCTAGCAATGCCCCATCTACTAATGCTAGGTTTCCCTCTGAGCGGCTTAAGTTAGACTATTTACAGCATACATATATTGCAGTAAAATCTAGGTTTTTGAGTAGGTCATTCTTCATCAAATATTATGCACCTATCATAGAAATTATTGATTATTATCAGTTGGATAAATTAGTTTACTATAGTCATTCAGTAAACTTAGATTTGTGTGCCCAATTTTATAACAATCTGGTTAAGATTGATGACCTCACCTATTCCACTAGAGTTGGTGGAAAAGATTTTAGTTTTTTCCTACTTTATTGTATGATAGCTTAGGACTTAGGAGATCTGCCTGTCCATTTTTGTGCTACCCTAGTAGAGATTTGTCATTTGGCGAACCCTACTCTTATATTACATTAAATACTATCTGCATGCATTTTTTTGGGAGGAGAGACTACTTACAGTGACTGACTTTAGGTCACTCTCTCTCAGGGTCTAAGACTATATCCTATATTGAGTCCTGACCACCTGCATTCTGTCGATCACATCTCACAATGTTGCGATGATGCGACCATCTCATTAATTTTTTTTGTATGTACTATGCCAGCACCTTGACATCGACATTGCATTACATATATTCCACAATATCATTCATGCATCCAGTCTTGTCACTAGGCTACAGGTTCATATGCTATATTGTCATATTTTGACATACATATTCTCAGCCATAGGGATAGATATGATGCAGGGTACGACCACTCCCCTTAGCACATATGACGAGATTGGTCAGCATCAGTTTACATTAGTGCATATAGACATTACTACTCAGGAGGGACTAGCTTGGAGTGGGACCACAACCAGATATACTAGGCGAGGTCGAGGATGATTTCCCACCTATCATTCTGGTCGAGGGGGAGGAGTTACCGACATTCACGGATGAGGAGCTCTTTGGATAGCCTTTGACTCCAACCCATCCCTCGACCTCACTATCCATCAAGGACCGACTAGAATGACTTGAGTGTTAGAGTGTATACTAAAAGTCTAGCTTTTGCAAACATTTATTTTTGAAATAAAAGAATCACATTGGTCAAATGTCAACATTCATTTGTTAAGTGTAGTTGTTCAATTAATTTATATTGTAGATAACATGGTGTGTGGTGTCACACACAGAAGATCATGTTATCAATTCTTTATAAATTATAAATACTTGCTCACGACTAAGATGGAAAGGAACAAAGTGTAATTAGGTATTAGTTTATCTCAACTAATAAATTACACTAGTACACTCTAAGTGTATTGAGTAGGACCATTTTAGGTAATTTCTTTTTATACTAACTTAATAAAAGAACTAGACCTAGTTATTATGGAAGTGTGTGCTCTTAATCCTAATATAATAACAAGCATATATATTTAGTATTTATTTCTTTAACTTATCAAAGGGTGAGATTTAGCTCGATAAATCAATATGCCCGATAAGTTGGGAAATGATATTACTTATAGTATGTGTTGTTGATTATAGAAGGAAACTGTGTCCTAGTAATCTAGGTTGAGAATATCCCCAAGAGGAGCTCATAAGGATTGTCATGTTAAACCCTATAGGTGGACTTAGTCCGACATGACAATGAGGTTGAGTGGTACTACTTTTGGACTAAGACATTAATTAAAGTGAGTTGTCAGTAACTCAATTAAATTAATGGACATTCAATATCTTAAACATAGGAAGACTAACTGTAACGACCCACCTTCTACTAAGCTGTAAGGACGGACCGTCACAATATGCTGTGCTAGGCTATGTTTTTAAGGTGCGGAAACATGATCTAATTTAAAATTTTACTAAACTCATGCCAATTGCTACTAAATCTGATCTTATGCTGAAAAGAACCTTTTTAAAGGTTGTACCTATACTCAAAAGAGAAGATCTAACCTTCACATATGATTAAGGACTGAACTTAGGTACTTCCAACCGAAACAGGTGTTCCAATCGATTGGCTGATCGATTGGGACGTTCGGATCGATTCACGGATCGATTCCGATGGCTACTGTGCTCGGGTAATATTCTGGATCGATCGGCTGATCGATCCAGACTGACCAATCGATCCAACGATCGATTCCAGAGCTCTCTGTTCGCGGGAGCGATTTCCCGATCTATCGAACGATCGATCCCCAAACTCCCTGTTCGCGACAGAATGCGACTGGATCGATCGGCTGATCGATCCAGAAGCTTACTGTTCAATACAGAATGCGACTAGATCGATCGGCTGATCGATCCAGAGGGTTACTGTTCACGGTACCAGGCTCCCAATCTATCCACTGATCGATTGAGGGCCCCCAATCGATCCACTGATCGATTGGGGTTTCTGATTTCGTAATAAACTCTGATTTCAGCACTGTTTCGTGCCAACTCACATACACAAGTTCTAAAATAACTAGAAAACATTCTATTAGCAAACGACTAATATTCTAAACATGGTTACTAACAAGCTAAGCTGATTTCCTATAATTTCATGCATTTAAATAACTAAATAGGCAAAGAGTAACATAATAAGAAACACTAAGTTCTTAAACATTCTAATTCTTCCAAGGTCGTTATTCCAGGTTCCATCCACACACATCTTCCTTGCATTGACCTCCAGCCTCCGCTAGTCCATCTTTCCTTTACCTTTATCTACAGTATAAGGAAAAAGTATCTGTAATCTTTCGCTTAGTAAGAAACCATCTACCTCACAAAACATGCATCCGATGCAATTTATGTTTTTAAAACATGCTATTTGAAATACATACTGAAAATGCTAAGCATGGCATGGCATACAACACATAGGACTAAGAAACTGATCATGCAATAAGAGCTAATCATAAACTATAAGGTTGTATCAACAGAAAACTGAACTGATACAATAGCTGAGTTAAGCTAATACTATTCTGATGCTAAAGCTGTCCTGAATTCACATAACTATTTTATGAGAGCTTGAAAAGTATATATATATATATATATATATATATATATATATATATATATATAATAGATGAAAATACTAGTCATGTTGCTGATGGGCCTGGCATCTGAACATGCTATGCGCGCATCCCTAACTAGACCCGGGTTTGCAAGTCCCGAATTTAGCAGGGTTACTAGGTTATCTAAACCTAGGGATGACTGTGGGAGCCCAACCCAAAGGATATCTAATCCAGTACAGTGCCACTGTTAAAAGTAAAATACTGAACATAGCTAATATTTCTTGTCTTACTTTTACTAGGTTATCTAAACCTAGAACTAGGTTGTCTGAACCTAGAGGCGACTGTGGGAGCCCACCCTTTGGACATCTAGTACCATAATAGCTGTAGCAAGACTAATAAGTTGTAAAATGCTTCTATTGCATTTATCTAAACCAGTGAAATGCTTAAGTTACATTTTAACTGTGCTAATAATTTAATCGAACACTTGGTATGCGCTAATTCGCATCCTTTGTGCCGAAGGTCTACATACCACTAAACTGAAGCATGAAATTCATACAAAAGCTACTTATACTGTAGGTGAGGGGTTTCTTACCTCTTGCATTAGTTTTCTTACAAATCTAGTCGCTAGTTTTCCGGTGGAGACGATCTTCTCGACGATTCTCTCGCGTCTACGTGCTCTTCTCACGGAGAGGAACACCCTCGTGTCGGAGTCGTCGCTGGAAGGTGCTCCTGGTAGCCTAGGGGACAGAACCCTATCCCTTGCTTGGTGCGCCGAGAGAAGGAGGAGGAGAGGGAGGGTTCGGCGGTGAGGGTTTGAGGGAAAGATTTTCTCGTTTAAGAAAATAACAATTCCTTACTTAATTCCCTATTTATATTGAGTGGGTAATTCGACCCTACTTGAATATAAATATAATTGATTCCCTTTTCTTTCAGCACGACCCTGCTTGGTTCTCCTGGTTACTAGAGTTCACCTTAAGTCTTAGGACCCAATAGGTCCCGGGTTCAATTCCCGCTTAAGTTATTTTACGTTTCTATTTATTTTTGCTCCTTCCGCTACTCTAAAAATTCCATAAAAATATTCTAAAATTCCAGAAAAATCATAGAATATTTCTAAAATAACTTTGAGAATTTTCGGTCGCTAAAATCCCCCATACCTTATAAAAAGTTCATCCTCGAACTTAGAATAACTCTGGGTACTTCTGTCTCATACTGACTTCTGTCTCCCAAGTTGCCTCTTCTGCTGTGTGACTTTGCCAAATGACTTTTACTAATGGTACCTCCTTGTTCCACAATTTCTTAACTGCTCGGTCTATTATCTGAATAGGCCAACTTTAATAGCTGAGGTCTTCGCGGACTGGTACCGACTGGGGCTCAATCACCTGGGTGGCATCTGGGATATGCTTCTTCAGCATAGAGACATGAAATACATTATGGATGACTGACATCTCCTGTGGTAGCTCTAACTCATATGCTACCTTGCCAACTCTTCTAGTGATAAGGTATGGTCCCACATATTTGGGACTTAATTTGCCCTTCTTCCCAAAACGCATTACTCCCTTCATGGGAGCTATTCTGAGGAACACTGAATCCCCAACTGAAAAACTCTAAGGGTCTGCGCCGTCTATCAGCATAGCTTTTCTGCCGGCTCTGAGCTGTCTCTATCCTCTGGCGGATCTATTGTATAGCTGCTGTGGTATCTGCTACTAGATCTATCTGGAGTTCTAGTTCTTTCTGTTCACCACTCTCATACCAGCAGATTGGAGATCTACACCTCGCCCATAGAGAGCCTCGTAAGGTGCCATGCCGATGGTGGCCTGATAGCTGTTGTTGTATGTAAATTCTGCTAAACTCAGATATTTACACCCTTGAAATCTAGAGCACATGCTCGGAGCATATCTTCAAGCACTTGATTTACTCGCTCCGTCTGACCATCTGTCTGAAGATGGAAAGCTGTGCTGAATTTTAACTTCGTGCCCAATGCTGACTGTACACACTCCCAGAAGTGAGAGGTGAACCTACTGTCTTTGTCCGAAATAATGGTCCGTGGGACTCCATGTAGTTTGACGATCTCCTTGAGATATAGCTGAGCTAGCTGTTCCATGGAGTAAGATATCCTGATGGCTAAAAAGTGGGCTGATTTAGTCAACCTGTCGACTATCACCCAGATGGTATCAAAACCATTCGTGGTTCTGGGTAGTCCCACTATAAAATCCATAGAGATGTCTTCCCACTTCCATTCTGGAATCTGGATAGGCTGTAGAACTCCTCCTGGTCTCTGATGTTCTGCCTTGACTCTCTGGTAAGTTAGATAGGTGCTGACATATCTAGCGATGTCTCTCTTCATCCCAGGCCACCAAAAACGTTTCTTCAAGTCCTGGTACATCTTGGTGGAACTAGGATGCATCGCATAGGGAGTCCTGTGAGCCTCATCTAGAATCTTCCTCTGTAGCTCCTCCTGATCTGGAACACAAAGTCTGTCGCTGAAATACAACACCCCGCTAGTGGACACTCTAAACTCTCTACCTTATGATTCTGCTATCCCTTGCTTGATTTTCTGAATTTCAGGATCCTGTTCCTGAGCTGTCTGGATGTCACCAAGCAAGGTAGACTCTAATGTCATCGTAGAGAGCTGTCCAACTATGAGTTCAAGACCAAAATCTGTGATCTCTCTCTGTAGGGGCGGTGACATGACTGCTCGGGATAGTAAGGTAGCATCGGACTTTCTGCTAAGTGCATCCGCCACCTTATTGGGTTTTCCTGGGTGGTAGAGGATGTCTATGTCGTAGTCTTTGACCAGCTCTAGCCATCTTGGTTGTCGCATATTCAGATCCTTCTGAGTGAAGAAGTACTTCAGACTCTGATGATCTGTATACACTCTGCACTGAGCTCCATACAAGTAATGTCTCCAAATTTTGAGAGTGAACACTACTGCTGCAAGCTCAAGGTCATGAGTAGGGTAATTATTCTCATATTCCTTGAGTTGTCTGGAGGCATAGGTGATCACCTTACCTTCTTGCATCAGTACTGCTCCTCATCCCAATTTAGAGGCGTCACTGTAAATATCAAAGCTATCTGTGGTTTCTGGTACGGTCAGAATAGGCGCACTGGTCAATCTCCTATTTAGCTCGCTGAAGCTGTTCTCACAGTCCTCTGTCCACTGAAATTTCCTATTCTTCCTGGTGAGAGCTGTCAGTGGGGAGGCTATTTTGGAGAAGTCCTCTATGAATTTTCTGTAATAACCTGCTAATCCCAGAAAGCTTCTGATTTCACTGGCGTTCTTAGGTCTTTTCTAGTTACTCACAGCTTCTATCTTATTGGGGTCTACCATGATACCATCCTTTGAGATGATGTGGCCCAGGAAGGACACCTGATCTAACCAAAATTCGCATTTCATGAACTTGGCGTACAACTGGTTCTGCTGAAGGGTTTGCAATACTATTCGCAGGTGCTCTGCGTGTTCTTCCTGAGTTCCTAAATAGATAAGAATGTCATCGATAAACACAATAACAAATTTATCTAGGTAATCCCTGAATACTCTGTTCATGAGGTCCATGAAAGTAGCTGGAGCATTTGTCACGCCAAAGGGCATGACTACGAACTCGTAGTGTCCGTATCTAGTCCTGAACGCTGTCTTGGGTATATCCCCTTCTTTAACCTTCACCTGATGATAACCTGATCTGAGGTCTATCTTAGAGAACACTGCTGCTCCCTTTAGCTGATCGAACAGGTCATCTATTCTGGGAAGAGGATACCTGTTCTTGATGGTGACTTGGTTCAGTGCCCTGTAGTCTATGCACAAGCGCATGCTCCCGTCCTTCTTCTTCACGAACAATACAGGCGCTCCCCATGGTGAGTGACTAGGACGTATGAAGCCCTTGTCAAGCAGCTCCTGTAATTGCCCATGAAGTTCCTTCAGTTCTGCTGGAGCCATGCGGTAGGTTGCTTTGGATATAGGATTTGTACCAGGAATGTGTTCTATCTCAAATTCAATCTCCCTGTATGGTGCTAGTCCTGGTAACTCCTCAGGGAAGACTGCTGGGTAGTCACATACAACTCGGACCTCTGCTAGCTGTTGGTCCTTGTCCTGACTGACATTGACTACATGCGCTAAAAATCCCGTACATCCTGAATCCATTAACCTCTGTGCTTTTAGAGCTGAGAGAAACTTCTTGCCTTTCTCTTTGGTTCCCCGATGTACTCGAACTGTACTTCTGCCTCCGGTTGGAATACGACTTTCTGTTTATGACACTCTATAGAGGCACCGTATCCGATTAGGAAGTCCATTCCAAAAATTACATCGTAATCAGTCATATTTAGCACTATCAGATCACAAAAGAGTTCTCTGCCTGCTATAATGACTGGCACTGATCTAAGCCAGTGCGTAGATGCCATAATTTCTCCTGAAGGTAATGTTGTCAGAAACTGACTACTGAGTACCTCTGGGGGTATCACTAACTTCTCGGCAAATGCCCTGGATATATAAGAATGGGTTGCCCCAGTATCGAATAAGACAGTTGTACTTTGCTGTAAAATACTGATCTGACCTGAAACAACTGTCGAGACATTTGTTATGTCCTCTCTGCTGAGTGAGTAGATCCTCGCATTGGTCGTAGCTGGAGGGGCTTCTAATCTGCCCTGGCTGATGTGAGGACCATCTAAAGCGGCCTGCATCTGATGTAGCTGTGCTGGCTGGCCTCCGTACTGAATCGGCTGTGGTTGAGGAAGACTAGTCTTGTTTGGGCACTGCTTTGCCATATGCCCTTCCTGCCCACACTCAAAGCATCCTCGGGTGCCCTTACGACAAACTCCAGGGTGAAATTTCCCACAAGTAGCACATTTGGGATAGCTAGGCTGTTTACTAGCTGGTCCTCCTTTCGGGTAACTCCCTGGTTTGCGCTTGTTGCTGGAACTCCCTTCCCAGTTAGAGCTGTGGCCCTGTTGTTTCTGAGTACCTGAGCCTCCTTGCCCTTTGGACTCTAAGAGGACTTGCTTCTGCTGCTTAATATTGTTCTGATAGTGCTCAGTGGTCAGAGCACTGCTGACTAGTTCTTCGGTGGTTTGCGGCCTATGGACGCCGCTAGCCACGTTCATTGCTATTTCTGGCCTCTGCATCTTGAGCATCAACCAGACTCGTTCTTTTTCTGTGCTGACTAGTTCGGGGCATAGACGAGCCAATCTGTTGAATTTCTTCACGGCTTCCTCCATTGAAAGGTTGCCCTGGCGAAACTCAGTGAACTCGTCGTAGTGGCGGTTTGTGACCCGCATGTGAAAGAACTCCTCGAAGAATTCTTTCTCGAAGTCAGCCCATGTCATCTGATTCACTGGGTGCTTCGCTCTAATTCTCTTCCACCACATACGTGCATCTCCTGTCAAGCAGAAAGAGGCGCACTTCACTTTTTCAGGCTCTGGCCAGTCCAGAAGCTCCATCGTACTCTCCAGTGTTTTGTACCAGGCCTAAGCATCCCATGGTTCACTGGTGCCTGAGAAGTTCTCGGGCTTGACTCTCTGCCACTGGATCAGATAGGCTTCTCTCTTTGCCTCTGCTGCTGGGGCTACTGGTGCTGTAGGCTGGACTGGTGGAACCTCTATAACCACTGGGTTGCTATGATGGGTTCTGGGGTGACAGTGAGAGTATTCTGCTGGTTAGCCTTTAGGGTGGCTATCTCCTGTTTCTGTTCGGCTAGCTGCTGCTGTAACTGAGCTACTAATGCTGTAAGGTCTGGGGGAGGTACTGAACTGCCTGCCTCATGCTGGGGCTCAGTAGCTGGTGCCCTTCTAGCTGGGCGTCCTTGTGCCATTTCTAAATACATAGAGGACATACATAACTAATCTAATCATGGTTACATAAATACTGCTATCTTGTTTAAACATTATCATATACTAACATGCTTCAGTTAACATAAGTTATAACAAGAAAGCAGGGACATAAAAAAAATGTGAGGTATTCTTACTTGGAAGCTGCAGGTTCAATGTTGATGTGTGTGTAGGAAGTATGAAACTTTCTGCTCTGATACCACTCTGTAACGACCAACCTTCTACTAACTAAGTTGTAAGGACGGACCGTCACAATATGTTGTGCTAGGCTATGTTTTTAAGGTGCGGAAACATGATCTAATTTAAAATTTTGCTAAACTCATGCCAATTGCTACTAAATCTGATCTTATGCTGAAAAGTACCTTTTTAAAGGTTGTACCTATACTCAAAAGAGAAGATCTAACCTTCACATATGATTAAGGACTGAACTTAGGTACTTCCAACTGAAACAGGTGTTCCAATCGATTGGATGATCGATTGGGACGTTCGGATCGATTCACGGATCGATTCCGATGGCTACTGTGCTCGGGTAATATTCTGGATCGATCGGCTGATCGATCCAGACTGGCCAATCGATCCAACGATCGATTCCAGAGCTCTCTGTTCGCGGGAGCGATTTCCAGATCGATCGAACGATCGATCCCCAAACTCCCTGTTCGCGACAGAATGCGACTGGATCGATCGGCTGATCGATCTAGAAGCTTACTGTTCGTGGAACCAGGCTCCCAATCGATCCACTGATCGATTGAGGGCCCCCAATCGATCCACTGATCGATTGAGGGCCCCCAATCGATCCACTGATCGATTGGGGTTTCTGATTTCGCAATAAACTCTGATTTCAGCACTGTTTCGTGCCAACTCACATACACAAGTTCTAAAATAACTAGAAAACATTCTATTAGCAAACGACTAATATTCTAAATATGGTTACTAACAAGCTAAGCTGATTTCCTATAATTTCATGCATTTAGATAACTAAATAGGCAAAGAGTAACATAATAAGAAACACTAAGTTCTTAAACATTCTAATTCTTCCAAGGTCGTTATTCCAGGTTCCATCCACACACATCTTCCTTGCATTGACCTCCAGCCTCCGCTAGTCCATCTTTCCTTTACCTTTATCTGCAGTATAAGGAAAAAGTATCCGTAAGCTTTCGCTTAGTAAGAAACCATCTACCTCACAAAATTTATGTTTTTAAAACATGCATACGATGCAATTTATATTTTTAAAACATGCTATTTGAAATACATACTGAAAATGCTAAGCATGGCATGGCATACAACACATAGGACTAAGAAACTAATCATGCAATAAGAGCTAATCATAAACTATCAGGTTGTATCAACAGAAAACTAAACTGATACAAAAGCTGAGTTAAGCTAATACTATTCTGATGCTAAAGCTGTCTTGAATTCACATAACTATTTTATGAGAGCTTGAAAACTATATATATATATATATATATATATATATATATATATATATATATATATATAATAGATGAAAATACTAGTCATGTTGCTGATGGGCCCGACATCTGTACATGCTATGCGCACATCCCTAACTAGACCCGGGTTTGCAAGTCCCGAATTTAGCAGGGTTACTAGGTTATCTAAACCTAGGGACGACTGTGGGAGCCCAACCCAAAGGATATCTAATCCAGTACAGTGCCACTGCTAAAAGTAAAATACTGAACATAGCTAATATTTCTTGTCTTACTTTTACTAGGTTATCTAAACCTAGAACTAGGTTGTCTGAACCTAGAGGCGACTGTGGGAGCCCACCCTTTGGACGTCTAGTCCCATAATAGCTGTAGCAAGACTAATAAGCTATAAAATGCTTCTATTGCATTTATCTAAACAAGTGAAATGCTTAAGTTGCATTTTAACTGTGATAATAATTTAATCGAACACTTGGTATGCGCTAATTCGCATCCTTTGTGCCGAAGGTCTACATACCACTAAACTGAAGCATGAAATTCATACAAAAGCTACTTATACTGCAGGTGAGGGGTTTCTTACCTCTTGCGCTAGTTTTCTTACGAATCTAGTCGCTAGTTTTCCGGTGGAGACGATCTTCTCGACGATTCTCTCGCGTCTACGTGCTCTTCTCACGGAGAGGAATACCCTCGTGTCGGAGTCGTCGCCGGAAGGTGCTCCTGGTAGCCTAGGGGACATAACCCTATCCCTTGCTTGGTGCGCCGAGAGAAGGAGGAGGAGAGGGAGGGTTCGGCGGTGAGGGTTTGAGTGAAAGATTTTCTCGTTTAAGAAAATAACAATT
Source organism: Zingiber officinale (assembly GCF_018446385.1). Taxonomy (NCBI): domain Eukaryota; kingdom Viridiplantae; phylum Streptophyta; class Magnoliopsida; order Zingiberales; family Zingiberaceae; genus Zingiber; species Zingiber officinale. The sequence goes on along the minus strand of NC_056000.1, from coordinate 83,924,715 downwards.
CCTCACTTAATTCCCTATTTATATTGAGTGGGTAATTCGACCCTACTTGAATATAAATATAATTGATTCCCTTTTCTTTCATCACGACCCTGCTTGGTTCTCCTGGTTACTAGAGTTCACCTTAAGTCGTAGGACCCAATAGGTCCCGGGTTCAATTTCCGCTTAAGCTATTTTACGTTTCTATTTATTTTTGCTACTTCCGCTCCTCTAAAAATTCCATAAAAATATTCTAAAATTCTAGAAAAATCATAGAATATTTATAAAATAACTTTGAGAATTTTCGGGCGCTACACTAACACACTCATGATAAGAAGGAGCCCATAATGTAATTTGGGATTTGTGTGGTAGTGCAATAATAACTCTCTAGTGGAATGAGTTATTATTTATGAATTTGAATTGTGTGTTTGGGGCGAACTCGGGATACTCAAGCTCGTTGGAAGGCCAAAACCAATTTCTCCTCTAGGTCCCTGTCGTAGCCTCATTAAAGCCTCAAGTTCATCCATATAAAGCCCATCTTGGTGTCCAAGAGGGGGTCGGCCCAAGGCTTGGTGACCAAGCCAAGGGTCGACCACTACCTTCTCAAAGGGGGTCGACCACTAGCAAAATTAAGGGGGCCGACCACATAATTCAAACTAGGAGGGGTGTTTTGAATTTTTAAAATCTTCTCTTTGTAGATATCTACAAGTTTTAATAGAGAGATTTTAAAATATAAAACTTTCCTTATTTAAATTAGGCCACATGGTTTTAAAAAAAAAATAAAAGTTTTAAAAACTTTCTTTTTTTAACCATCCTCATGGTTTTTAGGAAAAAGGAAGAGAAGTTTTAAATTTGAAACTTTCTATTTTTGTAACCCTGGTAAAAAAAAAAATTTTTAGAAAAGAAGTTTTAAAATTTAAAACTTTCCTTTTTTAACATCCACATTGGGAAATTAAAAGAGAGCTTGTATAATTTTATAAGAGCTTTACTTCTTTGCTTATAAAATTTTTTACAACATTATTTCTTTCCTTTAAAGGGTCGGCCGCCCTTGCTTATTGCCCAATCAAGGGGTCGACCAATCATCCAATGATTCAATCAATGATTGAATCAATCAAGGAAAACAAAAGGAAAAATAAAAGGGGAAAAGGAAAATCAAGAGGAAGATTTTAATTTTTGTAAAATCATTTCCTTATTTGCCTTGGGCAAGTAATATAAAAGAAGGGGAGGAGAGGCCTCATGAGACATCAATTCTTATTCTCTTGTTGGAGCTATTTCTTGTGGTTGGCCCTCTCTCCCTCTCTTTTCCCCTTGCTCTCTTATTTCTTTGTGGTTGTGGTGGTGACCGGATTTTAAGAGGAGGAAGAAGCTTTTGGGTGGTGTTCATCTTGGAGGATCGTCACCCACAGGGCGTCCAAGAGGAGGCGAGGAATACGGCAGAAGATCTCGATATTATAAGAGGTATAACTAGTATTTATTTTCCGCATCATGCAAGTTCTTCTTTGTATGAATTCCAAACACAAGAGGCATATGATTCTAAAGTTTCGGATTTGTTTCGAAGTTGTGTTTTTTGTTTTTTTTTGAATTTGTGATTCGATTGTTTCTTTTGGTTAAACCTAATGTTATTTTAGGAAATTAAATATTTAATTTCGTTAAGAGGTTTTGTCGAGGCAGTAGTGGATGCTCCCATATCCAAGAAGGTCATGTGCCTCGCCATGTTTATCCTGGGAATCGATTTCCGAAATTGATATTTAATTGAATTTGTAACATAAGTTGATTTAGATCAATAGTGTTAAGTTCTGCTTGCGATCCAAATTTAAACCATTAAGAACATATAAGTTAAATTTGGAATCAATAATGTTAAGTTCCGTTTGCGATTCCTAATTTAATTTCTACATAACACAATAGGTTGTTTAGGAAAGGTTCGACACTTGTACAAAATTTTTATACAGTGGAACCAGTACGATCTTCCTAGGACCAACCAACAATTGGTATCAGAGCTAGGGTTTACCTCTGTGTGTTTTGGTTTTTTGTTAATTATGCACATGTCATACATAATTTAGGTAAGATAATAGTAGGATGTGCTAACTTTGTGGTTGCAGACTTTAACTATTATGGCTTATGGTTGTTGTGTGTGATTGGACCCTTGGACATGTCAAGGGAATTTTATTGTGTGTGCATGATTGTAATATTAAATACAGCAGGAGGTGTATTAGTTATTAGAATTTTACATTTTTGTTGCAATCTAGATTATATGTACATTCCCTTGTGGAATATAGGATCGATGAATGTAAAATTCTACTTTTGTCGCGAATCACATCCTTTCGAGGTGTGGTACTATTGGAGAACTAGAGACACAGCGGAAAAGGAAGCAAGATGGATGCAACGACTAGACCAGATTACGATGGCTAAAGATGGCAGCAGCTAGGGTTGGCAGCACACGGAGGACAGTGATAGAAAATGTCATAATAGTTGGAAAAATATTTTTCCATATTTGTTGCTTTATTTGCTGTGGTGTGTGCTCACATAGTTTAAAATTCTTCACCTTAAATAACTAAGTGGGAGAGGGATTTTTAAATAAATTCCACAGTCTCCATTGCCAGTTTGTAAGTGATGCAACAAGCTTGCGTGTTGGCTCTGAGTGCCTCCCTCCACAACGGATGGGTTTATTGCGGATACTAGATCAAACTTCCTTTATGGATGATTATAGGAAATTATTTAGGAGCATGTGATCTTCTCCAACTGAAGGGGCACAATCCTACTTAATGGACTAAGTATCAAGTAATGGTATACACTTAGACGCATTCAATAGTATCCTCACCAACGGAGTCACTGCTATTGTTTTGCGTGACCAAAGGGAAACTAACTATTAATTTTATTTGTCATAAAGTTAGGATGACAAGATAATAAAATTAATGGGTAAAACCCTCCTCTTACGAATGTTGACTTTGTATACATCCACACTAACGTGGCATGCAAAATTCACGGTGTTTTGAGGTGTTGGTTAATTTAAAATAGTATTGTTTGAGGAATCAATATTATTCTAAATTTAGAGTCTTGACCAAAGTTTATTTTGTGATTCTTAGGATGATTTTCAACTCACTGGCCATTATACTGAAAGAGAACAGATTTACTAGTCCCAACTATATAGATTGGAAAAGAAACCTGGACATTGTCTTAACTGCTGAAAGCTATAAGTTTGTACTGTCAGAGGTATGCCCAGAAACACCTAATAGTGATTCTACCACAGAGGAGATTAAGTATCATAAGAAATGGGTAAAAGCAGATGAGATGGTGCGGTGTTACATTTTGGCTTCAATGTCAAATGTATTGCAACATCAGCATCAAGATTTACCAACTGCTTATGATATAATGAACAATCTTAAAGAACTCCTGCTAGGCAAGAGGCAATGAGAAAGTTAATGACAGCCACCATGTTAGAGGGGGCACCCGTAAGGGACCATATCCTCAAGATGATGGCTTATCTGAATGAAATACAAGTCCTTGGAGGTGAAATCGATGGGGAACCCCAAGTCGATATTATTCTCCAAACGCTACCCAGAAGTTTTGAGCAGTTCCGCCTGAACTATAACATGAACAAAAGGGAGTATACGTTGGCGGAACTTCTGACAGAACTATAGGCAGCAGAAGGTATATTTCGTCATAGTTCTCAGATTCATTATGCTAAAAATGGTTCTACTTCTAAGTCGAAAGGCAATAAGAAGAAGAAACAGGTTGTTTCAGTAAAGAAGGTAAATAAACCTTTAGGAACATGACCAAAAGCTGGAATGAAGAAGACGAAGGGCAAGTGCTTCATCTGTAAGCAGGCTGGACACTGGAAGGCAGACTGTCCTCGTAGGAATCAAAAAAATAAAGGTATATCTCATTCTCTAGTAGTTGAAACATATTTAGCGATGTTATCTACCATCACCTGGTGTATTGATACGGGAGCCACTGATCATGTCTGCAACTCTTTGTAGGGGTTCCAGGAAACCCGACGACTATTTGAAGGAGAGATAACTGTCTACATGGGAAATGCTACTAAGGTGGCGGCAGTTGCAGTGGTAGACGTCTACTTATCTTTTGATAGGAATAGAAGCTTGGTTTTAAGAAATTGTCATTATATACCTAGTTTCAGAAAGAATTTAATTTCAGTTTCTAAACTGTATTTGGATGGATATTCTGTTTCTTTTAATAGCAATGTGGTTATAAAGAGAAATAGGGTTATTATCTATTTTGGTGCATTGGTTGGCAATTTATATATTTTAAATCCAATTCCTTCCACAAAGCAACAAATGGAAATTAATAACACATCTTCTAATTCTAATAAGAGAAAGGAACCTTCTGAAATGAACCAAACATATCTTTGGCATTTAAGGCTTGGTCATATTAACTTAAGTAGGATTCAAAGGCTTATAGCTGATGGACTCTTGGGTTCATTAGATTTGGAAAACTTTCCAACCTGTGAATCTTGCTTGGAAGGTAAAATGACCAAGAGACCTTTTAAGGCCAAGGGGTATAGAGCCAAAGACATGTTAGAATTGGTTCATTCTGAATTGTGTGGTCTTATGTCAATCCAGGCAAGAGGTGGTTATGAATACTTTGTCTCTTTTATAGATGATTATTCAAGATACGGATATATTTACTTGATGCGCCGCAAGTCTGAATACTTTGATAAGTTCAAAGAATATAGGGCTGATGTGGAGAAATGTCTTGGTAAAAGTATCAAGACACTACGGTCTGACCGTGGTGGCGAATACCTCTTTGGAGAGTTTAGGAATTACTTATCAGAAGCCGGGATTCAATCCCAATTTTCTGCACCTGGTACACCCCAATAGAATGGTGTAGTAGAACGAAGGAATAGGACTCTTATGGAAATGGTTAGATCGATGATGAGTTATTCAGAATTACCAAAATCGTTTTGGGGATATGCTCTGGAAACAGCAGTGTAAATTCTAAATATGGTACCTTCTAAAACAGTTCCTTCTACTCCCATGGAATTGTGGAATGGGCGTAAACCTAGTCTGAATCATATCCGGATATGGGGTAGTCCAGCACATGTCCTGAAGGGAGATACTGACAAGTTGGAATCACATACAGAAGTATGTCTGTTTGTGGGATATCCTAAGGGAACGAAAGGGGGTTTGTTTTATAATCCTAAAAAACAGAAGATCATTGTTAGCACCAATGTTGGTTTTTTAGAAGATGATTATGTAATGAACCATAAGCCCATGAGTAAAATTATTCTAGAAGAAATAAGAGAAGGCACGTCTACTTTAGTACCAACAGTACAAGATGAAGTACCTGTTACGCAACCTCAAGTGTACGGTTTCATCGTCAGTAATAAAAATATCGAATCCACATGGACTGTTGATTAAGCACTAGAGATATCGCAAAGTAAGTTATCTAGACAAGCCTAAGATTGGTGAGGAAGGAGAGTAAGAGAGAGAGAAGAGGAAAGTGAGAAGAGAGAGAATAGATCTTGGAGGGAATGAGCTTCGGGAGATGGATTCTAGGATTTCGGGTTCATTGTAATACTAGGAGATACTACATAGATTGCTTAGTTTCCATCCTCTATGTCAATGTTCTTGTAGGAAGTTAGATTGGCCGGTATCCCTAAGTATCACGTAGAGACGTTCCCTATGAAATCCTGTAACGGTTAACCCCCCTGTCACGAGGGTGCCTCGGTAGATCACTGGGATACATATCTAGTAAAGAACAATAAGGATAAGGGTAGAGGTTCGGTATGGTTACCTACTTCCTTATGGAGGAATTGTCTCTCCTTTCAAGAGAATGTCTTGGACGTTCGTTAACGGGTTACCCTTGTCACTAGGGCCCCTCGGGTATACGATCTAGAGCACTCTCTTTACGAGAGCAACAGTTCCTAAGGTATTGTCTCTCCTTTTGAGGGAACGTCTTAGACGTCTGGAAAGGGTTACCCCTATCACTAGGGTACCTTGGTCAATATGCTCTAAGGTATCCCCTTTGCGGGATCAACAATCCTCCACATCAATCAATCAAAGAATAGAAATATAAACATGTCACATAAGCATGAACAAGACACTAACAAGTCATCGAATAGAAACAAAGTGAATCTACATAGTTCTACATCTCCATCGCATTACAACTACTCCCTAATCCTAGAAGAGGGCGTCTACTCCATTGTGGGGGAAGAACAACCTCAGAACATAAAGAAAAGCATACTTACAACCCTAGAAGGAAAGGAAGAAGAAATGCTTGATGATTCTAATGTCTTGGGGATTCTTCCTTGCTCCGGAGATGGACGAATCATGAAGAGATGGTGGTGGACGAAGCTCGACGGCTTTCCCCCCGGGGGAGGGACAAAGTCCCGAACCAAAGATATCCCAAAAATAGGTTTCTTTACCCTTTTATAAGTTAGGGTATGGGCGCCGCACGGCCCATGGCACGGCCGTGCAAGGTTGGCACGGCCACGCCCATCCTCTCCTTTGGCTAAGCTGCACGGCTGTGCCGATTGGCACGGTCGTGTGGTCTCTGGCTTCTGTTCTGAACAAACGAATATATATAATGAATACAAGACGAAAGAGGCAATCATGCAACGAATATATATGAATAAAGTACGTGGATGTGCGCTAAAACATGCGTAAATGATCATAATATTTGCGCACATCACATCCTCAGACTTAAACCTTTGCTTGTCCTTAAGCAAAACCCACACAATCTAGATTCACGTGGTTAGATAGTGAATCATAATCTCTAGCAAGTCAATCTAATTCTATCAAATGATTTCATTGGTGAGCAAGATACAAAAGTAGTTTAAGTATGACCTAAGTAGTAGTCCTCCGTGCTCAGTGCGAAGGTGACCTAAATTTATCAAGTTTCAAACCCTAAGTCTAGTCAAGTCGTCATAAAATTATGTTCCTTATGCATTCGGTGATAGGCACTTACCTGCCACACGCAAGGTTTGTTCCCCTCAAAAATGCTATGGATCGTCTACTGTAACGACCCGCCTCCTACTGACTAGGCTGCGTGGCCGATCGTTACATTATGCTGTGCTAAATTACTATTGCGGAAAATCTGGAATGATTAAAATTTTACTAAACTGATTACTGTAAAATCTGAACTTAATACTCTAGGTGTACCTAGGAGTTGTACACATGCTAGGGAAGATAATCTATACCTCTCGGATGTCCTGCTAGCTGTAATCAGGCATTTCAATCGATCCATGAATCGATTGGGCTGTCGGATCGATCCAGTGATCGATCCAGCTTGATACTGGCACGGAGAGAAACTCTGGATCGGTCGGCTGACCGATCCACAAGCTATCTCACTTCTGGATGTGGCTGGATCGGTCTACCGACCGATCCAGGAGCACACTGATCGGTTGGTAGACCGATCCAATGGCTCACTGATCGGTCGGCTGACCGATCGCTGAGCTCTAAGGCATCGGATCGGTCGGTGACCGATCCATAAACTGTTCACGATCGATCGGTCACCGACCGATCCTAACCAACTCGATCGATCCAGATCGATCCGGGTTCGATTTCGATCAACCACGATTTCAAAGACTAGTTCGTGCCAAAATCTCATATAAGAGTTCTAAAAGTAATTGAAATAAGTTCTAACATCTATTAACTAGCATTCCAACATAATTACTAACAACTTAAACAAATCTTCCATGGTTAAAACATTCTAAGGTCTGAAAGTGCATAAAGGTACTTAAGAAAAGAAACTAAGTTCTCAATTTGCTAAACTCCCTAAGGATCTTCATTCCAGGTTCCTGCCACACACACCATCACTGCATTGACCTCCAACTTCCTCTGCTAGTCCATCTTTCCTTTACCCTTATCTGCAGTATAAGGAAAAATAGTATCTGTAAGCTTTAAGCTTAGTAAGAAACCATCTACCTCACTAAAACATGCAACGATGCAAACATGTTTTTAAAGAATGCTATTTGAAAACATGCACTGAATTTGTTAAAGCATGGCATACTGGAGTTACATGGCATAAACACTGAAACATGGCATGCATAATAAAATCTAAGCATGGAGCTATCTCATGATATCAACTAGGAGAAAATAAACTGAAACTGTAACTGAAACTGAGCTAAAACTCAGCTAGTGCTGATCTTAAACTATAATCACATAACTAAATTATGAGTTTGAAAGCTATTATCGTAATAAGTGAAAATACATAATCATGTTGCTTGTGGGCCCGACAACTGTACTTTGCTGTGCGCGCATCCCTAACTAGACCCGGGTTTGCAAGTCCCGAATTTAGTAGGGTTACTAGGTTGTCTGAACCTAGGGATGACTGTGGGAGCCCAACCCAATGGATATCTAATCCAGTACAGTGCCACTGAAAATAAAATACTGAATATAGCTACTAGTTGCTTATTTTGCTGTTTCTAGGTTATCTGAACCTAGAACTAGGTTATCTGAACCTAGAGGTGACTGTGGGAGCCCACCCATTGGACCGTAATCCCATGTAAGCTGAAACTAGACTAATATACTGATTTAAATGCTACTAATGCATTTAACTGAGCTGTTAAAAATATCTAAGGTGGTATTTAGCTACACTAATCATTTTGTCGAACACCTGGTGTGCCCCAACTCTCCCCTCTAATAGGGAGACCGCCTCTAGGCACCCGACAACGTCTAGAGCCTCCAACTGAAGGAGAATAACGTGTCTGGCCCATCTAGAGGTGCTCAACTAGATCCCTAGTATGCGAGGAGGGTTTAAACACACCCTGGGCGCCGAAAAATCTGCATATAGCTAAACTAAAGGCATGCAATCAAACGAAAGCTACTTATACTGCAGGTGAGGGGTTTCTTACCTCCTGTTTGGATTTTCTTACGATTCTAATCGCTGAATTTCCGGAGGAGACGATCCTTTCGACGATCTTCTCGCGTCTATGCGTTCCTCTCGCGGAGGGGAGCGTCCTCGTGTCGAAGTCGTCGTCGGAAAGTGTCCTTGGGGCCCTAGAAAAGGAACCCTAGGCCTTCTTGTGGTTGGCGCCGAGAGAAGGAGAGGAGAAGGGAAGGTTTGGCGGTGAGGGTTTGAGGAGAGGAAAAATCACGATCCAAATAACCCTTCACTCATTTATTTCCTATTTATATTAAGTGGTAATTTCCGCCCAAACCTAACATAAATATTATTGAATCCCTTTCCTTTCAGCACGGCCCTGCTGGGTTCAACTGGTTACTAAGATTATCTGTAAACCATAGGTCTCGGGTTCAATTCCCGCCTAAGCTATTTTGCGGTTTTAATTATTTTTGCTACTTCCGCTATTCTAAAAATTCTGTAAAAATATCCTAAAATTCCAGAAAAATCATAGAATATTTCTAAAATAGTTTTGAGAATTTTCGGGCGTTACATCTACACAAGGTCTCAAAGGAATACTCAGTATCAAGAGAAACATAGCATTAATTTCCCCAGTAACCTAACTCGATCTCAAAGGGGTGAATTGCTAGTTTCCACTCACGACAACAATTTTTTTATCCCTTATTTTTTTTCTTTGAATGTTTGCAAAGTATCAAACTTGAACAAACCTTCATTTTTTTCATTTTTTTATGGGATTAATTTTTTTTCAAATGAGCTTACATGATATGAGTTTATCCAATAACCAAAATGTAGTTGAGAGGTCACCATAGAAACACAAGTACTAGTCCAATCCTATGAATCATGACTATTTTAGAGTTATCAACCATCAAAAATAGGCATAGTGTATAGAGATCCTAAAACAAGGTTAATACTTAAACTCTTATAGTAAAACATTGCTCACTTCATGCTATCATAGATAGAAAAAGATAGATCACTAAACATAAGTAACACATGAACCACATAAAATCTAGAATAACTAGTATTTTGCATTAAGGAACAAACAATCATAATATGATGTAGGATGCAACTAGTAAAAATTTTATTTGAAATGTGCAAAAACTAAGAAGTATGACAAACATTAAACTAAACCCAAACATCCCCCCAGACTTAAACTATTCATCGTCCCGATGAAAACTAGAAATGTAATGTAAAGGAAATTTATGAAGTTTAGCGAAGTTACCAAGTGATGAGCTTCAAATGGTTGACATGCATGTGCTTCAAGATACTCCTCTACCCGATGCTCACATTCCTCCACAACTTTGAATTCTACAAATATAAGATAGGCAAGAAAAATTAAGCAGAGGGTATGATTTATTATCAATGAATTAAAAAGAAACTAAAAAGAAAACAAGGAAAATGAACTTGGGTTGCCTCCCAAGAAGCGCTTGCTTAAGGTCATTAGCTCGACCACCTCATTAGATTCATCGAAATCTCACTCTTGGAGGGGTAATATATTTTAGAACCCTCTTACCAAGAGCTCTTATTATGGAAGGAGCTTTCGTCAAAGAGTGAAGAATCACCCTCTCCATCTTCATCTTCTTGGAAATTCTTTCAGGAGGTCGAAGACGGTTCAGATCGAGCTTCTAATTATAGGTTCCATGAAAATCTGCACACCCAAAAGAAAGGCAAACCTCCCATAAGCATGTAATATAAGAAGGAACTAGAACCGTATTAGTATGAACTGAATGCGCATCAAAAATCGAATCACATCCAACAAAATCAATTATAGGTACCTCTATAAAATCTTCCAAAAGATCACTAGAAATACTAACCTTGTATTGCTGAGAGATACTTGAAAGTTCTAAACATGTGGATGTGACTTCCTCTGAATCAAATGATGGTTCTGGCTCTGGCTCTGGCTCTGGTGTTGGTACTTCCAAAGGTGGTGATTCTTGGGGCTTCGCTTCCATTGTAAAAGTCCCTACACATTTATCATCAACCAATTCCATTCTTATAAATTCCATATCATCAATTGGTTGTGTGATCGAAGGAGGTGATTCTTGAGATGCTGCTTCCAAAACACAGCTCCCTACACATTCTTCAATATTATCATTATCAACAAAAGCATCAAAAAATAAACCAACATCAATATCCTCAGTGGGAGAATCATCTATAGGAGGATCACTAACTTCATTTGCAGTTTCAAGTTGATCTACCACATCACATTCATCATCCGAAAACTCAATTTCATCATAACACCCTGTAAACCCAAAAGGTAGATCTGAAAACTTATCGTCTGCTGCATTATCATCACAATCATCATCTGAAGAGTCCTCATCTTCATATACGTCCAGAAATCTACACTCAACCATATTAGTGTCACAGAATCTGCCAAAGTCTTCATTTTCATTGACCCTCACTAGCCTTTGTGGAAAAGGAACCTTTAGTGTAGGTCTTGGGAAAGGTACTTCCTTTTTTCCATACTCCCTTTGAGCTTGTGGAGGAGGTCCAGATTGCTTATCTAGTGTTGGTGTCATCAACCGTTGAGGAAAAGGTACTTGTGGCCTTTGGAAACTTCTTGGAGTAATGGAACTGAGTTCTTGAGGTCTTCTATTGTTCTTCTCCTCAATCTTAAACAAATCTTTCTTCAGAAGTTCTTCATGATTCTTGCCACTTCTCAACTTAATATCATTATCAGTTACACTAGATCTTGTTTGTGTTGGAGGAAGGTCTTCCTTGAACCATTTTGAAACTATGCTATTAATCTTTTCCCCCAAATGTTTGGACTCCTCATTCTGTGACTTCTGAATTTCAACATTCTTGGGTGGTTGAACTGCATTTTGTTCGATAAGCTCTCTTGTATATATGGCTTGTACTTCTTGAATTTCTGAGGGAGATTCCATCCAACTTTTTCTCGACCATCCTTGGAGGTTCAATGTCACTTGATCAATTAATGTATAAGTTTCTTCTATACTCTTGTCCATAAAAGACCCTCCAGCTGATGAATCTAACAAACACTTATTTGAAAAAGAAATCCCCCTATAGAATATGTGTAGAATCAGTCATTTCTATAAACCATGATGAGGGCACTGTCTTTGTAGACTCTTGAATCTGTCCCATGCTTCAAATATTGATTCTCCATGTGCCTAAGAAAAATATATGATGCAACTCCTCATGTAGATTGTTCTGCTTGGAGGAAAAAAATGATTCAGAAATTGCTGCTCCAATTGATCCCAACTTGTGATGCTTTGAGGATGGAGAGAATATAACCAAGTCCTTGCTTTATCCTTGATGCTAAAAGGAAATGCCATCAATCGAACTGCATCTGCTGATACTCCTTCACAATTCACCATATCACAAAGCTCTAGAAATGTCTCAAGGTGCAGATAAGGACTTTCTGATGCTTCTCCTCCAAATTTGTGACCTTGTATCATGGAAATTAACTCTGGGTCTAGTTGGAAACTTTCTGCTTCAATATGAGGTTGCACAATAGGAGATAAACATCTTATAGAAATGGGTGCAGAGAAACCTCTTAAGGCCTTGCTTGACATGTTAGTACTCATAGATAACCTAAAAAAATTATGAGAAAAAAACAAAAATGAAGAATTACAGACAAGAAATAGAATGCAAAAATAAAGAAAAAGAAAATTTGAACCTTTAACTAATAACAAGAAATAAATGCAGAGATTTTTTTTTGAATTATGAAAATAGAAAACAAAAACTATTTACAAGTCTAGATGACCTAAATTGCTAATCAACTAATGTTAATGCGAACAATCCCGGTAACGACGCCAAAAACATGTTACGCAACCGTAAGTGTATGGTTTCATCGTCAGTAATAAAAATATCGAATCCATAGGGACTGTTGATTAAGCACTAGAGATATCACAAAGTAAGTTATCTAGACAAGCCTAAGATTGGTGAGGAAGGAGAGTAAGAGAGAGAGAAGAGGAAAGTGAGAAGAGAGAGAATCGATCTTGGAGGTAATGAGCTTCGGGAGATGGATTCTAGGATTTCGGTTTTATTGTAATACTAGGAGATACTACATAGATTGCTTAGTTTCCATCCTCTATGTAAATGTTCTTGTAGGAAGTTAGATTGGTCGGTATCCTTAAGTATCACGTAGAGACGTTCCCTGTGAAATCCTATAACGGTTAACCCCCCTGTCACGAGGGTGCCTCGGTAGATCACTGGGATACATATCTAGTAAAGAACAATAAGGATAAGGGTAGAGGTTCGGTATGGTTACCTACTTCATTATGGAGGAATTACCTTTCCTTTCAAGAGAATGTCCTAGACGTCCGTGAACGGGTTACCCTTGTCACTAGGGCCCCTCGGGTATACGATCTAGAGCACTCTCTTTACGAGAGCAGCAGTTCCTAAGGGATTGTCTCTCCTTTTGAGGGAACGTCTTAAAAGGTTAAGTTAAAAAGTACAGAAATAAACAAGCATTTTTAATTTACACTCTCCCCCTAAGTTGAACAACTCCTCCTGAATTCACTATCTCTCCCCCTTTAACACACATCAAAAATAGGGGAAGCTAATAAACAACTTAAAAAATAAAAGCATAAGCTTTATAAAAATTTAAAAGGGAAAGGCTCTTTAAAAATTTGTAAAGTTATAGATTAGTAAAAATAAGAATTTGTAACACTCTGCAAGATTTGATAATTTTAAGTTAATGATTTGGAAAAGAGAAGCTAAAATTTTGAAAAATAAGAGGAAAGTAAAAGTTTGAAAGTTTCTTTTTTTTTTTTAAATATACTTAAGTTATAGAAAAGTTTTTAAAGAGAATAATTTTTAAACCTGAGAGTAAAGTCGTAAATAATTTAAGTTTAAATTTAGAAACATTTTCAAAAAATAGAATTTTAGAAAATTTAAGAAAAGACAAAATTTGAATAATTAGAAGGTGTTTGAAAAATATTGAATAATTTGTAAAAATATCTTATAAAAGGTTAAAAATTTGTAAGATAGAAAGTTTAGATATAAGCTCTCCCTAAAATTGATAACATCCTAAAAGTCCAAGCATGGTTTAAAAATTAAAAAAAATGTCCTTATGATGAAATGTTCAACCTTTGTACAATGCTAACTACCACAAGATAGTAGCTATCGACTCAGGTTGGTCAATTTGAGCATTTGGAACTAACTAGGTAGTTACTAGCTAGTGAACTCAAACTGATCAATGTATATGGTTTAAAGCCTAGATTTATAGTGATGCACTGACTTAGGCATCTGAAATCTTAGGCTAAGTCCTAAGCATCCCACCCATTCTAGATTGTACAAGCAAGGGATCCTACTGTGCTTCTGAGACGTTGGCTCCTAAAACTATAGGATCATGCAATTCTACGGAAAAGACCTAGAATATTCTAGAAATATAAAATATTTGAAATAGGTTTTGAAAATAAAAAATTGAAAAGGGGATTTTTACAAAAATAATTTGAAAAACTACTAAGTAATATTAAAACAAGTTAAGAAACCTATTCTATAAAACACATTCTTAATTTTCTTCTTAAGTTACTAAATTCAGCTTTAGGTAATGGTTTAGTAAATATGTCAGCAAGGTTAGATTTTTGTTGACCTCCGCAAGTGTATGGACATGTCGTAAGTAATAATAAAAGATATCGTATCCACAAGGACTGGAATAAGCACTAAAGATGTCTCAATGCGAGTTAGCTAAACAAGAAATCAATTGGTTTTCAAAAGCTAAGTGTAACTATGAAAAGTAAACAAAGAAATGAAAGAATAAGAAACAAGAATAAGGGCAATGATAAGGGTATGTTCTAGGAGTTTTGGTTTCTTTGTAATGTTATTCAATGTAAGAATCTACCAAATCTTATTCCTCAATTGTCCGTTATTTGTAGAAGGATGCTGGTTCTCTCTTGCAATAGACAATCGGCTAAGAACTAAAATATATCTAAATGTGATCAATTAGGAATGAACCCTTTGTTGTCCTTACACGGGCTTGCCTGTCACGTACGTCCCTCGGATAATCAACATAGAAATCCAATACTTCTCAACCTCATTAAGATATAAAGATTAATGCATCCAATCCATCCTACCATCTTGAAATACCTAATTTCCCTTTCAAGATTACCCCTCAAACGTCCTTACATGGGCATGTTCCTGTCATGAACGCCCCTCAGAAAATCGAATGAGAAACAATCCATACAAGATCCACAAGATATTCAAACATTCATTCAAGCATGGTAATTAAGCCCTAATCACAACAATCCACAGAAGAAAGAATAGATACAAACAAGGCAAAATCATAGAAATAGGAATTTTAGTAAATCCACAAGAGTTTACATCAAATTTCCATTATAAATACTCCCTCCATCCTTGAACAAGAGATATAATCCATGGAACAAGGAAAGAATCCCAAAGATAAGAAAAAGACAAGCATCTTGATCCCAAATCCAAGAAAGAAAGGGAAGAAAAGCTTATCTACGATGAAGAGTCATCTTCAGATCCAATCCTCCTTCCCCAGAGTCGAAACGTTGAAGATCCACCCTTGATTCGCTGGAAATCCCTCCAAGAAGGTGGAGGAACGCCCAAATCTTGAATTCCCCCCAAAAGGGAGAAGATCCCCTTTGAAATGAAGAAGAAACCTTTATATAGAGGGGGAAATTCGGGCGCCACACGGCCCCAGGACCCGGCCGTGTGTGGGACACGGCCTGGTTCACTCCCCTCTCTGCCTGTCTCACACGGCCGTGTGTGAAACACGGTCGTGGCTTGCTTCTGCCAATGCTCCCCTTGCACGGCCGTATAGATCTACACGGCCTGCACTGCCACTGCCTCTGGAAACCTGGCACGACCATATGGTGTACACGGCCAGAGCCTTCTTACTCACTGGAAACCCTGCACGACTGTGTGATGTACATGGCTAGGGCCTCCCTGGTCTCTGGAAATCTTACATGGTCATGTAGTGTACACGCCTGGCTCCATTTGGCTTCAAATCTTGGCACGGTCGTGTGAGGTTCACACGACCCAGCCATCTTCCTTTCCTGCTGTAGCTACACGGCCAAGGATCTCCACACGGCCTGGGCAACCCCCCATGGCAGGGTCGTGTGAGATACAAGAATGGTGCCTTCCTCTTTTGCTTTGCTTGCAGATTTGGCCTTGAACATGAAACCTTCACCAAATTCAACTCCTGTGTACAGAAAATGCACAAAATTAGATCTCCGAACAGAAAGAGTAAATATGCTAAAAGGAAAGCTGGAAGTATGAAAATACATAGACAAAACATGTACAAAGTATGTGAATGTGCGTCAAAATATGCTAAACAAGTGTATACAATCTACGCACATTACACCCCCAGACTTAAACCTTTGCTTGTCCTCAAGCAAAATGCTGCAATCTAAATTCATATATTCTACAATGCTCATATATCCATAATGCATTCTCCTAACTCTATCAAAAAGTTTTATTAACAAGCATGATCATGGAAACAAGTTAAGTATGGCTCAAGCATAAGTCTCTAGTGCATAGTGCAAATAAAACAACTCAAAACTCTTCAAGTTTCAATCTATGTCCTAGTCAAGTCATCATCAAGTTTGAATTCCTAATGTTTCTAGTGATAGACAAGTAACCAGTGATAGGCACTTACTTGCCACACACTTGGTTCATCTTTCTCAATCAACCCAAGGTCTCAAAGGCATGCTCAATCTCAAGAGAAACTAAGCAGTCATTTCCCTAGTAACCTAACTCGGTCTCAAAGGGGTGACTTGCTAGATTCCACTCACAACAACTATTTTTTATATCCCTTATTCACTTTTTCTTCTTTTTTCACACCTTTTTTTTTTCTCATAAGTATTTGCATTGTGCAAATCTTATTCACAAATGTACTTTTAGCACAAATGTTGGGATATTTTGATTTTTCCAAATGAGGTTACATGAGTTGAGCCCCATCCAGTAACCAAAATGAAGTTTGAGAAATCACCATGGAAACCAAGTACTAAACAAACAAGATGAATCATGACTATTTCAATGAAATCAACCATTCAAACATCAAGTATAGGTGTAGTGAAGATAAGATCCTTAAGGTCAAGCCAAAACTAAAACTCATCTCCATAAGATACTTAGCTTATGTCATGCTACCCAAGATAGAGAAAAGAGGTACATTAAGCATACTACTAGCATCACTTAAAACATCATGAATCTAGATAATAAATGTGCTTGCATTTAATCTTGAAGACAAGAAAGCATATAAGTGAAGATTGATGTTCTCAAGATGTATGCCACAAAATTTTCAAAAGATAGTCAAGTGACTATCAAAAATCAAGCAATCAAAGCAAGACAATCAAAATAAAATGTAGAACAAACCTAAACATGCAGAAAATAAGTAAAAATTGAAAACTAGAATGCAAAAAGAAAAATCAGGAAAAATCAGGTTCGACACCCCCCCAGACTTAAACTTTTCATCGTCCCGATGAAATCAATATGGTGGAGGTGGTAAATCAGGAAATTTAGGAAGGGGAAAAGGAAAGGAATTAATAAACCACCTTACTTCATCTCTAAAAAACATATGATACTCAAACAGTTTTTCAACATCATCTTGGAACAATCTCATATAGCCACGAAAATCCTCATTAAATTCCATATGAGCTCTATAAGAATTCATAAATTGAGAAATATTTTCACACAATTCTCTCTCGCTTTTGAAACATTCTAGTAGTTTATTAAATTGTTCCTCTTCCATGCGTTCATTATTAGTGAGAAAATTTTTAGTCACATCTAAATCATTATGAACATTGTCCAGAACAGAATGAAGTTCTTAGAAATTAAAACTATGAACATCACGATTGACAAAAGGAACTCTTTTTGAAGTTAAAGTTGATAATGTTTTAGAATGTTGACTTGCTAATTTCAAACGCCAATTTTCCTTAACATGAATGGTAGTGAGATCATGATTTGTCAGTCTTAAAGGAAAAATTTTCTTAATAAGAAGACTATATCCATGTTCTTCACGCCTTATCATCTTTATTGCTAAACATGAATTCAAGTCTAATCTACAAGAATTATCAATCATTTCCAATTCACTTAAATCACATCCCAACACCAAAGCAACCTGAGTTAACAATCCTCCTAAAACAATAGATGTGGTAGAGTCAGATTTCTCGAATTTTACTAAATGTTTAAGGAAGAAATAACCATAATTAATTTCAACATTCTCAACCATTGCCCTTAAATAATACAAGTCCACAATTCTTACTAACCCCTCTTTATCTTCTCTCCCAAATATAGTATTTTTCATGACTAAATGAGCATAACTGAAAATGGGGTTAATGATGTGAAGAGCTAAAGAATTTTGAGGGTTAAAATGTGATTATTTAGAAATGTGTTGCCAAAAACATGAATTTCCGAACTGAGGAAAAATTATACACATATCATTCTTTGGAAACTCATAACAATTATTAAAGTCGCTTAACGCCAATTCATAATCCTCATTAAATAGTCAAAATTTTAGTTTACCCTCACCTTGAACATTATCAACTCGTCCTGTCTAAGAAGCTTGACAAAATGGAAAGCTGGGAGAATACTCACCGCTAGTGAAGAATAATACATATCATGAAACCATCCAACCTATCAAATAACGAATTAACTCATCCTTAAACCCTAAAGATCCAAAGATGAAATGAAGGCTTCAATGAAAAATGCAAGATCTGGAACTCCGATGACTTCCTGCGCATAAGAGAACCGCCAACACTATCGTCAGTGACCTAAGACCGGGCTGGGAATCCCTGGCTAGGCCCTCTGATGCTCAAGTCAGTGATCTCTCTTAGTGTGGAAGGAAAAAGATGAATAATGATTCAAATTAGGGTTTTCTAATGGATGGTTGTGAGTGTGATGAGCCTGAGCATACCTGGCCAACGGAGAGGATTCCCCTTTTTATACCACTTCATATAACCTCCGTAGTCATGAAGTGGACCCTGATTTGTTAGATTTTGTTATGAGATGACGTTAGTCTTGTACTTACAGAAGATAGCTTTTTAAGGAATTTTTTTGTACCCCAGATGTACCTTCTTTGTCGTCTAGCACATGTAGAAGAGTCTAGAGACATTTTTCCCGCCAGATTAGTCAACCTATCATACAATCATATGCAATAGATATTTTCATAAGCTATTTATGCACATTCTCGAAATACTTGCTACCCCGGGCGATGTTGACTTGTATTTTCTTAAACATGTTATCCCGACCGATATTGGTCTATATTCCCTTAAACATGTTATCCCGACCGATATTATGCTATATTATGTTATCCCAGCCGATATTGGCCTATATTATGTTATCCCGGTCGATATTGGGCTATATTATGTTATCCCAGCCGATATTGGGCTATACCTCCTTAAGCTAGTTATCCCGACCGACCTTGGCCTATATTTCTTTAAGCCTGTTATCTCGGTCGATATTGGTCTATACCTCCTTAAGCTTGTTATCCCAACCGGCCTTGGCCTATATTTCTTTAAACCTATTATCCTGGCTGATATTGGTCTTTATTTCCTTAAGTCTGTTATCCCAGTCGGGATTGACCTATATTTCTTTAAGCCTATTATTCCGGCCAATGTTGGCTTATACTTTATTAGGCCTATTATCTCGGCCAATATTGGGCTATACCTCCTTAAGCTTGTTATCCCGACCAGCCTTGGCCTATATTTCCTTAAGCCTGTTATCCCGGTCAAGATTGACCTATATCTCCTTAAGCTTGTTATCCCGACCGGCCTTGTCCTATACTTTCTCAGACCTGTTGTCCTGGTCGATATTGGCCTATATTTTCTTAAGTATGTTGTCCCGGCCGATATTGGCCTATATTTTCTTAAGTATGTTGGCCAGGCCGATATTGGCCTATATTTCCTTACACTTGTTGTCTCAGTCGGTATTGGCCTATATTTTCTTAAGTATGTTATCCCGACCGATAATGGCCAATATCCATGCTTACTTAATTCTGCTATCTCCTTTTCCCTTTTCGCCGAGGACCTACTGAACCTAACCCATATCACTAACCTTCCCTTCAAGTCTAGTCGAAGGAGGTGTAGCCGACTGACTAGACCCTAGTCTATTTTTGTTTCTTTGCCCATCTTTAATTGTGACTTTGCCAGGACCGCTGCAGTAGACTTGTGACCTTGTATAGTAGTCCCCGTTACTCTTGGTACAACAATCCCGTGAACCTAAGTACAGTGATCCCATGAGTCTTTTGATCCTTTAATAGGGTTGTGATCCTCCCTTCCTTCTTCACTTGCCTCAGTTCCTTTCCACCTTGTTTGCCTCCTCCTATCGAGAGTATGGTTTTAAGCCCCCCCCCCCTTTCTGGGGGCAATTCTTGTTAGCTAAGGCGAGATCTGTAGATGAAGCTACACAAGCTTTGGATCTAGCTAACTCTTTAGCAGGAGAGTTGGAGGTATTTCTGTTGATCACCAAGTTTCAAGTACGGTCGGGAGCGGCCTTGAGGAACGAAGTTCATCAAGATCTAGAACTTTTGGCGTCATGACGATAGCAAGGGCTCGATTGTCTGCAAGCTAAGGTGGATGCTCTGGAAGCATAGCTCAAAGTGTTCAAGCGGGTAGTGGATTGTTCTGTGACCTGTTTTGAACAAGTTTGCACCTCCTTTGTTCATGAGACCACTCCTCCTCCAACTTTCTCTCCGGCGTAAAAGAGCGCACTGGCTTTTCTAAACGGGGAGGGGGGAGGGCAATTCCGTTGGATGACAGAGTTTTCATCCTCCCCTCGTGCCAAGCCAGATATTCCCACTTCTCCGTCTTGGTTCGGTTTACCTTTGGTTGGGTTGAAGTTTTCTAAGAAATTTGAGAGCTCATATTTTAGTGGGCTTCCCCTCAAGTTTAATCGAGTGAGGTGTCAGCCGACTGACTAGACATGAATTTATGTTTGGTTGAGTTACATAGCTTAAGCTATATTATGTACCTGATCAGGCTTGGCCTATTGAGTATATTCATAACTTATTTGTTTTTATTTAACTGATGACATACTTCGAGTTATATGAGGTTAAATGCCTCAAATGCAATCAATATGTTATATTCAATCAATCCCTCTAAGCTTGGATGATGCAGACTTATCTTTTATAGACGTATTAACTCAGTTGATATTAACCTGTCTCTTATGCACGTGTTAACCCGGTCGACATTAACCCATCTATTATGAACGTGGTAACCCGATCGATATTAACCTTTTTACTGTGAACGTTATGACCCGACCGATATTAATCTGTCTATTATGAACGGGTTATCCCGGCCAATACTGATTTTCTTTTTATGATTACACTAGCTTGGTCAATATTTTCTACATGACTGACCCTTATTTTCTCCTTTTTCCTTCTAACCAGGGATCTGTCAGATCTAATCCATCTCTATTTATTGCCCCTAGTAAACTACGCCCCTTTTCCAGCATTTTCTTGATTATGATTGGTCTTTCCATGGTAAGAGAATGTTGGAGGTGCATGACGAGGTGTTACCAACTCCTGCATGATTCAATTTGTCGGGTCCATCATCAATGCCCATTTATGGTCATTTGACGCGTGTCTATTCTTTCCTATCTGTAATACCAACGCTGGCACGCTTCTATAATCAACAGTGTCTGTTGAAAAAAGGTATTCCAATCTAACGGTGGTTGCACATTCTTTCAACCCGAAACCCTTCATTTTCTTGTCGACTTTGCCCCTTCTTCCTTGCCTTAGCATTTTTCCTTTGACTGCACTCTTTTGATCCACCTTCACGCTTGTCGTCTTCCCGTGATCTTCTTTCTTAGTTCTCAGTAAGTAACCTGTTACTCCGTTAACCTTTACTTCATCTATGGTTGAAGAAACAATTGCTCCTTAGTATACTCAAATTTCATATTCTTTCAACAAGGATGCTCAGCTTGCTATCCGTATGCAATATGAAATTCCTGAGGAATATGATATCATAATCCCTGAACTAGACGAGCATCCTCACCATCCTCCTGCTAACTATGTGACTTTCTTTAGGGATCAATTGATAGAGGGTTTAAGGTTACTCATTCCTCCCTTTCTAATTGATGTAAGGCAATACTTTGGCATTCCCCTTCAACAATTTGTGCCCAATGCCTTTCATTATTTGTGTGGCCTGTACATGTTGTTTCGTACACTTGACATTCCTCCTACTCCTCAAAATGTTTTCATGTTTTCCTTTCCAAAGTTAGCAGAGCCGGGTGTTTTTCTCTTCTAGTCTCGGACTAAGATGGTCCTTTTTGATGATATGCCTTCTTCTCTTAAAGGATGGATATCTTGTTTCTTCTTCATAAAGTTTCCTAGACCTATTACATGGTCTTATGCTTGGAAATCCTCTTTACCTCCTTTGCGTGATGTTAAGGAGTTTCACCTTCACCCATCTTTTCCCCTTTACTGTGAAAAATTGCTATGTCGTCATCTTTCTATTACTAAATGGCTGTGGAGCGATCTTCTGTATCTTTTTGGTTTGAGCCCAGTCAGATCTAAGCTACACGGCTCCTTAGGTAAAATTTTGTGTCTTTTTCTATTAATTTTTACTAACTAAAATATTTTCTACCATTTTGTGTAGTGGCTAATTTTTATGCTACTTTGATTGGCGAAGAACTACATCTGGAAGAGGCCCAACTTCATGCAAAAGAGCAAAAGCTTCTTGCTGCCATTAATCCGCCACCTTCAATTGAAGCTTCGGTTCTCCCAGTTGAAGTTTCTAGTTCTCAAGTTACTCTTGACGTTCTCGAGATTCTTCCAGCAGGAGTTCCTGCTATCACTTTGCCAACTATTCCTTTATCAGAGGCCATTGCCTCTTCATCAGCCACTTCTCTTTCCGCTGCTGAGCTTACATCCCCTATAAACTCATACAAATCTCTTGCTGAAATTGCTCCTGGCAAATGCCCGGGACGCAAACTAACTAGAGTTCTCCCTTCTAAAAGGAGACTCACTCTTCATGCTGAGGAATCACCCTCAGAAGGTTTTGCTTCTGCTGCCCCTTCTTCTAATGAGCCTACTTTGGCTGATTTATATCCTTCCCTTCTTTTTTCTTCCTCTCCTCTTAGCAATACCGCCCTTGGTAGTACTTCTTTTACTTTTCCTTTATCTATTTCAGAATCTGGGTCTTTACCTCCTTCATCCTCTTCTTACTTAGTTTTCGCTCCCCCTTCTATCCCAACTTCCTCCTTTTCTACCACTTCCTCTTCTATCCCTGTTCTTCCTATACTGCTAGGAGGCTCTTTCACCACTGCTCGAGAGGAAGTTCGTCCTCTCTTTGGAGAGCTTCCCCCTCCCGAGATAATTGATCAATTCTCACATGAGAAAACCAAGGTATGTTTGCTATTATTTATTTGTTATTTATCCATGACTGTTTTATGACCCATTCTTATGTTCGTAGCGATGGATGGCCAATATGGGTCTAGCTCAACTAGCGCATAACCTATATCATGAGAACGAGAAATTGAAACGACAAGTTGCTGAACTATCTTCTACCACTCTTTCAAAAAAGTTTAAGAAACAATATGAAACCCAGCTTGAGAGCCTTCAGTCTCAATTTAAATCGGCCACAGACCTTAATACTGAATTATCTTCCAAATTAGATAAGCAGCTCGTTGAGACTAACAAGCTGAAATCTGATTACGAGTCCACCTTGGCCGACAAAATCAAAGCTCTATAGTTAAAGGATGAGGAAATAACTTATTTGAATACTTCTTTGAATACAGCTAAAACGGAGGCTGCCACAAAAGACGCCGAGCTGAAGTCTTCTCAAACAGCTTTGGTGGAGTATAAAGCTGGTGAAGATAATCGCTTTAAAGATTGGGCCACAACTCTAATAAGCTCTACTGAATTCAATAGGCTAATTGTAAAATCTATTTTGGCAGCTTATACGGCCGGAGCTGAAGGATCAGTAAGGCAATTGCTAGAAGAAGGCTTCCTAGCTAGTGATCCTCCACCTAACTTCTTGAATCGCCGCAAGCTAATTAACAACAGGCCTGCTGACCTATTTCCCTAATTGTCAATAGAGTAACTCGTTTACCATAATCTTGACTATTGTAAGGTTAACTGCTACTGGTCATGACAACTCCTGTCAGAAACTAATTTATTTCTGTGAAGTTAAACTTCTTCTTCATATATGTTATTTAAAAATTATGTGTGTTAATGAGTATGTTTGACCCTTTGGTTTACATTTTCATTTTATTCTTTTATCTTTCATGTTTATATGTTTCAAAATTGTTCTTTTCTTACTATCAGACTTGTTCTTCTCATTTAGGGTAGTCTACTACCTCCTTCCTGAATTTTGTCCCCTTTTCATAATTGGCTTCTTCTCCTCATATTTTCCAATATGTTATTATTTACATAAGAGCCTGATGTTTACTTAGTATATTATAACATCACCCATCTTTGACCGATTTATTGTAGCATTCATCGATCCTGATCGATTTATCATGATATTCTCGATCTTGATCGGTTTATTATAACCGATTGATTTTACTATAGCGTTACCAACCTCGCCCTATCCATTATATCATTCTCAATCTCGATCGGTCTATTATGACCAATTGATTTACTGTAGCATTACCAATCTCGACCAGTCCATTATACCATTCTCAATCTTGACCGGGCTATTATACCGATCGATTTACTGTAGCATTACCAATCTCGACCGGTCCATTATACCCTTCTTAATCTTGACCGAGCTATTATAACCGATCGATTTTACTGTAGCATCATCGATCTCAACCGGTCCATTATACCATTCTCAATCTCAACCGGGCTATTATAACCGACTGATTTACTGTAGCATCAACAATCTTGCCCTGTCCATCATACCCTTCTCAATCTTGATCGAGTTATTATAACAGACCAATTTTACTGTAGCATCATCGATCTCGACCGGTCTATTATAACCGATCGATTTTATACCAGACCAATTTTCCTCATGCCTCTTTGATTCTTTTTGAATCAAGTGTAGAGAGAAAGAAAAATCCTGTCGCGCTTTTCCGAGGATGATTACTAAGCTTACCTCCCTTTTCTTGGGATTCGGCTTTTCTTTTTGAATTTGATTTCATCCCTCGATGACGTTACCTCTTTTTATGGCAATTATGTCTCCGTATGTTCTTCTTTATTGAGTTTACACTTTTTCTCTTCCTACCCTTCTGCACAAATTAGTATTGGCCTTTGGATTTCTCCTTTTTCCAGTTCCTCTTCTATTTCTGTTTAAGGGTTTTTGGTCTAAGGCACAGAGGAAGGCAAGGGTTTAAGACGCTCTCTTCTGCTCCCCGACTATTTCCCCTCCTTCCCCTGTTCACCTTCCTTCTACTGCTCAGCCATGGCTATTTCTTCCCCTGCGTAGTTCCTTTCATGCGCTTCTAGTCTTATAGAGCTAGAGGAGGTGAAGTTACAAGTGAACTATGGTTTTCTTCCTATACAGTTCATCCTACCCCTCAGGATAGTCCGCATCTTCCTCCTTTAGGATGTATATCGATCTTCTGGGCTCAAGCCTTGCAAGGTTTCCGATTCCCCTTTCATCCCTTTTTCGCTGATGTTAGTATTTATTTTGATATTCCTCTTAACCAGTTTATTCCTCAGTCTTTTTCTATCCTCGTGGGTTTTGTTGGGGTGTCTAAACTACTAGATTTCCCCTTATCCCCTCGTCTTTTTCACTACTTCTTCATTCCCCACCAAGTAGACATTGGTGTCTTTAAATTTCAGTCTCGCCCTAAGGTTATTTTGTTTAGCAAGATTCCTCCTCAAGAGGAATGACGTCACAAATTTTTCTTTATGCGTCTCCCTTCTTCTGCTCCTTTTCCTATTACCTGGATACACAATATCCCCCCGGCTCCTAACACTGATAACTTCCTCACTGATCCTTCTATCTCTCTTGCCTTATCCAAGCTAAAGGGGGCTAAATTTTGCTTATCGTCCTTGATTGTGGAGGGTTTAGTTTCCCTTTGGAATAATTTGCATCGACACTCCCTTGGATGTCTCTTTTGGTATGTCTAAACATTCTAGGCTATGTTTATCAGCTATTTGTTAATTATTTTCTATAACGATGCCCAATTCTTGTGTTTCAGCTGATGCTCTTCTACCTGCTTTCATGTACAAGAATACAACTATGACCAAGTCTTTTTTGAATAAACTTGGAGAACAATTACTTCAAGCTCGTCGAGCTAACCCTACCACTTCTACTTTGGGTTTATTATCTGAGGAAGAACAAACAGCGGAAGCTATTGCTTCTATGGAAGAGGAAGATGAAGAGGAACAACCTTTTATTACCATACTCAAGAAACCCAAGCTTACTAAGGAAGTTTCCCTTTCATGATACTTTTGGTACTTTTGTGCAGACCCCTATTGCTCCTTCACCTTTTTCTTTTGAGAGAGGTAAGGCACCAATGCTCCCTACCCACATTATTTCCAATCTTTCTCTTAGAATGATAAGATCGGCTCTACTTATTCCTTCCTCTTCTGCTATTGTTTCAGCTACTTCTGCTTCTTAGATGGCTACTACCACTTCGGCTTCCTCTCAACCTCTTTCCTTGGCCTTACCTCCTTTGGCTTCTAGACCCCGAGCTAGAAGAACACCTTGCAAGAGATCTTCTCTGAGTCCAGGACCATCAGCTATCCATGCTTCAACAACTGAATCAACTTTTATTACTTTGCCCCCTTCCATCCCCTCTAGTTATTCCTCTGTTATTCCCATTTCTACCACTTCTCCTCTCTCTCTTCCTTCTTCTTCTACCTAGCCTTCCTCACCTTCTGTCCTCCCACCTTTATTTAGACAGGCTATGGGTCTGCCCTCTCAACTGGGACAAACTTCGGACCCTCCTAGTTATGGTTTGCTGTAGCTACAAGGCTCGTTGGCTGAATCTTGGCAGCATAGCCAAGAACTGTTAAGGGGCACTAGTATTTCCAACCGTGTTGACAATCATAGTCGTCAAGCTATTGTCGTAAGTGTTTTTCATTATATATTGTTATCGTATCATTGTTTCCTGCTAACTGCACTATTGTTTCAGTTTCTTGCCTCAAGTCTTCATCTAGACCAACTGATCATTGCTTTGGAAATGCAAAATGGAAAGTTAAAAGTACAAGTAGAGGCACTGAAAGCTAATCTTCCTCCTTCCCACACTGATCTTACTCAGTTACAAGAGAAGATAGCTTTACAGGCTCAACAAATAGAGGCTATGAAAAAGGAACTATAGCATGAGCGACAGTCATTGAAAAACAAAGAGTTTGAAAGAAAAACCCTAGAGTTGTGAGTGGATCGATTAAATTCCAGACTCCAGGTGGAATCTGCTTTAAAAGACAAAGTCATCTTAGATATTTCTCATAAAAACGTTGTCTTAGAGAAAGTGGAGAGGCTTCACAATGTCTTTCTTTCTGAGCAGGCTCAAGATTCAACCTCAAGAGATTTTTTGCTATTCTACAAGAGCAAGAATAAAGAAAGGCTCAGGATGCTGAGATATCCTCACTCTAGAAGGAGATAGAGCAGCTTAAATCAGAAAGAGATGCTTTCAAAGCCCAAGCTGCTAAACTACAAATCGAATTTCAAAGTTATAAGGAATAGGAGGAGGATCAATGGGAGGACAGGCGCTTAGCTTATCTAAGGTCCCCAACATTTACTAATGAATATGTCCGCCGGGTCATAGGGACTTTAAATCATTCCGTGACTTTTGTTATTCAACAATTGAGGGAAGGTGGTTATCTACCTCGCGAACCTCCCCTTCAGTTCATAAATTATCGCAAACTTAACCATGAATTATCCAAAGACTTGACAGGCGATTTTAAGTAAGCATGATTATGTATTCAAAAAGACTTGTAAATAAAAGACTAAGTACTTGCAATATTTGTAAAAATTCGTACTTACCTATTTTTTCGACCTTCATTATCTGGCTGCTACTTCTTGAGAATAAGTATTGTCTTACTCAAAAGCTTTTCCTGTTGTGGTGATCATATGGCTCTGAACAATAAGGCTTTTCCGCAAACTCTTTGATCTTTATTCAGGCTTAATTGTATATAAGGAATTCCAAAGACCTCAGTGCTTTCGAAGGACGTGTAATCTCGAGTAACTTTATATGAAAACTTCATAGGATTTATCTATTCTTGGTTGAGAGTAGAATCCTGAGAGATTTTAAAATGGAGAACTTTATATGATTGTGGCTTCTGATAGGGAATATAATTTTGAAGGATTATATATATAAAGAATTCCCTTTGTACTTTGAATCCTGGTTGGGAGTCTAATGTCGAGTGATCTTCATAAAGAAATCCTGATGACTTTAGACATCGGACGGGCGTGTAATCCCGAACGATAATGTGTGACAAATCACAGAATTCTCTCATAATACCATGAGTTCGGGTAGGGAGTGTAGTTTTGAATAACCAATAAATTCCCATTGAATTTCGAATCCCAGGCGAGAATGTAATCCCAAGTGATTTTTATAAAGGAAGCCAAATAACTTTAGATTTCGAAAGGGTGTGTAATCCCGAATGGTTTGATATCAACCTTTGAGTTTTCGATCGGGCGTGTAATCCCGATCGATTTAATATGAAGAATTTCATGGACCTTTAGTCGAGCGTATACTCCCGATCGATTTGAGTCCATAAAGTCCTGTGCTTTATCATATTTTGGTCAGGTACTTAATTTTCGCCCGACTTTGCTCATGATAGTTTAAAGTCTCCGGTTCCTCCCAAGAAGACCCGTCCGAGTTACTTCAGGAGATTTCCCGATCGACCCTATTTGTGCTAGTTTAAAGTCTCCAGTTCCTCTCAAGAAGACCCGTCCGGGTTACTTCAAGAGATTTCCCGATCGACTTTGTTTGTGATAGTTTAGAGTCTCTGGTTCCTCTCAAGAAAGCTCATCCGGGTTACTTCAAGAGATTTCTTGATCAACTATGCTTTTGATAGTTTAATGTCTCCGGTTCCTCTCAAGAAGGCCCGTCCGGGTTACTTCAAGAGATTTCCTGATCGACTATGCTTTTGATAGTTTAAAGTCTCCAGTTCCTCTCAAGAAGGCCCGTCTGAGTTACTTCAAGAGATTTCCCGATCGACTATGCTTTTGATAGTTTAGAGTCTCCAGTTCCTCTCAAGAAGGCCCGTCCGGGCTACTTCAAGATATTTCCCGATCGACTTTGTTTGTGATAGTTTAGAGTTTTTGATTCCTCTCAAGAAGACCCGTCCGGGTTAATTCAAGAGATTTCCCGATCGACTTTATTTGTGATAGTTTAGAGTCTCTGGTTCCTCTCAAGAAGACCCTTCCGGGTTACTTCAAGAGATTTCCCGATCGACTTTGTTTGTGATAATTTAGAGTCTCCGGTTCCTCCCAAGAAGGCCCGTCCGGGTTACTTCAAAATATTTCCCGATCGACTATGCTTTTGATAGTTTAAAGTCTCCGGTTCCTCTCAAGAAGGCCCGTCCGGGTTACTTCAAGAGATTTCCCGATTGATTATGCTTTTGATAGTTTAAAGTCTCTGGTTCCTCTCAAGAAGGATTGTCCGGGTTACTTCAAATGATTTCCTGATAGACCATGCTTTTGATAGTTTAAAGTCTCCGGTTCCTCTCAAGAAGGCCCGTCTGGGTTACTTTAAGAGATTTCCTGATCGACTATGCTTTTGATAATTTAGAGTCTCCGGTTCCTCTCAAGAAGACCCGTCCAGGTTACTTCAAGAGATTTTCCGGTCAACTTTTCTTTTGATAGTTTAGAGTCTCCAGTTCCTCTCAAGAAGACCCGTCTGGGTTACTTCAAGAGATTTCCCGATCGACTTTGCTCTTGATAGTTTAGAGTCTCTGGTTCTGCTCGAGAAGGCCCGTCTAGGTTACTTCAAGAGATTTCCCGGTTGACTTTTCTATTGAGTGAAACTAAACAATGCTTTCACTAACCTCATGATGGTTTAACGTCTTCAAGGTTCCTTAATGAAACCTGATCGGCCCTTCCTTAAAGCCCTCAATTGACGACCGCTTGAGCAGAATAAAAATATTTGCCCGGTAATCACCATGCTGTTTAAACCATGTTTATTTTTTGGGCGATACTTGACCTGCATTGTATTTATCAAATTAAATGAAGTACATAAATTGCAAGCATACTTGTTATCTTCTTGCAGAACCGAATAGAGGGAAATTGTTTAAAGTAAACTTGACTTGTTCTTTTGGACGTGCTAAGCTTCACATGATTGGGTGATCGGAATATGTTGAAGAGGTGTTAGTCTGCTTGTTCTGGCATATCTGTATTTCTTGAGCGATATAAGCTTATTAAATTCGGTAGGGCTATAAATGATTTGCACAACAGGGGCGCCCGAGAACTCTCCCTTCTGTGTCTTGGAGATAATATGAGCCTGATGCTAGTTTTTCTACCACCTTGTAGGGTCCTTCCCATTGTGGTGCTAATTTGCTAACATCCCCAGCAGGCTTGACAAGCTTCCATACTAGATCCCCTGCTTGAAAGAATCTTGGGATGACACTTTTGTTATAATTCTGCCTCATTCGTTGTCGGTATGATATAAGACGAGTTGTAGCTTTATCTCGAATTTCTTCTGTCAAATCAAGCTCCGTAAGTCGTCTACCTTCATTATCCTCATCATATAGTTGTCTTCTGTCGGATTCTATTCCCACCACCTCGATAGGAATTACGGCTTCTCCTCCATAAACTAGCTGGAAGGGAGTAATCCCTATAGCTTCTCGGGGTGTAGTGCGATATACCCAAAGAACACTGGGCAATTCATCTACCCAGCTACCTCCGACATGATCCAGTTTGGTTTTTAAACCTCTTATAATCTCTCTGTTGGTTACTTATGCTTGACCATTACTCTGTGGATACGCCATAGAGGTGAATGCTTGCGTAATACCATAGCTTTTACACCAATCTAAGATTCTGTCTCCTTGAAACTGCCTTCCATTGTTAGAGACTAATTTATAAGGAATACCGAATCTGCAAATAATATTTTTCCACAAGAATTTAATAACCGCATCTTCAGTAATTCGGGCAAGTGGTTCTGCTTCTACCCATTTAGAGAAATAGTCTACTGCTACTAATAAAAATCTTCTTTGTGCAGTTGCCATAGGAAATGGACCAACTATATCCATGCCCATTGATCAAAGGGGCAGGAAACTGTAGAGGTTCTCAATAATTGTGTAGGATGGTGTGGAATATTCTGATGTTTCTAACAAGAAATGTAGGTTCTTACACATTTGGTAGCATCTTCATGCAAAGTAGGCCAGAAATATCCCGCTAATAAAATTCTGCGAGCTAAGGATCTTCCTCCTATATTACTGCCACATGAGCCCTGATGAACCTCTTGCAAAATAAATTGTATATCTTCTGTTCCAACACATTTAAGCAGAGGTCTAGAGAAAACCCTTTTATATAATCGTTCCCCTATCATAGTGTATTGGGAAGCTCTCTTCTTAAATATTCTTGCTTGTTCTGCATCAATCGGAAGAATGCCTTGCTGTAAATATAATATGATTGGTGCTCTCCAATCACCTTGTATCTCTATTTCAGCTTGTCTCTCAATACAAGATACTAACAATGTCTACTCCACTGGTCGATCTATGCTCCACGATCTTATAGCAGAGGCTAATTTAGCTAATTCATCAACTACCTGATTCTCAGAACGAGAAAGTTTTTGTATATTTACTTCTTGAAACTGAGTCTTCAATTTATCAAATGCCTCGAAATATAACCTGAGTCTATCATTATTGATTTCAAAGTTACCTGATAATTGTTGGGCTGCTAACTGAGAGTCAGAATAAATGTAAACCCGAGATGCTCCCACATGCCGAGCAACCTGTAATCCTGCTATCAATGCTTCATATTCTGCTTCATGATTAGTGGCCCTATAATTCATCCTGATAGAAAGTTGAAGCTTATCTTCCCTTGGAGATATAAGGAGAATACCAATCCCACTACCTTGTCTGGTTGAGGATCCATCCACATAAACTTTCCAAGTACCCTCTTCCTCAAGACCTTAAACTTCTATGATGAAATCTGCTAGGGCTTGTGCCTTGATAGCCGAGCGAGGTTTGTATTGTATGTCATACTCACTAAGCTCGGTCATCCATTTGATCAACCGCCTGATGGTGTAATATTCCCTAAGTCAAGGTTGACGTGGTTGACTGAGCTTGAATTGGTTCAAGCTCGAGTCTTGATGTTTGGGTTTTGATGTTTGACAATACATGTAGACAACACATGGAGAATGCAGGTGTGATTGTTCATGTGGGAGATTGTGAAGGAGAGTCAAGTAGGTCAAGGTTGACTGGATACTTGATTGGAAAATTCTGGTGAGTGAATCCAGGTGAAAGACCTAGTGAGTGAAGCTAGGCGGTATGGAAAATCCTGGTGAGTGAAGCTAGGTGAAAGTCCTAGTGAGTGAAGCTAGGAAGAAGGAAAGTCCTAGTGAGTGAAGCTAGGCAGTTGTGGAAAATCCTGGTGAGTGAAGCTAGGTGAAAATCCTGGTGAGTGAAGCCAGGTGAAAGTCCTGGTGAGTGAAGTCAAGCAGACGTGAAGTCCTAGTGAGTGAAGCTAGACAGAAGAGAAGTCCTGGTGAGTGAAGCCAGGCAAGAAAAATCCAGATGGATCAAGGTTGATCGGACATCTGGTGTTGGGAAGTCCAAGTAGGTCAAAGGGATTGATTGGATACTTGGCATGATAAAATCCAGATGGGTCAAGGTTGACCAGACATCTGGTGGAAGTCTAAGTGGGTCAAAGGAATTGACCGGACACATGGTAAGGGAGTCCTAGAAGGTCAAGGGTTGACCAGATAGTAGGTATGATGTACCAATAGGTCATAGTTGACTGGATGTTGGTTTAGGGGACTTTGGACTTGGTTTTGGGCAAAAACAAGGAGCTGGATCGATCAGCCGATCGATTGGATCATGCCCAATCGATTGACTGATCGATTGGGCAAGTCCCTACGACAAGCCTTCTACCAATCGATTGGTGGATCGATTGGGAGAAACGTCGATCGCACAGAAAGCCTCCCAATCGATCGGTCGATCGATTGGGAGCCTCCAATCGATCGACCGATCGATTGGGAGCTGTGATTTTGCGCGATAAGCCCTGGATCGATCAGTCGATCGATCCAGACCATTCTCGAGAGCACAGAGGCGCTCTAGATCGATCGACCGATCGATCCAAAGCCTCCCCAATCGATTGGGAGCAATCCAATCGATTGGAATCCGACCGTTGGCGCAGGATATAGTCGTTGTCGAGCTCTTTCTTCGCCAACGCTTGCACTGTTCTGCTCCGATCTTCACAACGATTCCAGAGCTTCTCCATAGAGTTCTCACCGTCAGATCTTGAAGGGTCTTGGAGGAATTTCCAAGTCAAGAGGCGGATCTACAGCAAGAAGAAGAAGATAGGGTTAGAGTTTCTTGTGTAAACTGTGTAAACTTTCCCTTGTATTTACTTCTCTTTGTTTCTTGTTGTATTGAGAGTATTGTAGAGCTTCTCCGCCCTCGGTAGTTACCGAAAAGGAGTGTTTACATAGTGGAGTGTGTGTGAGTGTGTGTGAGTGTGTGGATCCTTGGACTAGTCACCTCTTCTTGAGTTGGATACCAAGTAAATCCCTAGTGTTAGCGTTGTGTGTTTGTTTCTTTGTATTTTCCGCTGCATTTCATCACAAGAAGCAAGCAACGACGAGCACGAGATCGCGCCGAGCTATTCACCCCCTCTAGCTACATTTCGGTCCCAACAAGTGGTATCAGAGCAAGATCGCTCTTCACCGGAATCATCGCCAGAAGGGGCAACAAACCTAGAGGGGGAAGAAGTTGAAGCAAATTCATCAAAGTCAAAGATTTCATTAAGCTCAACTTCAAATGGAATTCCAAGATGGACTTGGATTTGATACAAGGGTGCCTCCACCATATGTATCCACGAGTTTCGATTCTTGGAAATCAAGAATCGAAAACTTTCTTATGATGGAGATAGAGCAATGGTTTGCTCTAATGGAAGGCTTCGAGGCTCCAAGAAATTCAAAGGACAAGATCCTTAAGAAGAACAAATGGAGCAAAGAGCAAATTCAAAGGAGCGAGGCAAATGATAAAGTGACCAAGCTATTGGTCAATTTATTGCCAAGTAATATTTTGGCTCAAGTCGGAGAATTCAAATATGCCAAGGAGCTTTGGAGCAAATTGGCAACGATTCATGAGATCCCCTCCACTGTACCAATTCAAGAAGAATCCAAAGAGGGTGACTCCGTGAGTCAAGATCAAGAGGAAGAGGACTCCGAAGTTGAGAGATGCTCAACTTCCGAAGAAGAAGTCCAAGAAGCCTCATCTTCAAAGAAATGCAATGGAAAGAGCAAAGAGGGAGCATACTCCTTGTTCCATGTACAAGATGAAGATAATGAAGGCTCCACCTTTAGGATTGAGGGGGAGCGATTTTCATTGACACCGGATCAAGAACAAAAAGAAGTCTCCACATCCGGGTCAAGAAACGAGGAGGATGAAGAAGCTTCCACCTCCACGAGTAGAGTTAAATCTATTGGAGGAGCATCATTGTCATATCAAGAGGAAGTTTCTGATAGATCGTTTGAAGCGATAGAGGGGGGGGGTGAATATCGCTCTTTTTAAAACTAATCTTTTCATATTTTAAAACCAAAGTCTGTTAGGTTCTTCGAGCCGTGAAAACCGTTTTTCGCGTTGCGGAAACCCCGAAGGACCCAAAGCCGTAGATCCGTGCAAAGATTCGTATACAAAATTCGAAAAACTATTTCTTGTATGAGTTCAAAAACTGATCTACTACTTAGATCTACGAGGAAAAAGTGTTTACCCTTGATGCGCGCCCTACGCGAATCCCGCTCTTCCAAGGTGTTGCCGGATCTCAAGACCGTCAAGCGCCGGTCCTCTAGAAGTATCCACACGGACAACTTAGGTGGAGAAAACCTCACACAAAGGTGTGCTAGCACCTTGGTAAGGTTCGGCCAAGTAAGGAGGAGAGGGAGAGGGAGAGCTTGAGAGGAAGGAGGAAGAAGATGCACCACTTGAAAAATGAAAAATCAAAATTCTCCTTCACAATCAAAGTGGCCGGCCACTCTCCATGGTAAGACCACCAAATTAATTGCATTAATTGCAATTAATATGAAACCATTAAAGAGTTGTAACCCCCATGAGGTGGCACTCTAGGATGATGTGGATCAACACCATTGGTCCACATATTGCCACCTCACTAAATGACATGGCAACATGTGTAACCTCCACATTTAATGTGGGCCGGCCACATTAAATGCTATGGAGGCTTGTAACCTCCATGAGGTGGCACACATTGATGATGTGGAGCAATGCTATTGGTCCACATCTTGCCAACTCACTAGTGATGTGGCAAAAAATCAAGTCAAACATGACTTTTTCTCTTCCTCTCAAATCAAGTCAAACTTGATCAAATCTCTCTCATGGTTGATCTAATCCAACCATATGATTCAAGCCAATTTAATATAATGAATCTAATTCATTAAATTAAGTTGATTTAAACATGAATCAACTTGAGTCCAACTCAATTAGCCCAATTTGGATTACTCTTAATCCAATATGATTCATCAAATGAATCTAATCCTCTTGGTTCATCATATGAACCAAATCTCCATCTAATTGTCCTAAGTGTGTGACCCTATAGGTTCTTGTAACGTTGGCAATGCCCTAAACCCATTTAGGAGCATAAGTAATGAGCGGTATCTAGCAACACATCATTACTACCCAAGTTACAAGAATGTTGAGATCCAACATCACCATGTGACTACCAATTGTGACTACTCACAAAATAATGACAAGTGTCCTTCTATCCTAGACATCTAGATTGATCAATGTGAGGCATAGACCGTGTTATCCTCTAATCAATCTAAATCTTGAACTCCAAGTAGACTCACTCGATCAAATGAGCTCAACATCTAATGTTGACTCATTTGGGCATGGCCATGCGCTTAGTGGTCTCACTCTATCAAGAATAGCGATGTCGCTCCCGTCATATGGGAGGGATAGATCCCATCTACATCACTCACATCCCTCTGCATAATTCGTTACATACCCAGTAATCGCCTTTATAGTCCACCCAGTTACGGGTGACGTTTGACGAAACTAAAGTACATAACTCCTTATATAGGGATCCATGGTGACTTCAGGTCTAAGGACTAATAGTCATACTAATAGCTACATGAGAAAGTATATGACACTCATATAACGATCCATGATACTTTCTCATGGCGGGTCATTCAGTATACATTCTCCAATATATACCCATGTGTCAACTTGATATCTCCATATCCATGACTTGTGTGATCAAGTCATCGAGTTGACCTACATGCTAGTCTTATTGCATTAACATCGTCCCTGAATGTTAATACTCGACTAGGAATGATTAAGAGTAGTGTTCCCTATATCATCTCACTATCGATTCAACCAATCGATTGATATAGGTAAGAACGATCTACTCAAGGACGTTACTATACTTAGTTTATTTAGCACTAAAACAAATAAGCATAATAACCAAACTATTGCCTTTATTAATATAAGAATATGATATACATGAGTCCATACAATCATCAAATGATTGGCTCTAGGGCTCTAACTAACAATCTCCCACTAGCACTAGTGCCAATCAGTATAGCCTCTAAGGCCTAAAGACCTAGTGTGACCGTCATGCTTCCTCTGTGCCAAAGCCTTGGTCAAGGGATCTGCAATGTTAGCCTCTGTAGGTACTCTGCAAATCTTCACATCTCCTCTATCGATAATCTCTCGAATGAGATGGAAGCGCCGTAGTATGTGCTTGGTCCGCTGGTATGAGCGAGGTTCCTTTTCCTGTGCTATAGCTCCATTATTGTCACAATAGAGCTCAACTGGTCCGATGTTAGAACCACCCCAAGTTCAGGATGAACTCATGGATCCAAATCGCCTCCTTTCACGCCTCCGATGCAGAATATACTCCTCTGTAGAATCACCATCGTGTCCCGCTCAACTCTTCCACTCACAAAGACCACCATTTAAGCAAAACACGAACCCTGACTGCGATCGGTAATCATCCTGATCGGTCTGGAAGCTAACATCACTGTAACCCTTTACAGTTAGCTCATCATTGCCTCCATATATCAAGAAATATTCTTTAGTCCTTCTTAAGTACTTAAGAATATTCTTGACCGCTATCCAGTGACTTTCACCTGGATCTGACTGGTATCTGCTCGTCATGCTCAAAGCATACGAGACATCAGGTCGAGTACATAACATGGCGTACATGATCGATCCTATGGCTGAGGCATAAGGGATCTGATCCATGCGGTCTCTCTCCTCTCTAGAAGAGGGACTTTGAGTCTTCGAAAGACTCACCCCATGTGACATCGGCAGAAATCCCTTCTTGGAGTTCTGCATGGAAAACCGAAGGAGTACCTTGTTAATATATGTACTCTGACTTAGGCCAAGCAATCTCTTAGATCTATCTCTATAGATCTGAATCCCTAGAATGCGGGATGTCTCACCTAAGTCCTTCATTGAGAAGCAACTCCCTAACCAGGTCTTGACAGACTGAAGCATAGGGATGTCCTTCCCAATGAGTAGTATGTCATCCACATACAATATGAGGAAGACAACTATATCCCCTACAACCTTCTTGTAGACACAAGGTTCATCTTCGTTCTTGATGAAACCAAACTGTTTGATCGCATCATCAAATCGAAGATTCCAGCTCCGAGAAGCTTGCTTTAGTCCATAAATGGACCTATGCAGCTTGCATACTCTACTAGTATGCTGTGGATCTACAAAACCCTCAGGTTGTGTCATGTACACATCCTCGAGTAGGTTTCCATTCAGAAACGCAGTTTTGACATCCATTTGTCATATCTCATAGTCATGGTAGGCTGCAATAGCAAGCATGATCTGAATAGACTTAAACATCGCTACTGGAGAAAAGGTTTCATCATAGTCAATACCATGAATCTGCTTAAAACCTTTAGCTACCAAGCGACCCTTATAAATAAGTCCATCCATGTCAGTCTTTCTCTTAAAGACCCACTTACACCCAATGGGTTTTACCCCTTCAGGTGGATCAACCAAAGTCCATACTTGGTTGGTGTACATGGACTCCATTTCGGATCTCATGGCCTCTAGCCATTTATCGGAATCTGGTCTCATCACAGCATCCTGATAGGTGGTGGGCTCATCCTCTATGAGCACAATGTCATCATGGTCAGATAAGAGAAATGAGTTTCTCTCAGGCTGACGACGTACCCTATCAGACCTGCGAATAGGTATGTCTACTTGAACTGGTTGTTGTTCCTCAACTCTTTGTGGAACAACATCATCCACAACACTTTGTGGTTCCAGTTCAATTTCCATCGAGGCATCAGTGCTATTGTTCGCATCTTGAACTTCTTCAAGATCGAACGCGCTCCCACTAGTCTTTCTAGAAACAAAGTCCCTTTCTAGAAAGACCCCAGTCTTTGCCACAACTACCTTGTGCTGACTGGGAATGTAGAAGTAATATCCCTTAGTTTCCTTGGGATATCCGATGAAATAGCACTTGTCGGATTTGGGTCCTAATTTGTCTGAGACTTGACGTCGTACGTAAGCCTCACAATCCCAAATCCTCATGAAAGACACCTGGGCATCTCTCCCACCATATCCTATATGGTGTCTTTATCACGGCCTTGGATGGAACTCTGTTGAGAATGCCGTATCTAGAGCATAAGCCCGAAGGTATGTCGGAAGATCTGGGTGACTCATCATAGACCGTACTATATCTAATAAGGTACGATTCCTCCTTTCGACACACCATTCCACCGTGGTGTTCCAGAGGAGTGAGTTGGGATAGAATCCCACACTCCTAAATAGTCACGAAACTCATGGCTTAAGTATTCTCCACCCGATCGGATCAAGTATTTTAATACTCTTGCCAAGTCGGTTCTAGACTTCATTCTTGAATTCTTTGAACTTTCAAAGGATTCAGATTTATGTGTCATCGGGTACACATATCTACTGAAGTCATCAAGAAATGTGATGAAGTATCTATAACCGCTCTAGCAATGACATTGAAAGGGCCACATACATCACTATGTATGAGTCCCAACAAATCGGCGCTCTCTCGCCGTGCCCACTAAAGGAGTCTTGGTCATCTTGCCTCGTAGGCATGACTCGATATCTCATATGATTCAAAATCAAATGAGTCCAAACCATCCTTATGGAGTGGATAAGCGCTTGTCATTTATATGACCTAAGCGACAGAGGTAAGTTTGGTTCAAGTCATTCGACTTGATCCTCTTGGTATTTATGTTATAGTGGCTCTCTAGGTCTAGAATGTAGAGTCCGCTTATCGAGGTGCACTACAATAGAACATATCGCTTAAAAAGACGGAACAACATTTGTTCTTTATTATAAACGAGTATCCTCTCTTGTCCAAACAAGAAACTGATATTATGTTCTTTGTCAAGGCACATAACAACAATCGCCTAATTCTAGTACTAGCCTGAGGGCGTAGATAGATGATAAGTTCCACAAGAATAGCAAGAACTCGTGCTCCATTGCCTACTCAGGTCTATCTCACCCTTCGTCAATGCTCTGCTATTCCTCGATTGTACATTAGTACAAATGTGAAACACATCCCAGATCTAATACCCACGATGAAGAAATAGAGAGGTTGACTTCTATAACATTTACCTGAAGTAGAAATCTTATTTCTTCTTCTTAAGATCTTCCAGTATTCTTTGGGTTCCTCTTCCAAGGCCTTGCTTGTCCTTGATATAGGTGACAAAGATGTTCAACCATATCGTAAGCGCTCATAAACTCATGTTGCTTCAAGCTCAAAGTTCATGGTTGCGAGCATAAGACAAGACACATCTAATGCGTCATCTTGATGCTTCTTGTAAGCATCTCGCCTCGTGGCGTGGCGTGAGGGGCCTCCTGAATGGGCTGCCCAACGCATGCTTACGCTCTTGGGTGAGAACTATTCTCGATTCCTGTACCAGCAGGAAATTTGCTCGCTGAGCTTGTCCTTCTTAAGGACAGATCGCAGGGAGAAAATGTTCGTATTCGACGTCATGGCAATTCTACAACAGAAATAAATGCAGAAATAAGTATCATATTCTTCAAAATAATTTAATTAGGCCTTTAATTAAATGATGCTCCCACTGAATTCTATAATTCTTGTGGGACAAGATCCACATCATACTAACCCTTGAGTTAGCTTTAGCTAATACGCCCAAGGCTTAGTATGATCGGTAGGTAACGATTACCAATTACATCTCTATGCAACTCTTGTTTATAGAATCAATATCCGTATTTATATTAAAACTCGAGTTAGCTTTGGCTAATACGCCCGAGAGTTAATATAGATGTGATTTTGACCTATCTTTTCCAACCGTTGGAATAATGCCTATAGTTAACTCGATCCAACCGAGTAACTATGAAGACTCAATCTAATTGAGTTCATATTCACCCATGCGTTGATAGGCGGGACCAAAATTGTCCCTCCGTACCCTACCAAGATAATATGTATTACTCTGCTTTGGCAGATTCAACAATACATGTGATCGAGGTAGTGATAGGTATCACGGCACGGTTAGGCATTTAGAGTTGGTTCGATCTAGATCTAATCTAATCGAGAAGGATGCATCTTGTGCACGACTTAGATCTAATCTAATCGCAAGGGTGCATCATGTGCACGACTTAGATCTAATCTAATCGTTAAGGCACTAATTAATTAATTAACTATTAAACATGCATCAGATACATAATAATTAATTAATTAATCTATTTGTGATTTAGTCATGGCCCTACTACGATCTTCTCAAGCCAATGAGAAGATCGATTGGTCAACCTAGGGTCAACAGCTTCTCCAAGCGCCTCCCTTTGACCACCTTGTGTTGCTCGTGCCCGCCTCGGTCCGTCTCCTGTGGACCCTCCACCGCTCCAATTTGTACATTACAATTTGAAACTCGAGTTACATTCGAGTCTAAATCTAATTTACAACAAGAATAAAAGACGAGGCACGATGCGCAGGTCGCGAATAATAAAATAAATACAACACGCGAAAACACATCACGGCACGCAGGCCGTATTATGAATTACAACACAACCAATCATATTGGGCTTTGGGCCATGACTATCACAAATTAATATATATAATTCAAAATTATATATTTTCATAATTTTCTATAATTTTAAAATTAATTTTTACAATTTTTACAAGTAAAATTTCCCGGCGGTCCCGTTTAGCGGTTTCGGGCGCAATCGCGGAACGGATCCCCTTGCGGGGCCCAGGGGCAGCGCCCCTACCCGCGATCTAACCATCGCGAGGGTCCCATTGCGATCCAACAGCGCCTAAACCCGCTGTCCCAAAACGATTTGGGCCGAGACATTACCGTTTCGGAAAAATCTTCCCGACGGGTTCGTTTTTAGCGATTTCGGGTGCGATCGCGGAGCAATTCCCCTTGCGGGGTTAGGGGCAGTGCCCCTACCCACGATCTAACCATCGTGAGTTG
The DNA here is from genome assembly GCF_018446385.1 of Zingiber officinale. Lineage (NCBI taxonomy): Eukaryota > Viridiplantae > Streptophyta > Magnoliopsida > Zingiberales > Zingiberaceae > Zingiber > Zingiber officinale. The sequence goes on along the minus strand of NC_056000.1, from coordinate 83,883,534 downwards.
CTCCGTTGCGATCTAAAGGCACCCGAGTCCGCTGTCCCAAAAGATTTTGGGTCGAAACGAAGCCGTTTGGGAAAATTCTTCCCGATAGCCGAAGCCTACAAGTGCAGAGACACTTGTGCTTCGCCTATAAGGAAAAATTACCCATAAAAACATAAAAATTGAATTTTTACAGAAAATCACAGAAGCTTTTTGTTTTCCAAAAACCAAAAACTAACTCGTACAAGTCTTTGCACGTGGCTCTGATACCACTGTTAGGTTCTTCGAGCCGCGAAAATCGCTTTTTCGCGTCGCGGAAACCCCGAATGACCCAAAGCCGTAGATCCGTGCAAAGATTCGTATACAAAATTCGAAAAACTATTTCTTGTATGAGTTCAAAAACTGATCTACTACTTAGATCTACGAGGAAAAAGTGTTTACCCTTGATGCGCGCCCTACGCGAATCCCGCTCTTCCAAGGTGTTGCCGGATCTCAAGACCGTCAAGCGCCGGTCCTCTAGAAGTATCCACACGGACAACTTAGGTGGAGAAAACCTCACACAAAGGTGTGCTAGCACCTTGGTAAGGTTCGGCCAAGTAAGGAGGAGAGGGAGAGGGAGAGCTTGAGAGGAAGGAGGAAGAAGATGCACCACTTGAAAAATGAAAAATCAAAATTCTCCTTCACAATCAAAGTGGCCGGCCACTCTCCATGGTAAGACCACCAAATTAATTGCATTAATTGCAATTAATATGAAACCATTAAAGAGTTGTAACCCCCATGAGGTGGCACTCTAGGATGATGTGGATCAACACCATTGGTCCACATATTGCCACCTCACTAAATGACATGGCAACATGTGTAACCTCCACATTTAATGTGGGCCGGCCACATTAAATGCTATGGAGGCTTGTAACCTCCATGAGGTGGCACACATTGATGATGTGGAGCAATGCTATTGGTCCACATCTTGCCAACTCACTAGTGATGTGGCAAAAAATCAAGTCAAACATGACTTTTTCTCTTCCTCTCAAATCAAGTCAAACTTGATCAAATCTCTCTCATGGTTGATCTAATCCAACCATATGATTCAAGCCAACTTAATATAATGAATCTAATTCATTAAATTAAGTTGATTTAAACTTGAATCAACTTGAGTCCAACTCAATTAGCCCAATTTGGATTACTCTTAATCCAATATGATTCATCAAATGAATCTAATCCTCTTGGTTCATCATATGAACCAAATCTCCATCTAATTGTCCTAAGTGTGTGACCCTATAGGTTCTTGTAACGTTGGCAATGCCCTAAACCCATTTAGGAGCATAAGTAATGAGCGGTATCTAGCAACACATCATTACTACCCAAGTTACAAGAATGTTGAGATCCAACATCACCTTGTGACTACCAATTCTGACTACTCACAAAATAATGACAAGTGTCCTTCTATCCTAGACATCTAGATTGATCAATGTGAGGCATAGACCGTGTCATCCTCTAATCAATCTAAATCTTGAACTCCAAGTAGACTCACTCGATCAAATGAGCTCAACATCTAATGTTGACTCATTTGGGCATGGCCATGCGCTTAGTGGTCTCACTCTATCAAGAATAGCGATGTCGCTCCCGTCATATGGGAGGGATAGATCCCATCTACATCACTCACATCCTCTGCATAATTCGTTACATACCCAGTAATCGCCTTTATAGTCCACCCAATTACGGGTGACGTTGACGAAACTAAAGTACATAACTCCTTATGTAGGGATCCATGGTGACTTCATGTCTAAGGACTAATAGTCATACTAATAGCCACATGAGAAAGTATATGACACTCATATAACGATCCATGATACTTTCTCATGGCGGGTCATTCAGTATACATTCTCCAATATATACCCATGTGTCAACTTGATATCTCCATATCCATGACTTGTGAGATCAAGTTATCGAGTTGACCTACATGCTAGTCTTATTGCATTAACATCGTCCCTGAATGTTAATACTCGACTAGGAATGATTAAGAGTAGTGTTCCCTATATCATCTCACTATCGATTCAACCAATCGATTGATATAGGTAAGAACGATCTACTCAAGGACGTTACTATACTTAGTTTATTTGGCACTAAAACAAATAAGCATAATAACCAAACTATTGCCTTTATTAATATAAGAATATGATATACATGAGTCCATACAATCATCAAATGATTGGCTCTAGGGCTCTAACTAACAAAGTCATGCAGCGGAAATAAGAAAAAGAAACAAGGTATTTACTTCGTTCGGAGCCTAGCTCGACTCCTACTCAAATGCCCGCAGTCCTTGACCGCACCGATGGGCAAAGCACTAAAATCCTTCTTTCCGAAGTCCTCGGAAAGAAGTGAATCGTACAATGGAGCAAGATAATAACACCCTACTATCTCACTTAAATGAAATTACAATGCAAGCTAAAGTTAAATATACCGACAAGTAATTGAAAGACGAAACTCGGTCGGCTCAATCTGGTGAAGTAGCTTGCAGTGTTGATGGAGCTGTGTTGCACAAGCAGTTCTGCAGAGTAGCACCAGAATTGATCAGAAAAGATTGTTACTGGCCTCTGTCTTTGAGTCTGAATTTATAGATGTACTGAAGGTTCGATCGACCGATCCCACTGTTCGGTCGACCGAACCCGCTCCCTTCCTTCCTGGCTGAAGTTCGAAGCTGGCTCGATCTTTTGCATTTACTGGTCTTTAATGATTCGGTCGACCGAAGCCCTTTTTCGGTCGACTGAACAAGCCTTTTCCTTGTTCGTCAGAATCTGTCGTGATCTTGATTTAATGCAGCTTTAATGTTAATTGAATCGGTCGACCGATCTCTGGGTTCGATCGACCGATCAGCCCATCTTTCCTTTGCTGCTGATCGGTGATGATGAACTGGCTAGGCTTAGTCATCATGGTTCGGTCGACCGATCTTACGGTTCGGTTGACCGATCAGGCTTTGATCTGATTCTGGTTCAGTTCTGATCTGGACTGACTTATGTGCTGATCTTACTTGGTTCGGTCAACCAATCCTCTGGTTCTGTCGACCGATCTAACTTAACCTGCAAGACAGTGTTAAAAATAACCTGCAACACAAATGTTAGACCAAAACATCCTGCAACACAAATATTAGCACAATAGTATAATAATGAGAAACAGTAGAACTGTTCTTGATCTCAACTTGGAAACCTTCCCAGTTTCTTCAGTTGGATCAGCGACCTAAAGTTGTTCCCTTCGGGAACTCGACCTCACTGTCGCTCCTCCAGTTTTTTTACCTCAACCTACTTGCCAAACTTTGATCCTCCAGATCTAGTTTGGACTTTTCACTCAGCCTTGATCGGCTCCCCAGGACTTTTCCTTCGATCTTCGGTCCTCTAGACCTCTCAATCACTCTGCCAAGCTTCAGATCCCCTCGACCCACTTGGACTTGCACCTGGGTTCCACGATCTGCTAAGATTTCTCTGCCTAGCCTCCAGCTAGGACTTTCCCGGTTGAGTAAACATCCTGCACACTTAGTCAACTTGTTAGATCATAACAAGACTTAACTTGAACCTTTGACAACATCAAAACTCAGGTTTGATTCTGGTGCAGCTTGCACCAACAATCTTCCCCTTTTTTATGTTTGGCAACCAAGGTTCAAAGTTAAGTTAAAAATATGCAACAAGTAAATAAACAAGCAGTTTTAACTTTTAATTTTCCCTTGAATTAACTAACTCCCCCCGAATTCACTATCTCTCCCCCTTTGACACACATCAAAAATAGGGGCAGAACCAAAAACCAAGTAAATTTTGAATAGACTTATCAAAGAATTTACTAATATTTGGAAAAACATTATTAAAAATATACTAAATCAAGAAATTCAAAAATTACATGTTGAAAAGAATAAAATTGAAAATTATTTTAAAAATTAAAACATTTGAAATTTTGAAAAGAATAAATTTTTAAACAACATTATGAAAAATAAACTTTGAAATTTGAAAAACATTTTGAAAAAATATTTTGAAAAAGAATGAATTTTTTAAAAACAAAAAAAACTCTTGAATTTTGAAAAGCATTTTGAAAATAACATTTTAAAATATTTTGAAAAGAATAAAAAATATTTCTAACAGAAAAGAAAAGGTTTTAAAAATGTTTTGAAAATCGGTTAAGAAATTTCAGAGCTAACCTGCTCTGATACCAATTGATAGATCGTTTGAAGCGATAGAGGGGGGGGGGGGGGGGAATATCGTGCTTTTTAAAACTAATCTTTTCATATTTTGAAACCAAAGTCGTGCAGCGGAGATAAGAAAAAGAGACAAGGTATTTACTTCGTTCAGAGCCTAACTCGACTCCTACTTGAAGGCCCACATTCCTTGACCACACCGATGGGCAAAGCACTAAAACCCTTCTATCCGAAGTCCTCAGAAAGATGTGAATCGTACAATGGAGCAAAATAGTAACACCCTACTATCTCGCTTAAATGAAATTACAATGCAAGCTAAAGTTAAATATACCGACAAGTAATTGAAAGACGAAGCTCGGTCGACACTATCTGGTGAAGTAGCTTGTAGTGTTGATGGAGCTGTGTTGCATGAGCAGTTCTGCAGAGTAGCACCAGAATTGATCAGAAAAGATTGTTACTGGCCTCTGTCTTCGAGTTTGAATTTATAGATGTACTGAAGGTTCGGTCGACTGATCCCACTGTTCGGTCGACCGATCCCGCTCCCTTCCTTCCTGGCTGAAGTTCGAAGCTGGCTCGATCTTTTGCATTTACTGGTCTTTAATGATTCGGCCGACCGAACCCCTTTTTCGATCGACCGAACAAGCCTTTTCCTTGTTCGTCAGAATCTGTCGTGATCTTGATTTAATGCAGCTTTAATGTTGATTGAATCGGTCGACCGATCTCTGGGTTCGGTCGACCGATCAGCCCATCTTTCCTTTGCTGCTGATCGGTGATGATGAACTGGCTAGGCTGAGTCATCATGGTTCGGTCGACCGATCTTACGGTTCGGTCGACCGATCCTCTGGTTCGGTCGACCGATCCAACTTAACCTGCAAGACAGTGTTAAAAATAACCTGCAACACAGATGTTAGACCAAAACATCCTGCAACACAGATATTAGCACAATAGTATAATAATGAGAAACAGTAGAACTGTTCTTGATCTCAACTTGGAAACCTTCCCGGTTTCTTCAGTTGGATCAGCGACCTAAGGTTGTTCCCTTCAAGAACCCGACCTCACTATCGCTCCTCCAGTTTGTTTACCTCAACCTACCTGCCAAACTTTGATCCTCCAAATCTAATTTGGACTTTTCACTCTGCCTTGATCGGCTCCCCAGGACTTTTCCTTCGATCTTTGGTCCTCCAGACCTCTCGATCACTCTGCCAAGCTTCAGATCCCCTCAACCCACTTGGACTTGCACCTTGGTTCCATGATCTGCTAAGATTTCTCTGCCTAGCTCCAGCTAGGACTTTCCCGGTTGAGTAAACATCCTGCACACTCAGTCAATTTGTTAGATCATAACAAGACTTAACTTGAACCTTTTACAACATCAAAACTCAGGTTTGATTCTGGTGCAGCTTGCACCAATAGTTTCTACCTCCGAATCAAAAGGAGAAGATGACATCCCTACACATGAAGGTATAAATGTTTCAATTAAAAATAAAAATCATATTATATGTTTTGAGTGTAGGGAACATGGGCATTATAAGAGAAAATGCCCCAAATTGGCCAAGAAGAAGGACCAAGTGGCACTAAAGGGCAAAGAGAAGCCTAAGGAGACCGTTCCCGAAACAAAGAAGAGCAAGGAGCACATTGTGTGCTTTTTTTGCAATCAAAAAGGACATTATAGAAGTCAATGTCCTAAGGGGAAGAAAGCGGTCAAGCCTAAGGGAGGAAGCATGAGTCAAGGGGGAGCCTCCAAGGTAAAACAAAAGGTATCATTTATTGAGCATACCCCTTTAAATAATGGTAAAAAGCATACTAATTCCAATTTTTATCATTTTAATGCTATTTACCATAAAAAATAGGGAGCATGATAGCATTAAAGAAAGACATGTGGCTCTCCATGCTAAGACTACCACACCTATGGTTAGGAAGGTAGGTAAAATGTTAGGCAATTACACTAAGGACCATAGTTATAAGCCTAGAAATAAAAATGCTCAAGGATTTAAAGAAAAATCAAAATCTAGGGATTTATGGGAAGAAAATCAAGTCTTGAGGTCAAGGCTTGATAAAATGGAAAAGACCCTAAAATGGATGGAAAGTATCCTAAAAGGGCAAAAAGAGCAAAACCTAAGTTTAGCACAACAAGGGTCATTCAAGGGCCATAAAGGTTTGGGATACAAACCTAAGGATAAGAAGGATGCAACTTCTTACCATATGGTTCCATATAATTATGGAACCAACCCTAGGTCAAATGGTCAAGTCAAAAATACAAGGGAAGTTATCCCTAGAAGTATTTTTGCAACAACAAACGTGACTAGAACTTCTAAGAAGTCTAAGAAAGTCACTAAAAAGGTCACAAGGGAGGCAATCCCTAGAGTTGATCTAGAAAAAGTGACCAAGGCTTCTAAGAAGCCTAACAAGGTCACTAAGAAGGTATCTAGGGAAGTTATCGCTAGTGAGTACCTAGAGGATCCAAGGAGCTCCAATAGGTTTTGGGTTCCTAGGAGCATTTTCTCTACCTCTTAGATGGGATAGAGAGTGTCAACTCCGATTAGAAGGGTAGTTAACCCAACTTTGATGAAGTTGATACTCGGAGAGCATTTTCAAAGTTATTATTAACCTTTGAAAATGAAAAGGATTATCATTTACTTCCTAAATGGATTAAAATGTGCCATAATTTGAGTATTTGGATATAATTTTAATTGGCACAAGAAATCAAGTGTAAGAAATGCCAAGTTGAGATTTTGGCATTTTATTGGGAAGTTAAAGGCAAATCTAAGCCTTATTTTAATTTGTTACTCTTTAAAAGAGTAATTTGTTCCAAAATTTGAGGAATATGCTTAATTTAAATTGGCACAATGTAGGAAAAGCAAATGAAATGTCAAAATTGGGTTTTGACATTTTCTTAGGAAATATTGGGCAATCTAGGCTTAAACTTTAAGTTAGCTAAGGTTTAAGGATACTTAGATAGTTATTCTTGATATTTTACTTATGCAAATTTGTCATGCTTTGTTTGCCCATCATATGTCATGACATCATGTTTATTTTTACATTCATGCCTTATTATGAAAAATATAAAAATACCATGTCATGTCATACATGCATCATTTAATTATAGGAAATTTTCTTTTGAAAATTATTTATCTTTGATGTATGCCATAACACATCATGCATTATTTTAATTCCTTACAAATCTAAGGACAAATGGCGTTCATTAATGTTGGTGCGGTTAGCATTAATGATTTAACCTATGTTTTGATGAATGACAAATTAGGTTAAGTTAGTTTGTTGTTGTCTAACACTCTGATCGAGTGTGCAGGAAAAGTCCAGACAGGTCGATGGGCTGACCAGATGTCTGGCACGAAGCCCAGCTAGGTCGACGGGCTGACCGGATAGCTGGCGAGAAGTCCAAGCGGGTCGACGGACTGACCGGACGCTTGGCGAGAAGTCCAGCTAGGTCGACGGGCTGACCGGATAGCTGGCGAGAAGTCCAGACGGGTCGAAGGGCTGACCGGACGTCTGGCAGGTAAGTAAGGTAAGTCACTGGAGGGGAGTGACTGCGAGGACGCGTTCCCGGGAAGGGAACATTAGGGGTCGATCCGGCTTAGATCCATTTCGGATATCTAAGTCGAGATCGTGACTAGATTCCGGTCTCGGAAAGACAGAATCTAAGTCATACTCTTTTTATTAATTTGTTGAACTTTAATTGTGCTAACAATCTATTTTACAGGATATATATTTGCCTCAGACTAACTCTATTTTATAGGAGAAGGAGTTTCTGGAAATAGGAGGTCCGAGCACCCGGAGGTCCAGGCGCCCAGAAGGGATCCAGGCGCCCGGAGGTAAGTTTTATCCAAATTCGCGCGTCGCCACGTGGAGCTTGATGGTTGGACCTGCCACGTCCCACCAGGACGCCCGGAAGGGATCCGGGGTGCCCCGAGCTTCATATAAAAGAAGGGTCAGAGGGGAGCTTCAGAATATCATCAGAAAGAAAGTCTTCTACTGCTTGCTCTACTGCTCTGCGCTTCAGCGACGCTAACAAAGATCCGACAATACGCTTCTTTCTTTTTCTTTAATTCCTGTCGGTATTTTTCTTTATTTTTCTAGCATTTCTGTACTATTAAAGTGTAATCATTTTCGAACTGCTAGTGATTGCCCAACGAAAGTACTCACGGAGTACGAGCCTTCGAGTAGGAGTCGTCACAGGCTCCGAACGAAGTAAAAAACACCGTGTTCAGTTTGTCTCAGTTTTTATTATTCCGCTGCACTTAACTCTTTTATACTCGTTGTTTTTTGAATCGATATTCACCCCCCCTCTATCGACGTTTCACGATCCAACAAGTGGTATCAGAGCAGGTACCACTCTGATTTGGTGCAACCACCAATCAAGCAAAGGGGGGTCGTTTTAAAGAAAAAAAAAATTAGATATTGTTTGTCTTTTAAAATTAGATATCAGAGCAGGTACGCCTTTCATTTTTTTCCCTCCAAAATAGTTTTTGAAAAATACATCGTCATCTTTTCACCATTGTTTAGTATTTAAAAAATATTACATTTTTAAAATTTTAAAATAATATTTTTTAAAAATATTTTATTAATATTTTAATAATATTTTATTATTTTTTCCGAAAATAGTGAAATATTATCTTTTTTCAACACTGCTCATCCAAGACCAAGTCTTGGGATTTTTTTTCTCTGTTTCTCTGTGTGCAAGAATAATGACTCTTCAAGAAGGACGGAACCCCTACGAACCACCACCATACGATCATGAAAACTTCAACTATTGGAAGCGATTAATGGAATGCTTCTTAGGAAGCGTAGACATCGATTATATGCTAATTTTGAGGAAACCTTCTCAAAACTCGGAACTGAACAAAAAGGTAAGTAACATTATTTGTAATGTTTTACCTAACAATATTTTATGCAGATTAGAAAAGTACAAGAATGCATATGAGCTGTGGACCCAGTTGATCAAGCTTCACGAGACATCGATGGAGCTAGAAGATCAAGTTAAAGTCAAAAATGGACTCGAGTTAAATCCAACGGAGAAGCCTACTGAATTAGCGGTTGCGCTCAAGGTTAGTAATATTTACCAAAATACCCCTGCTAATAGTAGTTTAAATAATCAGCATGATGATAAGTATGAAATTAGTCCAAGTATGGTGCATGATAATCTAGATTTAAATGAGTTAAATTCAAAATCACAAAATAATCTAGACTCTGATCAAGTCAATCAAGACTCTGATCAATTTGGCATCAACCTTGACTTGGTCAAACAGAACAATGACCAAATCAATTCAAATAATTTAATTAATTCAGAAAATTTAAAATTAGGTGAGCATTTAGACATAAATAAGTCAAACATTAAAATAAATTTAAATTTAAATGCTAAAAATGAGACAATGGATAAAATCAATAAATACCTTGATAAAATATTTAATAATCAAGATAAAATCAGTCTAGAAAATGCTATCCAAAACCAAGATAATTTGATTAATAAAAAATTAAACTTTAAAGATAAAACTAATCTAATTAACCATATCAATTTAAAAGGCAAAGAAAATATAAGGATAAAATCAAACACTTTGATAAAATCAAAACGGAATTTAACAAACTTAAAATTAAATGTTAAAGATAACATATTAAACAAAAATAATCTAGAAATTTCAAAATTAACAATTAATAAAAAGCTAAAAGCTAAACCGTTAAGAAAATATAATTCAAACAGTTTAGTTAATTCAAATTTAAAAATGAATAAAAACATAAACTTTAAAAATATGCTATTAAAGAAAGATAATTCAACTAACCTAATAAAAGTGAAAATGAAAGAAAATTTAAATATTAAATACATTCTCTTAAAGAAAGATAATTTGACTAATTTAATTAATTCAAAATTAAAAACTTGAATCTAAATTACAAATTAAATATTAAATTTTAACCAAAACTTAACTATAATAAACCCAGAACTAAAAACTAAATTAATGGCCAATAATTCAGGGGGAGGCTACAGAATAGCTGGCACCTCCAAAACTAACCTACCCGATAGGGTAACCCTAACCAACCTACCCGAAAAGGGTAATCCCAACCAACCTACCCGACAGGGTAATTAGGACTAGTTAAAGAGGGTTCAAGTTTAACTTGAATCATGGTACTGGTGAAGTTTTTTGATGATAGTACGTTGGGGAAGCTTGGGCATCGCATGTCTAGAAAGATATGGCTTCAATCTGGTCCATTTGGCCAAGTGGAACCGACCGAAGCTACCTTTAAATGGATCCTAACTAGTTAGACCAAGGTTTAGTACTAAACTCCGTGGATAGGACTATTCGGAAAACCTCTAAAGGTTGGTTACTTCTAATGACGTCCAAGTGACTCACCAAGCTTAGAAGTTTATCCGAAGAATGCCTATTTGTTGAGACCAACCTGAATCTAACACAAGTTAAACCAAACTCTGTAATTAAATCTAATTCATCTCACAAAATTATAGGATTCCCTGATTGATAATCTAGATCAGGTGAGATGAATAAGTATTAAATTAATTAATTTTCAAACTAAATTAAAATTAATTAAAATTAAATTTCGGATTTCAAATGAATTAAAATTAAATTAAATTAAATTAAATTAAATTAAATTAAATTTTTTTTACTTAAAAATTTATTTTAAAAATTAAAAGTAAATTTTATTAACTTAAAAATTTATTTTAAAAATTAAACTAACTTTTTTTAACTTAAAAATTTATTTTAACCTAAAAATTATTTTAACTTAAAAATTTATAATTTTAACCTAAAAATTTATTTTAACCTAAAAATTATTTTAACCTAAAATTTATTTTAAATTAAAAATTTATTTTAACCTAAAATTTCTTGTAAAAAAAATTATTTAAAAAAAAAAACTTTTAAAAAATTATTTTAAAATTTTAAAAATTATTTAAAAATTCTTTTAAAAATATTTTTAAAAAATAAACTATTTTAAAAATTCTTTAAAAACTATTTTAAAAATTCTTTGAAAACTATTTTAAAAATTCTTTGAAAACTATTTTAAAAATTATTTAAAAACAATTTTAAAAATTCTTTAAAAATTCTTTAAAAATTATTTTAAAAATTCTTTAAAAACTATTTTAAAATTTTTTTAAAAAATCATTTAAAAAATTATTTAAAAACTATTTTAAAAATCTTTTAAAAATCATTTTAAAAACTCATTTAAAAATTATTTCAAAAATTATTTTAAAAATTTTTAAAAATCATTTAAAAAACTATTTTAAAAATCGTTTTAAAACTATTTTAAAAATTATCTATCATTTTGAAAAATTCTTCTTATTTTTTCACTATAATAAAATTCTGTTAACTTAAAAAAAAATATATAGTCATAAATTATTTCTATAGATTATTTTCACTTTAAAAATTATTATTTTGACTTTAAACTCATTTTTAATCTTAAACATCATTTTAACCTTAAAATTATTTTTTAATTTAACTTAACTGATTAACTGAAAATTAAATCTTAAATTAAAACTTAATATTGAAATTACAATTAAAATTAAAAATTTTTACTTAAACTTAAAATTAAACTTAAACTTAAATTAACCACTAATATTAATTTAAATCTAAAATCAAAACTGAATCAAACATATGTTAATTGACATAAAACATATTATATAAATCATTTTAAATTCCTTTTAAATGCTGTTTTAGAAATCCCTTTAAAAAATTTAAATAAATAAATAAAAATAATAAGAATAATTATAACTATCACTTTCATTGACCAACTCAATCAAGTAATATGAAATTTAAATTATTAAATCTAGTAAAAACTAATCAATAAATTATTGATAATGCTTAACTGTTATTGAATTAATAAAATCTTATCTTATTTAACTTTAAACTAAAGTTAAGCGCCTGAATCTAAATTGATTAATCAAATTCAAATAATCAGTTATACCAAGGATACAGAGATAATAATATAAGTGTTACTAAATTAGACAAATGTGTTAGGGCTTTGAAATTTAACACAACCAAACCTTAGTATTAACTTAAGGGGGAGATATTAAATTAATGGGAGTAACCAATTCAGGGGGAGGTTCAATTTTTTCTCTTTAAATCCCCTAGAAAAATTAATAAATTAAAGGAGATTAATAAATTAAAGGAGTATCAAATTCAGGGGGAGGTTTTTTCTAATCTCCTTAAGTGTTATTTTTTCTCTTTAAAATCCCTTTAGAAAATTCTACCCCAATTACTTTGAAAATCTTATATTAAAAATTCTTAGCAAATATTTTCAAAAGCTTTATTTTAGATATCAGGTTTAGGGGGAGGATTAAATCAACACTTAGCACCTAAATTATTTTCTCCACCTTAAACATAAAGTTTTTACAAACTCAGTCAGTATTGAAAAGTAGATTTTTCTTCAAACTTAGTTTTGAAATCCTTAATCTTGAAAACTTATCCTTATAAACCTATTCTTGAAAACTAGTTTCTATAAAACTAAATTCTTCAATTTGATTTTATAAACTGAGGTTTTGAAAATTGAATCCTTTGCAAACTCAGTCTTGAAAAGTAAATTTATTCAAACTCAGTCTTGAAACTTTGATTTTGAAAACTCATGGTTGAAAAGTGTTTCAAAGTTGAAACGCATTTTGAAAATCAAAGTTTAAAATCAACTTGTTTAAAATTGTGAAAAAATTTTAAAAATCACAAACTTTTTTTTACTTAGTCTGTGAAAACTAACTCTTATAAAACTAAGTTGTTTTTAAGAATTGGGTTTTACTTTTTATTGAAAATTGATTTTTAGATTTAACTTAGTGCTGAAAATTGATTTTAAAAATCTAGTTCTTAAAATTTGATTTTACTTCATTTTAACAAGTTGATTTGAAAGTTAAAATTTTACAAAAATTAGTGTTAAAAATTATTTTGTTACTGAAAATTGTGAAAATTAGATTTTTTTCAAACTAAGCTTCTAAAAATCAGTTTCCTCAATTTTAAAACTATACTTAATTAGCTATTTTTCAAAGTTACTAAGTTATAAATCAACTATTTTCAAGACTTAGTTTTTTTTAAGAAGTAAAAGTAAAACTATCTTTTAAACTCCCCCAGATTATCTTGACATTATTTCTTACTTTCTCTGAAGTCTATGTTTATGCTTACTTAATCCATGCTTATTTTTGATGAATGCCAAAGGGGGAGGGTTAGGTGGTTAAGTTAGGGTTAGGTGGTTAAGTTAGCTAAACCAATTTAAAAATACAAACTAACTTTAAAACCACATAAATGCATGTTATTTCTTGCATATGTTTTCACTAACTTAACTAGGTTGTCATTCCATCAAAAAGGGGGAGATTGTTGGTGCGGTTAGCATTAACGATGTAAAATACCGGAAACTAGGTGAATATTAATAAGAGAATTTTTCTGAATTTTTGGAAATTTTTCGGGAATTTTTCGGAAATTTTTCGGAGCTCGTATGGACGAGTTAACGGGGACAAAATGGGGCCCGGAAAAGCCTGTTTTGGCTACCCATTTAAGTGAGGAAAAGTTTATATATTTAATTCTTTTTCTTTTTCCTTATTTTTATTCCCGTTTTCTTTTCCTTCCCTCGACGCCGAACCGTGCCATTTCTTTCCCCTCCCGCGCGTGCCGAAGCCGACGCCGAGCCCTAACCGCCGGCCGGCGGTTTCTTCCTCGCCGAAGTTTTAAACCCCTCGGCACTTCTTCTTCTCTTCTCATTCTTCCTCCCCGAGTCGATTTCTCTCCTTCTCCACAACAGCGACGCTGACTCCACAGCATTAGCGCCGGCCACCGCGAGCCCTAGCCGCCAGCCGCTGATCTTTTCTTCCTCTCTGTCCAAGCGCCGGCGACGCGCGAGCACAGCTGATCCGTGCCCTATTTTGGGTTCACAGTCAGCTGAGCTCTCCTCACAGCAATGCCGCCGACCTCCATCTCGTGTGCCCTAGATTTGGATTGTGCCGCCGCCGAGTTTGCTTCGCCGATGCTGTGCCCTAACATTGTCGCCGGCCACAGTTCGATCCATCACATATTGTAGGCTCTGTACCCTAGCTTTGATTGGAATTGGGTTGTTTTTTGGTTGATTTTGGATTTTTATTTTTCTTGATTTGTGGTCAGTGAAGTAATCAGCAAGGAGTTTGGGTTTGTGGATGCTTTTGGGTTCCGGCAGCTATCCCATTTAGCAGCCTACTTTATTGTCAACAACAACACACTTTGCGACCGGGAATCAAGAAACTACAGGTTGTGAATTGAGGTAAGGTTTAGGGTTTTGATCTTTATGGTAGATTATTGCTAGTTTGTTAGTAATAATTATTGATTTAGGTTTAGAAGTTGTATAACGGTGTAGTTGGGGTTAATGAAACTAACCCTAACTGGTCAGTGGATTAGAAATTAGTTTAGCTATTTGTTTATAATTAAATTAGCTAAACTGTGTGATTTAACACAGGACTTTGACGCGAGATGAGTATATCGGAGTCAGATTGGACCTTTCTATTTTCGGAGGCGGGTACTTTTGACTTTTTGTCTTGATATGCTTAGTAATGAAATTAACATGTTGCATTAATTGTGTTTCTTATCTGTTTCGGTTAATCACTACCCAAATCTTGGTACATGCTTGATTGATTGATTGGTTTGCATCTCATGTATATTTTACCTGTTTATACATGCTTATAGGGGTAGTGATATACCATGCTTTATCATGTTCAGGACCTAGGTTTTTATACCTTCTGTGTACCTTTGATTCGATATGATTCGTTGACCTAGGGTGCACTTTTCTATATATATGGATTAGGTCAGGATGTTTTTATGGTTATTGCCATGCACCATTTGCATGATTGCATGCTGTGCGATAGTCCGCTCCATTATTGTTGAGCACATCGCCAGTTACATGGATCTGCACACTCCACCACTCATGGGTTAGTGGTCGATTCAGGCTGAGTGTGTTGCAGCAGGGACTCTGTTAGGCACCGTTGGTCCGCTCATGGGTAGTGTGACACAACGTGTTATCCGGCAGGGATTCCTCCCCGTCTTTGAGTACCGGGAGATGAGAGCATTGCGCTCCCCCATTTATGATTTGGGGTAGGAGGATAGGTGTACTCCGACAGCATCCCGTCCACTCGGTCACTCATCAGGAGTAGTGACGACAGAGTGCACGGTTGTCACAGCCCTACCCACTCGGTCTCACTATTGTGTGTGAGATGATCGACTGGCGTCAGGGGTGACCAGGACGCATCATTGGCATCATATGCATGATGCATTTATTGCTTGTGTTTGTGCTTGCTGCATTTATATGCTGCATATTGTTTGGATACCTATGTTTGACATGCATACAGGATTCCTATACCACTCGGACTGTTTGTCCTTATACACAGGTCCTGGTTAGTACAGTTCCTCTCCTGTTTACTTCAGATGCATATTTATATCTTTCTTATATCAGGAGACTGTACGCATGATTAGTGTTAGGTCTTATTTCTTTACTTTGCATATCAATTATACCTGCTGAGTGTTGGACTCACCCCGCCTTCATTGTTGATATTTTAAGGTTGATGCTGTCAGGAGAGAGTTCCAGTTGCTGGTCCCTGCAGACCTCGAGGATATGATTGGTTTTCTTTTGGTTTCTTTTCTGTTCTAGATTGTTTTGAACTTGTTATGTTTTGGATTACTTTACTTATGGACATTGTATGGATTTTATTATGTCGATGGATTTGGATTTGGATTTATTCTACTACATGCCTGCCTGGACGGCAGAAGAGGTGAGTTCAACGGATTTGAGCTTTACGAGTGTAGTTGAGTAGGGTGGATTTCGAGTCAGAGTACTATTGTTCGTGATTACTATTATTAACTGCGTGGTTGTGACAGCCAGAGGCTGAATATCTATATAAACTGCGTGGTGATTGATTTTATTTATTGTTATTATTCCAGCCGCCTGTGGCTGAGGTATGTGAGGATGTAGAAAACTTTCAGATTGTCCACCGTACAGGGGAGATGCTGCCGAATTTTTTTCGGACAGGGACTCCTCTAGGGCGTGACAAACGATTTAACCTAGGTTTTGATGAATGCCAAATCAGGTTAAGTTAGTTTGTTGTTGTCTAACACTCTGATCGAGTGTGCAGGAAAAGTCCAGACAGGTCGACGGGCTGACCAGATGTCTGGCATAAAGCCCAGCTAGGTCGACGGGCTGACCGGATAGCTGGCGAGAAGTCCAAGCGGGTCGACGGGTTGACCGGACGATTGGCGAGAAGTCCATCTAGGTCGACGGGCTCACCGGATAGCTGGCGAGAAGTCCAGACGGGTCGAAGGGCTGACCGGACGTCTGGCAGGTAAGTAAGGTAAGTCACTGGAGGGGAGTGACTACGAGGACGCGTTCCCGGGAAGGGAACATTAGGCGTCGATCCGGCTTAGATCCATTTCGGATATCTAAGTCGAGATCGTGACTAGATTCCGGTCTCGGAAAGACGGAATCTAAGTCATACTCTTTTTATTAATTTGTTGAACTTTAACTGTGCTAACAATCTGTTTTACAGGATATATATTTGCCTCGGACTAACTCTATTTTGCAGGAGAAGAAGTTTGTGGAAATTGGAGGTCCGGGCGCCCGGAGGTCCAGGCGCCCGGAAGCGATCCGGGCGCTCGGAGGTAAGTTTTATCCAAACTCGCGTGTCGCCACGTGGAGCTTGATGGTTGGACCTGCCACGTCCCACCAGGGCGCTCGGAAGGGATCCGGGGTGCCCCGAGCTTCATATAAAAGAAGGGTCAGAGGGGAGCTTCAGAATATCATCAGAAAGAAAGTCTTCTACTTCTTGCTCTACTGCTCTGCGCTTCAGCGACGCTAACAAAGATCCGACAATACGCTTCTTTCTTTTTCTTTAATTCCTGTCGGTATTTTTCTAGCATTTATGTACTATTAAAGTGTAATCATTTTCGAACTGCTAGTGATTGCCCAACGAAAGTACTCACGGAGTACGGGCCTTCGAGTAGGAGTCGTCACAGGCTCCAAACGAAGTAAAAAACACCGTGTCCAGTTTGTCTCAGTTTTTATTATTCCACTGCGCTTAACTCTTTTATACTCGTTGTTTTCGAATCGATATTCACCCCCCTCTATCGATGTTTCACGATCCAACAATTAACAAGTAACATCCTTGGTGGATGTTCATAACCTCAAAATGCTTAGATAGATATGCATGATCCCTAGATTAGGGTAAAATCAAAGTTTACATCTCACTAAAGAACTATAAGTTGACTTGTATGTGTTTCGTACACATTAAATACAAGTGAGATGTTAGGATGATGAACAAAACTCAAGATGTTGATGTAGTGCATTCTTTTGAGTTTTAAATTCATCAAAACACATAGTTATGTGTTTTCCAATCATTGGGAAAGCTAATGTACAAGTTATGTGCATTGAGCCCAAAGAACATGCTTGGAAATTGGTTTTGAAAATGATTTTAAAATACTTTTGGAAAACCTTAATGAAGACTATCTTTTGATAGTGATCATCATTGAATAGTTAGACACAAACTTGAAGAAAACACTAAGGTTTTTCCAAGTTTTCAAATTTGTGTCAATATTTGAAAATAGAAATTATTTTCATAGAAAACTATTTTTTTCTTGATAATATATACTCTAAGTAGTGTCTACATGAATTTTCATGAATTTTCAAATTTTTTAGAATTTTTTAGGGGTTTTTGAAGTTGATTGAAATGAAATTTCAGCAACTTCAAACCTTCAATCGATCACTCGATCGATTGAAGGGTCTCAATCGATCGGGCGATCGATTGAGAAGGCATTTCTCACAAGCAGAAGCTCGCTGGATTGATCCACCAATCGATCCATGCTGTCTAAATCGATCAATGGATTGATTCAGCAGGGTTCAATCGATTGGAACCCAACTCCAATCGATTGGGAATGCTGACTTTGGTTGGGAAAGCGTGATTTCAGTATTTTGAACCCACTTTAGTCTAAGTAACCATTCCTTATCCCTCAAAACATATTTGTATACATTTAGGGGGAGTTTTCATGATGAAAATAAGGATGGATTGGTTAAGGAAGACTAAGTAGAGATTTAGGTTGAGGTTTGGTTTCAATATTGAATTTTTGAATCTCAAAACTTCTAAATTTGGGTTTCCTATATGTTTTAGGATTCCAAGTCATTGTTGGTGCAATGACAGAAGTTACGTGCATGTCTTAAAGTGGAGTTACTCTTTAAGGACATGAAAATCTATTTTTCATACACCTTGGAAGGTAATTAACCTTCTTTTAGCGAAAATGCTCACGGTTGGACATTTGAATATAATGGAGAGTGGATATCTTCATTATTCAAGTGGTGTATACTCACGGATGAGCATTTGATGACAATGAAGGGTATAGGACCTTCATTTGAATTGTGTTGGATATACCAAGTGGTATATGCTCAAGGATGAGCGTTGAGAATAATGAAGGGTATGGGACCTTCGTTATTGTGTTGTGAACAACTAGTGAAGTTGTAAACAACGTTTTGGGTAACTCTTCAAGGGGAGAGTTTTTGATGTATGCCAATAGGGGAGAATGTGTGGTTAAGTTAGACCTTCATTGCCTAAGAGGGAGTTTGCCCACTAGAAAAGGAGGAGAATGAAGGAGGAAACCATCATTCTTACATTGGCATGAAGGAGAGTTGAGGCTATGAGATTAGCCTAACTTAAAGGTATTGTCAAATATCAAAAAGGGGGAGATTGTTGGTGTAATATTCCCTAGGTCAAGGTTGACCTGGTTGACTGATCTTGAATTGGTTCAAGCTCGAGTCTTGATGTTTGGGTTTCGATGTTTGATAATACATATAGACAACACATCGAGATTGCAGGTGCGATTGTTCATGTGGGAGATTGTGAAGGAGAGTCAAGTAGTTCAAGGTTGACTGGATACTTGACTGAAAATCCTGGTGAGTGAAGCCAGGTGAAAGACCTAGTGAGTGAAGCTAGGCGGTATGGAAAATCCTGGTGAGTGAAGCCAAGTGAAAGTCCTAGTGAGTGAAGCTAGGCAGATGGAAAGTCCTAGTGAGTGAAGCTAGGCAGTTGTGGAAAATCCTGGTGAGTGAAGCCAGGTGAAAATCCTGGTGAGTGAAGCCAGGTGAAAGTCCTGGTGAGTGAAGCCAGGCAGACATGAAGTCCTAGTGAGTGAAGCTAGGCAGAAGAGAAGTCCTGGTGAGTGAAGCCAGGCAAGGGAAATCCAGATGGATCAAGGTTGATCGGACATCAAGTGTTGGGAAGTCTAAGTAGGTCAAAGGGATTGACTGGATACTTGGCACGAGAAAATCCAGATGGGTCAAGGTTGACCAGACATCTAGTGGAAGTCCAAGTGGGTCAAAGGGATTGACCGGACACTTGGTAAGGGAGTCCTAGAAGGTCAAGGATTGACCAGATGCTAGGTATGATGTACCAACAGGTCATAGTTGACCGGATGTTGGTTTAGGGGACTTTGGACTTGGTTTTGGGCAAAAACAAGGAGCTGGATCGATCAGTCGATCGATTGTCTCATGCCCAATCGATCGACTAATCGATTGGGCGAGTCCCTGCGACAAGCCTTCTCCCAATCGATTGGTGGATCGATTGGGAGAATCGCCGATCACACAGAATGCCTCCCAATCGATCGGTCGAACGATTGGGAGCCTCTAATTGATCGGCCGATCAATTGGGAGCCTCCAATCGATCGGCCGATCAATTGGGAGCCTCCAATCGATCGGTCGATCGATTGGGAGCTGTGATTTTGCGCGATAAGCCTTGGATCGATCGGTCGATCGATCCAGGCAATTCCTGAGAGCACAGAGGCGCTCTGGATCGATTGACCGATCGATCCAAAGCCTTCCCAATCGATTGGGAGCAATACAATCGATTGAGATCCGACCATTGGCACAGGATATAGTCATTGTCGAGCTCTTTCTTCGCCAACGCTTGCACTGTTCAGCTCTGATCTTCACAGCGATTCCAGAGCTTCTCTACAGAGTTCTCACCGCCAGATCTTAAAGGCTCTTGGAGGCATTTCCAAGTCATGAGGCGGATCTACAGCAAGAAGAAGAAGCTAGGTTAGGGTTTCTTGTGTAAACCGTGTAAGCTTTCCCTTGTATTTTCTTCTCTTTGTTTCTTGTTGTATTGAGAGTATTGTAGGACTTCTCCGCCCTCGGTAGTTACCGAAAAGGAGTGTTTACATAGTGGAGGGTGTGTGAGTGTGTGGATATTTGGACCAGTCACTTCTTCTTGAGGTGGATACCAAGTAAATCCCTAGTGTTAGCGTTGTGTGTTTGTTTCTTTTTATTTTTCGCTGCATTTCATCACAAGAAGCAAGCAACAACAAGCACGAGATCTCGCCGAGCTATTCACCCCCCCTTTAGCTACATTTCAGTCCCAACACCGCCCAGATGCCTCTGGGTTAAGCAATACCCGTCCAAGAGTACTGTTGGTCAATACAACAATTGCATGTGCTAAAAAATATGGGCGCAATCTCCGAGCAGTTAACACTAATCCATAAGCCAACTTTTCGAGTGTAGTATATCTACACTCAGCTCCTTTTAATAAATGGCTAGAAAAATATACAGGTTGTTGCTCTTTTTCTTCCTGTCTAACTAACACAGAGCTTACAACATTTTCATTGGCTGACAAATATACCCATAGGGTTTCTCCCACTATAGGCTTAGCTAACACAGGAAGAGTAGACAAGTAATCTTTTAATTCCTGGAAGGCTTTGTCACATTCTTCATCTCACTGAAATTTGTTAGCCTTTCAGAGGATTTTGAAGAAATGAAAACTACGATCAACCGACCTTGAAATGAATCTAGATAAGTCGGTGATCCGACCAGTGAGTATTTGAGCTTCCCTCATATTGCGTGGTGGCTCCATGTTTTGAAGTGCTTTAACTTTGCTCGGGTTGGCCTCTATTCCTCGCTTGGACACCATATACCCCAGGAACTTTCCACCTTTCGCTCCAAACAAGAATTTGCCTGGGTTCAACTTGAGCCCATATTGCCTCAATATTCTGTAAGTCTCCTCTACATCCCTGTAGAGATCAATAGACTGAAGAGACTTAATTAAAATATCATCAACATATACTCCCATATTTCTTCCAATCTGTTTCTGGAAGACCTTATTCATAAGCCTCTGATAAGTTCCTCCTGCATTTTTTAGTCTAAACGGCATAACATTATAACAATAGGTACCTTCAGATGTTAGAAAACTGACCTTTTCTTGATCCTCCTTAGCAAGAGGAACTTGATGATAGCCTTGATAGGCATCCAACATAGAAATATATTCACACCCGGCTGTAGAATCCACTAATTGATCGATCTGGGGTAATGGATAATAATCCTTTGGACAGGCCTTGTTAAGATCATGGAAATCGATACATACTCGCCATTTATTCCCTGGTTTAGAGACCAGGACCACATTAGCTAACCAGCTAGGGAACTAAACCTCCCTGATGTAGCCAGCTTCCATGAGTTTAGCCACTTCTTCCTTGATGATTTGATTTTGCTCTACACTAAAATGTCTTTTTCTTTGCATGACAGGCCGAGCATCTGGAAAGACATGCAAAGAATGCTCCATTACTGAAGATGAAATGCCCAGGACTTTTGTAGGCATCCAGGCAAAGACATCATCATTTTTCCTCAAGCATTGAACCAACTCGATTTTCAATGTAGGATCAAGATCGGCCACGATAAAGGTAATAGCTTCAGGCCAACTGGTTTGTATCTTGACCTCTTCATTTTCCTCATAGACCCGAACAGGTGGCTTCTCTTGAATAGTATTGACCTCCATTCTTTGCATTTTTCGGGCGACATTGGCTTCAGTTCTAACGATCTCCACATAGCACTTACGAGCCGTCTTCTAATCACCTTGTACTTCCCCGACCTGATCATCAACAAGAAATTTAATTTTTTGGCAAAAAGTAGAAATGACCGCCCTAAACTCATTTAGGGACGGTCGACCCAGTATCACATTATAGGAGGAAGGGGCATCCACCACCATGAAGTAAGATCTTGTTCTCATGAGGGGCTCTTCCCCTAGAGATATAACTAACTTTATTTGACCAAGCGATTGTACCTCGTTACCAGTGAATCCATATAAAGGAGTCACCATCTGTTGAAGTTCTCTCGGGTCAATCTACAGTTGATCAAAAGCTTTTTTGAAGATAATATTTACAGAACTACCAGTATCTATAAAGGTACGAGAAATAGTGTAATTGGCTATCACAGCCTTGATTATTAATGCATCATCATGGGGTATTTCTACCCATTCAAGATCTCTGGGCCCAAAACTGATTTCTGGCCCTGCTGCTCTCTCCATGCTACATCCTACAGCATGGATCTCGAGTCTTCGTGCATGTGCTTTTCTGGCCCTGTTGGAATCTCCATCAGTGGGCCCGCTCGCTATCATATTAATGCTGCCTCGGGCAGCATTTTCTTCTTGTCTAGCTGTTACAGCTTCAGGCTGAGCTTTCTCAGGCACTTGAGATGTACCGGTCGGGGTTGATGATACACCTTGCTGAGGTTTGACCGGGCGATATTCCAATTTAAGTGGACTTTGCTGCCTGGGATATCGTTGTTGATAATAATTTTGCCTTTGATAACAATCCCTATTTGCTCTCTTATTCTTCAGAACAAAACAGTCTTCTGTATGATGGTTGCTGGTCTTGTGATAAGTGCACCATCTTCTTGGTGCTTCTTGTTGCATTTTCACATGTTGTACTGCTTGTGGACGATATTCAAGATGATGATGGGGTGGAGGGATTACTCGAGGTCCTCTCGGTGGAGGGGCAGGAACGGCAGCCTTCTCCTTGACAGGAGCAGGAGAAGAAACGGTATCTTCTTTCTGGCGTGCAGCCTGAGCTTCTTCAACATTAATAAACTCAGTAGCTCGCTCAATTAATAAATCAAAATTGGCTGGAGGATTCCTCACCAGATCTTTAAAGAAATCATTATCATTCAAGCCTTGAGAAAAAGCACTTACTAATATTTCAGTAGTAGCATTGGGTACATCAATAGCTACCTGATTGAATCTCTTGATGTAGGCTCTGATGGCCTCTTTAGATCCTTGTTTAATTGAAAATAAGCTCTAGGGAGTTTTATGATACCTTTTGTTGCTGGAAAAATGGTGTAAGAAAGCCTTCTTGAAATCTTTAAACCACCGAATAGAATTTTCCGGCAATCTTTTAAACCAGCTAGCGTTGAGCAGCTCCTCCAAGCATTGTAAGGAACATCCGACACTTTACCCCATCAGAGAATTGTTGTAATAATGCTACATTCTCAAACTTTAATAAATGATCTTCTGGATCTGTGGTTGCAGTGTATTCACTTATTTGAAGGTTCTGATATCGTTTGGGAAGTGGATCATCCAGGACACTTTGAGAGAAGGGAGAAATAATTCTCTCTAGAGAGCTATCACTAGCCACTGCCATTTTAGCTTTACGTTTCTCTTTGTCTGGTGCTTCGCCAGAGGATTCTTGAAAGACAGGTCTCCGTCCTCCTTGCTCAAAAGGAGTACGAAGAAAGGCTCGAGGGCGTCGAGTCGGAGAAGCAGTGGCTGGAGTAATATATACACGATCTTCTTCCTCCGCCTCTTTTCCCTTTAGTCGATCAGTGGTTGAGACTGCCGGATTATGAGCCACTGGCAGAGTAGCTCCAGTATAAGCTTGTTGTTGTTGTTATTATTGCTGTAGAGCCTTCTGGACATGAGTATTGATGAGGAAATCCATATCTTCATGACTAATGGTGAGTAGGTTCGATTTTCCAGCGTCTTCCATATTACAATCTCATATTCAGGTGAATTTCCCACAGACGGCGCCAAATTTCATCCTGTCTGAGAAGCTTGACAAAATGGAAAACTGGGAGAAAACATCACCGCTGGTGAAGAATAATACCTATGGAATACCGATCCGAGAAATCCAAAGCGGATCTAAGAGAATGAACTCACCGGACGCCCTCCTCGTACCAAGATCCAAAGACGAAAGGAAGGCTTCAGTGAAAAATGCAAGATCTGGAACTCCGATGACTTCCTGCGCACAAGAGAACCGCCAACACTATCATCAGTGACCTAAGATCGGGGTGGGAATCCCTGGCTAGACCCTCCGACGCTCAAGTCAGTGATCTCTCTTAGTGTGGAAGGAAAAAGATGAACAATGATTCAAATTAGGGTTTTGTAATGGATGGTTGTGAGTGTGATGAGCCTAAGAATACCTGGCCAACGGAGAGGATTCCCCTTTCTATACCACTTCATATAACCTCTGTAGTCATGAAATAGACCCCGGTTTGTTAGAGTTTGTTATGAGATGACGTCAGTCTTGTACTTACAGAAGATAGCATTTTAAGGAATCTTTTTTGTACCCCAGATGTACCTTCTTTATCGTCTAGCACCTGTAGATGAGTCTAGAAATATTTTTCCTGCCAGATTAGTCAATCTATTATACAATCATATGCAATAGATATTTTCATAAGCTATTTATGCGTATTCTCGAAATACTTGCTACCCCGGGTGGTGTTGACTTGTATTTTCTTAAGCATGTTATCCCGGCCGATATTGGTCTATATTTCCTTAAGCATGTTATCTCGGCCGATATTGGGCTATATTATATTATCCCGGCCGATATTGGCCTATATTATGTTATCCCGACCGATATTGGGCTATCTTATGTTATCTCAGCCTATATTCGGCTATACCTCCTTAAGCTAGTTATCCCGACCGGCCTTGGCCTATATTTCTTTAAGCCTGTTATCTCGGCCGATATTGGTCTTTATTTCCTTGAGCCTGTTATCCCGGTCAGGATTGACCTATATTTCTTTAAGCCTGTTATCCCAACCAATGTTGGCCTATACTTTATTAGGCCTGTTATCTCGGCCGATATTGGGCTATACCTCCTTAAGCTTATTATCCCGACCAGCCTTGGCCTATATTTCCTTAAGCCTGTTATCCCAGTCGGGATTGACCTATATCTCCTTAAGCTTGTTATCCCGACTGGCCTTGGCCTATACTTTCTCAGACCTGTTGTCCTGGTGGATATTGGCCTATATTTTCTTAAGTATGTTGTCCCGGCCGATATTGGCCTATATTTTCTTAAGTATGTTGGCCCGGTCGATATTGGCCTATATTTCCTTACACCTGTCGTCTCGGCTGGTATTGGCCTATATTTTCTTAACTATGTTATCCCGCCCGATAATGGTCGATATCCATGCTTACTTAATTCTGCTATCTCCTTTTCCCTTTTCATCGGGGGCCTACTGAACCTAACCCATATCATCAACCATTATAGAACTTTAAAATTCAAAAACAATTCTAGGGTAAGTAGGGTATTTCATATTCATTAAACCACCCCAACCTATTCTTTCAAATAACCAATTTAAATCATCCTTAAACCCTAATGTTTCCAAAGTTACATCATCCATAAATTTGGTACTCACAAGAGGACGTTTACATAAAGAAGAATACCTAAGATGTTGTTCATCGCTAGAGAAAATAATACCAAAGTCATTAGAAATACCTTTGAAACAAGAATTTCTTTCTTTTGTTGCAACCATCTTCTCCTTCCCTTTTCTTGTAGAAGAAGTTCCCTTTGTCACATTTTCCATGGTAGAAGAGATTTGAGCCTTTAAAAGAAGAATGAAAGGAATAAATTAAAAGTGGTAGCTTAGAACCCTAGAGATAAGGAAATGAGAGAGGAAGAAGAAGAAGAAAGGTGTGTGCGGCTGTGTGCCGGCCACACCCCGTGCCCTAACCCCTTTTAAGGGTGTGGATTGGGTCGTGTATTATTGCACGGCCTAATTTGTTTTTCTTCGCACGGTCGTATCTGAGACACGACCATGCCCATATCTTTCTCGAGATGTCTTACACGATCGTAACCTTCTCCTCCTCGGCTATCCTTGTGTAACACCCACGAATTTCTTAAGCTAAGTAGGTGAAGATTTTCTCTTAAAATAAAAGAAGATAAGATAGAACCAAAAATATATAAAAGAAAAGGAATTGGTCAAGGATTGAACCTTGAACCTTTTTAAGCTAAGGATTATGGAATTACCACTAGACCATCATAATTTATTGATAAAGAAGGAATGGAAATTCTAGATAAAGTTAAGAGCATGATAAAAAATAAGAAAACAAGAAAAAGACAAATTGTCTTCTTCTCCTTCCTTCTCCTTTAGTTTTCGTGGGATGATGAGAGGAGGGAATTGGAGAGAAAAAGGGGATGAATGAATACATTTCTTCATCATTAAGAGAATAAAGGATGAGTTAAGAAGAAGGGAAGGCAAAGTTTCTTTTTGCTTCTTACTCCCACCTAGCATAAGAGGAAAAACAAAGAAGAGATTTCATTTTTTCTTCCCTTTCCTCACCATTGCCGTGGCCTAGAACATCCCCTCTCCCCTTCCCGAAAATCCAACTAAGGTTTTCTCCCTAAGAAAACCAAACCACAAGAAGGGATCCTCAAGATCTATCCCTCACAAGCAAGAGAAGCTTTCTTCTTCCTCTTCACAAAGGGTATCTTCTCTTAGGGAAAAAGACCAAGCAAGAGGAGGTGAGTATCCCCTCACCTGTGGTACAAGTTGTTATATGATTTTATTCGAGTTTAGATGGATAACAACCTAGGGGTTCTTTTGAACTTTTGGCCATGACACTTGTAAGGCTTATGGAAGCTAAAAAAAAAAAACCAAAACTCACATGCTTAGGTTTTCTTTCCTCATGATATGCTGTGAATATGACCTTTATATTTCATGCTTGTATGTGGCTTGGAGTTAGGTAATACCCTACCTTAGGGTTCGGCCATGAAGAGACTTAAAACCCTAGGGAAGCTCAATTTAAAAACTAACATGCTTATGATCTCTTCTATGATGTGATATGAATGTTCTCTTGATGTTTTATACTTGTATGTTGCTTAGAACTAGTAGGACCTTACCTTAGGGTTTCGGCCATGAAGGAATTAAATACCTTAGGAAGGCTCAATCTCAAATCTAGCTTGCTTATGTTTTTACCTTATGAAAGGATATGAAGATAACATAATGCACTTGAGATTTCATGTTGCTTAGGGTTAGGTTTTCACATGGTGAACTTTCAGCCAAAATGAAATGTAGAGCTTAGGCAAGCTTAAATTCAACCCTAACATGTTTATGTTCTTCTTTATGATATGCTATGAAATTTATAGGGTACTCACATGCTTGATTTGGTTGAAAAAAAATCCTAGAAGAAGTATCAAGTATGAAGTTTCCCATAATATGTTATGTATGTTCTCTTGATGTTTTATACTTGTATGTTGCTTAGAACTAGTAGGACCTTACTTTAGGGTTTCGGCCATGAAGGGATTAAATACCTTAAGGAGGCTCAACTTCAAATCTTGCTTGCTTATGTTTTACCTTATGAAAGGATATGAAGATAACATAATGCACTTGAGATTTCATGTTGCTTAGGGTTAGGTTTTCACATGGTGAACTTTCGGCCAAAATGAAATGTAGGGCTTAGGCAAGCCTAAATTCAACCCTAACATGTTTATGTTCTTCTCTATGATATGCTATGAAATTTATAGGGTACTCACATGCTTAGAACCTATGTTTTGTGGCATTCGGCCACCTATGTTTGAGGACTTAGGAAGCTTGAAACTTTAACCTAATATGCTCATGTGGTTGCCTATGATAAATGCATGGAAATTGTTTAGGGTTCACATGTTTACATGCTATTTGTAACCAAGTTTTGGACTTTGTATGTTTCAGCCAATGTGGGTTTCTAAACCTAGGAAGCATAGAACCTAAATCAAATATGCTTATGATGTTCTTTATGACAAATGTTATAGAAATGAATTTGGGTTCATATGCTTTTATGATTTCATGCAACCTAAGTGAGCCTATGCATGGTTCGGCCACCCTTAGTTGGTTGAGGATTTAGACCAAATTATGACTCATAATGTACTTTCCTTTGCCATGATATGAATTAGGAGAAGTTAACTCGTGATCCATGCATGATTATGTTTTCTTTTCCTTCCATGATATATTATATATGCTCGTTTAAGTATGCTTATGAACCATGCATGAGAATGATACCTATATTGTCTATGTGCCCAAATGTGATGGCTACGTGCCCAAATATGATGGCTATGTGCCCAAGACAAGTATGATGGCTATGTGCCCAAGTACGCATGGCTATGTGCCCATTTATGCATACCTTATGAATGACATGAATGACATGAACTTGATATGCTATGAATGACATGAACGTGATATGCTATGAATGACATGAACATGATATGCTATGAATGACATGGACATGATATGCTATGAATGACAAGAATATGATATGCTATGAATGACATGAATATGTTATGAAATGATAAAGATATGATATGACATGTATTTTACTTTGAATGGCTTGTACCAAAAAGGGTGGGCTCCTTATGCGCCCCTAGGTCAAATTACGGGCCTAGTAAAGGGTGGGCTCCTTACGTACCCCTAGGCCGAGCTACGGGCCTAGTTTCCTAGTAGGTTCAAGACAGACTAGCTACCTTGGGTCTACTTAGGATGCGCGCATTATGTATGTATGTGGTACTAAGCCGGGCCCCTTTCATGTTGAGATTATTTTCAAGTACTATATGATATTGTTTTAAGACATCTCACACATGACATAAATCATGTTTTGAAAGGCATATTGCACATGACATTACCCATGCTTTAAAGGACATCTTGCATCTATGCTCACGATATGATGTGAAATAATGCTTACAGTTATGCTATAATATGATGCCTTGATGCTATGAAAAGAAATGTCATGATGCTTTCACTTATGCTATGATGTACACTTATGCTATGATGTGATATATGCCATGATATGATGATTTCTTATGCTATGATATGATCTATACCATGATATGATGATTTCTTATGCTATGATATGATCTATACCATGATATGATGATTTCTTATGCTATGCTATGGTCTATACCATGATACGATGATTACTTATGCTATGATATGATTTATGCTATGATATGATGTTACTTATACCATGATAAGATTTATGCCATAATATGTTGTCTACTTTATGTTACGATATTATTGAAATTTATGCCATGATATGATATGTTTTTAATTATATGATGATATGAGCGTCATTTATTCTATGATGTATGATATGATGATTTTACATGATATGTTGGTTTTTGTGAGTAGGAAAGGATCTCACTAAGCCTTGAGTGCTTACAGATACTTTTCCTTGTACCACAGATAAAGGTAAAGGATGGATAAACTAGAGGAGCAGCAGGAAGGGGCAAGAGATGTGTGATGGTGACTTGGCTAAAGAAATAAAATGACCTGCTTAAGTGAACTTATGATTAATATGTTATGTTATGTGATGTCTTTCATGATTCCCCATGCATGTGTTAGAAATGAATAATATGACTATTAAGGTGAACCATGCTATTTCATGCTCATATGCTTAGTATGATTCTAGAAAAAAAAAATATATATGCTTCCGCTGTATGTATGTTTATGTATGCTAAGTTTAAGAAAGTAACCCTGCCCTCACTAGGCAGGAGTGGTAAAAGGGGCGGGCGTTACACCTTGCACGGTCGTGTCTGAGACACGGCCTCACCAACTTCCTTCTCTGGAATCAGCACACGGCCATGTCAGATGACACAGCCAATGCATGCTTCTGCACTGGTTTCTTCACACGGCTGTGTGCGAGACACAACCAAGAAGCTCTCCTCCTATGGATTCTTCACACGGCGATGTCTGGGACACGACCAAGAAGCTCTCCTCCTCTGGATTCTTCACACGGTCGTGGCTGGGACACGACCATGCACCTTTTCTTCTTTGGAGACTCTACATGGCCGTGTCAAGTAGACACAGCCCAAGCATCTCCCTTCTCTGCAGCATATGTCTGGCCGTGTATGGCACACGACCATGCTCTGTTTCGTTTCAAAAGAAAGTTCCTCTTCTTCCTTGCTTCTCCTACACTCCCATGCCCATGAAAACATTTTGGCCAGCTCATGGAAGTAGAATTTAACCTGAAAACAAAACAAAAATTAAGTAAAGACGAGAAACATAAAATAGAACTAACTACATAATCAATCCGGAGGATGAGGTTCAGAAAAATACAACCTTTGTTTCTCCTCTAATTTCATATCGTGCACATATTCCTTCAATCGTTGGGCGTTTACCTTAATCACTCCAAGTTCTTTATTCCAAATATCTACCGCTTCAAAAGGATAAACCTTTTTAACCTCGAATGGACCCGTCCACCTTGATTTAAGCTTTCCCAGAAAAAGCTTTAGCCTTGAATTAAACAATAAAACTAGATCTCCTTCCTTGAAACTTTTGCGAAGAATGTGTTGATCATGCCATTTCTTTATCCTTTCCTTATAAGATCTAGCATGTTCATAGGCATCCAATCTTAATTCATCAAGCTCATTTAACTGAAGCTTCCTTTTCTCTCCTGCTTCCTTGAGATTTATGTTTAGATTTGTAATTGCCCAATAAGCTTTATATTCTAATTCTACTGGAAGATAACAAGGCTTTCCATAAACTAGCCGAAATGGAGTCATCCCAATAGGAGTCTTGTAAGCAGTACGATATACCCATAAGGCATCATCTAGCTTCAATGACCAGTCCTTTCATGAAGTAGATACTGTTTTCTCTAGTATGGCTTTAATTTCACGGTTAGAAATTTCAGCTTGCCCATTAGTTTGTGGATGATATGGTGTTGCTACTTTGTGGCTCACTCCATATTTTCTAAGTAAATTCTCAAACTGTCTTTCTATAAAGTGTGATCCACCATCGCTAATGACTTCTTTAGGCATACCAAATCTTGGAAAAATTATGCTTCTAAACAATTTAATAACTGTTTTAGCATCACTTGTAGGAGAGGTTATAACTTTTACCCATTTGGATACATAATCCACTGCTACAAGGATAAACCTGCTCTCATATGAAAGAGGAAATGGCCCCATGAAGTCTATTCCCAATACATCAAATAATTCTACTTCAAGTATGTAATTCAGTGGTGTTTCATTCCTTTTAGTAATATTTCCAGTCCTCTGACATTGATCACATGATTGTACAAATCTCTTAGTATCTTTGAATAGAGTTGGCCAATAAAAACCTACTTGAAGAATTTTCGCTACTGTCTTAGAACTCCCCAAATGTCCTCCATAAGAAGAAGAATGGCAATGAAATAAGATATCTCTGACTTCTTCCTCAGGTACACATCTTCGATAAATCACGTCATTGCATTTACTATAAAGGAGGGGTTCATCCCAAATATAGTTCTTCACATCTGAAAAAAACTTTTTCTTTTGTTGATTGGGGAAATTTGGGGGTAAAACTCCACTTGCTAGGAAATTGACAAAATCTGCATACCATGATATTTTAACACTTGACAAAGCTAGAAGGTGCTCATCGGGAAAAACATCATCAATAGGTAAGTCAAAATCTACATCCTTTTCTTTATTTTGCCATACTCTCGATAAATGATCAACCACTACATTTTCTGCTCCCTTCTTATCTCTAATCTCAAGGTTAAACTCTTGAAGCAATAAAATTCATCTGATAAGCCGAGGTTTAGCATCTTTCTTGCCTAGTAAATACTGGATGGTTGCATGATCAGTATAAACTATCACCTTTGAACCCACCAGATACGATCTAAACTTATCAAATGCAAATACTACTGCTAGGAGTTCTTTTTTGGTAGTGGAGTAATTCACTTGAGCTTCATCAAGTGTTTTACTTACATAATGGATTGCATGTAGAATCTTTTTTTTTCTTTGTCCTAAAACTGCTCCTACTGCAAAGTCACTAGCATCACACATTATCTCAAATGGAAGATTCCAATCTGGGCCTTGGATTACGGGGGCTGAAGTAAGAGCACTTTTAATTTTATTAAAAGCCTCCATGCAGTCTTTGTCAAAGCAAAATTCAACATCTTTGATTAGCAAATTTGTTAAAGGCTTAGAGATTTTTGAAAAGTCTTTGATAAAACGCCTATAGAATTAGGCATGCTCCAAGAAACTTCTTACTCCTTTTACATTAATTGGTGGGGGTAGCTTCTCTATCACTTCCACTTTTGCTTGATCCACTTCAATCCCACGTTCTGATATTTTATGTCCCAAAACAATTCCTTCTTTAATCATGAAATGACATTTCTCCCAATTTAATACTAAATTCGCCTCACACATCTTTGAAGAACTGTAGAAAGATTCGACAAACAAGTGTCAAAGTCATTCCCATAAACTGAGAAATCATCCATGAACACTTCCATAATTTTCTCTATTAAATCTGAAAAAATTGCCATCATACATCTCTGAAAAGTAGCTGGAGCATTACAAAGCCCAAATAGCATACGGCGATAAGCAAAAGTGCTATAGGGACATGTGAAAGTAGTCTTCTCTTGATCTTGAGGATGAATTGGAATTTGGAAAAATCCTGAATATCCATCCAAATAGCAAAAATACGAGTGCTTAGCCAATCTCTCAAGCATTTCATCAATAAAAGGTAAAGGAAAATGATCTTTTCTAGTTTCTTTATTCAACTTTCGATAATCAATACACATTCGCCACCCCGTTACTGTTCGTGTTGGAATCAGTTTATTATCCTCATTTTTGATAACAGTCATTCCCCCTTTCTTTGGGACTACGTGTACTGGACTCACCCATTCGCTATCTGAAATTGGATAAATGATCCCCGCATCAAGAAGTTTGAACACCTCCTTCTTTACTACCTCTTTCAGATTTAGGTTTAACCTCCTCTGATGTTCAATTGAATATTTATAACCCTCTTCAAGTAAAATCCTATGCATACAAAGGGAAGGACTAATCCCTTTGATATCATCAATAGTATATCCAATTGCTTTTCTGTGCAGCTTTAACTCTTTAACCAATCTCTGTGTTTCAGACTCGGTTAAATTGGCATTGATTATAACTGGAAAAGTGGAATTTGGTCCAAGGAATTCATATTTTAGGGTTAATGGTAATGGCTTAAGTTCAAGTTAAGGTGGCACTATTTTTGGCACAGTTAGCTCTTGCTCTATCAACTTAGTTTCTTCTTTTTGAAATCCCTTCTCCAAATCTTCTTCATCTTCTAGAGAAAAATCATCCCCTTTCTTCTCCTCCGTTGAAACTATCTCTTCATTGAAAATTTTTGAAAGAGACTCATAACACCGAGGCAATAATACTTGAAGATCATTCTGATTTAGAGTAATTCCTTTCTCACCATTTTCCTTTTCTTCAACCATATTAGCTGTTAGAGTTGTGTTATTCTGTCCTGACCAATCATTAAAATTTGATGCAATCCTGCAAATTATCTCATTGGCTTCCTCTAAGCTTTTCTTCAAGAAAGATCCTCCAGAGGCTATATCTAGTTGACTTTTATTTGAGAAAGAAAGCCCCACATAGAACAAGTGCATGATTAACCATCTCTCAATACCGTGATGCGGACATAACTGTAAAAGAGATGAATATCTTTCCCAGGCTTGATGTAGCTCCTCCCTAACAAGTTGCTTAAAATTCAAGATTTGACTTCTCAAATAAGTAGTCTTCTGAGGGGGAAAATACTTGCCCAAAAATCTCTGCTCTAGCTCATCCCAGGTTTTGATACTTTGAGATTTTAGAGAATTATACCATCTCTTTGCAGCTCCCTTCAGACTAAAGGGAAAAACCAGTAGCTATATAACATCAGATGGAACCTCCACATATTTCAAAGTGTAACAGTATCTATAGAATTTCATGAGATGTGAATAAGGGTTCTCAATCTCTAAACCCCCAAATTGAGTTTTCTGAATCATTAAGATGAAGGAAGGTTTAAGCACAAAATTTCTTTCTTGAATTTTAGGGTAAACAATTGGCCCAAATCCCTTGGCAGACTTTGGGGCTCCATAATCTCCTAATGACCTGAATACCATATTTGATGTGCAAGAGAGGAGGAATAGAAGATACAAATTACAGTTATCGAAATCAAAAAAAGAATTATGAAGAAATAGTAGGGTATACAAGAAAGAATTATGAAAACAGAATTCTAACAATTAGATTCAACTATGCAAATGAAAAGAAAAGAAAAGTTATGTTTAGTCTAACTCATTTGATAATCTCTAATGTTATAGCGCAGTCCCCGGTAACGATGCCAAAAACTTGTTGACCTCCGCAAGTGTACGAAAATGTCGTAAGTAATAATAAAAGATATCGTATCCACATGGACTGGAATAAGCACTAAAGAGGTCTCAACGCGAGTTGAATAAACAAGAAATCAATTGGTTTTCAAAAGCTAAGTGTAACTATGAAAAGTAAACAAAGAAATGAGAGAATAAGAAACAAGAATAAGGGCAATGATAAGGGTATGTTCTAAGAGTTTTGGTTTCTTTGTAATGTTATTCAATGGAAGAATCTACCAAATCTTATTCCTCAATTGTCCGTCATTTATAGAAGGATGCCGGTTCACTCTTGCAATAGACAACTGGCCTAGGACTAAAATATATCTAAATGTGATCAATTACGAATGAAGCCTATGTTGTCCTTACACGGGCTTGCCTGTCACGTGCGCCCCTCGGATAATCAACATAGAAATCCAATACTTCTCAACCTCATTAAGATATAAAGATTAATGCATCAAATCCATCCTACCCTCTTGAAATACCTAATTTCCCTTTCAAGATTACTCCTCAAACATCCTTACACGGGCATGTTCCTGTCATGAATGCCCCTCGGAAAATCGAATGAG
Organism: Zingiber officinale; assembly: GCF_018446385.1. NCBI lineage: Eukaryota > Viridiplantae > Streptophyta > Magnoliopsida > Zingiberales > Zingiberaceae > Zingiber > Zingiber officinale. Next base: position 83,848,724 of record NC_056000.1, on the reverse strand, counting down.
AAACAATCCATAGAAGATCTACAAGATATTCAAATATTCAATCAAGCATGGTAATTAAGTCCTAATCACAACAATCCACGCAAGAAAGAATAGATACAAACAGAGCAAAATCATAGAAATAGGAATTTTAGCAAATCCACAAGAGTTTACATCAAATCTTTATTACAAATACTCCCTCCATCCTAGAACAAGAGATATAATCGATGGAACAAGGAAAGAATCCCAAAGATAAGGAAAATACAAGCATCTTCATCTCAAATCCAAAAAAGAAAGGGAAGAAAAGCTTATCTACGATGAAGAGCCGTCTTCGGATCCAATCCTCCTTCCCCGGAGTCGAAATGTTGAAGATCCACCCTTGATTCACCGGAAATCCCTCCAAGAAGGTGGAGGAACGCCAAAATCTTGAATTCCCCCCCAAAAGGGAGAAGATCCCCTTTGAAATGAAGAAGAAACCTTTATATAGAGGGGGAAATTCGGGTGCCACATGGCCCCAGGACCCGGCCGTGTGTGGGACAGGGCCTGGTTCACTCCCCTCTCTGCCAGTCTCACACGGGCGTGTGTGAGACATGGTCGTGGCTTGCTTTTGCCAATGCTCCCCTTGCACGGCCATGTAGATCTACACGTCCTGCATTGCCTCCGCCTCTGGAAACCTGGCACGACCATGTAGTGTACACGACCAGAGCCTTCTTGCTCACTGGAAACCCTGCATGGTCGTGTGGTGTACACGGCCAGGGCCTCCCTGGTCTCTGGAAATCTTACATGGCCGTGTGGTGTACACGGCCTGGCTCCATTTGGCTTCAAATCTTGGCACGACCTTGTGAGGTTCACACGGCCCAGCCATCTTCCTTTCCTACTACAGCTACACGGCCAAGGATCTCCACACGGCCTGGGCAACCCCCCATGGCAGGGTCGTGTGAGATACAAGAATGGTGCCTTCCTCTTTTGCTTCGCTTGCAGATTTGGCCTTGAACACGAAACCTTCACCAAATTCGACTCTTGTGTACAGAAAATGCACAAAAGCATATCTCCGAACAAAAAGAGTAAATATGCTAAAAGGAAAGCTGGAAGTATGAAAATACGTAGACAAAGCATGTACAAAGTATGTGAATGTGCATCAAAACATGCTAAACAAGTGTATACAATCTACGCACATCAATTTTGATTCAATATAGTCAAGTTCAATATTTCCTTTGGAGACATGATCTCTAATGAAATGATGTTTAACTTTTATATGTTTAGTTCTAGAATGATGTACTGGATTTTTAGTTAGATTTATAGAACTTATATTATCAATGTAAGTTTTTAAATTCTTATAATCTAGATTAAAATCTTTTAAGGTATGGAACATCCATATCAATTGAGCTACGCATTAGCCCATTGCTATGTTTTCGGCTTCAGTAGTGGATAAGGCAATACAATGTTACTTTCTACTGAACCAACTAACTAAAGAAGACTCTAGTAATTGACATCCTCCACTAGTGCTTTTTCTATCTAACTTACACCGGCATAATCCGAATCCGAATATCCAACTAATTCAAAATGTGATGTTCTAAGATACCACATTCCTACATTAATGGTTCCTTTTAGATATTTAATAATTCTTTTAACTAAGGATATATGAGACTCTTTAGCACAAGTTTGATAGCGAGTACACATACTTACTACAAATAAAATGTCAGGTCTGCTTGCAGTTAAGTAGAGTAAGCTACATATCATACTTCTATAATATTTTAAGTTAATTGGTTTACCATTTTGGTTACTATCTAGATTAATGTTACTTGCCATAGGTGTCTTAATTTCTTTTTAATTTTCCATACTAAATTTTCTAAGGAGGTCTTTTATGTATTTAGTTTGATGAATATAGTTACCATCTCTAGTTTGTCTAATTTGAAGGCCCAAAAAATAGTTTAATTCTCCAACTAAACTCATTTTAAATTCATTTTCCATTAAGGTTATAAATTCTTTTAAGAATTTTGAGTTTGTTGAACCAAATACTATATCATCTACATAGACATGGGTTATGAAAATGTCAGAATTAAGGGTTTTAATGAAAAGTGTAGTGTCAATTTGACCTTCTTTAAACCCTTTTGAATTTAAAAAGTTGGACAGTCTTTCATACCAAGCCCTAGGTGCTTGTTTCAAACCATATAATGTCTTTTTTAGTTTAAAAACATAGTTTGGGTTTTTGAGATCTTCAAAACCAGGCGGTTGACTTACGTAAATTTCTTCTTTAATTTGCCCATTTAAAAAAGTGGATTTAACATCCATTTGGTATAATTTGAATCCTTTATATGCTGCGTAGGCTAGCAACATTCTAATTGATTCAAGTCTAGCTATCGAGGCATAAATCTCATCATAATCTATTCCATCAACTTAACTAAATCCTTTGGCAACTAGTCAGACTCTATTCCTTATGATTTCTCCTTGATCATCTAATTTATTTTGAAATACCCATTTGGTGTCAATGACTGTCTTTCCTTTTAGTGGAGGGACTAGATCCCAAACTTGATTTCTTTCAATTTGATCTAACTCTTCTTGCATTGTAATTACCCAATCGGCCTATGACAATGCATCATTTATGGTTTTAGGTTAAACTTTGGATATTAGTGTTATTTGACTTAAGTTCCTAAAGGAGGATCTGGTTTGAACCCTTAATTCAGGATTACCTATGATTTGTTCAATCGGATTATTAGAGTTTCATTTTAATGTCTGTGAGGTAGAAATTTCAGGCTATTTGATTTGTGTTAATTGTTCTTCTTCTTCTTGATTAATGGAACCTTGTTGATTATTAGTTATGATATTATTTTCATCAAAAGTTACATTGGTGGTTTCTTCAATTTTCAAGGTGGACTTATTGTAAACCCTATAGGCTCTACTCGTAGACGAATAACCAAGAAAAATTTCTTGTTGAGTTTTTGAAGTAAATTTTCCTAAGTAATCTTTAAGGTTTAAAATATGTTGGAACCCAAAGGTTGTTTTGGTGTGATCAACAAGTTAAATTAGGCCCTGTATTTTTCTAACCTTGTGTCTAAGTGTACAGGAGCTTAGGAGCACAAGTAGTCGAGCGGAACATGCGGCTAGCGAGAAGGACGGAACGAGGTGCGTCCGAGGGATGAGGCACTGCGGAAGAGTACACCGGCGGACGAGAAGGAAGCTTTGCGGTGGTTTTGAGGGATGAGAAGCCGGAACGGAAGACTGCTTGAGGAGAAAGAGACGCAGCTAGCGAGAAGGTCGGCACGTGGTGCAACTGAGGGACGAAGGCTGCGGATGTGTACGTTGGCGGACGAGAAGGAACCACGCGATGATTCCGAGGGACGAGAAGCCGGAGCAGAAGCCTGCTCGAGAAGACCGGAAGTTGGGTTCGGGTGAGCCCTATTCCGGATGGCAGAGATCACCCAAGCGAGTGAAAGACTCGGTCTGAGGCGAACGAAACTAGAGCAGAAGACCCGGGCTGAAAAAAGTCAACGGGGTTGACTTTCACGCCCGGGGCGCCCGGAGTGTACCAGGGCGCCCGAAGTTGACGTTTGACCAGATCAAGTTTTGACTCGATCTGAACGTTGGGGGATAAAGTTTTATCCCCCCAAGGGCGCCCCGACCAAGGCTATAAATATAGCCTTGGTCCAGAAGCTTTTCAACAACATAGAAATTGTGTAATCCAATACTTGTACGCTTCATTTCTAGAATAGCTTCTGTTTTCTGCGCTTTATCATTGTACGAGGCTTCTCCGCCCGAAGGAGTTTTTAGTGTGATCATTTTCCTTGGATTAACAACCTCCCCGGTTGTAACCAAGTCAAATCTTGTGAGCCTTGTCCTTCTGCTTTAAGTTATTACTTTTCGATTTTATGCAAGTGTTAGTTTAAGAGTTCGAGAAGGGTTTATTTTTTATTTTCAGGTTATTCAACCCCCTTCTAGCCGGCCGCTACGGCCAACAAGTGGTATCAGAGTCGAGGCGCTTCAGGAGGACTAACCGTCAATCGAAGCAAAGATAATGGTCGGACCAAGCATCTACCCACCGAAATTCGAAGCGGATTTCGCTTCCTGGAAAAAGCGAATGCAAGTATTCTTTACAACTGATTTTGAATTAATTTTAATAATGGAATTTGGCTATGTAGCTCTAGAGGGCAAAGAAAAAAATCAATGGACGAAAAAGGAACAGGCCGACTACGTGGCAAACGGTAAAGCAGAATACCATCTACTAAGCGTTCTTCCGCCACAGGAAGTCAACTGGATCAGGAACTACGACTCGACAAAGGAACTTTGGGAGAAGTTCCTTGAGCTGCACGAAGGAACGTCCGAAGCCAAGCTCGCTAGATGGGATCTACTTCGCAATCAGCTCACCAGCCTACAACTTGGGGAAGACGAGACAATTGTGCATCTGCACTCAAGAATCAAAGAGATCATCACCGGACTGTCGAATCTCGGAGAAAAGGTAAGTAACCGAGATTCACTAAGGTACGCTTTAAATTCTTTTCCAACAAATTCAAAATGGGTATCACTAGTAGATGCCTTTTACATTTCGAAAGATTTAGAAAAAATTACACTAGAAGAATTTTTCTCGACATTTGAAGTGCACGAATCAAGATGTGCAGGTACGAGGGAGCCCAAGAACAATGTCGCCCTCAAAGCATCGAGAGACGAACCTGAGTCGGAGTCTTCTCTCGACGATGAGGAAATGGTAAAGATGGTAAGACGGTTTAAAAAGCTTTGTAAATCTAGAACTACTAACCATCCGCTGCTACCACTGTGACGAAGAAGGGCACATCAAGGACAACTGCCCCAAGCTGAAGAACAAGGACAAGGAGAAAGGTAAGAAGTCTGTCCAAAAGCGCAAAGCCCTAAAGGCGACGTGGGACGATACGTCGTCCGAATCAGAAGTCGAGACATTCTCCGGACTCGCATTAATTGCGAGTCATCAATACGATGATTGTGATTCAAGCTCTTTCGAGATGAGCATCGAGACCATCGATGAAAGGGGAGCTACGTCGGAAGAAAGCAGCAGTTCAGGGGGAGACACGGACAACGAGATCGACAGGTAAGTGAGGTACGGTCTCTTCCTCCCGATAAACTTTTTAAGTTTGTTAAGTTGCTAACTAAAGACTACTGCAAGTTAAAAAAAGAAATTAAGAATTTAAAAATAATATTAGCTAAATCCTGCCCTTTAGAAGAATTAGATAAAGTTAAATTAGAAAATGAGAAATTGAAATCAGAAAATGAAAATCTAAAAATTCAAGTAGATAACTTAAAAAATCATGCATGCTTATCTAATACAAATTTTAGAAAGTTTAAGAATTTAAATTGTTATTATAGAAATCATCAGGGATAAATTAGGAATATTTCAAGAAAATATGTCCTAAGAAATTTTTGGTTAATCTAGTAGGCTGGAACCTATATTAGGTTCCTAAATCTTGCTTAGTCTAAATTTTAATCGAAATTAGCGCTTTCAGCGAGAAAATTAAATAGTGAATTCTTTATAAGGCTTTGTCTAAGGAAGTGGTTGCTGCTCCAATAACCAAGAAGGCCTAGTGCCTCGCCACGACTTGGAAGTCAAAATATTGAAATTAAATATTTAATTAACTTTCTGGTAAAGCATTAAAATTAAACTAAATAATGCTTTAAAAAGCTATTCAAACATTATATATATATATATATATAAATAAACTTTAATTAGAAAAATTTTATTTTTACGTAAATTTTTCTTTTTCAATCAATTTTGCCTAAGTTAAAAGTTTTTTTGAAATTAAAAATTCTTTTTGCTTAAATTACTTAGAAAAATTTTTCAAATTTTTTTAAGTTGCCTAAGTCAGAATTTTTTTTAAAAAAAAAACCTTACTTAGAAAATTTTCTTAAAGTTTCACTTAGAAATTTCTTTAAAATAGAAACTATTTTTACTAAAATTTTAACTTAGTAATTTTTTACTTAGAAATGCTTTCTAGAAAATCATTTTAAAAATCTTCTAAGTTATAACCCTTAGATTTTTTTCTTGGAACCCCATTTTTTATGTGATCAAAGGGGGAGAAGAAAAAGTACAAGTCTAGGGGGAGGTAGATAAAAATTAATTTTTCTATCATTTTTCACTTAATTGCAAATTTAGCTAGTCTTATTGTATGTCTATTTTACCCTATCTTAACTTGGGTTGCTCACATCAAAAAGGGGGAGATTGTTGGAAGCCCAAGGTTGTTTTGGTGTGATCAACAAGTTAAGTTAGGTCCTGTGTTTTTCTAACCTTGTGTCTAAGTGTGCAAGAGCTTAGAAGCACAGGTAGTCGAGCAGAAGACGCAGCTAGCGAGAAGGGCGGCACGTGGTGGGTCCGAGGGACGAGGCGCTGCGGAAGAGTACACGGGCAGACGAGAAGGAAGCGCGTGATGGTTCCGAGCGATGAGAAGCCGAAATGGAAGACTGCTCGAGGAGCAAGAGATGCAGCTAGTGAGTAGGTCAATACGGGGTGCGATTGAGGGACGAAGACTGCGGATGAGTATGCTGGCGGACGAGAAGGAACCACGCGGTGATTCCGAGGGACGAGAAGCCGGAGCGGAAGTCTGCTCGAGAAGACTGTAAGTTGGGTTCGAGTGAGCCCTATTCCGGATGGCAGAGATCACCCAAGCGAGCGAAAGACTCGGTTTGAGGCAAATGGAACTGGAGCAGAAGACCCCGACTGAAAAAAAGTCAACGAGGTTGACTTTCCCACCCCGGGCGCCTGGAGCGTACGGGGGTGCTCGGAGTTGACTTTTGACCAGATCGAGTTTTGGCTCGATCTGAACATTGGGGGGTAAATTTTTATCCCCCCAGGGCGCCCGTAACCCTCAGGGCGCCCCGACCAAGGCTATAAATATAGCCTTGGTCCAGCAGCTTTTCAACAACTCAGAAATTATGTAATCCAACACTTGTATGCTCCATTTCTAGAATAGCTTCTGTTTTCTGTGCTTCATCATTGTATGAGGCTTCTCCGCCCGAAGGAGTTTTTAGTGTGATCATTTTCCTTGGATTAACAACCTCCTCGGTTGTAACCAAGTCAAATCTTGTGAGCCTCGTCCTTCTGCTTTAAGTTATTACTTTTCGATTTTATTCAAGTGTTAGTTTAAGAGTTCGAGAAGGGTTTATTTTTTATTTTCAGGCTATTCAACCCCCCTTCTAGCCGGCCACCGCGGTCCAACAAAATATGCACATTACATCCAAATACTTTAAAATATTTTATGTTATGTATTTTCTTAAAATAAACTTCATAAGAGGTTTTATTTAGACTTTTGTTAATTATAATTCTATTTTGGGCATAACAAGTTGTATTAACAGTTTCAGCCCAAAAGTATTTAGGTAAATTATATTTATTTAATATTATTCTTGCAGCTTCCTGTAAAGTTCTATTCTTACATTCTACTAGTCCATTTTGTTGTGGAGTTTTGGGGCATGAAAATTCATGTTGATAACCATTTTCTAAGCAAAAATTAGTAAAATAATTATTCTTGAATTCTCATCCATTATCACTTCTAATTTACTTAATTTTGATTTCTTTATCGTTTTCTTTTGGTTTGCAGAAATTTCTAAATGTTTCAAAAGTTTCAATTTTACTTGATAAAAACTTAACCCAAGTGTATTTCGAGTAGTCCTATAATTACTAAGCAGTAAAGGCTTCCATTTAGTGATTTTATCCCATGTTTGACTGGGGTAACTTTGGTCAGATTCACTAAGTTTAGTGTACCAGGTAGAATACACAAGATTCAGCCTAGACATGCCTTTGACAAAGCTTCCTTGGCGTACTATCATCCTAATCCATTCCGGTGCTATGGTATAGGGTTGGATAAACCTTTTAAACTAACCATTCTAAGTTAAGTAAACTAAACCTACTCCTAATCATGGAAGGTAGATTGATCAAGTTGGTTGAACCATTTTTCTACTTGCTCCCCCTAAGTCATAACTTAGATATGGTCTATCTAATAATGGATTTGACTCCTAGGAATCAAGTATAAATTTGGTTTGATTGGTTTGATTAAACATTTTATTGGAACCCATGCTTGGACTTGACTTTTAATATTTTGACTAATTAAGGACAGATATGGTTTATTTGTTTGATTCGGTTTACAACCAAGTCCCAATTTGTTGTACATGGCTCATTGCGATCCAAGTACCATATTTAGACACTTGGACCCCAGTTCGAACTTTTCCAACATTTTCTTGAGTCGCTCGACTTGACCTTTCAAGTCAGAATTTTCTTCCTCAAGTTTTGCAACTTGAGTTGAAGTTCTGACTTGAACTTGGTTAGTCTAATCACTCAAGTTAACTTGCTTCTTAAAGTGGTCTATTTCCTTGAGTAGCAAGTTATTTTGTTTTTCAAATTTTGATAATTTTTTAAATAAACATTTAACAACTTTGAGTAAATTTGACTTTGAGTAAATCGTTACCATATTTAGACTTTCGAAAACAGATATGGATCCATGCCTTCTCTCGGACTCGATGTTGACCTCAAATTCGGTGTAGTTTTTGGACTCATACACTTCCTCGGAATCGGCTTCTTCATTTCTTGCCATAAAGGCAATATGGCTGGAATGCTTCGGTTCTTCCTTATCAGATTCCTCAGAGGATGACTCGTCCCATGTTGCTTGGAGGGCTTTATTTCTTCTTGTCGACTTAGGCCTTTCTTCCTTCTGATTTGGACATTCCTTTTTGAAATGCCCCTTCTTGTTGCATCCATGACAAATCATTTCTGATTTGTTTTGCATCTGGTTGAGTGGTATCTTCTTGGTGCTTCTTTTGAGTTTCCTTTTTGTCAGTAATCTCCGGACCATCTTGACTAGTTCTTCTTCATTTATTTAGTCAGAGTCTGATTCACTTTCTGATTCGACCTTTGTTCTTGATTTGGTTTCTTTACTTAGACCTGCATACAAAGCAACTTCTTTCTCGACTTGAATCAAGTTAGCTTGTTCATGTAGTTCTAATGAGCAAAATAACTCATCTAGTTTGAGAATTGAAAGATCCTTAGAAACTTTGTAAGCATCCACTATCGATGTCCACAAAGCATTCCGCGGAAAAGCATTTAGTGTATACCTTATAGTGTCGTCGTTCTCCAGGTTGTGTCCGATCATATGGAGGTCGTTGAGGATGTCTTTTAGTCGAGTGTGTAGTTGTGAAACCGTCTCTTCGGGGAGCATTTTAATGTTAAATAAATTATTTAATAAAAGATCTCTTTTACTTACCTTGGACTCATCAGTCCCATCATGTAGCTTAACCAGACAGTTCCATAGTTCTTTAGCATTGTCGTAGGGGTCGACTCAGCCCGCACTGAGTAGTGTTGATCGCCTTGTAGTTTAGTTGTGCCTTTTTGATCATTCGAGGAATCCAATCTTCTAGTTCTAGTGGTGTTCCATCTTTCACCGGAGGTGTGTAGCCTTTCAATATTGTGAACCAAAGCTCGATATCGGACTTAAGATAACACTCCATTCTATTCTTCCAATAGCTGAAGTTTTCCCCTTTGAAAAGAGGAGGTCGGACCATGCTGTATCCTTCTTGGTAGGAATTTGGCATTCTTGAATCAAAGAAAATAACAAACAAATTTCCAAGACTCTCGTCTTGGGATTAGTAGTGCTGAAAAAAAAGAATAAGAGAGAGAATTCTAAAAAAGAAAAGAAATAAGTAAAAAGAAAAAGTTTTAAAAGTTCTTTGAAAAACGGTTAAGTATTTTTAGAACTACAAGGCTCTGATACCAATTGTTGGATCGAAAGAGTGCGATAGAGGGGGGGGTGAATATCGCTCTTAAAAAAACTTTGCTTATAATATTTTAAAAATAATCAGAATATGAAGCGGAAAGTAAAATACACAGTTCGGTTACTTGATTCGAAGGCTAGGTCGACTCCTACTCCAAGGCTCGCGATCCTTGACCGCACCGATGGGAAATCCACTATAACCCTTCTTTCCGAAAATCTCATAAAGAAGCAATGCATACAATATGCAAGATAGTAACACCCTACTATCTTGTAAGAGTTTAAGTACAATGCAAGTTTAAATAAATATACCGACAATAATAAAAGACGAAGCATGGTCGACACTTCTGAATGGAGCAGCTTACGAGTTATAGAGCAGTAGCATGATCAGCAGAAGCTTGCATAGATATGAATTTCGAACCAAACAACGTTACTCAACCTTGGACCTCGAGCTCTCTTTTATACGAACCGTCGACGTTCAGTCGACCGATCCCTGGGTACGATCGATCGATCCCTAGGTTCGGTTGACCGAACCAGCTCCCTTCTATCTTCGCTTAGATCTGATGCTGATTCGATCTTCAGCATTAACTGATGATTAAGGGTTAAGTCGATCGATCCTTATTTTTGGTTGACCGAACAGTATCCTTCCCTGTTCGTCGAGATTTGTTGAGATGTGCACTTAATTCCACATTGACGAGATGATTTGTTCGGTCAATCGATCTACTCATTCAGCGTTGTTTCCTTCTTTGCTTCTGATCGATCTGAACTGTGCCGAGTGTTGGTGCAGGAAGCATCCAACGATCGAACCCTAGTTTTGATAATGGCAGAGGGTTCAAAGTTAAGACTAATTATTGTCTAACGTACTTGAATAAGTGTTTCAAGAAAGTCCTAACTGCGGTTAGGCAGGTGAAAATCCTAAGGGGTGGTAACCTTAGGTCCTAGGGGGCGGAAACCCTAGGTGAACGAAAACCCTAAGGGGCGGCAACCTTAGGTTCTAGGAGGTGGTAACCCTAAGTGGAGAAAATCCTAAAGGGGGTAACCTTAGGTCCTAGGGGGTGGTAACCCTAGGGGGCGTTAACCTAGGTCCTAGGGGGTGGTAACCCTAGGCAGAAAGTCCAGTCAGTCTGGATAATGGGACTGGCATCAGGTAATCTCTCTTGAGGGGAGAAGGTGAGGATGTGTTCCCCGTAGAGGGAACAGTAGGCGTCGGGTCGACCTAGGGTTTCCAGTTGGAGATCCGAAATCAAACCCTGACAGTCCGACGACTGTCAAATTCTGCTTTTACTATATTTTATGTGTGCTAACTTTGTCTTGCAGGGTATGTGTGTGTTTTGTGAACTAACATGCTTTGCAGGGACAAATGAGCAAGGCCAGCCTCGGATGAACAATGTCTGAGGCGCCTCCATGGAGCTTGGAGGCGCCTTGGGTGCAAAGGAGCTGAAGTCTGCGTGACAGAGCTGGAGGCGCCTTGGACTGTGCTGGAGGCGCCTTGAACCACATCTTAGAGGCACCTTGGACCAGCTTGGAGGCGCCTCGAGTGCAAAGGAGCTGAAGTCTGCGCGGCAGAGCTGGAGGTGCCTTGGACTGAGCTGGAGGCGGCTTGGACCGTAGCTTGGAGGCGCCTTGGACCAGCTTAGAGGCGCCTTCAAGTGGATCAGAGGAGAATATTTCAGCGCTGATCCACGCGGCTGACTCAGCTGCTTTGAGGCGCCTCGGATGTAACACCCCACCCTCCTCACTACTAGTCTGTGAGGGCGGAGCGCTACTGGACTACTAACTTATCTTAACTAACATTGCACGCATGTGAATATCAATACATAAACTCTCTAAACATGCAACTGATAGCAGCGGAAAACATAAACAACTTATCTCTACATTCTACTCCAGCATATGAACACAACTAAAACTATACATCAATCTAATCATGCTGAAATATATGTATTAATCTGAACATGCATGCAACCATTATACAACTCAGATAATAGGTGTAATGTGCATAACAATTTAAATGAAAAAATTCTAAATACAAGGCAATCTTAATAAATTCTTATGCTAAATCACAAGGCTTCTATAGTCCAGGCATCACACATCCATCCGCACCTCCTTGTCGCCTTCCTTTGCTTTAACTTTTCCTTTCCTTTATCTGCAGTAAGAGGAAATGTAACTATAAGCAAAATTGCTTAGTAAGCGCTATCTAACTCACAAAAACTCGAGTATGCATGTAAGCTGAAAGAAATCTAGAAATTGAATGCTCAAAAGAAGATACTACTCATGCTCATCTAACAGCATAGGAAACAAAGCATACTGAAATGCTAAACATGTAAGCAAATCTAATCAACATGCTAGCATAAAAGAAAACTGAACTTGCTGATTTTCAAAACTGTAAGATACTTATTTCACTTTTCAAAACTTATAGCTTAATACTTCAAAATAATAAGTTTAACTAAACTGATACATAAGCTGAGCTAAACTGATGCTAGGCTAATGCTGAATCTGAACTGTATTCACGTAACTGATTTGTGAAGTTTTGAAAACTATTTTCATAATAGATAAAAATAATAATCATGCTGCTGATGGGCCCGGCAATTGTACTTGCTATGCGCGCATCCCTAACTAGACCCGAGGTAGCTAGTCCCGAATCTAGTAGGGTTTACTAGGTTATCTAAACCTAGGGACGACTATGGGAGCCCAACCCAAGGACAACTAAGAGTCCAGCACAGTGCCACTGATAAAAGTAAAATACTGATTCATAAGCTGCTTTATCTTATCTCGCTCTTACTAGGTTATCTGAACCTAGAGCTAGGTTATCTGAACCTAAAGCTAGGTTATCTGAACCTAGGGGGGACTATGGGAGCCCACCCATTGAACCGTAGTCCCATATAAACTGAAGCAAGACTAAGCATGCTATTTATAAGAATTGTAGAATGAAATGCTAACTATAAGGAATGTTCTTTATGTTCAGTAACAAAGCATGATCCATTCTACAGTAAGCTACAAAAAAAAAAACAAACCTATAGGCTTTAGAAGAAAACTAATCTCTTTCTTGTTCATTGCCCAGTGGCAGGAATCCCAAAATCTGTAACCCTTCTATTAACTGATCATGCCCATAAAAACTCATAACTGTAATTGCTAAACAATTGAAATACTACAACACTAAACATATCTAAAACTGCCATGCTAAATAATTGAGAAACTGGAATTGCTAAACAATTGAAATACTGCATACTATGCTAATCAAAGTTCTGCATTCTAAGCTAACAAATTCCTACACTATAATTTCTAAGGAAAATCAAACTTCACAGAACCGAATTTATCATGCTCAAAAGTCCTAAAAGAAGTGGTCTAATAAGCACAAAACAAATCTGTACAGCAAACTCTAATATAATTTAAACTTCACAGAAAACCAGTACACCAAAAATCAAGACAATAACTTGCTATCTATCCAAAAGAAAGTAATCAAAATCCAAAGCCAACACTTAAAACCAGTGTCACGCCCCAGAGGAGTCTCTGTCCGAAGAAATTTCGGCAACATCTCCCCTATACGACGGACAATCTGAAACATTCTACATCGCCCTCTGGGCCAAATATACCTCGGCCAACACGGCCGGAACAATAACAATAATATAAACAATCACCCACGCAGTTAATAATTTAACAAACTGTAACAGTGATAATATGACTCAAAAACAACCCTACTCAACTACACCCATAAAGCACAAAACCGATGTCCTACTCCACTACACTCATAAAGCTCAAATCTGATGATAAAATCAACTTACCTCTTCGGCTGTCTAGGCAGGCGTATAGTAAAACAAATCTAATAAAACACATAGGCAATAAGAATTCATACAAGATCCAAATGTATCAACACAAACAAGTCCAAACATAGTCTAAAACAAGAAAGACTAAAAGTTCAACACGACGTCCTCGTGGACTGTAAGGGACTAGCGACTGGAACTCTCCTGACAGCATCAACCTGAAAATAGTAAATATCCATGGGGTGAGTCAACTCCTCAGCGGGTAACAACTAATATGCATAATAAAGAAAATAACATCTAGCACTAATCATGCGTACAGTCTCCTGATACTAGAAGGATAAATGCAACTAAAATAAGCAGGAGAAAACTGTACTAACCAGGACCAAGGTATAAGGATATCAAGGTCATCAGACCGGAAGTGTCATAAATCTTGTATGCATGTCAAACATATGCATCCATCCAAATGAAGCAAATAAATACAGCAAACACAAACACAACCAATATATGCATCATGCATATGATGCCAATGACATGTCCTGGTCACCCCTACTCTCCAGTCAGCCGTCTCACATATAATGGTAAGACCGAGTGGGTAGGGCTGTGACAACCGTGCACTCTGCCATCACTACTCCTGATGAGTGACCGAGTGGACGGAATGCTGTCGGAGTACACCTATCCTCCTTACCCCAAATCATAAATGGGGGAGCTCAATGCTCTCGTCTCCCGGTACACGATGACGGGGAGGGATCCCTGTCCTGCTACAACGCTGCGTCACACTAACCCATGAGTGGACCAACGGAGCCCTTGACAGAGCAACTGCCGCAACACACCCTGCCTGAATATACCACTAACCCATGAGTGGTCGTGTGTACAGATACATGTAACTGACGATGTGCTCAACAATAATGGAGCCAATAATCGCACAGCATGCAATCATGCGAATGGTGCATGACACTAAGTATGCCAATATCTTGAACCAATCTATATATATATAATGTATACCCTAGAATAAATTGACCTAATCAATGGTCTAGGTACACAGGTCAGATAAGGAATCAAAAACCCTAGGTCCTGAACATAATAAAAACATGGTTGTGTCACTACCTCTATAAATAGGCATAATCAGGTATACACTAGCATGATGTGCAAAATAAATAAACAAGCAAGCATGTAACAGGTCAGGTAGTGATCAACCTAAATAGATAACAAAACACAATCATTGCTATATGTTATAAACATTACTATGCATATCAAATGACATAAAGTCAAAGTACCCGCCTCCAATAAAATGGTCCAATCCGATAATCGAGATACTCGTCTCGCGTCAAAACCCTAAGTCACAAACAAATAAATATATTTTATTTAGCTACAATTTACATAAATAGCTAAATAAATTCTTAAAAAGTATTTAGAGCAAAACCCTAAACCAACCTACTAACCATATAATCCAAATTCACTACAAAATGTATCACGATCCTACACTTTACCTCAAATCACAGCCGCTGATTGCTGCTGATCGTTTACTGCTGGAATGAGGGCTGCCGGAATAGGGGCAACTGCTGGAAACTGTGGCCGGAGTTACTGCTATCTCAGTTTTGTTACCGTCACTACCCAAGAACAAACAACAACACAAGATTACCTTCAAAATCAGTGATCCACTAAACCCTACACCTGCGGACCAGGTCAGAAGGGAAATCAAGAGTGAAATCAAGTGTCACAACCAACTCACCTTGTTGGCTCGGCAGTAAGGAACTAGGGCAGAGGGGATTCCGGCCGAAACAAAGGAGAGGAACCTAGGGCACGCAAGTTCGGCGGCTGGTGGGAGGAACTCGGGCTGCCAGTGGTGGAAGGGATTCGGCTAGGGCAAAGAGACGGTGGCGGGTTCTAGATCTAGGGCACGGCAACGATTGACTCACAGTGGTGCGGCCTCAAGTGGCAGCAGCGACGTTGGTTGTGATCGGCGTCGGCGTCGTCGCCCGGCGAGGAGGAAGAGAAGGGGGTCTCGGCGAAGAGGAGGCGGTGGCCGGTACCGGCGCAACGCTAGGGCACACACACACTAATCGGCACCAGAAGAGAAGAGAGGGGCTCGGGCAGGAAGAAGAGAAATAGAAGGGAAGGAGAAGGAGATGACATCACTCAGCCAAGCTTAAATCGCGAGGGAGAGGAGGAACGTCCGACAGTTAGGGCACGAGAGGCTTCGGCGTCGGGTTCGGAAGTGAGGGAGAGAAAATGGCGATTGGGGAGAAAGAAAAGACAAGGAAAAGAATATAAATAATTAAACTTTTCCTCGCTTAGATGGGGGTAGCCTAAACAGCTTTCCCGGGCCCTGTTTTTATCCCCGTAAACTTGTCCATACGAGCTCCGAAAAAATCCCGAAAATTTTCTAAAAATTCTGGAAAATTCCCTTATCATAATCTGCCATTTTCCGATATTTTATATTCTCCCCCACTAATAAAAATTTGGTCCCCAAATTTCGTTATCTACCATCAGCAAGTACTAACAATAGATATAGAGGATAAATATTGACCGATAAATTAAATCACATACCTTAATTGAAAAAGTGGGGATATCGAGCTACCGATCCAAACAACCTAGGAATACCGAAATCATCCAATCCATGAAAGCATCTAGGGCTTTGTAAACCTAAATGGTAAAACCTAGAACTCATAATGCCCGTACAACAAACATACTCAACTATAAGATCATCCCCGACAACAAGTCTGAAATATAATCACCAATAATATAAATCACAAAAAAAAAAAAATCCTCCAGTGTGAGAGTAACGCTCCATCACAGGAAATACCACATATGTGGGAGCAACGCTCTACCACAAGAAATCCTCAATATGTGGGAGCAATGCTCCACCACAACCATCCATAACATGTGGAAGCAATGCTCCATCACAACAATCCATAAATATCGCTAGAGCATTGGTAAGCCCAAATGACATTACCAAAAACTCATAATGGCCGGAATGTGACCACCCTCGTCTGGAAATCAACTGTGGCATGATATGCTGACAAACAGTCCATGCCAAGTATAATATCAAAATCGACCATTTCCAATACTAAAAGATCCACCGTAAGTATTAGGTTTCCAAAATCTAACGGGCAACCTCTGACCTCTTGAGTGACGTCCATGGTGTCACCAGAGGGTAGAGAGACGGTCAGTCGCTACGATCTGAAGGTGGGTAATCTACCAATCTCTCGCATAAAAGTATGAGATATAAAAGAATGTGAGCTACCAGTATCTATCAGTATATCTGCCGATAAGGCATAAATAGAAATCGTACTGCGGAAAACGGATCCGTCGGCTCGCTGCGCATCCTCTCGGGTGACCGCATGAATACGCCTAGTCTCTGGCGGAAGAAGAGGTGGTAACGCTGCCTGCGACTGCTGCGTCTGGGCAGGAGCCTGCCACTGAGGCAGTACCGGATACTGTGCCATAGAAGTCTGAGAGGGCGGCGATTGATATTGTATCGATGGCTGGGACTGCGCTTGATACTGAGATAGGGGCTGAGGCTGCAGCTGATACTGCCCCTGAGTCAGATAATGAGGTCCCGAAACGGAGCTCTAGGGTACTATGGGAGTACCGGGGTACTCCTGTCCGAGCATGCTAAATGCAACTTCTGCAGGGGGAGCAATCCACTGCTGGCCATGCGAAGCTTGGGCTCTTCGCCCTCCTCAATAAGTTCCGGACTGACTAGATTGTCCTGATGTCTGCTCAGTCTGCTTTCTCTTCTTGTCCGAATACACTCTCTATTGAGCTGACTCAATCATGAAGGCTCTGTCCAACGTCTCCAAATAAGATGTGCTACCAAGACCGGCAAGCCTTACTTGCAAATGTCCATCCAGCCCTTGAATGAACTGCTGCATACGTGAACTGTTCTCAACAACAAGCTCTGGAAAAAATTTGGCCAATCTGTCAAACTCTGCATTATACTCTGTCACCGTCCGGTTGTTTTGTTGCAAACCCAGAAAATCCTGTCGGCGAGCCATCTGATAAGCTCGTGGGAAGAAGTGGCTCTCAAAAGCCTATTTGAATCTGGCCTAAGTGATGTTCTGCTCGCCGATGATGGAACGCTGAGTAACCCACTAGGTGTTATCCATGATAGGGTCATACTCGGATCAAGGTCTCCTCGGAAGAGTGTGAATCGACTCTTCATCGACTCTGCTAATAATGGAATCCTAGCTCGTGTCGCGACAATGTCAGTGAGGTGTGTCGGAATGGCTGCAGGAACTGGCGGAACCACTGGAGTTGGTGCTACAGGTGGTACCACTGAATAGATCGGAGGAGGTACTCCCGGTGCTGCTGTATAAACTGGAGCATATGCCGTCGGTGGCACTGCAGGGTGAACATAGGTGGCCGCGGCTGGATGTACGGTAGGTAGTGGTACCGGATGTGGAGCAGCCGGCATCGCTAGTGCAGGTGCTGCTGGGTACACCGTAGGTACTGGGGGTGCAGGTGCCACTGGTGTCGGGTACATGGTAGGTCCAGGTGGCGGTAGTGTCGGTTACGTCGTAGGCTGCACTGGAGCAGATGTCGGGTATACCAATGTTACCCCTGGTGGTACCGTAAATACGGTAGGGGTGGATACAGTCGGTGCAGCCGGTGTAGGTACCTCTAAAGGAGGCATCGGGATCTGAGAGTCCGACGTGCCCGCAGTATGCTGAGTCTGTCCCTAACTGACAGGCTCAGCCCCAGTAGGCATCTCTGGCAAATCCAGAGATCCCAAGGTCCTCGTACGTGGTCGTCCAGCACCACGTCTCGGAACAATCGTGTAGATCTTCTCATATCTGTTAAATTATATCACAGATATTACTATAAGTATAAACAATTATAAAATAAACATCATACCTATTTGTCATCTGGAGATGTTCCGTCGCTGTCCAGTCCACATTTTACCTCAAAATTACGAACGAGAAAATCGTCGGAAATCCATATAAATCCGAAACGGAAGTCTGAAACATAATCATAACAGAAATCCGTACAAACTGAAATAGATATCCAAATATCCAGAAAACCAAAAGCAGGTATCATAACCCGCTCTGATACCAATAAATTGGTATCAGTTAAATCTCGAAAATCCGTAACACAAAAATCAAACAAATATCGCCAACTTGGCACTCTGATACCAAATAAATTGGTATCAGGTTATCCCAAATATCCAAAACACGAAAACAAAGGATCGTATACCTATGCTCTGATACCAAATAAATTGTCACGCCCCGGAGGAGTCTCTGTCTGAAGAAATTTCGGCAACATCTCCCCTATACGACGGACAATCTGAAACATTCTACATCGCCCTCTGGGCCAAATATACCTCGGCCAACACGGCCGGAACAATAACAATAATATAAACAATCACCCACGCAGTTAATAATTTAACAAACTATAACAGTGATAATATGACTCAAAAACAACCCTACTCAACTACACCCACAAAGCACAAAACCGATGTCCTACTCCACTACACTCATAAAGCTCAAATCCGATGATAAAATCAACTTACCTCTTCTGCTGTCTAGGCAGGCGTGTAGTAAAATAAATCCAATAAAACACATAGACAATAAGAATTCATACAAGATCCAAATGTATCAACACAAACAAGTCCAAACATAGTCTAAAACAAGAAAGACTAAAAGTTCAACACGACGTCCTCGTGGACTGCAGGGGGCTAGCAACTGGAACTCTCCTGACAGCATCAACCTGAAAATAGTAAATATCCACGGGGTGAGTCAACTCCTCAGCGGGTAACAACTAATATGCATAATAAAGAAAATAACATCTAGCACTAATCATGCGTACAGTCTCCTGATATTAGAAGGATAAATGCAACTGAAATAAGCAGGAGAAAACTGTACTAACCAGGACCAAGGTATAAGGATATCAAGGTCATCAGACCGGAAGTGTCATAAATCCTATATGCATGTCAAACATATGCATCCATCCAAATGCAGCAAATAAATGCAGCAAACACAAACACAACCAATAAATGCATTATGCATATGATGCCAATGACATGTCCTGGTCACCCCTACTCTCCAGTCAACCGTCTCACATATAATGGTAAGACCGAGTGGGTAGGGTTGTGACAACCGTGCACTCTGCCATCACTACTCCTGATGAGTGACCGAGTGGACGGGATGCTTTCGGAGTACACCTATCCTCCTTACCCCAAATCATAAATGGGGGAGCTCAATGCTCTCATCTCCCGGTACATGATGACGGGGAGGGATCCCTGTCCTACTACAACGCTGCGTCACACAAACCCATGAGTGGACCAACGGAGCCCATGACAGAGCAACTGCTGCAACACACCCTGCCTGAATATACCACTAACCCATGAGTGGTCGTGTGTGCAGATACATGTAACTGACGATGTGCTCAACAATAATGGAGCCAACAATCGCACAGCATGCAATCATGCGAATGATGCATGACACTAAGTATGGCAATATCCTGAACCAATCCATATATAAAAAATGTGTACCCTAGAATAAATTGACCTAATCAATGGTCTAGGTACACAGGTCAGATAAGAAATCAAAAACCCTAGGTCCTGAACATAATAAAAACATGGTTGTATCAATACCTCTATAAATAGGCAAAATCAGGTATACACTAGCATGATGTGCAAAATAAATAAACAAGCAAGCATGTAATAGGTCAGGTAGTGATCAACCTAAACAGATAACAAAACACAATCATTGCTATATGTTATAAACATTACTATGCATATCAAATGACATAAAGTCAAAGTACCCGCCTCCAATAAAATGGTCCAATCCGATAATCGAGATACTCGTCTCGCGTCAAAACCCTAAGTCACAAACAAATAAATATATTTTATTTAGCTACAATTTACATAAATAGCTAAATAAATTCTTAAAAAGTATTTAGAGCAAAACCCTAAACCAACCTACTAACCATATAATCCAAATTCACTACAAAATGTATCACAATCCTACACTTTACCTCAAATCACAGCCGATGATTGCTGCTGATCGTTTACTGCTGGAATGAGGCTGCCGGAATAGGGGCAACTGGTGGAAACTGTGGCCGGAGTTACTGCTATCTCAGTTTTGTTGCTGTCACTACCCAAGAACAAACAACAACACAAGATTACCTTCAAAATCAGTGATCCATTAAACCCTACACCTGCAAACCATGTCAGAAGGGAAATCAAGAGTGAAATCAAATGTCACAACCAACTCAACTTGTTGGCTCGGCAGTAAGGAACTAGGGCAGAGGGGATTCCGGCCTAAACAAAGGAGAGGAACCTAGGGCACGCAAGTTCGGCGGTTGGTGGGAGGAACTCGGGCTGTCGGCGGTGGAAGGGATTCGACTTGGGCAAAGAGACAGCGGCGCATTGTAGATCTAGGGCACGGCAACGATTGACTCACAGTGGTGCGTCCTCAAGTGGCGGCAGTGACGTTGGCTGTGATCGACGTCGGCGTCGTCGCCCGACGAGGAGGAAGAGAAGGGGGTCTCGACGAAGAGGAGGCGGCGGCCGATACTGACGTGACGCTAGGGCACACACACACTGATCGACACCAGAAGAGAAGAGAGGGGCTCGGGCAGGAAGAAGAGAAATAGAAGGGAAGGAGAAGGAGATGCCATCACTCGGCCACGCTTAAATCGCGAGGGAGAGGAGGATCGGCCGACAGTTAGGGCACGAGAGGCTTCGGCGTCGGGTTTGGCAGTGAGGGAGAGAAAACAGCGATTGGGGAGAAAGAAAAGAAAAGGAAAAGAATATAAATAATTAAACTTTTCCTCGCTTAGATGGGGTAGCCTAAATAGGCTTTCCCGGGCCTTATTTTTATCCCCGTAAACTCGTCCATACGAGCTCCGAAAAATTCCCGACAAATTTCTAAAAATTCTGGAAAATTCCCTTATCATAATCTGCCATTTTTTCGATATTTTACAACCAGAACCACTTTGAATTCATGTTATAACCTTTTAGATTTGCCCACTGGATCACAACAAAATTAAAACCAAGGACACCTTCGATTCCACCTCTAATCACCCAACTATTCCTGGGATCACTCATGAGCAAAAGAGAGGTCAGATCATCAGAGGCGTTCAACCAACATGAGTAAATCAAGTACACCATCGAAGATGAGTCTAAATCTTCCAAACTGACAAAAATTCTGACAGCAAACGGGAAAGCAATACAGAATTAAAATCCAGGAACAACATGAAGAGGAATGTCATTGACTTCTAACTCCGAATCCCAAATTTATCAGGAAATCTAGAGGGCAACATGATGAAGAACAACATTGCGAACTCCTAAAATCCCTAATCCGTTGGGAAGATAGAAACACGACAAGAAATGTCACTGTAAAGAGAACATCAATATTCTAAGTCCAATTCCAACGATAATCTGACCAGGAAATCTAGAAGAAAAAGGAGTAAAAGTAGCTCAAATCAATCCTTAAGCAATGCACAAACTGGAGCAAAACTTTCGGAAGTAACAAAAAGAACGAAACATCATCCATCTTCACGGCATACTCAAGGAAACAAAGGAAACACCAAATCAAACTCGAAACTACCCTTACCGTAGGTGAGTAGCAATTTACATTTGTTTCCTTGACTTACAGCCGAGATGGGCTTCTAGGGTTCCGGTGAATCTCGCAAATCCCCGGCGACTCCTCACGTCCACGTGCTCTCCTTGACGTGGTGATCGTGAAGAGGTGGAAATCCCTCGGAATAGATCCTTGGCCGACCGCCGAAGACGAAACCCTAACCTTTTCTTTCCGTTTTCACCCAAGCAGGGGACGCCGCACGCAAGAGGAGGAGCATTCTGATCAGGAGAAAGGAAATAACTTAACCCCTCTCTTAACTTATCCTTTTATACTTAAGGTATTTCGGTTATGACTTAAGATTATTTCGCTTCCCTCTTATCACGAAACATCCCTTGGGTCGCCTGGCTAGCCACATCCACTTAAGGCTTGGAACGGTCGGAGGTCCGGGTTCGAATCTCGGCCGAATCCCTTTTTATTCCTATTTATCTTCTGTTTAACTATTAACACTTAAATATAATTCCGACCTCTATTTGATCAGCAATGCCCTCTTGGGCAATTGTCCAACCGAGACAACTTAAGGCTTTGCTTAACCGGAGGTCTCCGGTTCGAACCTCGGCTAAATTTCTTTATTTTTTGCAACTTGTTTCTTTTGGTAAAAATACCAAACGAACTCCAAAAATTGCATACAAATACTCTAAAAATTTTTAAAAATATCTAGAATATTTCTAAAGCATTTCTAAATATTTTTAAGTACTATTAGGAATCATAATGAGGAAATTTTGGGTTGTTACATCGGAAGGGCTTTGAGGCGCCTCCAGCACTGTTTAAAAGGGGTATTCGAGTAGTAGGTTGATACAATGAATTGAAAAGAAATCTTCTCCTGTGTGTTGTGAACAAGATGACCCAGAAGTGCTGCTACAAGTGTCCGACGACCCAGAGCTTCAAATCTTCAATTTTAGTTGTCGGTACAATGTTTAATACTGTTAAACTGTAATACTTTTGTAACTGAATTTGCACGATATAGTTGTTGCCCACAGAAAGTGATCAACGATCACAGGCCTTGGAGTAGGAGTCGCCCTAGGCTCCGAACCAAGTAAATAGCTTATGTTCGTGTGTTGTTTTTCGTCCTATTTTCGCAGCATTTACTCGAACGATTTTTGAATCTTAATCGTGTAAAAGCCACGAGCGCTATTCACCCCTCCTGGCACCGTTGCCAAGGACTGTTTTCGATTAACATTAATTGATTAGCATATAAGTTATTCTAAACATTTTTCTTTTTCTTTTTTCATTTCCCTTCTTGCTTTTCATTATGCATTTTATTTCTTGTCTTTAATTCTACATTTTTTGTTTTTCTTGTAATTTTTTTTAGATATCTTGAGTACGAACATGTCAAGCAGGGCTTCAAGAGAATTTTTCACACCCATGAGTGCAAGATCTTCCACTGATGAATATTATGATTCAGAAGATGATCAATTTGAGTTTCTTTCTGGAGTGTGTGGTAGCACATCTCATCCAACTGCTAATTACCATTTTTTCCAAAAGATTGCTATAACTCCGGAACTTCAATGTTTGGTTCAACCTCAACATCAAGATACATATAAGCAAGTTCCAGATCCTTATGGCTATGACTGGGAAGATTATCAAATTCAGAACCTTCAACCCCAGCTAATTCTAGAGCAGAGTGAGCAGTCATTTTCCCAGCAGCAGAACTCTGACCCACCTCAGCACTACAATCAGGATTGACTTATACTAAAAGCCTAGCTTTTGTATAAATATTTATTTAGAAATAAGAATCACATTGGTCACATGTCTACATTTATATACTAAGTGTAGTTGTTCAATTAATTTATATTGTAGATAACATGGTGTGTGGTGTCACACATAGAAGATCATGTTATCGGTTCTTTATATAAATTATAAACAGTAGCTCGTGACTAAGATGGAAAGGAACAAACCATTGGAATAGTCGTAGTGTAATTAGGCATTAGTTTATCTTGACTAATAAATTACACTAGTACACTCTAAGTATATTGAGCAGGACCATTTAAGGTAAGTTCTTTTTATACTGACTTAATAAAAGAACAAGACCATAGTTATTATGGAAGTGTGTGCTCTTAATCCTAATATAATAATAAGCACATATATTTAGTATTCATTTCTTTGACTTATCAAAGGACGTGAGATTTAGCTTGATAAATCAAGAGGGCTGATAAGTTGGGAAATGATATTACTTATAGTGTGTGTTATTGATTATAGAAGGAAACTGTGTCCTAGTAAACTAGGCTAAGAATGTCACCAAGAGGAGCTCATAAGGATTATCATGTTAAACCCTGCAGGTAGATTTAGTCTGATATGACAATGAGGTTAAGTGATACTACTCTTGGACTTAGATATTAATTAAGTGAGTTGTCAGTAACTTACTTAATTAGTGGACATTCATTATCTTAAACACAGGGAGACTAACATACTCATGATAAGAAGGAGCCCATAATGTAATTTGGGATTGGTGTGGTAGTACAATGATAACTCTCTAGTGAAATGAGTTATTATTGATGAACTTGAGTTGTGTGTTTGGGGTGAACACGGGATACTCAAGTTCATCGGAAGGTCAAAATCAATTTCTCCTCTAGGTCCCTGTCGTAGCCTCATTAATGCCTCTAATCCACCCATGGAAAAGCTCATCTTGGTGTCCAAGAGAGGGTCGGCCCATGGCTTGGTGACCAAGCCATGTGGCCGGCCATTTCTTCCTCAATGGGGGTCGGCCCCTTGCTTAGTGCCCAAGCAAGAAGGGGCCGACCACAATATTCAAATTATAAGGGGGTGTTTTGAATTTTAAAAATCTTCTCTTTGTAGATATCTACAAGTTTTAAAAGAGAGATTTTAAAATATAAAACTTTCCTTATTTGAATTAGGCCACATGGTTTAAAATAAAATTTAAAAAGTTTTAAAACTTTCCCTTTTTAACCATCCTCATGGTTTTTTAGAAAAAAGGAAGAGAAGTTTTAAAATTAAAATTTTCTATTTGTTGTAACCATATTAAAAAAGGAAATTTTAGAATAGATGTTTTAAATTTTAAAACTTGGTTTTAATTTTTTAAAACTTTCCTTTTTAACATCCACTTTAGGAAATTGAAAGAGAGCTTGTAAAATTTTATAAGAGCATTCCTTTTTTGCTTGTAAATTTTTACAAAATTATTTTTCTTTTCCTCTTAGGATCGGCCACCCTTGCTTGGTGCCCAAGCAAGGGGCCAGCCAATCAAGTAAATCCATGATTTGGTGATTGATTCAATCAAGAGGAAAGAAAAGGAAAAATAAAAGGGGAAAAGGAAAAACAAGAGGAAGATTTTAATTTTTGTAAAAAGTCTTTCCTTATTTGCCTTGGGTAAGTATTATAAAAGAAGGGGAGGAGAGGCCTCTTGAAGAATTCTATTCTTTTCTCTCTTCTCTTCAAGTCTTCTCCTAAGGGTCGGCCCTTGCTTTTCTTTATGCTAGGGCCGGCCACCTCTTGTGGTTGCCTGGTTTGGCCGGATACAAAGAGAAGGAGAAGAAGAGGAGAAGTAGGGTATGCATCTATTCTTAATCCATTGATTGTGCTCTCCCTTGTGGCCGGATCTCTCCTCTTCCCTTTCCCTTTGCTCTTTTGTTCCTTGGTGGTGGTTGTGGCTGAATTCTAGAGAAGGAGGAGGAGCTTTTGGGTGGTGTTAATCTTGGAGGATCGTCGCCCACACGACGTTCAAGACGAGGCGAGGAATACGGCAAAAGATCTCGAGATTATTAGCGTACAAGGAAAAAGGTATAACTAGTAATTGTTTTCCACATCATGCTAGTTATTTTTCTTTGTAAGAATTCCAAATACAAGAGCCATTAGATTCTAGTTTTTTTGAATTGTAATTCGAGTTTGTGTTTTCTTTTTGTTTTTCGAATATGTGATTTGATTGTTCTTTTTGGTTAAGCCTAGAGTTATATAAGGAAATTAAATATTAGCTTTCCTTAAAAGGCTTTGTCTAGCTGGTGGTGGATGCTCCCATACCCAAGAAGGTCATGTGTCTCGCCATGCAGTCCTGGAAGCCAATTTTGAAAATTAATATTTAATTGAATTTATAACATAGGTTGATTTGGATCAATAGTGTTAAGTTTCGCTTGCAATCCAAATCTAAACCATTAAGAACAGATAAGTTAAATTTGGAATCAATAATGTTAAGTTCCGTTTACGATTCCTAATTTAACTTCTAAAGAACACAATAGGTTGTTTAGGAAAGGTTCGACACTTGTACAAAATTTTTGTACAGTGGAACCTGTACGATCTTCCTAGGACCAACCAACAGATGATGTGGTAGATAAAAGTTAGGGACATGTACTATGGAGGAATTGCCCCAAGGATCACTTCCTTTGGTTGCACAACCGGTTGATGATGATAAATATGTAGGGACTATTGCAATGGAAGCAAAGCCCCAAGAATCACCACTTTCAGAAGCACCACCACTTGAGTTAGAGCTAGAGCCACTACATAATTCTGAAGGGGTCACATCCACCTGTTTAGAACATTCAGGTACATCTCAACAATGCAAGCTTAGTATTTCTAGTGATCTTTTAGAAAATTTTATAGAGGTACCTATAATTGATTTTATTGGATGTGATTCAATTTTTGATAAATACTTAGTTCATACTAATATGGTTCTAGTTCTTTCTTTTATTACATGCTTGTGGGAGGCCGGCCTTTCTTTTGGGTGTGCAGGTTTTCAAGAGGCCAATAATTGGATGCTCACACTGAACTGTCTGCGACTGCCGGAAAGGACTTTTAAGGAGACGAAGATGAAGAGAGAGGTGATGTACTACATTGTTCTTATAATGACAACTCTCTTCATAATAAATTGGGACATTGGAAGAAAAGTCCGAAAGTTTCTCACTCCGACAAGATCATGATTTCGATGAGCCTACTAAGGGGTCGAGCTAATGACCTTAAACAAGCGCTTTTTGGGAGGCAACTCAAGTTCATTTTCCTTATTTTCATTCATGTCTTTAGTTCTTTCTAGTTTCATTTCTTTATAATAAACTTGTATCCTCTACTTAATTTTTCTTGTCTATCTTATTTTTGTATATTTCAAAGTTGTGGAGGAATGTGAGCATTGGATAGAGGAATATCTTTAAAAATATAAATGCCAACCATTTGGAGCTCATCACTTGGTAACTTCTCTAAACTTCACAAATCCCCTCCATATATCATTTCTAGTTTTCATTGGGAAAATGAAAAGTTTAAGTCTGGGGGGATGCATTAGATGCATTTGGTTTAGTTTGATCATTTCTTTTTGCCTAATAAAATTTGCTAGTTGCATCATTCATCACATCATGTTTGTTTGTCCTTATTGCAAAATACTAACACGTTTATTCTATTTTTCATGTGGTTTATGGGTTACTTATGGTGCTAGTATGTTTAGTAATCTTTCTTTTTCTATCTATGATAGCATGAAGTGAGCAAAGTCTTTACTATAAGAGTTTAAGTATTGGCCTTGTTTTAGGATCTCTATACACTATGCCTATTTTTGATGGTTGATAACTCTAAAATAGTCATGATACATAGAATTGGACTAGTACTTGTGCTTCTATGGTGACCTCTCAACTACATTTTGGTTACTAGATAAACTCAGATCATGTAAGCTCATTTGGAAAAATCAATCCCAAGAAAAAAAAATGAAAGTTTGTTCAAGTTGATACTTTGAAAACATTGAAAGGAAAAAAAAAGGGATAAAAAATAGTTGTCGTGAGTGGAAGCTAGTAATTCACTCCTTTGAGACCGAGTTAGGTTACTGGGGAAATGAATTATATGTTTCTCTTGATACTGAGTATTCCTTTGAGACCTTGTGTAGACGATGCATAGCATGTTTTAGGGGAACGAACCTTGCGTGTGGCAGGTAAGTGCCTATCGCCGGAAGTATAAGGAACACAATTTTATGACGACTTGACTAGACTTAGGGATTGAAACTTGATAAATTTAGGTCACTTTCGCACTGAGCACGGAGGACTACTATTTAGGTCATACTCAAACTACTTTTGTATCTTGTTCACCAATGGAATCATTTGATAGGATTAGATTGACTTGCTAGATATTATGATGCACTATTTAACCACATGAATCTAGATTGCGGGTTTTCCTTAAGGACAAGCAAAAGTTTAAGTCTAGGGGTGTGATGTGTGTAGGTTATATACACTTTTATGCATGTCTTGACGCACATCTACTTGTATTTCATTAGTATAATCTATGTTTATTGCACCCTGTTTCATTAGAATATCATATTTTCATTATATTCTGTTCGGAGATCTGCTCTTTTCTTGTTTTGATTGGCAGGACGCTATTTGGAGTGAAAATGGAGCAAAAATGCACACGGGAGCAACTTCGGAAGAAATCCAGCATGGGTCGTGTATGCCACACGGCCGTGTGGCCATTACATGCCTTGGGCGTGCCAAATGGCATGGCCGTGCTCCTCCACCAGAGCCAAAGCAAGCCACGGTCGTGTGACCCACACAGCCGTGCCAACATTCCAGTGACCCGGAAGGCCACGGCCATGTGAATCCACATGACCGTGTGGCCTCGGCAAAGAAGAAGAGCGCCACGGCCGTGTGAGCCACACGGCCGTGTGACTCAACTAGAGAGGGAGCCGTGTGAGGCCGTGTGGATTCCACACGGCCATGTGACAAAGAACACGGATCGTGCCACGCCAAAATAGAGCTGTGCTGAATTCTGGGAAGATTGCAGATTGATCGTAAAACGGCCATAACTTTGCGTTCGGTTGGAGTTTTTTGATAATATTTATACCAAAACGTAGCAGACTTCAAGATCTACAACTTTTCTTCAGGTACAATAGAGGGGGAGACTTTTCTTCCCATGCTAAATGGCACGGCCGTGCCTCCCAACTGTGGGTTCAACTGGACCTCCACCCAGACTGTAGACCAAATTTTGAACCTCCATAACTTTCAGCTCGGTTGAAGCCAAGACTCGATCCAAGTATCAGATTGAATATAATTTCAAGAGATACAACTTTAGTTCAGAGTGAATCACGAGAAAACCTGGTTTAGTAGGTGAAAAACCTGGTTTACCGGACCCTTATTTTCCTGGTTTTCCTAGGCAGTTTGGAAGAGGTATAAAAGGGTCAAGATCCTCATTCTTTGACTCATCTTGGGAGATCTTGGATCTTGGAGCTGGGACTTCGTCCCTCTCCTTGGGGGAAGGGTTCTCCCCTTAGGGGGAAATCCTAGACTCCATTCTCCTCCATCCCTTGGCGATCCATCCATCTCCGGAGCAAGGAGGCATCCCCAAGACATTGGAATCATTGGCAAGCATCTCTTCTTCCCCTTCTTCTCAAATCTAGGGTTGTAAGTATGCTTAGCAATGGAGTAGATCCCTAGATCTAGGATATAGGAAGTATTGATGATGTGATGGTGATGTAAAACTATGTAGATTGGCCATGTTTTCTATTCAATGACTTGTTGATGCCTTGTTCATGTTTGATGTAATGTGTGTGTGAATCTTGTTTATATCTTTTTTCGAGGGACGTTCATGACAGGAGCATGCCCATGTAAGGACGATTTAGGGTATCAACTTGAAAGGAGAAGCAAATCTCCACAAGGAAGTAAGGGATCGGTCATAATCACTATTTCTATTTCTATGTTATTATGTGTTAGTGTTTATATGTTGATTATCCGAAGGGCGCACGTGACAGGCAAGCCCGTGTAAGGACAACATAGGAATCATTCCCATTTAGTAGCATAGAACATGGAGTAGGGGATCATGCCGGCTTGACCACTGCAGGGGAGAGTCGGTAATGAATCTAACTTCCTATAAGAGCATGAACATAGAGGATAAGAACTAAGCAATATATGTAACATCACCTAGCATTACAAGGAAATCGAAATCCTATAATCTATCATCCACCATCCTCTTGCTCAACCTCTCTCAAGATCTATTCTCTCTCTTTCCTCTTTCTTTCTCTTAATTTCTTTCTAATCAATCTTGTGTTTGTCTAGATAATTCACCGTGCAAAGTTAACTAGTGCTTAATCAACAGTCCATGTGGATATGATATCTTTTATTATTACTGACGACATAACCGTACACTTGCGATATTTGTGATGTGATGGTGATGTAAAACTATGTAGATTGGCCATGTTTTTTATTCAATGACTTGTTGATGCCTTGTTCATGTTTGATGTAATGTGTGTGTAAATCTTGTTTATATCTTTTGCATGTTTTATCAAATGGTTGTGTAGAATTGTTAATCCCATAGGGGAGATACCCTAGATCGATTATCTGAGGGGCGTTCGTGACAGGGACATGCCCGTGTAAGGACGATTTAGGGTATCACCTTGAAAGGAGAAGCAAATCTCCACAAGGAAGTAGGGGATCGGGCATAATCACTATTTCTATTTCTATGTTATTATGTGTTAGTGTGTTTTTATGTTAATTATCCGAGGGACGCACGTGACAGGCAAGCCCGTGTAAGGACAACATAGGAATCATTCCCATTTAGTAGCATAGGACATGGAGTAGGGGATCATGCCGGCTTGACCACTGCAGGGGAGAGTCGGTAATGAATCTAACTTCCTACAAGAGCATGAACATAGAGGATAGGAACTAAGCAAACTATGTAATATCACCTAGCATTATAAGGAAACCGAAATCCTAGAATCTATCATCTTCCATTCTCTAGCTCAACCCCTCTCAAGATCATTCTCCCTCTTTCCTCTTTTCTTTCTCTACTTTCTTTTCTCTTACTTCCTTACGTTTGTCTAGATAATTCGTCGTGCGAAGTTAACTAGTGCTTAATCAACAGTCCATGTGGATACGATATCTTTTATTATTACAGACGACGTAACTGTACACTTGCGATTCGTAACACCCCCCCCCCCCTCTAGAGCATCTCGATGCAACAATTGGTATCAGAGCGGGGTAGCGTTGATCTGGTGCAACCACCAATCACGCATTTCTTTCGTGGTGTTTTTTGTTTTTCGGAGTCGATTGGAATTATTATAATTTCTATTTTCTGATCAAGTTCTTTTCGTTATTGAATTCTTTTCTAGAGGTCGGTGCAACACCACTCGAGAACGTAATTTACCCTTACTTTCATACCGCACTGCTAATCCAGGATCAAGTCCTGGGATATTCTTGTGTTATTTTTCTGTGTCGGATCTAAATGGCACAACAAGAAGGCTACAACACTGTTCGTCCCCCGCTCTTCACCGGAGAGGACTTCGGTTACTGGAAGGACATGATGGAAATTTTCTTGAAGATCTAGTTCAAGATGTGGATGATCGTCAAGACCGATTTTGAACTACCGACTGATAGAGACGTCAAACCAACACCCTGCGAAGACTGGGAACCACCATTAATCAAGAAGGTGGAGGCAAATGCCAGAGCAACGTGCACCCTCCAGTGTAGACTGACGAAGGAGGAGCTAAACCATATCGACCCATTCTCGAGCGCCAAGGAGCTATGGGATAAGCTGATCGAGCTTCACGAAAGGACCTCCGACACCAAGGTAAGTAAGAGGGACTTAATTTTTAATAAATTATACAATATTAAATTGCAGGAAGGTGAGACGGCTACCCAACTCCACGCTCGGATACAAGATCTAATCAACGGTCTTCATGCGATCGGACAGAAGGTGGAGAACCGGGACATAATTAGGTACTCTCTCAACGATTTTTCGAGGAACACCTTGTGGGCATCAATGGTAGATGCTTACAAGGTTTCTAAGGAACTTTCTTGTATTAAATTAGACGAATTATTCTCCAAATTTGAGTTGCATGAGAAGATTAATGCACGCCCTACAAAGAAAGGGTTGGCTTTGGTTGCAGGTACAGGACGAGCATGCGAATCAAAAACAAAACGCAGAACCGAACCAGAGACAGAAGAAGAACCAAATTCAGACGATGACGACGACGAGCTCACAACCGAAATAGTCAACCTGGTGAAGAAATTCTTCAAAAAGAAGAGCTTCAACAAAAAGGATGTCAGAAAATCCATCCAATCCAAAGAATCCCAACCAAGCTCAAAGGTCAAATTCAAGGTAACGTGCTATGGGTGCAATCATAAGGGGCACATCAAGGCGAACTGCCCGTACCAGAAGGATCCGAAGAAACCAAGGAGAAAGAAAGCCCTGAAGGCGACGTGGGACGAGTCCTCTTCAGAGGAAGACGACGACGAAGAACTCGAGTAGACTAGTTTTCTCGCGTTGACGGCTCGGGACCACACCAACGAATCCGGAAGCGAGGACGAATCAAAAGTCGAGTCCGAGAGAAGCCACGGATCCATATCCATTTCCGAATGGTCAAACCCCTCTATAAGTATGAATCTCCTTTATAGTCTAATTAATTACTTAATGCGTAAAGTAGCTAAGTCCAAGGTTCGGATCAAGCCGCTTCTAAAGGAGGTAACATCCCTTAAAGAAGCGACTAATAACGAATCGTTGACTGAATTTGTTCAGACTGGAACCTCAACTCAAGTCCAAAAGCTTGCGGAAGAGAATTCCAGCCTGAAAATTCAAATCAAAGACTTGATAATTGCATTGGAATGGTTTACACTGGGTTCTAAGAATCTCGACTTGATTCTTGGAAAACAGAAAGCCGTTTACAATTGATCCGGATGAGGATTCAAAGCAAATAGAAAATTTCAATCTTATTTATCGTTAGTGAACAGACCAAATAGTAAAATAGTCCAAGCATGGATACCTAAATCCAACTTAGTTAATCAAGTTGGACTTAGTCAATATTGGGTCCCCAAAGATCAAGTGCACTACCTTGATAGACCATATCGAGGCTATGATCCAGGGGGAGCCAAAAGAAAAATTATATTAATAAAAAGATAAATCATCAAAAGAAATATAAATTTAATGTATAAATAAAAATACATAAAGTTATCAATAACGTAGGGGGAGGCTTCAGAATAGCTGACACCTCCAAAAATAACCTACCCGACAGGGTAAATAGGATTAGAATAAAGAAGGACGACAGTTTAACTTGACCAATAGTACTGGTGAAGTTTTGGATGATAGTACGTTAGGGAAGCTTAGTCTATGTATGTTTAGGAAGATATAGCTTCGACCTGGTGCATTTGCCTAAGTGAAACTGACCAAAGCTACCCCTTACGGATTCTAACTAGTTAGACCAAGGTTTTGTACTAAGTTCAGTGGATAGGACTATTTGGAAAACCTCGAAGGCATGGTTACTCTAATGATGTCCAAGTGACTCACCATAGCCCAGAAGTTTATCCAAAGAATGTCTATTTGTTGAGCCCAAAACTAAACCTAAATCTAACACAAAGTTAAACCAAACCTTATAATTGAACCTAATTCATCTCACAAAATTATAGGATTCCCTGATTTGAAATTTAGATCAGGTGAGATGACTAAGGATTAAATTAAATTAATAATTAATAATTCAAATCAAATTAATAATTCAAATCAAATTAATAATTCAAATCAAATTAATAATTCAAATTAAATTAATAATTAATAATTTAAATTAATAATCAAATCAAATTCAAATAATATTAAAATATTTTTTTTAAAAAAAATATTTAAATTTTTTTTAAAAAAAACTTATTTTAAAATTTCTGTTAAAAACTCATTTAAAAATTATTTTAAAATAATTTAAATTTAAAATTAAAAAAAAAAAGAGGGGTTCACAAATTACCTTAACCAATTTAATTAACTTAACCAAAACCTATTTAAATCCAATTAGATTAAATCAATAAATCATCTCATAATCACTCATTAGGGAGCTAACTTCAATCGAACTATCTTTTCATCAAAATGATTCCAATTCAGTTACTTTATGTGTAGGAATTGGATCAATGGATGTTGGATAGTGGATGCTCCAGACATATGACTGGAGATAGATTGAAGTTCACAAAGTTCAAGTTAAAGAATTTAGGCTCAGTTGTATTCGACAACGACAGTAAACTTAAGGTAATCGGAAGAGGTAACATCGAACTCAATTCAGACTTTATTATTCGAAAAGTTCTATTTGTTGAAAATTTTAACTTTAATTACTCAGTATCAGCCAATTATGTGATAGTGGTTACTTAGTTAACTTTACCAAATCTGGGTGTACAGTTAAAAATGCTTATAACCCTGAAATTATACTTAAGGGCATTAGGAGAAATAATGTATACACAATTAACCTACCAACATCCTCAATAGAGTGTCTCCTAACACAACACGAGGAAACAGAGTTGTGGCACAGGAGACTGGGTCACACTCATACTAGACTCATTTCAAAAATGAGTCAAAATGATCTAGTTAGAGGTCTACCTAAATTAAAATTTATTAATTCAATATGTGATGCTTGTTAACAAGGTAAACAAACCAAGTCAAACCATAAGTTAACCAACCTAAATAGAACAACTTCAATACTTGAGCTCCTTCACCTAGACTTGTTTGATTCGCATGGAGCCAAGTCACTAAGCAAAAACTAATATTGCTTAGTAATAATCGATGACTACTCAAGATTTACTTGGGTAAAATTTATAAAACTAAAGATGAAGCTTTTGAAATATTTAAAATCTTTTGTAAATTAATAGAAAATGAAAAAGACACTCAAATAAAAAGAATCAGAAGCAACCATGGGGGAGAATTTGAAAACCATAACTTTACTGAATTTTGTGAAATTAATGGGTATAAACTTGAATACTCCTGCCCTAGGACCCCCCAACAAAATGGTCTAGTAGAACGTAAAAACAGAACCCTATAAGAAGTCGCTAGGACCATGTTAAATGAATACAATTTATCTAATCAATTCTGGGCTGAAGCAATTAATACAACCTGCTATATACAAAATAGAATTTTAATTAATAAATTTTAAAATAAAACACCCTATGAAATATACTATAATAAAATCCCTAATTTAAACTATCTAAAAGTGTTTGGATGTAAAGTATTCATTTTGAACACTAAAGACTACTTAGGAAAATTTTTATCAAAAACAACCCTAGGAATATTTTTAGGATACTCAACAACCAGTAGGGCATATAGAGTATACAACAAAAATACCCTAAAAGTTGAAGAAACAATAAATGTAATATTTGATGAAGAAAATAATCTACCCAATATAATAAATGAAAATAATAATCCAGAACATGCTAACTCAACAAATACAAAAGATGATAACGAAATTCAACCTAAACCCAATGAATCTGAAGAACCAATTGCTAACCCAAATGTAAGACCAACT
This sequence comes from Zingiber officinale, assembly GCF_018446385.1. Taxonomy (NCBI): domain Eukaryota; kingdom Viridiplantae; phylum Streptophyta; class Magnoliopsida; order Zingiberales; family Zingiberaceae; genus Zingiber; species Zingiber officinale. The sequence continues at coordinate 83,813,527 of NC_056000.1, read as the reverse complement.
AGAACAAACACAAATCACCCATCTGACCAAATTTTGGGTGATCCAACTCTAGGAGTTAGAACTAGATCATCCTACAGAAACCTTAGCCAAATAGCCTTAATCTCCAAAATTGAACTCAAAATTGTAGACGAAGCCCTACTCGACTGGACCTTAGCAATGCAAGAAGAATTCCAATTTGAAAGAAACTAGGTATGGGAATTAGTACCTAAACCCACTGATAAAACTATAATTGGTACTAAATAGGTATTTAGGAACAAATTAAATGATCAAAGTGAAATAATTAGAAACAAAGTGAGGTTAATAGCTAAAGGGTTCAATCAAGTAGAAGGATTAGACTATGATGAAACCTATGCCCCTGTAG